>NC_080599.1:5557300-6174778 GCF_027887145.1 Ammospiza caudacuta
GCAATGACACAGCTGAGCTGTGCCAAACTGCCTTGTGATTAGGCACTGCAGTAATCAGGAACTGACATTCCAACAGCCCATTTCTCTGCTCCCTTGGGAGCCAGTTACAGGACACGTGGGGCCACTGGCATTTTGCCTTGACCACTTGGTAACAGTGGTGTCTCAGTTATCACCCACAAACCTCTGACCGCACTCTCTGCTGCTTTGTTTGGGACTCAGAAGAAGGAATCCATGCCTTAATACTCTGTGGATACATCTTGGTATATGGGCAGGGCTTAGGGCTTTCAGGGACGCCTTGCAGATCTCTCCCTACGTGCAGTTCCCAAGTGCAGCACTGCAGGTGGCTAAGGAACTACCAGTACCTTTCAGATGGATTTGCTGGCAGCCAGAAATGAGAATCCAGGACTCTGAAGCTGTAGCCCCAAAGAGCAGTGAGGTGCTCGCAGGCACCACCTTTGTTTTAGCAATGGAGAGCGAGTGAGCGCATCCTTCTCTGAAAGGAACCGCTGCCCTCCGTGCCTTCCTTCTGGCAGCTGAGAGGACAAAGTCCCAAATGTGTTTTGTGGGCTGGTGCCAGTCTGTGCTTCTTGTGCCTTTTCAGCACAGCTCTGCCCAAAGCTCCAGCCACAGCTCACACCAGAGGGGAAAGCCCTCGAGTGCAGCAGAGTCTGCAGGGGCTGTTGACATTTACCTCTCCTCCTGTGGTAGTGTTGAGTGCTTCACAAACATCTCCATAAGTCCTAGAAACAAAACAGAAGCAGACAAAGGAGAAGCCCTTTAGATCTTGCAGTGAAAGCCAGCGCACACAGGAGGTCTGTGCTGTCAATGCCTAAGACCTGGAGGATACTGGAAGCATGGAGATGTCTTTGACGATGCCTTCTGAGTACACTTAGAAATTCTGATCAGCACTGACAATCTGAGCCCAGTGCCTGAACACATTTGCAGCTTGTCTGACTTTACACTTGATACCTATTCCGCCAGCAAAACATCTGATGCATAGTTTTGTACCATTAACATTGCTTGGACTCACCCACTGCCAATATTTTCCAGTTCAATGTATTTTACAATAGGATTTTCCATCTTCACTATTCTCCCTGAGGGAAAAAAAAAATGCAAGATGTTCACTTTAAAGCAGAGATCCCACCTTCTAGGAGATACAAAAGGCAGCCCCACTGTCTGGGGCTCTGAGCCCTCCCTTGGTGAACAGCTGGCTAACAACAACAGGAACAGGAACTGGAACAACAAGAAAAGAACAGCAGGCCCCCAGCACAAGTGGCTGGCACAGAGACTGATTTCCAGCATCCTTTGAATTGAGAGACCTCTTGACAGCAGGCATGCAGGGAAGCACAGGGAGATACATTCAGAGGAGACTGGGACCAGAAGAGAATACCTACCAAGGCAAGTAAGTTTGTCATCTAGAAACATTAAGGAGAGCTGGAACTAACAGTGACTTTGTTTTCTTGGGAATAAACACTGTGAGATTTAGAAAAGGTTTTCTACTTGCTAAGATTAAATGCACCTGGACATCTAGAATCAATTCCTCTGAACAGATGCCAAGTTCAGAATATTGCCAAGTGTTCCCATCTTTTCCACCTTGCAGCAGTTTGCCAGAAGAATGCCTCTTCATTTGTAAACCAGAGCAGCTCATGCTAGAACCAATCCCCACGGGGCTTTCAGCATCAGGACCCTCACCCTTTATGAGCAGGCTGAGCTCAAAGACGCCCTTGCCCGTGCCCCACGTGAAGAGCCGCGTCACTTCTCTTCACTCTACAGCGTGGATCAGTCGCTCCCATAGCACTCACCCTCTCGGCACCACACACGTCCCCATCTTCCCAACTCGGCACAGCGGGCACGGGCACAGAGGACAGCAGAGCTCCTCAGGCACCCCTGTGACACAGAGAGCTGCCCAGAGGAGATGCTGACCCTCTGGTGAGCCCAGGCAGTGCGAGGCAGAAGCCGGCCCAGAGAAGGGGCTGCTGCCTCAGGCAGCTCCGTGCTGCAGCAGTCGGGCAGCAGCAGGACCCTCCTAGCTAAGGAAGACTCCAGCCTCTGCATTCCCACAGCCCTCAGGGGCAGGGCAGCGACCACGACAAGGCTGGCAAAGCCCAAGCACGAGCACTGACAGGCACTGATGGGAAGAAGCCAGAGTGAGCCTGAGCCCCAGACAAGCTGTTGCCCCCCTTCAGGACACAACAGGATGGGCTTTGAGATCAGCCACACCAAGGCACAGATCAGTGCCCTTTTTGTCCCAACAGGTGATGGTAGACACAGAATCCACTGGGCTCTGGTCTCAACCCTACCAGATCTTATCTGAGGGCACAGCACTGGCAGCTGTTCAGGGCAAGAAGCAGATTCATTGGGTTGTGCTGCAGAATCACAAAGGGCTTGATGTGTTCTCCTAGAGACTGATTTCAGCAGGACTTCTGCCAGTGGTTAGGACTCAAGCAGTCACAGCCTTCTGCTGATCCAGGAACAATCCCTGCTTCTGCCTTCGGCAGAGAGGGAAGCTCAGGCAAACTCTAGCCAGTCTAAGCTGCCCTCAGAGGCAGCAGGAACACCCAGAGCTCTCTCTTGCTGCCTTGGAGCACTGCCAGCACTTCTGTGACACTAAACTGAGCAGAACCCTTTGGTACAGCTATGCTGACATGTGCACACAACACACTGTCCCTCAGATAAGAAAGATAGCAGACGTACTCTGCTGCTCCAGGGAGTCACCCGCCATCTCCTGTTGCTGAGCAGCAGCTGGGTCAGCACGGGAGGTGAACCAAGGGCTCAGGCTCCATTTCTGCAGCTGGGGAGCAAAGGCTCCTTGGGACAGCACTGCTGCTTCTGCAGCAGCTTCAGTGTCAGAGTCGGTGTAGATCTGAGACAAGAAATGAGTTGATGTCAGGAAGGTGTGGCAGAGATTGCCCTGAAATGCAAGAGAGATTGCCATTTGAAATGCAAGCCCTTAGGAAGCTGCTGTCAGCCACATGCAGAGCTTCTCAACTGGATTGCTTTGGATGTCCACTTGTGAAACCAAATGGTCAAACCCAAAGGCTGGTTTGACTCGAGTTCATAGCCAGTTTCTTGTTCTAAAGGATGACTGCAGCAACGACCGCTCCACTTCCTCCCAAGGACTCCTTTTCCCCTCCTAGGTCTGCAGATACATTTGCAGCTCCTCATTCTAATATTCTACCTCCTGCCATGAAATTCTCTTTTTCTGCACCATCCTCGGGACGAGCTTATCCTGCAGCATCTCTGGATGGTTCAGTGCCTGGGTCTCATGCCAGCCTCAGGGCTCTTGGTTGCCTGTCATTTGCTGGAACTCTCTGCAGGCTGCCAGGTAGGATGGCGACACTTCCACCTCAAGTCAAACAGAACAAAGCAGTCAGAGACTACAGCTTGTCCCTGTAAGCCAGGAGTCATCGACTGGGAAGAAAAGTAAAGAAAAGGACAGGAGCATTCACAAGGGATACAGACAGCTTTTAGCTCGTATTCCAAATCTATGTGAGTGACCATGTTTACCTGCAAAAACACCTCAAGAAACAAGGCCACCTGGAAGAAACCAGCAGGAGTTCATTCGGATGACTGATGGCTAAATGGCCAGAGGAGTAATGCCACTGCCTAGAGCATCAGCTGAGATCCAGCAGAGCAGGAAGTGTCCCTGAGAGCAGCTCTGACAGAGGCCTCATCAGGATGGCACTCAGAGGCATCACCCCACCCCCTGCTGCTGCTCTGCACTGGAAAGGCAAGGAGGGCAGAAACCACCCCTTGGGTGACTGCAGTGCCTATTGCTATTTCACTCGCTTGCTTTTCTAAAGCTTTTTGCTCCTGAAGGAGGCAATTCATTTTCTCTTTGATGATTTTAATTGTTTCGTCTAGCCTCTTCTTCCTTACCTTGATCCTAGCCTCAGTTTCCTGCAGCTGTGCCTACAGCTTTTCGTCAATTTTTTATAAACAACAATGGAAAGGACTCTCTTTCATGAGTGGACTGGCTGCCATTCCTTCATTCACCTTTTTTTTGTGGATTGCCCCTCTGCATAGGGAGATTCTTCTCCTCTTGGATGTCTTCATTCCTCGTCTTCACTGCCACGATGGCACTCTGAGCTCCAGGCAGCTCTGCTTGTGGCTCTGCCTTGATGTTCTGTACACACAAAAGCAGAGCAAGGGACTGAGAGCTGCCATCAGGCTCATCTTTTCCCTCTTTTAGCCTCAAAATCATATTTATTCAGCCCCTTCTTTCTGCTTCCCTACCCAGCTCTGCTTCCACTGTAACCATCCTGTCCCAGGGCTGATCTCTGCAGATTACAAGTCTCTGTGCTTCCAGTGCCTGTGGGACTCCTGGCGTCCTCAGTCCCAAGAGCTCTGGTTTATGCCCCTCTTCCTACCCTTCCCTCTGTGCCCTGGCCAGTCAGGCTTACCTGGCCATTCTCCTGTGGCTCTTCCACCTGCTGCCTGAGCTGCTCTTCCTGCTCTCAGGCAGGGAACAGCTCTCCCTGAGTCTGGCATGGCAGCTCAGATGAGGCCGTGTGCTCCTGCTCTTTCTCTAGAAGCACCTGCACAGAAAGCAAGAGAAGATGGGTTTCAACTTCCCATACGCCCTTTGTGGCCCAAAACTCAAAGGCTGCTGGGCTCACACGTTCCCAAAGCACTGTGCTGCTGCTCTCCTGGGTCGTCTCTGCCCGAGGGGAGGCACAGATTCCAAAGTGACCCTGGCCCTACAATCAGGGGCCATCTGGGACTGAAGCTCCAGCAGCCTCTCAGGCAGCTGACAGGGAAGGGGTGGCATTTCTCAAGGGTCTGGTGAGGGCCTCCCTCTGCTTCTGCCGTGTCCTGTTTGTCTTTCAGTAGTGACTGACTCCCCGCCCTGTCCCACAGCTCCATCCTGGCTCTGCAGGGGCTTCCTGGGTGAGCTCACTCCTTGTGAGAGACACTTCTGGAGTTCACCTTCTCTTCAGGCCTGCACCAGCATTCCTCCTTCCTGACATCCACACTCTTGTTAGAAAACCGGGTCATCCAGGAGATGAGGATGCATGAAAAAATCTCTGATGGAAGTCAGAGAACCTCTATGGCCATCTCAGTATATGGAGGAGGACCAAGGTGTTTCTTCTCCCTCTTTTGTCAATGGAGAATTCTGACCAGCAGTAACAGAGTTTCTCATAAGGCCCCATTAACGAATGCACTTACACAGCCCTGGGGATGCCAGTGAAGGAAACCATGTGTCATGTATGGCATGTATGAGCAAAGTCACCAGACCCCAGCTACAGCATGGGATAGTTCCCTTAGGACATACAAAAATTTAAAGGACAAATGAAGGCTTCAGGTCAGAAAAGGCTGGAGCAGGAAAACATGAGGGGAAAAAACAACCATCTCTGGAGGGGGAAACATCTCTGCCTGCTCAGGATCAGTCAGTTGAACTTGTCTCTACTCCTCTCCTGAAGGGATGCCTTTAGGGGAGCTTTGCATCTTCCACTGCTTTGGAGCAGAGCCAGAAAGATTCAAATAGACAGATAGACAAATCTCACTTTTATAATCTCTCTTTACTGTGCTGTGGTATTTACATTCTTTGAACAGAGAGAGATATAATTCTTTCTCCTAGGTTTTTTTTAAGGGAAGGTAATGAGAAACTTAGAGAAGAAGAGAAAACAATTATTATCTATACTTGCTGTTCTTGTTGTTTAATACACGTAGAATGTGTTATAGTGATTGTTTACTGAAAGTGATTTGTTAATTGGATTTTAGTGATAGTTGTTTAGCTTGATTAGCTAATTAGATAAAAGCTGTGTTGTGACTGTCTGGAGACAGTCACGAGTTTTTCTTTAGCAGCTTTTTAGTATAGTATCTCTATAGTATAGTTTTAATATAGTACTAGTGTAATATAACATAGCTTAAGAAAGCATTTCTTTAACCTTCTAAATCATAGAGTCAAAGCACATTATTCCCCACATGGGGGTCACCCTGAACCAATCCTGTCCTTTCTGTCACTACACACATCAGCACTCGGCAGCAGTGCCCCAACCAGCAGCCATCCTGAACTTCCTCTCCTGTTGCTTCAGTAACCCACACTCTTGGGGAATCTGGAGCGTGTGGGTCCTTATGGAATGCAACCAGACCCAGAGCATTGCACTGGGAACTGCTCTCTTTGTGCATCTGTGCTCGGGCAAGTTCTTCTCTTGGACTCGACCACACTCATGGGGCTAAAGTGGCCTGAGTCAGAAATGCAGCCCAGCCCCTCCAGCTCCTCTAATCTCTGAGCACCAGCTGGAATGCAAGGGCATTGATTTCCTGCTCAATTCCCAAACACAACACACACTCATTCCCTGGGCTGCCAAAAGACACAGGAGCCGTTAACCTGAAAGTGATGTGTTTCTGCCAGTGCGGGAAAAGGGCAGGAAAGATTGAGAAAAAGCTCCCTTGCTCACTGGAGAAGGAGAAATTACACAAGGCTTCTCCTTCTAGCAAACAAACAAACAAATAAGCAAATAAAATATGAAAGTGTTACCCACACCAGTGTCTAAAGCACTTGGATGCAGTGAAGGGATGTTTGGCAGGGAAACAGCCCTCGTGCTGAGCATTGGCTCTATGGATCTAAGGCAGGGATCTATAGAAGTCTGCCTGAAGGTCCCTCATGAGCTCCCAATGTCCAGGCTAAAGCTCCCTCAGCCCCTCCTCCCTGGCCTTGTGCTGCACCCCTTGCCCAGCTCCCCTGTCCCTCTGTGCCCACGCTGCAGCCCCTCCATGACTTTCTGCTTCCCAGGGCCCACAGCTGCACACAGCACTCCAGCTGTGGCTGCAGCGCTGCCCAGCACAGGGCCACGCTCCCTGCCCTGCTCCTGCTGCCCCACTGCTGCTGGCACAGCCACCGTGCCCTTGGCCTTCTTGGCCCCCTGGCCCCACGCTGCCTCATCTCCAGCTGCTCACGGCCGCCAGCCCTGCGCCCTTTTGGCCCACGCAGCTCCCCAGCCACAAAGGTGCCCATTTCACTACAGATACTGCAGGCACCATTGCAAGGTGTACACCCTGGTTTTAGCAGTACAAGACAGCATTCAAGGAGTTGCAGCTTTGCTCCCATTCGAGGCTCCAATGCAGTTATCAAAGCAAACTACACAATAAAAGGTATCAACAAACACATGCAGTGTCTGGTTTTTGCCTCAGAAGAAGGGTTCAGAACTACTCCCTTTGTTTCTTTTGCCACACTAGACAAGAATGGTCCCCCACAGCTTCATGGACAACACAGTCATCTCCTTGCAGCTTATCAAAGACCAAGACACAGGCAGACACATGTTGCAGACATTTCTTCACAGAAATCCTTTCTTTCGGATTTCTGCATCTTCTGGAGGCCAGAGGCCTCAGAAGACAAGGTAAACAATTATTATCAGCTGCTGTGGAATGTAACAGGGGCACCTTGATTGGCTCATGCTTCTTGTTTATAATTAAGGGCCAATCACAAATTGTAAGCTAGGGACTGTGTCCTTGAACACAACTTTGTTATAGATTCTTTCTATCGATTCTAGCCTAGCCTAGCAGCTCTGCAAAACTCTCTCTATATTCTATTACTATAGTCATAATGTATTATATATAATATCTTAATAAATCAGCCTTCTGATCAAGAAACAAGATTCACCGTCTCTCTCTCACCACCAGCGACCCACTCAGGCGCAGTAATAGACACAGAGCACCTATCTGCTCTGCTACCGGCTGCTCTGCCTGAAGGGGCAAAAGAGCAACCTGGCAACAAAGGCACCAAAATCCCTGACTTCAAGCAGCAACTCTACATCCCCAGTGTGTCTCTGAAATACTCCCGAGTAAACACACCCAAGAAGTTTGTGGGGACAAAGCACCATCAAGAGCTTTTGTGGTGAGATCAACATTTTTTTTGTGCCTGCAGCAACTTGGCCAGTCTGTGCAGGGGGACAGGTTTCTCCACGCCACAGTGTCCCCTGTGTATCCAACAAGGCTGAGCACAGTGTCTTTGACATGCTTCCTGCTCTGGGAACAGGGAGCCTTCGTGCTTCAGGCTGGCCCGTATCAAAATGCCAGGAAGCTGGTCCCTAAACATGACAGACCAAAGCCCATTGTCCAGCTGTCACAGGCTGGGGGCAATCACTGGGTCCTGGCAGGACTCCAGCACTCAGCATCCTCAGCCAGCAACAGCAAGTGCTGGCTGGTCAGAAACTTGCAGCTCTGGCCTGCACTAAAGACAGCAGCACACACAGCTGGCACTTACTGGCTCAGAATGTTCAGGCTGTGGTGTGAGCACTGATGGAGGCTGGCGCTCATCTACCTCATTTGCCTCCTCTTCGGCCTCCTCTCCATGAGCAGAGGGAGCCAGAGGAGAGACTGCTGTTGGTTCTGTGATCTGTGGACAGACAGCAGTGTGAGGGACACAAAGTTACCTATAATTTATAACCTTATTTCTATTCAGCACTTTATGCTATTCAGCTCTATTTCTACAACCAGCTCTGCTAAGGACAAATCAGAAACTTTGATAACAATGGGATTCTGAGTCACTGCAACTAAATATAAATGGGCTAATTCAACAGAATTGCTAATAGTTCTGAATTAGACATTCCACCCTGGCTACTATCAAGAAGCAACATTCTCTCTGCAACATGAGCTTTTCATTCCTTGAAAGTTCTGAAATGGAAAATTGGGAAATAGCCAGTGATGCCTTTGTTATTGCTGCTGCAGACATGGAAATGGATTTTCTTTCAGCCTGCCCAGCTGGCCCTCTACACTCTACTGCCACAGGCCAAGCTCACAGCTTGGTCTACAATTCCTAAGCACCAGGAACATGAAATGTTCCTTTCTCACTCACCTCAGGATCAGCACCTCTGAATACACGCTTCAGGTGACCTGGAGTGGGCAAGGGAAAATGAACAAGTGCTGTGAGAAAACTGCCTGGGCTGCTGAATCCAACAGAAGAGGTCAACCCAAACAGAGAGTATTTTTCTTTATCAACATCCCTCCACATGACATAGTTCTTTCACACAGCCAGCAAGAGATCAGGACAATAATCTTGGTTGTGCCTACACTTTGGCCTTTCTAGTCAGTAAATGAATACAAACATGATCAAGAAAATGCAAATTATTCTTCAACACTCAATGCTTCTGTTCTGTCCAACAGATAAAGCAGCTTTTGTTCTCGTCTTTCAGGTACTTCTTTCAAAAAGGAAGTTGCATGCACTAATTCCCATTAAGTTGCTGAAAACAGTCACCCAGAAAAGCTTGCCCCAAATCCCCCTGAGCTGTGGCAGTTCTATTGTGAAACAGCACAGCAGCAGCTCACGGCCTTAGGAGCAGACACTCACTGCTTTGGCGGTTGCACTTCACTGCAAAGGGAATCACTCTTTTAGCACTCAGTCAAGGGTCAAAACAGACAGTCAAATCCTTTCATTACAAAATTTAAAATAAAAGAAGCTTTCCCTGAGTTCTGGGGAGAACTACAAAGTCCTTAGAAGGCCTTCTGAGAAGGCGTCCCAGGCTTCATTTTGGAAGTTGTCCTGCCTGTCCCAGCAACCTGAGGAAATGACAGACTCTGCTGCCACAGACTCTCCCGTGGAGGGAACGGAGCCCTGCAGGTTCCCCTGCAAATGCTGCCCCTGTGGCTACAGACACCCCCTTTTTAGCCTGAACCTCCTGACAGGAGCTTTACCAAACCACTGGAATCCTAATGCTCTTTCTCTTTCAAAATCAGCTGAGCCACCAAGAAAGAGTAAGAAGATATAAAGAAGACAGGTTAGGATACACCCTAGCCTAAGTAGAAGAGAAATCTCTACTTACGGGTGAAGTGTGTCACATAATACATGGAAAAAGAAATGCCGTACGCAGCAAAAGCTGCTGTGGCCAGATGGTGAAACATTGTCATTTTTGAAAGTTAGGTAAATATAGAAAAAAGAAGGCTCTTGTCAGTGGGCAGCTACCCACTGACAAGTTACCCAACCAGGAGGGTTCTCCTGATGTGAGGAAGGCCTAGGGCTGCTCCGGCGCTCAGGCCTTCCATGCGCCAAGGCAACCTTCTGATGTCACTACAACAAGGTGGCAACCATGCCATGACATCACAAAGCAAATGCTCCATGTTGGTCTGTGAATTTATGCCAAGCAATAACCAACCTTCCCTACAGCAAACACAAAAGAGCCTGGGAAGTTCTTCTTTGTCACAAAGCAGCACAAAATCCCCTCATGGGCCAAACCCTGTTGTTCAGGGGATCCAGTAGGAGCTCCAAGAGTGCCACAAGCACCTACAGCCTGTACCCTAGCTGAGCCCTCAGATGAGACACAAGCAGAGGAAACCAAACCAAGAAAATGGCCCACAGGATTGCAGATGTGAGAAATGACTCTCACTTTTAAAATTTTAAAGGTTTGTAAACCTTAACAAAGGACTGACTAAGGAAAAATTGCGGCATTGGGAGTCTCTGTGACTAGCAGCCATGTGCTCATCTACAGAAACGATGCTCTGCCTTTTATACCCTCAGCCCCTCCAAAAGTTTTGTCAGTCAACTCTTTCTCTGCTGTCCATGGGTGGAGATTACTTTCTTGCATCCCGACTGGAGGTCAGGTGTTGTTACACGCTGCCTGCTGGTCACAAGCCAGCCCTCCCCAAATGCCCTGGCTACCAATGCTGTTACAAGGGGGACAGGAAATAGGACTATGGGAGGATATATTACAATACCATCACTACACATTTGAACATCCACATAACATCTGCTTCTTATTTGTCAGAGCCAACCATTGCATTACTCGTCTAGAACACACAGAACCAGGAGAGAAGCTACTGTTGGCATCACAGCTGAAATGCTTCCTAACAAATCTCCCCACATATTTGCACCTTTACTGGACATGCCCAGGGCTCTGGTGCGTGTACATCTCTGCCTTTCTTCCCCTTTGGCAGCAGTCGAACTGGCAGCATCTGCCCGCCAGCAGCAGCTGCTCCAAGCTGGGAACGCCACTGGCAGTGCTGATTTCCAGAGGCTTCTGTGTGCCAGGGGAAGCCAAGGCAGGAGCGGGTTGAACGGTGCTGGCGCTGCTGCTGCTCTGTGCCAGAGAGCCCCGGCTGGGAAGGGCACGGTGCCCACTGCGCTGCGGGCTCCTTCTCCTGCCACAGCTGGGCACACCTGGCAACAAGGCATGACAACTTGTGGCCAAGCCAAGGGGTTTCTGGGGCTGCACTGCTCTGCACACACCCAGCACACCTGCAGCACACAATTTTAACCCTCAAACAGGTAAATCAAAGGGAAACAGCAGGAAAATATTTCATTTTCCCATTCTTACCTGCTCAACAGAAGTCTTCAAAATGAACGTTACCAAGCAGGGCCCGATCCCTGCTGACAGCTCAGGGTTAGAAAAGAGGCAATCCTTGATCTCAGCACTGGGTGTGTGGGGAATCCCTTCCCTAACACGTGCACACCCAGCAATCTCACTTACTAGTTTGTATCCATGGATCTAAGACATATTCAATACTTTGCTGAAACTCACAGGCTAAATATTCCCCCAAATTATTTGATTTACTGATTGATACTTATTGACTTATTGATACTTAAATCACTTCTCCAAATTTACTGACATGAGAATAGGAGTGTCCTGTAGGTCCCTGCTGGGCTTTGTCACAGGTTCAGAAGGAGACCCATGCACAAAATAATCCAGGACAAAACTGGGCTTGCAAAGCAAATTCATTCTCTTTGTTGCACTAGCAAATAATACATACCAAGCCCTGGATTCCTAAAAATCTGCTGAGCAGGAGAATGAGATGGAGCATGGTGCTCGGCAGCAGGGGCAGGTAGGCAGGCACTTTTAGGACATCCCCTGGATCAAAACGCTGTGCATCTCATCCTCCTCACCCTTCCAGCTCAGAACCAGGCCTTGTATCTCCTCCTCAGGAATGGAATTTCCCAGTTACAGCATCGGCTCACACATGGCTGGTGTGTGAGATGAGGCCAATGAATCAAGGATTTAAAAGAACTGGAAGAGTTAAAATTTTAGCAAGATTTAGTTAGGGGGAAAGAGTATAGCAAGAAGAGTAGAAATACTAAAGGATGGTTAATTTTTATCAGATAAGGTAGTTAAGGCTAGGGTAATATATCACTTGCCTGTCTTTACTATGTTTAAAGAAGTGGGATGGGATGCAGATTTCTTTGTGACAAAGAAGAGGACCGTAGCATGCACCTAGGCCCCAAAACTTCAGCTACAGCCAAGGGGTGCGAAAGCCTGCCAACAGATCATAAGGAAAGAGGTCAAATTGAGGAAGACGTCTTGGCCTTCATCAGAAGGAGACCATTCCCCACTTTAAAACCCACCAACTCATTTGAAGTGAAAGACTGCAGAAATGTGAAGGAATTTTGGACTCAAATATAATACATTTTAATACAAAGGAGGGTAGGCAGTGTTACCTAATGAATATGAATTAGTCATTTTGGGAATTATATGAATATGTGAGACATTTTTAGATAAGTAGAGAGGCAGAGATTCTTCACACATGTCTTTAGGAGACAACTCGTGTGCCTGGTGCTGTAATAAACATACCACCTTCTACCTTTAACTGTGGCGAGTTCTATTCCACACCTCTTTTGGTGACCATGACAGGAAGGCTTCTCTGCTCCAGTGAGAGCAACCGGGCTCTGGACGTCTCTGGGCGCTGCCAGGACATTCCTTTCCTGGAGGCACCTCCGCTCTCGGCTGCTCCTCGTGGGGGACAGACAAGACTGCTGGGACTGTGGAGAAAGGGAACGTTTAACTCTGTATAAAGTAACCTGTAAGGCGTATGCAGGGGAAGGGCTGTTCACAAGTCACACAGAGATGTCCTGTGCACAATGTACGCCTGTACAGTTTGGGTTGGGGTCTGGCTGCTAGCAGAAAGGATTTGCTGTGTCAATAAAGACCTGCTAGCAATTCTGGGGGTGAATTGAGCAAGTCCTGTTTTACTGCTGCAATTTTTCCTGTGTGTTGTAATTGTGGTTGTGTTTTCAGTGTGTGAATGTTTGAGGAAGATGATGTGGGTGGATGCTTATGTGGTGCATGGTGTGTGTTGTGTTGAGAAAAGTGAGCTCTCTGTCCCCTCATAAAGAGATGCTCCTTTCCTGGTGAGCCTGTGTGTGTGGACTTTCTAATTGCAGGGGTTGGTACTCTCTGGTGCACCTGGTGCTTGGGTACACAGGGGGGTTGAGTGGCTTTTCCCCCACATTGTGGTCATTTGGGACTGCACGGTTGTGTCTGCGGAGATTTTAGAATTTTGTTTGCAACAAGTGCAGCAATTTGTGCAGAAAAGTACAGTGTGGTGATTTATTATGTTGAACTATGGTAGTTCCTTTCTACCGCCCCCTTCCCCAAGAGTTCAAAGTCTCCTGCCACAAGGTGGATGCTCTCTTTCCTCCCCTGGACATCCTCTTTCCTCTCCTGGACACTCTCTTTCTCTCCTGGAGCTGTTCTCCATTAAAGCTGTGGGACTTTGGTCCTGGGAAGAGAGAGCGCCTCTCGTCTTTTGCTTTTGTCCTTGTCAGTGTCACTGGGCCCAGAGCTCGCCAAACTGATCCCCCACGAGGTGAAAACTGACAAATGGCCCCACATACACAGCTCAAAAATTGACAACATTTTTGATGGACTGGAGCGTTAGCCACACTTTTTGAATTCCCTATTCCCACACAGGTCAGGCAATTGTTGAATAGAATGCACCACACTCTAAAACCTATTCTAGATCCAGAAAAGGAGGAGTGGCCTAAGCAACACCCCAGATGTGGTTGAGCAAAGCTTTATATGTCTTTATGTTTTGAATAGCTCATTTGCAGCACCTAATCCTCCAATTTTTAGCACTTTTCAAACAGCACACAGGCAAAATTGAAAGAAAATCCTTCAGTTTTGATCAGAAACCTTGAGTTAGGAAAAATTGAAGGGCCATTTCCACTAATCACATGGGGCAAAGGGTATGCTTGTATTTGCACAGGTGCCAGACCTTAGTGGGTCCCCGCGAAAGACGTGAAAGCATCTCATACACAAGAGCGCAGTGAAAATTCCACCAGCAGGGAAATGAGCAAGCAGACATGACCCATGCGGAGAAGCTACAGTTCATGCCTGATGTTCCCTGTTCAACCTGTGAAAGCTACAAATCTTGAGATTGATTGTTGATTTTTGGACTGTGAACATGGGTTGTATCATAGAGCTCTTTCAGCAAAAGCATGGTGCCCATTGTGTTCAAAAGAATTCTAAGATATCCAGATTTGTAAAAAATGAAGGTTAGAGGGACAGTTTAGTGCCCTATAGTTGGCCAGTCCCTGAACAAATGCTAAAAGATTTGCTTGAAAACTGAAATAGATGAGGAAACTTTTGCCAAAAAACAGCTGAACAGGAACACGGAGTTTGATCAAAGGATATACTGGCACTTGTTGGTTTTGCTTGCTTGCTTTTGCACGCATACATGCCTGTAGATCAACCAAAAATGAATGTTTGCCTTGCTTTAGCCAAGTCAGCAGGCTCAGTCACCATGCGTTTGACCCATTTCAGCCCAGACAAATCCTTTGCAACCCGTCTGGTCGGTGTGCCTGTGCCAGCCAAGGAGCAGCCAATACCCAATCGTGACAAATATTAGTGTGAGGCCGCCAACGAGACCAATCCCATAACCAGCTGGCATCACTGGGCCCCTGATCTTCTTAAAGCACCTTCTGAACCTCAAGAATTGGAATTCTTGGTTCATTGGCGATGGAATTTTGTGCTGAGTTTCAGTACCAGGGAGATCCACTATTGAATGTTACTCCCCATCATCCTGAGGACAGATACTCCAGTTTGTGGTGCAATTGTACTACCCCAGTGCCCCCTAAGGGTGAAACTGCTGACGAGTAGATGACCTAGATGAGTCCCCACATCAATTAGCAACAGAATATTGGCTCATTTGTGGAGATAGAGCCTGGCAGGACATTCCCTCAAAAATTAAATGTGGCCCATGTAGCATCAGACAATTCACTGTGATAGCACCTAGCGTTAAATAAGCCATCAAGAGAAAACAGAGCAAAAAGATGTGCCCATTATAAAGAAAACTGTAATAGCAATTTCAGACCCTAGGGCCCTGCAAAATGAGGTACATTGAATTTATTTCTCCATCAACTTGCCTCAGGCGAGGCATTGAAACTATTACACCGATTGGGGTGTTGGCTGAAGAAAGAAGACAGTGCTACTTCCATTGCAATTAGTGACATGATGACTGATGTTAGTGCTGTCAGACATGCAACCTTACAGAACAGAGCAGCAATTGATTTTCTTTTACAGGCACATGGGCATCGTTGTGAGGAATTTGAAGGATTGTGTTGCATGAACCTGTCTGATCACTCACTGAATCCATCCACAAAAGCATACAAAAGCTGAAAGATTTGACAGCTCCAGTTAAATAAGATGGTGGGTCATGGTTAGATGATTTGTTCCAAGGATGGAGCTTTGCACCTTGGCCAACTTTGTAGAATAGGTCTATATATGTATTGGGGGTTTTGGTAGTGATAGTAGTAGTAATACCTTGCATACTTTGGTGTGTGTAATAAATGATGGACAAAACTATCAAAAAGTTTTTATCCTACAAGAGAGAGAGGGAGGAAATGGATTCAAGAATTCACAGAGAGTTCTTGAAATCTCACAGAGATGGTGGGTGAAGGTATAGACATGGAGGAAGGTTTTGAATTAAGACCTTGGAACAGGCTAAACTTTTTTGGACAATGACTTGTAATTGCTGTCAAACATGACTTATGCCCTTTGAACTGACTGGACTTTCACAGCATTAAAATTGCTGTCTTGGAATATAGCAAGGCTTAATGCTAGCAAAAAGGATGGTTTAAGCAAGTAATAAGCAGGTATGCTATTGTAAAAGTATGAAATGCAAGGTAGTTAACAAACAGCATGGTTACAAAGGTTTCTTTTTAGTTGTACCGAGAGAGGGAATTGTGGGAATCCTTCAAATCAGAGGGTTTTGGGAAAGCTGCAAAAGGCAGGCCTCAGAGACAGCAGAACTGCAATTAGAGCTAAGCAGCAGCCATAAGACTTGTCAGCAGAAAAGTTATATAAGTAGTAGAAAAATAAGGACAAATAGAACAATGGTCTGTGTATTAATGCTTGGCTAGAATGACTCCATAAGCTTCAAAAAAGTATCTCTAGCAAGATATTAGGAACTTCTCAGCTTAAAAATGGAGCTCTGTCCATTGTGTTTTAAGGCTTACAAGCAGGTATTGTATTCAAAATAAGCAAGCAGTGTTTTAACAAAAGGTACGTGTGCTTATAGTGATTGGATAGAACTACTGTCAATATGCTTTTGCTTGTGTGATTGGTCAAAAAACTTTTAAAGTAAGTTGTAACATTAAGTTCATTGCCTGCTGCCAGCGATGTGAGCTGCTGGCATCTTCCCATGGTCATAACCATGTAATGAGACTGATGCAGGAAAACAAGCAGCTCGAGGCGCGTTCCTCAGCAGCCCCATCCCGTTCGTGATTTGTACACAGACCCCCAGCTGGCAAGAGTATATATGTGTTAAATTGCATCTATGATAAATTAATATGTAATATTTCATTCATTTTGATATCTTTTCATTTCATATAGATTTATATCTTTTTATTTCATATAGATTTGTTCTCTTCCTCCAGCTTCGAAGTGTGATGATTTACCACAGTGCAAAACCTTCTGCCCACTCAGCAGTCCGCCCCCAGGTGTGTGCATGCACACCCACCCACTGTGCTTGCTCTTCTCCGCATCTCAGGGCTGCTGTTTGCACACAATTGGGATGAATTTAACTCGACAGAGTCACGAGTGGGGTGTCCAGCTTGTCATGAACACTCATGTGGCAAGGAACAACACAGAGCTCTCAAATCACATTATGACTGGTCATTTCATTCCTGCTGGGCAATGAGGAACTCTTAAAAGACACAGAAAAGGGGTGGAAAACATTGGCATCGTGCTACTGCTGGTATCCTCCTGGAGAAAAAATCTCTTGGGTTTCTTATGGTGGTAGCTTTCCAAAGCCTAGGAAAACTGCTCAGCACTGGTAGCCCAATTGTGAATGGTTTTCTTGACTTGGCAAAGTTGGGGTGGTACCAATGGACTCTGTCCTTGGTTCAAATCACCTACCCTTACCTGCAGACAAAAGCACCACCACCACCACCAGCAGCTACATCAGTCAATTTTCTCAAAAAGCTGTGTTAAATTTGGGAGAGGAAAGGAAAACACATCAGACACTGTGGATTAATGACAAGACTCTGAGGAACAGTTCCAAAGCAAAGGGCAGCAGCTTCTCTCTGGGCCACTCCTTGTGCTCCAAGGCAGCCGGGCTGCCCTGGCTGCCCAGGACCCTGCGCCCCGCGGGCTCTGCAGAGCTGCACAGCGGGGAGGCAGCTTCGGGCACCTCAGCCCCTGGGCAGGAGGGGCTGCTTGCTCTGCAGGGCTGCCTGTGGGCAAAAGCAGGGTGCTGGCCTTCTGCTCTTGGCCCCAGCCTGGCCTTGCAGGGCTAATTCTGTTCCCTGTCCCAAATGGGCTAAAGACAGACTTGTTTGTTTGCAGCTCTGCACAGGTGTGATTTGCACCACAAAATACTGAAGGACTAAGGCCTGAACAACAGACCCTGACTGAAGCCTCAACAACAGGACCTGAGCCAAAGCTGCCCTCTAGATCACCTTCCCAACCCAATGTTCTATGTACCTGCTCCTTAACCAAGTGTTATTATCAAAAGGATTGTTGCATCCATTCACTGGTGAAACACATCTTCACCTTTCTGCATGCGGAAAATGGACAAGGCCACACCTGGCCTTGGTTCCTCCTTGAGCCCTGGCCAGGCTCGGGGAAAAAACCAAGAGGAGAATGACACCAGCTGTGCCCCCAGCAGAAGCTCTGGCACATTGCTCGTCCAGCACTGTCGGAGCCGGGCTACTCTCACAGCGCACTCGGGAGCCTCGTGGCCGCCAAAGGTGGAGGCACCGCAGGATTTCCCGGTTCCCGGCCGTGGCTCTGCAGGGCTTGCCTGGGACAGCTTCCCCCAGCTGATGTGCAGCTCTGGATGAAGGGGAAACCATTGGGGTACCTGGTGATGCATCTTCCTTAATCACCAGAGGCACCCTTTTGTAATAATGCTGAGGTGCATTGCTTAGCTTATCGTTTCCTGACTCTTTTTTGCACTTTTGCATTACAGTAAATTACACTGTTCCTTCAGCTGGTGTCTGTGTCTGCATCTCTGACCCTCTCCACCATCAAAACAAACACACAGCCAGTTTAGCATGAGACCTGCCTTTCTGCCAGCCCATCTCTTGGCAAACACCCCTGGTGGCCATCTCCACAAATGAAATTCCCACTTTGCAACTTCCTTTTCTGCAGGCAGGTGAGAAAAGGAGCCACTCCCAGTTCTGGACACCTCCAGAAACCAGCTGCTTTCAGCATTCACAACCCTGAAGTATCAACCTCCTTCCTTAACCTGCCACAGAGAGCTCCCACCAAGAGGCCTTTTGTCCGAGGATACCCACAGAAGAGCTGGAGAAGGGAGCAGTTTGAAACACAGCTGCTTCAGAGTTTAAACCTGCCTTTACCAAATGAACACACACCAACCTGTCCCAAAGGGAAAAGCAGGCAGGAAAGAGAAGATCCTCTCCCACATCAGCAAACTCTGTGTTTCCTTCTGTTCCAACTGGAGAGTGGAGGCGATGGGCTGCACCTCACTTTGGGAAGGAGCCCTGGAAATCAGGCTGATCTGGGAGGGCAGCAAAAGTAATTCCCCAAAAAGTAGGAAAAAATTGTCTGGAAGGAATAGATGATGACAGTATTACTGCAGAAAAGCAAAAAAAGAATAATTGTGACGAACAAACATTCCCAGACCTGAGATGGAGATCTTCGGGGCATCTTCAATTCCCCCACTGCCGGTGTGCCTTGGTGATTTTGAGGAAAAGAAGCGTTTGGCCCATTCAGCCTTTGTACTGGCAGCAGGGTGCAGGCCTGTGGCAAGGCCGAGCCTGCCTCGTGGGCTGGGCCTGGGCTGTTGGGCTCAGGTCCCTGGGCCAGGGCCACCTCCCGGCCTCCTGATGGGGTTGGGGGTTTTGCTTCCCCCTTCTGGTCCTGGGCCACCGCTTTGTGGGCCAGATCTGGGGTTCCTTGTCCGTCCACATGGGCCAGGGTCCCCCAAGGCCTCTCTGGCTGCTCTGCTGCTGCTGCTCTTTCAGACAAAGACAAAAAGACAAAAAAAAAAAAAAAAAGAAAAAAGAAAAAGAAAAAAAAGAAAAAGAAAAAGAAAAAGAAAAAGAAAAAGAAAAAGAAAAAGAAAAAGAAAAAGAAAAAGAAAAAGAAAAAGAAAAAGAAAAAGAAAAAGAAAAAAAGAAAAAGAAAAAGAAAAAGAAAAAGAAAAAGAAAAAGAAAAGGGTTGAAAGAGCTGGCAGCAGCTCAAAAGCATTTTGTTTGATGACTGTCAATGGACTTTTGATAACTATTGATGGATTTTTCTGTAGCAAGCCTGTTTCAGGACCAAAATGGATGGCAAAGAGGAATATCTTCAGTCCATGGACTTTTCCTGAAACTCAGCTCCTTGAACTTGAATTTTCTTTGCATTGTTTTTGCTTTATCTTATATTGTAAAATTGTTTTAGTGATATGATAGAATTTTATGTTCTACAGGTGAAGAAATTCCCTGTTCATTCCACAGGAGCACTTGAGTGATGTTTGATTGGCAACAGATAACCTGTCAAGTGTTGGTCCTTTTCTCTGCATGAGCCCAGCAGAGAAAATTACAAGCATTTTTCTTTTAATTTAACTAAATAAAAAAAGGTGACATGTTGCAGACATCTTTTATGAAAAATCCTTTCTTAGGATTTTTCCTTCTGAGAAGCTGCAGTTTCAGCAACAAAGTGTAAACAATTATTATCTGCTGCTGTGGAATGCAACAGGTCCACCTGTGATTGGCCCATCTTGGATCTTTATAATGAATGGCCAATCAAGGACCGAGCTATCTTGGACAAAGCCCGAGAGAGCTGCCTTTTGTTATCATTCTTTTCTATTCTTAGCTTAGCTAGCTTATGAGAGGAAACCTTACCTTCTTTTCCATTTTAGTATAGTTATAATGTAATATATATATCATAAAATAATAAATCAAGCCTTCTGAACATGGAGTCAACATTCTCATCTCTCCCTTCACCTGAAAACCCCTGTGACCACGGTCACAGGAGGGTCTCTTTTGCCTTGGTGAGCCCTCAGCCTTCTGTGATATACCTCACCTCAATGCAGACTTCAGGTGATTTGTTGTTTTCTTTTTCTTCCTCCAAAACACCAAGAGATCAAAATTCTTGGTAAAAACAGGACTTCTACTTTCAGTAAAAGTCAAAAAGAAGCTCTGCAAGGCTTCTTCCTAGATACAGATAAAATACTCTGGTGATCTTATCACATCCTGTTCTCAAACTTTTGGCTCCAGCTTCTACTCTGGAACACCATGACTTCCTTGTAATCTGAAAGAGGGAACAAATCAAAACTCAAAAACAGGTCCTACCTTTAAAACCAGTGTCCCTCCCACCAGAAACTTATTTTCCTGTTGTGATAGATGAGTCATGTGATGATTGACTCTCACAATTATTAGACAAATATAATGTATGTGAAAAGAGCACATTATATGGCTCTATGTAGATATTTACCATATGTATTTTGATGTATTGATTAGTAGTGCTGTATTAACATTTTAACAATATGATAAATATAGTCTTGTAATTGAAAGGTAGCTTTTGTAATTAAAATAAGAACTATGTCAGTGGGATTTTTTTAAGAAAGGAATGAGGCACTCGCACCCGATAGCAGCCACAGGAAATCTAAATCTTTCAGAGAAAAGAATTTATTGCCCTCTTATCAGAAGAAATGAACTTCTTCCTGCCTCGAAAGCACTGTTAGGATTAGAAGGAAGAAGTTGATGATGACCAGACAGAATCCTGTATTTGAATGGAATTTATGCATCATGTATGAAGTGTATGAATATGCAATGGGCCATTCCTTTTAAGGGTTAATCCTTTGTTAATGTGTGTCCTTTTTCGGGCTCCTGCTGCCCAGAAAAAGGTACCTGGACATCCATAACTCTTTGTCTCTATTGTCTAATATTGTCCTAATTCAGCTTGTCCAAATTATTCTAATTGCATTACTATTTTTAGAACCATTTTATTACTAATGAACTTTTAAAAATTTTAAAAACAAGTGATGGGCATTTTTCACAATGTATGCAGGTTAAGAAAAGTTTATAGATTTATAGTTGTGCTGTACCCCTGACATGGTTATCAAGGGAAAACTGGGGTTGGGACATCTGGGAGGGCTGGCGTGTCGCTATGGCCACACCTGACCCCCAATCAGGATTTGAGGAAGAGATCTCCACCAGTGGACAGCGAAGAAGGGGTTGATGGACAGAACTTCAGGAGGGGTTAAAGGGTTAAAAAGGGAAAACCTCCATTGTGAGGGGCCTGAGAACATGGTGGGGAAAATCTTTTGCTCCCGGTGCTGTAACCTTTTTTCTTCATTCAATCTTCTGTTGTATTTTTGATAAGGTTTAATAAACCTTCCTAAACTATGAAAAGTGAGTAGCTATTTCCCACACTGTGGTCTGCAACTCTCACTCTTTATTACAATAGAATGCTTCTTTTTATTAGGTTTACATCAGTTCCATATGCTTTTATGAGCTTTTATGCCTTTTTATCTATATATGTTTATTACCATTATCTGCTTATTGCAACATTCCGGGAATCGCTTTTGACTCTTCTCTCCATATTCCTGCAGAAGGTCAGGTCACTGTGGATTTTACACCAATAAAAATCCAGGCTGTTCAGATCCTAGGTGTGATGGGCAGGCACAATTTCCCTGCTGACACAGGGACTGAAGACAAACCCCTCTGTTGTCACTGAAAACAAAAGAAAGGAGGAAGTTTCTGCCCATTGGAAAGTCCCCGTTTGCCCTGAAGGACTCTGCCTCTTCTATCTCAGCAGCAGCTCAGCAGCCGGATGCCAAGGACAAGAGAGGGAGGGGTGGTTGATTTGTGTGACAATCTAACAGCCCTTGCAAACAAGAGCTGAGTCTGTCAGTAACATCTCTGCAGAGGCAAGTCCTTGCTGAGGATGCAGAGCTGAGTCACTTGTGTTTAGTTTGCATCGAGTTAATGGCATGGTGGGTTTTCATGCTGCAGGTGTGGCCCCTGTGACAGCAGCCTGTTCATCCTTCAGGGGGTTTGCACCCACAGGGACAGTGCTGCTCCTGCCAACACACCACAGTTTGTCCTCATGCCAAAAAGTCCAGGCAGAACTTACTTCTTAAAGGAACATTTTCCTTTTGCTCTCAAACCAAAGATTTAGATGTAATGGTATAATAGAAACAAATCTTTTCCCCTGTTGTCTGTTGGGACAGGAGGAAAATCCTATCACATCCAGATAGCAAGGCACTTAATACTACGACCTGAGCGGGCACAGCTGGTGAGAGAGAGACGGTGAATCTTGTTTCTTGAATCAGAAGGCTTGATTTATTAATATATTATATATAATACATTATGACTATACTAAATAGAATATAGAGAGAGGTTTGCAGAGCTGCTAGCTAAGCTAAGAATAGATAGAAAAGAATCCACAACAAAGCTGTGGGCAAGGACTCAGTCCCCTGGCTTGCACTGGTGATTGGCCCTTAATTATAAACATAGAAAATGAGCCAATCAAGGTGTTCCTGTTGCATTCCCCAGCAGCTGATAATACTTGTTTACCTTCTCTTCGGGGGCCTCTGGCCTCCCGAAGACACAGAAATCCGAAAGAAAGGATTTCTGTGGAGAAATGTCTGCGACAGGCACTGATTTCACTTCCACTCTGGAAATGATTTGCAGGAGCAAGTAAATTAAATTCTCTGCTAGAACAGTGAAGTCCTGCCACTCTAAATCAGTGTGGTACCTGATGGGTTTTGTAGCAGGTTTGCACCTAAGTTGATGCTCAAGAAGTTTATGAGGTCCAACATAGACCTAATGTTTGCGCAGCAGACTTTAGGCTGACAGCTAAGGGAGCATAAATTAAATGGTCTTTCCAACCCAGAAGGCTGATGAGAATTGTTGGTGTTTGTGCTCTCCTTCCTTGTTTAAAGGATAGCAACATATTTGATGAGATTTTGGCATTGCAGCTAAAAATCATGGCCAGATAAAGTCACCTAAGTGGTTGTTGTGCATTTCTACTTGCGGAGGTCATTATCAATGTAGCTGCTTCTGGAAATACAAAAAGCTCTTTCAAGTCACTTCTTAAGAGAAAGGTCCTTTTCCTTTTCACTCTTAACTGCAAAGCCCCTCCAGGATGTACAGCAAACAGGTTATCTAGATTGTCCTGTCACAATAACAGAAAACTTCCCCTTTAATCAGCCTGAATTGCATAATTCTCATCTGTATGAAGGGATTTTATTTAGTCTCTTCTGTAAAGAAGTGATTTCTACGCAACAGGGCTGATAAAGGGAAGACCCAAATTAACAAGAGGGGTATTTGTAGGAGCTGCCATTACTCATCACACACTTTAAACAACCCATACCACCGAGCCCAAAGCTAATATGGCTCTGTGTTAAACATTTCTGATGGATTACACATCCTTGTGTGAAGATGGAATTAGGATTTAAAGCCAGTATTTCTGCATATACAAGCATTGTGCAAGAACATTGCATCTTCAAAATGGAAACCAAATATCACCAGGGTACAGGGTAAACGCTGCAATAACATGAATACACTTCTCCCATCAGGTTCACAGGCAGCTTAACCAATTCTGTGCTTGCAGATAATCTGTTCTGGCATCTTTTGGGGCCCTGAACCAGGAAAGTCACACTGAAATACTGTGGGACCATGAGAATTTCTCCAGATCTCCAGGTAACACAAGTGACTGCAGCAGCCTCCAATAATGCAGTGGAGGCCAGATTTGCTGTGTTCTCTTTGTCATTGTGGGTTTGTAATTCAGACTCACAGAGGAGCTTGAGTTGGAAGGGGCCTTAAAGACCCTCTAGATCCAACCCCTCTGCCATGGGCAGGGACACCTTCCACTAGACCAGGTGGCTCAGAGCCCCTGCAAGCTTTGGCAAATACCCAAGGACACCTTTTCCTCTGTTTTGCAAGGTCAGATTTCCATGCTCACTTTCACAGATGGCTCCAGTCTCACACAGGGCATTGCTGATTGGTCACTCTTATCTCCACAGCCCAGCAGAGATCCTGTTTTGGATGGCTCTCACTGCTCCCAAGGCCCCAGGGACCAGCCACTGCCTCTCCTCCTTCTGCTTTCCCTTCCAGGATCGGAGATTTCCTGCTGCTTCCTCCACGTCTGAGAAAACTGGAGGAGATGAGGGGCTGAGGATGTGGCTTCTGACAGAGAGTTGATAACACTCAGCTGAGTATTTTATTCTCCTGCCACTAAGCTGTCAGGCTGCTGCTGAAATTCCTCCTGCTTGGAAAGGGTTGGTGTGAGCAGCAGGAATTGTTGCTGGCTGGAACTTTTCCAAGAGCTGGACAAAAGAAGCATTTTGTGGAAGGGCACCAGCTGCCCTTGGTCAGCAGCACAAGGTGTGAGGTCCCCTTTGAAGGCCATCCCTGCACAAGGACAGCCTGGCCTTCTCCAGTGCCCAGAATTCCTTCTTCCAGGCTTTTGGGCTGGCCTCGTCCCTCACCCTGGAGAAGCAGGTTGCTGTTGGAACTCTCATATCCACAGTTTCTGGCTGGATTGCCGTGTAGTACCACAGACAGCCCTGGAGACACCAGTACAGACACCATCTGCAATAAAAGGGGACTTTGTTCCAGCTTTTCCCTTGGACCAGCATGCAGCAAGTCCTCCCGGGCCTCATTCAGGTCTGTGTGGGCTGGTAGTCAGCTTCTGCTGGGAATTTAAAGCTTTCACCCTACTCTCCTACTCTCCCCAGCAAATAGTGGAGCAAACCCAGCTGCACCAACCCCCAAATTTCACTCTAAAAACCACAATTTTCATTTTCCTATATTCAAGCCTTGAAAAAAACAAACTTTACTTGAGTGAGCTGGAGGCACAGTGTCCTCCAAGATCATTCTTGAGTAGGACAATATTGCAGGGGAAGACTGGCAAACCCAGAGTTTACTGGTGCTTAGGAAGCTTTGCAAAACCTTCCCGCGTGCAGTGCTCTTGCACCCTCCTGAGCTCCTGGAGCCCTCACTCAGCTCAGGCACAGTTTGGACAGAAATGGATGGTTCCGTCTGTCACGGACTTTGCAAACACTGCCATGAGGACAGGGCTGTTTTCATTGATGGTGCCAAGGTAGTACATAATCTTTGATTAAATGTGAGGTGCTGAAGGGCAAAAATTCTCAGTGATAAGGAGAGTGTCTCCACTCACACAGCAAGGTAAGTGAACGGGAAAGAGCAATCTGTATTTTATGGGAGGTGTTCAGTTTTTAATAAAACCTTTTTGCAGAAGACATGCCTAGGCAGGGGTGATTCAGAGCATTTTATCAGCCTCACAGAGTATCCCCACATCTGCTTTGCCACATTTTCTCTCTTTTTTTCATTGTGAATGATTTCTCCTGTCAGGGTTGCTCCTGCTTGGAGTTCTACTCTCAGTGGAGCCCCGGAGTTTTCTCAGCTGCCTCTGCAGCGAGTTCTGAGCCAACGTGGGGCTCTGCTGCCAGCCCAAATCTGCGCTTCCCCTGCCCAGCCTGAGTGCAGGTGGGGCATGTGCTGGGCATGGCAGGAGATTTGCACGGCCAAAATCCTCCAGCATTTACATCTGCCCATGGCTTTGGGTAGCACAAATGTCAGAACACCCATCACTGCTGACAAATGGCATTTCTTGCAGATTGCTACAGCCACGCTGCTGATCCACAAATACACGAGAATCAATTTCAGTTGAAAAATGTCATTTATTACAAAGTGCTACACCCACGCTGACAATACAGAACTATACAAATCTCAATTTAGGTTAAAAACAGGAATTTATTAGATTATTACAACCTGTGTATGTAATAATATACAAATACCAACTTCAGTTAATTTCTTGCCAACCTCTACAAAAACTCACTATACACAAAGATCAATTAGGCGTTTAACAACTTAATTTATTACATATTACTACAAGGATTAGGCCCATCTAGGAACACAAAAATACATCCATAGATATGTAAATACAATTACATCCATAAACAGATAAATATACCTATACAAATAGACTTATATACCTATACAAATACCAATATTCCTATTTTAAAAGCCATATAACAAAAATCATATCAAAAGAGACCTACACCACTGTACCCATAAGAAACAGAAATTAACACAGATATAACAATATCCATGT
Organism: Ammospiza caudacuta; assembly: GCF_027887145.1. Lineage (NCBI taxonomy): Eukaryota > Metazoa > Chordata > Aves > Passeriformes > Passerellidae > Ammospiza > Ammospiza caudacuta. The sequence goes on from NC_080599.1 coordinate 5,583,545, forward strand.
ATACATAGATAAATTGATACACATATATGTAATTTCAAACATATATGTATATATACAAATAGCATACATTCATAACAAAAAAATATACATAAATACAAGAATATACACATGGAAATAAATCCATACAAATAGCAACCCACATACAGAAATACAGATGTAATAATCCCTGTCTATGTTCAAGTCCATGTATCTGTAAAGAACACTCAAAGCAGAGGGATCCCAGCTGCCCCATCTTCAAAGCCTCTCGCTCGGTCTCCTCCTCCCGTGCAGAGCAGCTCTCCTGGACAGGGACAGGGACAGCAGATGGGACATCTGGCAAGCACAGGGAACACTGAGTGAGTGTGGGGACGTTTCCCTTGGCAGCAGCTGCACTTCCATCAGGGCAGAGGAAATGTCAGAGCCTCCCCAGGGGGTCAGAAAGAGAAAGCAGCCGGGCGGGCCGGGCTGTGGTGAGCGCAGCCGCGGCGGGACTGTCCCGCAGCCCCGGCAGCCCGGCAGAGCCGGCACAGCTCCCGGGCCCTGCGGCACAGCTGCCTTGCCCAAGGACAGCCCCTGTGCCAGCCGGGGCAGCTGCGCTGAGCAGCCCCAGCACGGGCAGGGCCCGCTCCTGCCCCGCCGGGCAGTGCCCACGGCCACAGCCCACGGCAGCCTAAGCCCCACCTGCCTCCCCGGGCCTGTGGCCTCAGCCGGGCTCTCTCCAGGCTGGCAGCAGCAGGGCCCCATTCAGTTCTCTTGCTGCTGGCCTTCAGCTCCTCCCTGCTGGCTCCCGTCAGTCTCCAGCTGTCCTCAAGGTCTTCATGGCAGCTGTGGCAAAAGTGGAGGCTCTGGAATTGCTTCCAAGGCCTGGCAGAGCTGCAGCCCCGGAGCCCTCTGTGCTCCCTGCTGGCCCCCCTCCATCCCCTCAGCCTCGCCATGCTCTCGGTGAAGCCCCAGCCGCCTTCAGTTTCTTCAGCCCCTCACAGTCCTCTCACGCCCCTCAGTCCCTTCTGAGCCATCCTGTCCCCTGAGACCTGCCACCCTGTGCCACTTCCCTGTCACCTCAGTGCCACCATGGTGCTCGGCTGCCCCACAGCCCTCAGCCCCAGCAGCAGCTCAGGGTCACCGTCCCTTCAGCGCCACGGCCTCAGCCCCCTCAGTCTCACCGTCCTTCAGCAGCTCCTCAGGGACAGTGCCTGGGGCCAGCGGCAGCTCCCACCGCTCCAGGGACAGCCAGGGCTGGAAGTGCTGCTCCACCCGGCCTGGCCGCCAGCTCGGACCCAGCACAGGGACAGGGGACACAGGGGGCACCGGGGGAAAAGCAAGAGGTGAAAAAGGCAGCCGAGGAGGGAAAGAGGTACAAATGCAGCCTAGGCTTGCAACAAACAGCAATCCTTCCATCAATGTCTCCAACTAAACATTCCTATTCCTCTTACTATATAACTATACACACTTATAAATCCAACTTCATATGTATATACATTTTTTACTCTACACATATAAAAATCTAACTCTGAAAATCTATAAATGTAAATATATAATAAAATATAATTATATCCCATCTATAACTATATACACATCAATATATGCCCATATAAATAGAACACTATCATCTATAAATGGAATTATAACCACTAATAAATAGAACCACAGAAATTTATAAACATATCTACAAACAGAGGAGCTCTACCTGCCCGATGGTCACAGGCTCTCCCCTGTCTCTTCCTGCCATGCAGGGCAGCCCTCCTGGAGATGTTGGTCAGATGGCACCTGGGAAGCAAAGGGAATGCTCAGTCAATATTGGCCCTTCTGCACCTTTCCCTTGGGCAGCAATTGTCCTTCTACCAGGGGCTGTCAAAGATGGCCTGACAGGCAGACTCTCACTTGGCAATTCAAAGCAATCTGTCCTTAAAAGAACAGGGACCATTCCAAGTGTTCAAAAGTGTGTTTCAAAACACTGAAGTATCTTGATAAAGTCTCAGCCCCTGCAGTGCAAAGGGCACCCAGGAGAGCTTGAAACACAGACAGTCCCAGCTGCCACAAGGAAGCCCAGCCTTGTTCTTTCTCTGAGCTGACAGAGACACCTCAGTCCTCACTGAAATGGCTGAAGCTGAAGGTGCTGGGAGCTGAGTCATGAACCAGCTCCATTACCTGCCATCTACAAACTGCCCTCTTCAGTGAGCAGCAGCTGCTCCAACTTGATCATCAGCTCTGGCAGGAAGTGCTGGGAGGGACAGAGCTCCCTACGAGGCCTGCAGGCTGCACCAGCTTGGCTAAGGGATGGATGCAAAGTGCTCCCTCTCACCTCTTAGGCCTCCCTAATCAGGGGTCATTCAAGCTTTTCCTTCTGATACTGGAGTTACCGTGATTTTTCAATTGGTTGGCCTCTGATGTTGTGCTCCTTGTTTTTCGTGTGGGTCAGGACCAATACCAGCAAACTGGTACTACATTTAGTCAGTGATTTGGACTTCTACCCTGACTTTTTGCTCTTTTTTTCCCCTGTTCCTTCAAGAGTTGCTCAGCCTAGCCTCCCCTGGCACCCTGCAGTAAATTTAACAACCAGGTTCAGCACAAAACTGGGACACCCGGCTTGGTGACACAACTCCCACAAGGTCAGGTTTATTCCCTGCTCTCTGCCCCAGCAGAGGACTTAGGGTCAGAGCCTCCAGAGAAGCATGGAGGGCAGGGCTCAGGGAGGTTGTGCCCATGCAGGATTTGAACTCAAGGCACCAGGAAGCACCAACCCTGCTCAGAGCAGCCATCTCACAGCTCTCTAAACCAGTGGGGGCTCTGTCCTTACCAGGCTCCTCGGGCTCCTGGGAACTGTTCCTGCAGCTCTCGGTGCCAGATGAAGCTTCCTCTGCTGCAGCTCTGTTCACAGGCTCCCCTCCTGAAGAATCAGGGGCAACACCAACATTGCCCTGAGCAGAAAAACAGAAAGAAAGGAACCCAAAGATCACTCACTATTTTGCTGGAATCATATGAGGGATACAATAACTGTCCTTCTCCACTCCCAAAGGACATGGAGCACAGAGGAGGGAACACTGCCCACATGGTTCACATGACAAGCCTTTTAAACTCAGGATTCAGGGGGCCAAGGTGAAACTGAATCTCTTACAAAATGACCTTTGAGACAAAACAAGAACACAGAAAACCAGAAGACACCAAGTGAGGGGACGTGCCCCCACGCTCTGACCCTGCCTTATCCCAGAGCTGTGAGAAATCAGCCAACATAAAGCCAGGGGCTCTCCTTGCTGCCAGCACGGCTGCCAGCCCTGCCCAGGGCTGTGTGCTGCAAACCCACAGGCAAAGCACACATTTCTGCCTGGCAGTCTCAGCACCCCCAGTCAAGCGCTCACACAACCCATCACAAGGTGCTGCTTCTCTGAGCCCTCTGCTGCTGCCCCGCGTGTGTCATCCAGGCAAACATTGATGCACCCAGGCTATTTCCAGGATCACATTTGTGATCAGTGGCAAAAATCGGTAAATCATTAGGGTAGGGAAAAAAACCAACCCAAAAGACAGGAAAAGCCAGACAACCAAGTAATGTTTCTATTCCACTGAGGAAGCAAATGTCCACAATTCAGCAAATTACCTCTGGACACAAAGATATTCTCTCTATGACCAGTTTCAGAATATTCATCTCTTCTGCCATAGCCCATCCATCAGAACCCTAAAGATTCTAAAGATGGTTCCAAGCCTGCAATGTTTCCTTTTATTATGGAATAAAACACTTCTCTAAACTGCTATGTGTGACTTTACAGAAGACAAAAGTCATGCCACTTGAGAATAAGGTATTGGTAAATCAAAAAAATCCCACTCCCCCCTTGAGTCATAATCACAAATGTACTGCAGGCAATGGGTCAGCACATCAACAAAAAGAGAGACATTCTTTGGCCAACACGTGTAAGAATCTGCAAGGGACAGAGAGGTGCAGCTGCAGCCCAGCCCTTGCTTTGCCTTGGCCTTCCCACCCAAAAGAGGCACAGCCCACATCTGCTGCAGCTGGGGCAGAGGAACCTCTGGCATGCCCCTCCCTGCACGGGACACTTGGCCTTCAGTGCCACTTCTCCAAACACCCTTCTTCTCTTTCCCAGCAAGTAAAACCTCTTCTTCGTTTCTTCTTCATCTCCTCTTTTAGAAATCTTTATTTACCAAGAATAATTCAATAACTAAATAATAATGAAATAAGTTCAATTCAAGAAGCCTTTGCTTCTCAACCATGTAACAAGGTTCAAAAGCTCTCAGTCCAGCCCCTTTTATCCCCATCCAATGGAATTACCTGTGCAGAGGGAGATCTTTCAGACAGGGACCTCCTGATCTCCCAAATCATTTTTTCTACGGCAAGGCCCAGATCTGCTGGTGGCCATTCCTCCTCCCGAGGTGCGTTCTGTGCTGAGCTGGAGGCCGTCCACGCTGCACAAGCTGCACTGCCTTGTGGCTGTGGGACACAGAGCTCTACTGCTGCTCTGAATCAAACATCACAGGAAGCACACAGCAAAACCAGGCAGAGAATCTTTTGGCCTCCTAGGTGCCCCTTCCTAGTAGGCTTGACAACTTCTGGCCGAGAATGGCAGAGCCTTGCGGCAAAATACTTCAAACGGTCACTTTTCACAACCTTTTGGAAAAACAAGGCCACAACACTTTTCCTACCTCGTGCGTCACAGGCTGGGGGCTGCTGCTCCCTGTGGAGCTCCTGCGAGCGGCTGCGGGGCCAGTCCCGCCCAAGCGGCTGCTGCTTCCCGTGGAGCCCGAGCAAGTGGCAGGGCGGGATGCCGAGCACCTCCCGCTCGGCGGGCGGCGGCCGCTCCCTGTAGAACTCCTGGAAGCGGCTCGGCCCCTCCCGCCAGGCCGGCAGCGGCCGCTCCCTGTGCGGCAGGTGGAAGCCGCAGGGCGGGTGCCGGGCGAGCAGCGGCCGCTCCCCGTGGTGCTGCTGGAGGCGGCCGGGCCAGGGGCTGCGCAGCTCCCGCCCGTCCGGCAGCGCCCGCTCCCTGTGCAGCAGGAGGAAGCCACTGGGCGGGCGCCCAGCCGGCAGTGGCAGCTGCTCCCTGGGCAGCAGCGTGAAGCGACCGTGCCCGTGCCGCCCGTCCGGCACCGGCGGTGCCCCGGGGAGCTGCTGGGAGCAGCGGGGCGGGCGCCTGCGGCCATCCTGGCCCGCTGCCGGCGCTGCCTGTTGGCCGCGCTCTGGCACTTGATGCGGAGTAGGAGGTGTTATGAACAAAAATTTGGTTAATATTTTTTTTTGTGAGAAAAAGTTACCACTACTGCTGGGCTGCTGCCTGTGTTATGGTAATTACGGGTCGTTGTCGTTAATGGTTGTTTTTGTATTAGTAAAAGCCGTGGCTGGGGCAAGTTAAAGGCCCTTCTCCTGAGACAGTAATGGGTGGGGACCTTCCCGAACAGTGAGGAGAAGAGACCTGGAGGGGAGGTGTTATGCAAAGTGACTCTCAAGACCAGAATGCTTTGTGGGACCCCCGACTCCAAACTCACGGAGAAACCCCAAAAACAAAGAGCCATCTAAGAGTTGAGAGACTGGAGTGATGTCTGGATGTGAGGAGCGGAGTGCTGGGCCTGCAAGAGATGCTGGAAATCTTCATCGTTCCTCACCCTGTCTTGGAGATCCCCCGGGCCAGGTCTGGGAGGGGAGCAAGACTCGTACCGAACTAACATCTGACGGGGACATCACGCCCTAAAGGCTCCCACGGGGACTGGATTCCCCCAGCTCTGCCCCTTGTGGACAGAGCTGTGCATATCCTCCTCCTCTGAGTTGCCTTGGGAGACGACGGGACGCTGCAGACCCGTCGAGCCGCCCAATCCTGAGCTGATCACTTTTAATAAAGGCATTAAAAAGGAGAAGAAGTCTCCTGGCCCTGTTTATTTCAGGAGGTCGGGGCGGTCGCAGCGAAAGCAGGGGTTGCTGTAGTGGAGCCAGGCCCCGGCATCGCCCGGCGAAGCCGAGCCAAGCCAGCCCAGCACCTTGCGGAAGCCGTAGCAGTAGAGCTGCCGCACGAAGCTGCGGAACTGCGTGGCCCTGAAGGTGTGCGGCACCGGGGCCGGCCCATGGCCATGGCCCCTGTGGGCGCGGCCCGAGCTGAGCAGCTCCCGCTCCAAGAGGGAGCGGTCGATGAGCAGCCCCTGGGCGCGGCTGTCCCAGCGCATGGAGTGGACGCGGGAGCTGTTCACCAGGCGCCAGAGCTTGGCGGGGAAGGTGCGGGCACTGAGCCCGGCGGGCAGCGGCAGCTCCGCCACGGGGTCCATTGCTGACTGTGGCCACAACGCCCGCAGCGCAACGGCCGCGGCCGCGCCAGCGGCGCGCGGCCTGAGAGGGGCGCTGTGGAGAGATTTATTAATAATTGGTTAGCTGAGAAAGGCCATACTGACATAATGCCGCTGGTTAAGCTGAAGGAAGAAAGTCAGCAGTCAGCAAGCTGAAAGGAAAGGTCAGCAGTGACCTTGCTGCAACATGAGGAGAGGGAGTAGAGATTATTCCTGAATATATCCTGAGAATATGTGAAAAGTATCAAAAGTAGAACCATAGGAATGCAGAAGTAGGCGTAGGTGCTGATATGTAACTGACCAATCCTGAGCTCAACTTTTGCAATATGTATGAATCTCATTATTAACTGTATTTAACCCGCCATACTGATCAATAAAACTGGGCCTGTGATGATCAAATTGATGTCTGGGTCTCCTTCCGTCGACAAATGGTGGAGAATGCGGGCAACGCCGAATCTCTGCCCTTTTTTCTCAGATTAAAAGATAAAGGGGATTACGCCACGATCGAGGAAGTTGGGTTTGGGTCCTTGCAGCCGGGACGGTGCCAGAATTTGAAGCACCCTTGGTGTTCACAACGGTGAGCCAAGCCAATACGTGTCTCAGGAGCCTGGAGAGCTGCAACAGCGCGCGCTGATTAATAGGTATGGATAGGCAAGCGGCATATGATTTATTCGCCGCGTATTTAGAGCGGCGAGGGATAAAACGGATAGATTTTAAAAAGGAGTTACCAGGGTTATTAGCCTATGGCCATGCTAAGGGTATCTTTTCTAACCCTCATACAGTTCATGAGCTAGCAGAGTGGAAGAAATTTGGGGAAATACTGTGGGATACAGTGTTAGACGATGATAAGTCAGCAAAGAAATTAGGAAAGCTATGGTGGGTGGTGTATAACACGTTACTTCAGCAGGTCTCTGAGAGAAAGGCAGCAGAAAGGGTGACAGAAGCTCATAAGAGGAATATAGGGTATGGTCGTGAGGATGATCCCCTGGCACCTTCTGTAACTAAGATACTTATGCCTAAGGGTCCCCAGCAAAGTGGTGTGGAGGATTTTCCTATAGGTGCAGTGGAACCGTCTGCACCTTTCCTGTCAGAGGGAGAGGGCGAGTCGGATGGTGGGGGTAAGAGCAAACCAGCTTTGCCTCTGCAACCAACTTCAGGCGGGTTGGATGGTGGGGGTGGGAGCAAGCCAGCTTCGCCTCCACCGCCAGCTTTGCCTCCGCCGCTTCCCCCGAGTGAGCCGGCTCCGGTTACAGCTTCGGCGGGGGGGCTGCCTCCCCCGCGCCGGCCAGCTCCAGCGGGGGGGCCGCTTCCCCCACGCGAGCCAGCTTCTGCTCCACTGCCTTCCCCGTGCGAAAACTCGGTGTCTGTACCAAAGTGCCAGCAGCATAGCACCCTTAAAGAGTCAAATCCCATCCCAGGGGCACACTGTGATCCATGGGGGGAGATGGCTAAACAGAGGAGGGAAGCTTGGGCTGCTTTGGCGAAAGAAGTAATGCAAATGGGGGATGGTGAAGCGGTGGAAATAGCCTCTAGTCTTGCATGTCCGGTCATATACACACCACAGTATGATGCACAGGGGAACCTTACGCATAACATAGCAGAATATACTCCCTTAGATTGGAAGCTGTTAACTCAGCTACGTTCTACGGTTAGTCAGTTTGGAGTAAAAAGTGAACCTGTTAGGCAAATGCTAGATTATCTTTTTAATACTCAGGTTTTATGTCCTAATGATTTAAGAGGAATAGTTCGGTTGATACTCACTCAGCATCAGCTGTTATTGTTTAACGCACATTGGCAGGCGTTGATAAATGAGTCGGTTGCTGTACAACGAGCCCAGGGCGACCCATTACATGGAGTGACAGTAGAGGAGCTGATTGGCTTAGGGGCATATTTGCGTACAGAGGCACAGATGATATTGGGAGCAGATAAACTTAGAGAGTCTGTGAGGTTAGTGCGTGCTGCAATAGACATGGTTAAAGAGCCAGGAGGGTTACCGGCTTATATGGGCATTAAACAAGGTAGAGAAGAATCATTTGGAAATTTTATCGATAGAGCAGCTACTGCTATAGATCGGGCTGGTGTTGCAGGGCACTATTGAAGTAGTGTGCCTTGCAAAATAGCAATCCAGCAACCCAGAGAGTGTTAGCTACTTTAGGGGCAAATTGGACTATTGAGGAAGCATTAGAACGAATGGCATTAATGCCAACAGCTTCACAGGCATTTATAGCAGAAGCCTTAAAGGAATTAGGATTAGGGTTACAAAAGCAAGCAGAGTCTACTCAGAATCAGGTGTTAGCTGCTCTTGCTCCTCTCCGAAGCGGCTCACTGGCAGTCACGCTAGGAGGCTCGAAACCATTCATCAAGTGTTACCGATGCGGCAATGAGGGACAGACACAAGTTGCCGCCGTGTCATCGGAGACACCAGCAGCTGCCGTGACATCGCTGCCACCTCCTGTCTGCAACCCGCTACAATCGGGAGCCTCAGCTTGGATTTATCAGCAGCAGTAGACGTCACACTAATGATGAACCGGCCTGAGAGGATACCCACTGGAGTAAAGGGTCCTCTTATATTATATGGACAAACATGTGGAGCATTATTGCTGGGACGTTCCTCTATAACTATGTTGGGATTATTTGTTTTGCCTTGTGTTATCGATGCAGACTTTACAGGGGAAATACAAATCATGGTTTACACCCTTTATCCTCCGATTAAAATTACAAAAGGACAACGCATCGCACAATTGGTACCACTGTCACAAATGATATCGGGAATACAATCATTTACTGGTTAAACACGGGATGAAAAAGGTTTTGGCTCTACTGGTGTTACACTTTTAACTGTGGATTTACAAAATAGACCAAAGCAAAAAGTTGAAATTACTTATGGGCATCAAAGCATAACTCTTTATGGTTTATTGGATACAGGAGCAGATACCAGCATCATTTCTCCACAAGCGTGGCCACAACATTGGCCTCTATTTCCATCATCAAACACAAGCATGTTTGGCTAAGGTTTTGTATGTGATTAACCATTTATGCATTTTTGGGGAAGATGATACCCCTCCTGCAATGAAACATCATTCGAGGTCAGGTCAGGAAAATACTAAGGAAACAGAGGTCTGGGTTAAGTATAAGAACCCAAGTACAGGATTAAGGGAAAAACCTGCAAAAGTATTATATTGGGGTCGGGGGTATCTTTGTGTTTCCTCACCTACAGGGCCTTTGTGGGTGCCTGCTAAGTGGACTAAACCTGTTTTTGATGCAGCCTCTGGTGGATCGCTTTACGGAGGAGGACAGGGAGCGACTGGGGAAGAAACTGCTTCTAGTCCTACAACCACTACTGTTACAATTGAAGGGGCACTCGGAAGCGGTGGACAGAGCACTGACACGTCACTATCGGACAGCTCAGGAGCTGATTGGTTTTATTGACTCATTATCAACTTTTCGCTTAACAAATCCAGCGAAACTACATTGCCTTGACTGTCACAATCCACATTGTGCTGCCTGGATAGCTCTACGTTGTGGGCGTTGTGAAAGAACTTTTTGGATAGAACAATCATTATTGTGGGATTTGTGGTGTCATACTTGTGAACACGAGCACACGTGGGGTAAAAGTTGGCGAGATGAATTAAGGAGACGAACAGGGCAAAACGCATTGGGCAACTGCCTCTGGAATTCCCTATATCCAAGGATAGCTCCCAGACGAAAACTGCCAGGACTGACAAGTCTGGCTGGCCTTGGCTTGCTGAGGGCTGGCCCTCATCTGCCTCTGAAACACTGGGGCTCTGTGCTTTCCTTCCTAATGAAAAGAACTCTTCTTCCTGTCCAGGCACCCACAGCCAAAACTGAGATTCCACCTCCAAAATGCCCAATGTCCAAGGAAAGGTGCCAGGAGAGACAGGTCTGGCTGGCTTGGCCTGAGGGTGGCCAACTCTCATCTGCTTCCAAAACACTTGGACTTTGTGCTTTACTTTCCTATGGGAAAAAAACACCCATCTTGACCATGGCCAAAACTGGGATTCCACCTTTAAAACTCCATACATCCAAGGATTGCTCCCAGGTGAAAGCTGCCAGGACAGACAGGTCTGGCTGCCGTTGGGCTCCTGGGGGTGCCTCTCCCCTGCTGTGGAGAGATTTATTAATAATTGGTTAGCTGAGAAAGGCCATACTGACATAATGCCGCTGGTTAAGCTGAAGGAAGAAAGTCAGCAGTCAGCAAGCTGAAAGGAAAGGTCAGCAGTGACCTTGCTGCAACATGAGGAGAGGGAGTAGAGATTATTCCTGAATATATCCTGAGAATATGTGAAAAGTATCAAAAGTAGAACCATAGGAATGCAGAAGTAGGTGTAGGTGCTGATATGTAACTGACCAATCCTGAGCTCAACTTTTGCAATATGTATGAAGCTCATTATTAACTGTATTTAACCCGCCATACTGATCAATAAAATTGGGCCTGTGATGATCAAATTGATGTCCGGGTCTCCTTCCACCGGCACCCTGCTGTCCAAACACTGGGGCCGGGTGCTTTCCTTCCTATGGAAAAGAACCATCCTTCTTATCCATGCAGAAATGGCTGAAATTGGAGTTCCACCTCCCAGATTCCTGATATCCATGTGTTGCTTTCAGACAAAAGCTGCCAGGACAGAGAGGTCTGGCTGGCCTAGGCCTCTGATGGCCCCCATTCATCTGTCCCTGAAACACCACTCATGTTCCATGCTTTCCTTCCTATGGAAAACAGCCATCCTTCTCCTCCAGTGTCCATGTCTGAAATTTGGATTACACCCCTGAAATTCTGAATATCCAAGGGTTGCTCCCAGGCAAAATCTGCCAGTACCATCAAGGCTGGCTGGCCTTGGCCTCTGGTGGATGCCCCTGCAACCCTGGGGCTGGGTTCTTTCCTTCCCATGGAGATCCCTGTGACACTCTGAGGACCTCATGGAACCAAGGGGATCATTGTGGCACCACTGGAGCCCATGGAACCAAGGGGATCATTGTGGAACCACTGGAGCCCATGAAACCAAGGGGATCATTGTGGCACCCCTGGAGCCTGTGAAACCAAGGGGATCCTTGTGGCACCACTGGAGCCCATGGAACCAAGGGGCCATGGTGACACAGAGGGGCTCAATGGACCCAGGGACCGTTACGGCTCTGTGGGGCCTGATGGAACCACAGAGGCCATTCCAGCCTTCAGGGCCTCGTGTCTACAAGGGGGCATTATGACACCTCGGGGCCTCATGGAAGCAAGGGACCATTGGGACACTGTGGGGCCCCATGGAACCCAGGGAACATGGAACAGCTCTGGCTGGCTTGGCTTCCCAGGGGCCACATGACAGGTCTGGCTGATCTTGGGATGTCAAGGGCTGCCTCTCATCAGCTCCTGGAGCACTGTGTCTCTGTTCTTTCCTTGCTATGGAAAAGAACTCTCTGACTTTTCAGATGCCCATTGCCAAAATTGGTACTCTTCCTAAAATAATTTAGTCTATGCAAAGGCATCTTGCAAAACAAAACCTGCCGGCTCTCTCTGCCTTGGCCTCTGGTGGTCACCTCTCATCTACCCCTGAAGCAGAGAGGCTCTGTTCCTTCATTCCTATGGAAAAGAACCACCCTTCTTGTCCAGGGACCTTGGCCAAAATTAGAATTTTGCCTCCCAAATTCTCTATATCCAAGGATTGCTCCCAGACAAAAGTAGCCAGGACAGACAGGTCAGGCTGGCCCTGTCCTCTGGTTATTTTCTTAGATTATGAGCTGAATGTTTTTATTTGGAAACACCTTGGAGAGGGCCCAGAGATCTCCCAAGGATGGGTTTGGAGCCCTTGGACACATGACCACTACATATGGACAAAGGAGCTCTGTGCTCTGTGCTGTTGTGGTGGTTTTGCATCATGGAAGTCATGTCCTAAGAGAAGCTGCTGGCAGTTTCCTCCGTGTCTTGCAAAAAACCAATCAATAATTTGCTGTGAGAATTGACAGTCTTTTAAACCAGTAAGAAAACTGTACATGCCTATGTGAAGACACATGTGAAACGTGAAAAAGCCTGGGAGGGTCTCTTTCCCTTGTGGATGGCAAAGAGGTAACAAGGCCAGCCCATCTCCCCATCTCAGCCAGGGCAGGTCATGTTTTTCTACCTCTGCTTGGTTTTTCTACCGCTGTTGGGCTCGGGATTGAAGGCACTTGAGACAATAGTTCGTGTTCAGACTCAGTTGTTTATTGTTTCTTATCAATGTTACAGTCTTACAACTGTGAGTTCTCCAGTCTTTCATTAGCAAGGCACAAAACTAACTAGCAAGGTACACTATCTCTTGTTACAATATATTTTAAAGCTAAACTGTCCAATTAAGAAATGACATCTAAGTTATTTTCCCTTTTAACCCAATAACTGATCCCTTGAAGCCTGCAATGTGGACTTTTCTGTCCAATGACAAAATACCACCCAAACCCATGAAGAAGAAGGAAGAAGAAGGTAAAGATGAAAAACCTGTCTCCACCCTAAAACCTCTACCTTGCTTCATATTAATTACTATATTCTAAACTCTAAGTTTTTCCTGTGATATTATACACTTCTGACCAACTACACACCTGTAATCCCTATTATGCTATTAATCAATTTTTGAAGCCTTCTCCACAGCTTCAGGTCAAATGCAGTGTTCTCTTGTGAGTCTGTGCCTTTCAGCAGAGAAAGTTTAAAATTCTCAGTATCCAGGGTTTCAACAGGGCTGGGCGGTTCGTGCCATGGGGCCGGGCCCCTTCCCAGGGACCCTGCCAGGCCCCATCGGCTGCCGGGCAGGGCAGAGGAGTCTGCGAGGCCAAGGCGGGCTGGGCCATGGCTGCAGTTGTGAACATCTGGGCACTGCTGAGCCTGGCTGGGGTCATGGAACCATCTGCAGGCCCCAGGTGAGATATTAACTCTTTCAGTGCTTCCATCCTCCCTTGAGTGAGAGAAAAGGACAAAGAGCAGGTATTATATTTGTGTTCCCCCCGAACAAAGGAAGGAATGATGAATCTGACTCCATGTTCTCAGAAGGCTAATTTATAATTTTATGATAGTATAATATATTAAAGAATACTAAACTATACTATACCAAAGAATACAGAGAGGGTAGTTAGAGAGGGCTAAAAAGATAATAATGTAAACTTGTGACTTTTTCCAGAGTCTTGACACAGCTTGGCCCCAATTAGCCCTTGAGTCAAAACAACTCACAGCAGAAAGCAATGAAACAACCACTTGGTAAAAAAATCTCCAACCTTGTTCCAAAGGAACAAAACACAGAAGAAGCAAATGAGATAATTATTGTTTTCCTTTTTCTCTGAGGCTTCTCAGCTTCCCAGGAGAAAAATCCTGGGTGAAGGGATTTTTCCAGAACACATGAATGTCACGTGCAGGCACACAGAGGAGCAACATGAAGACACTGAGGTCAGTGAAGAGAAGTTGAGTCTCCGATGGGAGAGATGAGGAGATGCCTTGATCTTAGGCCTGAAATCCTCTTGTAAAGCTACGGAGAATGATGTAATTGATACATCAGACTGTCTTGTTCCCTGCAACACATTGAAAAGTATGGAGAGATTACTTGTTCAGCAAAGGCCTTCATGCTAAAATAAGAAAATGTTGGAGTAGCTGTGATCGCATGAGAAGTTTGAACAGAGAAAGAGAGAAGAGTGATGAGACCCTGTGCCTTCACAGAGAGAAGAAGTAGACCTCTGTTCTCAGAGATGAAGATGATTTCAGAAATAGATGAAGAGAACCTTTGCTCTTAAACAGCTCATCTTTAAACTAATACCCCATAAGTTGGCATGGCCCATCAACACAGCTGTGGGAAAAGCTGTGAAAAAATGGGAGGAACTTCAGAACTGCAGATGTGTCTGGGTGGCTTTATTCGTGGGAATTGAGAGCCGAGAGAGAACTGTTTTCTTAATAAGAAGTCTCCATAGCATGAAGGAGAGACTCCTCTCCCTCAATTAACTAAGGATAGACTATTCTAGAAGTGGTAAACTGACTGAAAATTTTAGGTTTCGTCTCTTTACATAGTCGGTAAGAAAGAAAGGGTTGTAGGGAGAGGAGAAGTGTTCTGAAAGTTTTGTTCTGATTCTTATTACTCTTAATATTTATTACTTGCAATAAACTTTTCTTTATACCCTTTACAAGTTTTGAGACTGCTTTCCTTTTCTCCCAATCCTCTCTCACATTAAGTATATTCTAGTGAGTGCACTGGTAATGAGTCAACACTGAACTCACAACAATAATTGGTGAGAAATCTCAAATTGGTGAACCGAAACCACTACAGAACCCTTCCTGATGAACTGCATGAGACCATAGGGAAATCAAACCAGAGCCATGGACTTGCTTGATCATAATGAGCCCTGTGGTGCATTTGGAGCTGAGCCCTGGAACCTCAGGGCCTGAGAGGAGATGGCATAAACCTTTCCAGGAGTCAAAGTCAGAGAAAACACCCAAAGTGTCTCAAGGCATGAATGGGTCCCACTGCGGTCCATCCCCAACACAGGCTCCTCCTGGACTCCTTGGAGGAGAGAATTGGAGGCCAGGATGTCACAAAAAAACCTCTCAATGACTCAATGTGGAAAGTAAAATCCAAAGTACCTTAAAAATCTTGAGTATCTCAAAGTATTAATGAGCCCCACTGAGTGTCAGTACAAAGCTCCCAAGGTACTCATTAAAGCAGATAATTGCGGCCATGATTGCACAAGCTTCTCACGGAGTCAGTATCAAAAGGAAAACACCAAGTACCTTAAAATAACTGAAGTACCCTGAAGTATTAATGAGCCCCACTGAGTGTTGTTACTGACAAAGGCTCTCAAAGGACTGATTAAAGTAGATAATTGGAGGCCATGCTTGCAATAAACCTCTCAGAGATTCTAAGGCAAAAGCCAAACCCAAAGTCCTTTGAAAAACTCTGTGAGCATGAAGAAGTCCCCAGGGCCATTCCGGACCAAGCTCCCCAGGGAATCCTTCCAGCAGATCCTTAAAGCCACTGGGATGTGGGCTAGGAGATAATGCTGAGGGCGTGACAAGGGGCTGACAGTGCCCAGCCTGGCTGGGGCTTTGCCAGGAGGCCCCAGGGCCTCAGGACAAGGTGTCTCCTCAAAGCCCTTGGTGGCACAGACCCTGCTGTGCCCCGGGGCACAAAGACTTGGCATCTCTTTGTCCCCACCTGTCATCACTACCTCCAGTTCTCTGCTCTGCCTGGAGCCTGGAGACACTTTCTCAGTGGTGTCCCTCAGTGGGACCCATTAGAAGTCCAAGAAACTTTGGACTTGGATTCTGCCTTGGAGTTCTGGAGAAGTTTCTTCAGCTCCCTCTCAGGGACTGATGTTCAGGGCCTGAGCACAAAGCCCCAGAGGCTCATTAAAGTCCTTCTGCTGTGTCTGTGCGGCTGAGCTGGGCTGGGCTCCTGGCCCAGAGGCAGCTCCTGGTAACCAAGAAGAGCTTCAAAAGCACATTTCTCTTGATGAGCAGCTCTTCTCCCAGCTCAGCCTGGCTGGGGCACTGCCTGCAGCCACTCCGGGCACAGCACAGAGGCACAGAGAGCTTCAATCAGTCAGGGCTGGGAAGGTGCTGAGAAGTGCCTGGGGCAGAATCACTGCCAACCCTTGGCACAGGAACCTCTGGCTGCAGGACAATGCAGCTGCAGCTCCTGGAGCCATCTCCTAAAGCTGGAACCTCCCAATGCCTACAGACTCTGTGAGTACAATTCTGAGTATTTCTGGTATAGGGGAGGTGAAATGCTCATGAAGTTCTGACATGCTGAGGAACTCTGATCAGTCATAGACTGTTTCCAAGATAAGGATTTTGATAAAAATGAGGAAATTGCCTAAGATTTTATATTCAATTTTCTACTTTTGGAGAATGGCAGGGAAGGGGAGATAAATAGTAAAGGTTGATTATGACTTATTTTTTGTGAATTTTGACAAGTGCCTGAGATATCCAAACTGTTAGTTTTAGTGATCAGTAGGATATCCCTAATGTGCTTTCCACCACTTTGCCCATGGACAGCAGCAGCATCAGCTTTGCTGGAGCCATCAGGCTCAGCCTGAGCTGTCCTTTCTCCAAGTTGCAAACAGAACCTGCCCCCAGCCAGTGCCCTGCAAACAGGCAGGGTGCTGTAGGGCCCAGTAGAGTGCACAGAGATTTGGGGCCTGTGAGTGCTGGCACAGATAGCTCAGGCACTGGGAAACACCTGCAGGAGGAAAATCTCCAGGAAGCAGAGAGAAAATCAGGCAATGAGAGACAACAAAACTCAGAAATGCTGTGGCAGGGAGAGTTTAGAGATGCCCACAGGATTCCCTGCAGTGCAGCCCCTCCCTCTGAACAAGCCCCCTCCCTCCTGTCCCCCAGCCCAGCCTCTGCCCTCAGGGCCGGGGCTCCGAGGCATGCAGCCCCTCCTGTGCAGGCAGAGCTGCAGCAGAGCCGTGGGGCAGCTCTGCAGCCCCAGGCCCAGTTTCCTCTGCAGAGCACAGGACTGGGAGCAGCTGCCCGGCCCTGGGGGCTCTGGCAGGGGGCACAGCTGGCTCAGGGTGACACTGTCCCCAGTGCCCGGCTCTGGGCTATGCTGTCAGTGCAGCCAGGGAAGGAGCTGCATCTCCCTCATCCAATGCCATCACAAGGACACTGAAATCTCTCTGAGATTTCCTTCCTTGTTTTGAGCTTCCCTCCAGAATGCAAACCTGTCCTGCAGCATCTCTGTGTTATCTGAAATCCCCAGGGTGAGATACAGAAGTTCTAGGATGGGGAAATGCTGTTGGGTTGGTGAAATGAGCCCTGTGTGTCCTTGGGTGCAAATGTGGGGCCGAGACCTTGAGAAGGGGATAGACATTTGGTGGAGTGTGGGGGATCCATCTGCTCTCAGCAGTGTTGGAATTGTTTTTAAAGGAAATATGGGAGGGTGATCGTCCTCTGTCTGGGAAAGGTGAAAGCCTAGAGAATCCTGGAACAGGACAGGGAGACAGACCTCCTCCCCTCACTCTCCACTCACCACCTTGCCTCAGAGAACTCACTTTGTTCTCCCTGAGGGCAGTGGAAATGCTGAGAGTTTCTGTCAGCAGGAGAGAGGGAAGAGGATTTGTAAAAACTCTAGAATATTTAAATAGACTTTAACATTCCTGCTCTCTGGCAGTAGGTGTGCAGATGCTGACAGGCCTTCTGTATTAACAAGATCTGAGAGTAGAACAGGAGAATAGGTCCCTGTCCTCCCCCAACATCTGCACAGCAAGGCTGAATCATAAAAACCCTGTCTGTAGTTGCCCTGAACCTGATGTCCCACACAGCCAGCACCAGCCAGGGCTCCACACTTGGAACTGAAGGAAAATCTGCAAAAAACTTAAAGCGTGTCAGAGGGTTACAAGAAAAGGGTCCCTGAGAAAAGTCTTTGATTTTGTTGGAAGAAGTTTCTCCTAACCTGTCACTGACTTTTCTCCATGAACAGGTCTCAATGTGCAGCCCCAGCAAATGTCCAACAGCAGCTCCATCAGGCACTTCCTTCTGCTGGCATTGGCAGACACGTGGCAGCTGCAGCTCCTGCACTTCTGCCTCTTGCTCAGCATCTCCCTGGCTGCCCTCTTGGGCAACGATATCATCATCAGCACCATAGCCTGTGGCCACCACCTGCACACGCCCATGTTCTTCTTCCTGCTCAACCTGGCCCTCAGCGACCTGGGCTCCATCTGCACCACTGTCCCTAAAGCCATGCACAATTCCCTCTGGGACACCAGGGACATATCCTACACAGGATGTGCTGCTCAGCTCTTTTTCTTTATGTTCTTCATCTCAGCAGAGCTTTCCCTCCTGACCGTCATGTGCTACGACCGCTACGTGTCCATCTGCAAACCCCTGCACTATGGGACCCTCTTGGGCAGAAGAGCTTGTGCCCACATGGCAGCAGCTGCCTGGGCCAGTGCCTTTCTCAATGCTCTGATGCACACAGCCAATACATTTTCCCTGCCCCTGTGCCACGGCAATGACCTGGGCCTGTTCTTCTGTGAAATCCCCCAGATCTTCAAGTTCTCCTGCTCCAAATCCTACCTCAGGGAATTTGGGCTTCTTGTAGTTAGTACCTGTTTAGCATTTGGTTGTTTTGTATTCATTGTTTTCTCCTATGTGCAGATCTTCAGGGCTGTGCTGAGGATCCCCTCTGAGCAGGGAAAGCACAAAGCCTTTTCCACCTGCCTCCCTCACCTGGCCGTGGTCTCTCTGTTCCTCAGCACTATCATATTTGCTCATCTGAAGCCCCCCTCCATGTCCTCCTCATCCCTGGATCTGGCCCTGTCAGTGCTGTACTCGGTGGTGCCTCCAGCCCTGAACCCCCTCATCTACAGCCTGAGGAACCCGGAGCTCAAGGCTGCAGTGTGGAGACTGATGACTGGAGGATTTCGGAAGTATTAAACTGCTTGCCAAATTCTGAAAATCACTTGTAATAAAAGTCATCTTTGATATTTCTTGTTGGATTGATTATGAGCTTTTTCCCTTTTGTTTTAGCTTTTCCATATTGTTCACCAAGAAATGTCATTCTGGGTGCCATTTCTCATTTTGCTTCTCTCTACATTCCCTGTGACCACAGACCCTTTCAATGAGGGGCTGTGCTCCTGCTGGTATTAAAGGAACTAAGGATGTCCCAGCAAAGTTTTCTGCAGAGATGCCCTTTTGTTGTCTTCTCTGGAGCTGCAGCAGCAATGTCTGTGTGCAGAGCTGGGGGCAGATCAGTGCAGGCCCAGCAGCTGTGCCCAGCAGCAGCAGCAGCACTTGGTGTTGCCAGTGCTGCTGCCGTGGCCCTGCCCCGCTGCCCTGGTGGCCCTGGTGTTGCTGCAGGGCCTGAGTGCTCTCGGGGCTGGGCACAGCCCTGGGGGTGGCAGTGCCGGGGCTGCAGCAGGGACGGGCCATGGCCACTGATGCCTCAGGCCAGGCCCTGGAGTCTCCAGGCTCCTTGTGCAGGCTCTCTCAAGAACACGGCCAGGCCAATGCTCAGCACAGAAAACCCCTGTGAGCTGCCCCAGGCTGGCTGTGGGCAGGCTGGGGGCAAACAGCATGGCTGGTGCTCTGCAAGGGCCTTGGGGCAGATGGGAAGAAGCAGCAGAGCAGGGGCTGATCCATCCCCAGTGCGCTGCACAGCCCAGGGCAGTGTCCCAGAGCGTCCTCATGGAGCTGCCAACAACATCCCTCCTCTGCAGCCCTGGCCTCTCCCCCAGCTCACACAGGTGCCCCAGCCTTGCAGGCACAGACACAGCAGCACTGGCTCAGCAGCCCGTGTTTGCATTGCACACAGCAGGGGGAGCACCACCATGCTGTTGGTGTGGGGACATGAACCTGAGGGAGCACAAATGCCATCAGCCCCTGGGGCCAGCAAGGGCTGGGGGACACCAGGGAAACCACTCAGCTTTGTCCTGGCCTCTGCAGTCCGCCAGAAAGTTTGTTCCCATCAGCTGGGAGTTTCCTGTCCCACTGCAGACACTGTTGCTCAGAGCCAGGGCTGCCTGGCAGCCACCCTGAAACTGCCCTGAGCATTTCCTTTGCTTCACCTTTGCTTTCTTTACTCTTCCTGCTACAAATTTATTCCCATTGCCCGCCCCTGTTCCCTCCACTGCAAAGAGCCCCTCTCTGTTTGCCCTTTCCTCTCTGGCCCCACTCCCCATTGCAGTTCCTGACTTGGCACCATGGGAACGTCCCTTGGGCAGCAGGATCATCCTACAAGTGCTGCAGGAATTGTCTGCAGGCTCCTGCAGTGCCTGGTGCTGCTCCCTTGCCAGAGGCACCCCAGGCCAGGGGGGCACATCTGGGCTGCTGTGTCTGGCTCTGGGGCTCCCTGTTCTGGGCAGTGAGGAGGAGCTGCAGAGGCTCTGCAGGACTGACAGGAGAAGCTGAGGGACCTGGGCTGCTGGAGCTCCTGAAGAGGAGGCCCAGGACTCATCCTGCAACTGCTCCAAGGCTAGTTTCAGAGAATCCCAGAATCAGCAAGGTTGGAAACGACCTTGGAGATCATCAAGTCCTACCTGAGACCTGACACTGCATTGTCTTTCCTGAGCCTCCTCTTCTCCAGGATAAACAACCCCAGCTCACTCAGCCACTCCTCACAGCTCTTGTGTTCCAGACCCCTCCCCAGCCTTATTGCCCTTTCTCTGGACATGCTCCAGCCGCTCTGTGTCCTTCCTAAATTGGGGGCCCCAGAACTGGTCACAGCACTCGAGGTGCTGCCCAAGCAGTGCTCAGCACAGGGGAAGAATCACTGCCCTGCTCCTGCTGGCCACACCATTCCTGATCCAGGCCAGGAGCCATTGGCCTTCTTGGCCACCTGGGCACACTGCTGGCTCATGTCCAACCTGCTGTCCATCAGTCCCTGCAGGTCCCTTTCTGCCTGGCTGCTCTCCAGCGTCTCTGTCCCCAGCCTGTAGAGCTGTAGGGGTTGTTGTTGCCAGAGTGCAGGACCCAGCACTTGGAATTGTTAAACCTCATCTTTTTGGATTTGGTCCCTGGATCCAGCCTGTCCAGGGCCCTGTGCAGAGCCCTCCAACCCTCCAGCAGATCCACACTTCCAGACAATTTGGTGTCACCACGGTTCCATGAGGCCTCTTAGTGTCACAGTGTCCCTTTGGTTCCATGGGACCCTTGATGTCACAGAGTCCCTTGGATCCTTGGGCCCCTGCTGTGTCACAATGGCCCTTTGTTCCCCCAAATCCCTGCATGGTCACAATCGACCCTTGGTTCCATGAGGTCTGGCAGTGTGGCAATGTCAATGTGATATTTTCTGAAAATTCCCTTTGCCTGGATTTCTTCTCCTGGGAAGATGAGAAGCCTCAGCTTCTTTGTGTTTTGCTTCTCTGCAATGTGGTCTGGAGTTTGTTTATCCAAACATGTGAATTGTTTTAACTTAATGACCAATCACCGTCAGCTGTATTGGACTCTGAGGAGTCAGCAGTGAGTTTTCATTATCATTCTTGTTAAGCCTTCTGTCTGTATTCTTCTTTTTCTAAAGTATAGTTTTTGAAAAGGATAATGTAATGTAATATAATATAATATAATATAATATAATATAATATAATGTAAATCAGCTTTCTGAGAACATGCAGTCAGATTCTTATCTCTCACCTCGTCCTGAGCACCTCACAAACACCACACAGCAATGCTCTTTTTGGTTCCACAGCATCACAATGACCCCTTGGCTCTGTGCTGCCGTGTCATACACAGTGTCACCATGGTCCTCTTAGTTCCACCAGGCCCCCAGTGTCACAATGGCCCCTTACTTCCCCAGGGCCCTGCAGTATCACAATCATCAGAGAATCAACCAGGCTGGAAAAGACCTTGGAGAGCATCAAGTCCAACCTGGGACCCAACACCACCTTGTCACCCAGACCATGGCACTCAGTGCCACATCCAGTCTGTCCTTAAACACTTCCAGGGTAGGTGACTCACCCATCTCCCTGGGCAGCCTGTGACTTAACATTGTGCTACTC
Organism: Ammospiza caudacuta; assembly: GCF_027887145.1. Lineage (NCBI taxonomy): Eukaryota > Metazoa > Chordata > Aves > Passeriformes > Passerellidae > Ammospiza > Ammospiza caudacuta. The sequence goes on from NC_080599.1 coordinate 5,605,247, forward strand.
AACCAATGCCAAGAACAGAGGGAAGATTACTGTCCTGGTCCTCGCGGCCACACCATTCCTGATCCATAGGAGTGCCAGGGGTTGGATAAGGGAAATGGTGGGGAGAGGGTGAGGGCAAAGTGTTATTGATTGTAAGCCATGAAGAATCTTGATTTTCATATCTATTCAGACTGCATTAGAAGGTGCTAGAGATCAATACCAACTGGACATAGCTGATACCAATTTATATTCAGGAAATGAACACTAAACAGGAAAAAAACAGTTATCTCTGCAATTTTTTCAACATAGTATATTCACTTTGAATACACTTCTGAAATCTACCTAATTAACCACAGAAGAATTGAAAACTTAAATTGTTCCCAGGGGCTTTTCTTTTGCAAGAGTTTTGTATAAATATTTATGAGCCTTTGTAACTAAATTCCATAACTGAAGAGCTCAAGAAAGAAGAGGCCTCTAGAGGAGTAAAATTCGTCAGCAAACTCCAAGTGTCTGAGGTTCCATCCCCATCAGAGCAGCAATGAACAGAAATGGGCATAGCTTTGTGGCTGCGCCAGCTTTGGCATGGGCCCTGGGCCTGGAGCAGGAGCAGCTCTTGAGGGCCCCAAGGCTGGGGCTCTTGTGCTGCCCTGGGCAGATGGGATGGCAGCAGGGGCTGCAGAGCTCTCAGCACCTCAGCCCGAGGGGAGCAGGGCAGCCAGGGAGCCTCCTTTGGCCTTGGCCAAGCACCTTCCCCCATGGCTGGGGCTGAGTCCTGTGGCAGCTGCAGCTGCTGCTGTGCCGTTGCCAGGGGCTGAGGCCGTGGGGCAGTGCCCAGAGCAGCCTGGCCTGAGCAGAGCTGTGGGCCCAGAGGCAGCTGGGCTGGGCTGGGGGAGAGGCCCTTGGTGCTGCCCAGAGCTCAGGGCAGCCGGCAGAGCTTGCAGAGAGCTGGGCTGGGCTCAGAGAGCCTAGCCCAGAAACCATCAGTGTCCGTCTCAGCCTGGCTGAGTGTGCAGGGGCAGGACTCAGGCCAGGCCTTGTGAGGCAGGGCCAGCGCCTGTACAAGGCATTGCAAACAGGGAAGTTGCCCAGAGAGGAGGCTGCTCTATGCCCTTGGTGGCATGGACAGAGCAGGGAGGGGGCCCAGGACATTTGTCAGCGCCAGACTCTGTGCCCAGCCCTTGGCAGCCCTGGCTGCTGAGTCTAGCTTTGGCCTGGGCTGAGTTTGGCTGTGGCCCAGCTCCATCCTCCTGCGGGGCTCAGGGCCTGTTCCCGGCCATGGCCAGCCCTGGCTGCCTCACTGCTGGCCCAGAGGCCGGCAGAGCCCCGGGGCAGGGCTGTCTGTGCAGCCCCACAGGTGCCCCAGGCTCTGCAGGAGCTGGCAGAGGCTGCCCAGCAGGGAGGCCATGGGGCACAGAGCTCCAAGGCTGATGTGGGCACCACGGCACAGGGGCCGTTCCCAGCCGCAATGCTCCTGACCTGGGCTGGGCCTGCACAGGGGCTGAGCCTGCACAGGGGCTGGGCCACCATGGCTGGGCCAGCACAGGGCCACAAAGGGGCCACGCAGCCGCTGCCGGGGCTGACAGCAAGGCCAGGCACACACAGGCAATTGCTGAGCATGGCCTGCGCTGGCCAGGCCTGACTGTGCCAAAGGCAGAGCTCAGCTGTCCTTGGAGGCTGCAGCAACAGTCCAGAGCCCAAAGAGCCTCCATGGCTGTGCTGGAGACCAAGGCTGCAGGAGGGAAATGCAGGGCTGCTGCGGGATGGGGAGGGCATTGAATTCCAGCACACACCTCAGCTCTCTGATGATCCCAGCACCATGCTGGGCCCTGTTTCAGACTGGAGCAGAGCAGATGTTGATGGGACAGCAGCCCTGTGAGACTGTCAGGATGGATGGGACAGGATGGGATGGGACGGAGCCCTGCGGGGCTGTTTTTGTTTTGTTATGGCTTAGATCCCATCTATTGTATCTGAAAGGTGAAGTCTTATCTTAAGTTTAAAAGCAAAGTTTTAAAATTGATATATATGTGAGAATTTTGCCAAAAATTATGTCATGAAAAAGATAGAGCAAAATCAAATTATATGCTGGTGTTGTTGGGTTTTAATTGTTTCTTGTCGTGCAGATTTGCCTGTTGAAAAACCAAAACCAAATGTCTGGTTGACCTTAGCTAAGGCAGCAGGCTCAGATACCATATGTTTGTCTCATTCGGAACCAGAAAAGCCTTTCTCAACCTGTCTGGTTGGTGTGCCTGTAAAAGATTTGCCATTGATCAAAAAGCAATCCAATGGTGAGCCTGGTGAAATTGACAATGGGAACAGTCCTGTATTGAATTGGAACGTTTGGGCCAAAGAACTTTCCAAAGTAGTTCCTGAACCTCAAGAATTAGAAGTCCTTGGTTCTTTAACAATAGATTTTTGCCTTACATTTATAGCTAATGATTAGCGAGAACATGGTCCTCCAAAGTACAATGTTACTCCCCATAATTTTGCACACAGAAACTTAAGTTTTTGGTGTAATTATTCAAAAAGTTGGGATGTGCTTTCTGAGGCTGACCAATATCCACCAAAATTGCCCAAGGGATATTGTTCATTTGTGGAGATTGGGCTTGGCAAGGTGATCCATCATCACACCCTGAGGGTGGCCCATGTAGCATTGGAATGCTCACTGTGATAGCACCTAGTGCCAAGGCAGTCATTAAGAAGAAACTAAGGGGAACAAGATCTGCTCGTCATTATAATGAAAACTGTAAGAGTGATTTAATGCCTTGGAAGGCTGCAAAAAGTTTCAGCAGGTTTTTTTTTACCCCAACTGGCTTCAGCAGTGGCATTGAAACAATAAGATTGGGTTGGATGCTGGCTGAGTAAACAAACGAATGCCACATCCACTGCAATCAGTGATATGTTGACTGATGTTAATAGTGTTGTCAGACCTGCTACCCTTCAAAAGAGCAGCAATTGATTTTCTTTTACTGGTACATGGGCATGGTTGTGAGGAATTTGAAGGACTATGTTGTACGAACTTGTCAGATCATTCTGAATCTATCCACAGAAGCATACAAAAGCTGAAAGATTTGACAGTTCCAGTTAAGGAAGATGGTGGGTCCTGGTTAGATGATCTGTTCCAAGAATGGAGCTTTGCACCTTGGCTAAGGGAACATTGTAGAATAGGTCTCTATATGTATTGGGGGTTTTGGTAGTGATACTAGTAGTCACACCTTGCATACTTTGGTGTGTGCGACAAATGATGGACAAAACTATCAAAGAAGTTTTTATCACACAAGAGAGAGAGAGGTAGGAAATGGATTAACAGAGAGTTCTCAAAATCTCACGGAGATGGTCAATGAAGGTATGGACATAGAGGAAGGTTTCGAATTAAAACCTGTGAATCGACAAGACTTTTTTGAACAATGACTTGTAACTATTGTCAGACATAATTTATGCCCTTTCAACTGACTGGACTTCCACAGCATTAAAATTACTGTGTTGTAATATAGCAATGCTTAGTGCAAGCGAGAAAATGCTTTAAATAGTTAATAAGCAGAAATATTATAGTAAGGCTACGAAACACAAGTAATAAATGACATAATTGTGAAGGTTTCTTTTTAGGTGAACAGGAGGGGGAATTGTGGGAATCCACAAAATTAGAGGGTTTTGGGGAATGCTGCAAAAGGAAGGCCCCAGAGGCAGTAGAACTGTGATTAGAGCTAAGCAGAAGTCATGAGATAGGTCAGCAGAAAAATTATTTAAACTGTCAAAAATCAAGGACAAATAGAACACTGATCTGTGTATTAACTCTTGTCTAAAATAACTCTCTAAAAAGCAAGGGTAGAAGCTCTTTCCCTACCTGATGGGATGTGGGCTGGCAACTGCTGCTCTGAAGATGTGCAGCTGCTCCACTCTGGAGAGGCCATGGAAGGGCTGTGATGGTCTACGGGAACCAGAGGAACAATGAGCTCAGGCTGGCATTTAAGTTTCATGGGAACAAGCAGAATTAAGAGCTCACAGTGGAGATGAAATTTGCCTGTGCCTGGCTCCTCCGATGAAACCCCAAGATGTCCAGATGAAGCAAACACCTTCTCCCAAGAAGCTAGGAAAACCTCAGAGTCCTGAGCTCCTGCACTTACCCTGGAAAGGCCTGGAAGCAGCTCTAAATCCTCAAGTGAGGCAGCACTGAGGTCCTGCTATGAGAGCGTTGTGTAGCAGTGAGGGAAGGAAAAGGGAAGCAAAGGGAAGGCTGGGTCACTATTGGTCTTTGGGTGTGTTTCCCTTGGCAGGAACTCTACTTCTGTCGTGGAAAACAAAAGCTCCCTGAATAGTTAAAACTGAAAATCAGGGACAAAGACTCTCTAACTAGTCAAAGTTACAAAGTGGTATGTTCATTATGCTGGCGGCTGGCACAGGGGTGGGTCATTCCCGAAATGCGTGACCGCTAGCCAGCCTCGACTCGGCTCAGCACAGCACAGCAGGATCCAGCAGGACAGGGAAGGGCAAGGCAGGCAGAGAAGGGCAGGGCAGGGCAGGGCACTGGGAGCAGTGACAGGCTCTGTTCCCACGCTGCATCCCATGCCTGGGTCACATCGGGGACAGAGAGGAAGGACATTGCTCTGTCTTGGCTGGGGAAAGGATGAAAAGGGGGAGTTAGAAAACATTCATTGGGACTCCTTTTCAGCAGACTAGCTGGTTTTATCTCACCATGTCTGCCTGTCTTTGGCAGATATACAGATACCAACTTCAGTGAAAAAAAATTACTTTATTGCAACCCTCTGCAACAACTCACTGTACACAAATATTGAAGTTACTGAATTGAAGTTTAAAAAATGTATTACATATTACTACAACCGTACATATACAAATACAGAAACATCAATATCCCTCTCTAAAGAGTCTCAGGTCCAGAACTAAATAAATAGAATTTTAGAACTATACAACTGCACACATAATAAATAGAAGTAAATACATATATAGACATAACAATATAGATGTAAAAATGCATTACATATTTCATGACATATAACATGACAATATAATACAAACATAACAAACCTGTCTATAAATACACAAATATCAATGGATCAATCAAAAAATCCGTACATCCCCAGCAATAGAAATGCACAGCTACAGAGCTGTACAGGTATGTAAACAGATGAATATACACAGATCAATATAACAATATACACACATACTACCCCTATACAAATATCAGTCAGTGTATGTAAATATCCCTATACTTGTAACTATCCAAATCTAACTACACATCCATAAACAGCGCCAGATCAGGAGGGGTTGCAGCCACCGATGTTCCCAGGCTCTCGCTCGGTCTCCTCCTCCCGTGCAGAGCAGCTCTCCTGGACAGCGACAGCAGATGGGACATCTGGCAAGCACAGGGAACACTGAGTGAGTGTGGGGACGTTTCCCTTGGCAGCAGCTGCGCTTCCATCAGGGCAGAGGAAATGTCAGAGCCTCCCCAGGAGGGTCAGAAGGAAAAGCAGCCGAGCGGGCCGGGCTGTGGTGAGCTGTTCACTTCTTTCTGGCATCCCAGTTGCTCTGAGGGAACTCCCTCATGTCACGTTATTGAACCACCTCTGCACTTATTGAAATAAACAGGGCCAGGAGACTTCTCCTTTTTAATGCCTTTATTAAAAGCGATCAGCTCAGGACTGGGCGGCTCGACGGGTCTGCAGCATCCATCGTCTCTCCCAGGGCGACTCAGAGGAGGAGGATATGCGCAGCTCTTTCCACTAGGGGCAGAGCTGGGGGAATCTGGTCCTCGTGGGAGCCTTTAGGGCGTGATGTCCCCGTCAGATGGTGCCCCTCCCACTCAGTCAGCCTGGTCTCACCGCCGGGGTCGACTCCCATGGTCAGGGCGAGAGGCTCTGAAGGTGTTCCGCGTCTCTGCAGGCTCAGCACTCGGCTCCTCACGTCCAGACATCACTCCAGTCTCTCAACTCTTAGGTGGCTCGTTGTTTTTTGGGGTTTCTCCGTGGGTTTGGAGTCGGGGGTCCCACAAAGCATTCTGGTCTTGGGAGTCACTTTGCATAACCCCCCCCACTCTCTCAGGTGTCTTCACTATTCTGGGAAAGGTACAACTTAGCCTCGGGAAGGTCCCCACCCATTACAGTCTCAGGAGAAGGGCCATTAACTCACCCCAGCCAGGGCTTTTACTAATACAAAAACAACCATTAACGACAACGACCCGTAATTACCATAACACAGGCAGCAGCGAGCAGTAGTGGTAACTTTTTCTCACAAAAAATATATTAACCGAATTTTTGTTCATAACACTTATCAAGACTGTGGCCCCCAAATCAATCAGCATTTATGTCTCCAGCTGCTTGCACCAATGACAGGGAATGTCCTCTGACAGTGCTGGGGCACCAAGTTACCTTGCACAGGTCATCTGACAGGGCCTTGTTCTTTCTGTGCTTCCTGTCTTTCTCCTTACCTTCCACTTGGAATTTTTACAGCATTTCTTTTTCTTTCCCCTTGATCAGTGCTGAAATGTGTGTTTCTCTTCCAAGTTTCAGTTTGTTCAGTGATCCTGTCAAGCCTTTTCTCAGAAGCTTTTATCATAGAATTGAGAGTTAATTTCAGCAATTTTGGTGATTTTCTGTGAGATTTATGCAAGTGTCCTGTTCATTGGGCACCATTTAGGAAGGTACAAAAGAGAAAAAGGATGTTCTGTAAGTCAGTTCACTAGTGGAATATCCATGGATAGAGAGAGTGATTAGCTGAATTTTACATCTACTCCTAACCTGAAAGTGAAGGTAATTTGGGGAGAAATTTAAGCCTGATTTCTGCTTCTACCAGCCTGTATTCAAATGTAAAGTAAATAGAGCAGTGTGAGAATGTCAGTGTTCAGTTCCTGAAGTGCCTTATTAAGGCATTCTTAAAGTAATGAAGATAAAATCTGGGTGGGCATTCCTAATTTCCAGCCACTCATTGTCAATTTCATTGACTCTGAAAGCAGCAGAGATGTGCACATCATACCTTATAAATCCATTTGGGGATGTTTTAGGTTCAGATTCTCTGAGGCTTTAGATTTTTAGATCTCTAGACAATGCTTCCAGCAATCTAAATAGCTTTTCAGAAATTCAGCTTTTTTTCCTCAGTCTTTGCACTCATGTGCACCAGAGACCTTCAGTGAATGGATTCCACTGTAATCCATCTCCAAGCTGAATCTCCCAGCTGTGTTCACACCGGTGGTTTGTGTGTCTCTTCTACACAGTGCAATTTTAAAATCTTCGTTCCTTATTATCTCTGCCCTTCTTTTTCTGTTTTAGCTTGCAAATGCATGCAGATGTATCAGAAATGATACATCTAATTTCTGATGCATCAGTTCCTGTCTAGCAATTTCATTTTATCCTGTTCTGATGTTATGCTAGCCTTATATGTTTTATTCTAAGTGGACTCCTGTTTTCTTGCATGTGGAAGTTTTACAATGCAATGCTCTCATTCATCTGCTTTCATGAAACCCTTCATTAACATTAGCACAAGTAACTGTGTGATTCCCTTCTGCTTTGTAGAAGATTTAGGAAACTCAAATCCTGCTCAGCTACAGAAAAACATACATAGTGCTTGGTAATTCCTCTAAGAGCTTAAGTTAATGGTAAACAACTGCAGCTTATTCATTTCACAGAAATTGGGAGAAAAGACATTGCAAATATTGAGAAATGTAGTGCAATACTGATGGGCATCCCTCAGTTATCCAGACAGACTGATGTCACTGGCAAAATTCCCTCTTTTCCAAAGGTTTTCATTTGCTTTGGCTGTACTTTGTATGGCTGCAGGTCACATTTCCCTTGATTTAAGGAAGTATCTTGGCAGGTATTCTTGTTGGTATATCTTGTTGGTATATCTTGCTAATTCTGCCCTTGGAGGAATTACTCAGTTCTGCAGTCCCTATTACATGTCCTGTTCTGAAAAACATCTATGCTATTTTCCCTCTCTCTGTGTTTTCACACTTGTTCACTTGTTCAACAAGGTTTTCTTTCTAAGAATATTAATCACAATATCCCAAAGGATTAAAAAATTATTAGGTATTTTTTCCCTAAGTATTTACTAAAGAAAAATAATAAAAAAAAACCTGTATGCAGGTAAATCTGGATGTAAAATGCAAACAGAAATAAACTTGAGAGTTCTCTCAAAAACCTTAAGAAAAAACCCCATGTATTCTATAAAGCCCAGAGTATTCATCTACAGCATACAAAAATGGGCATGTTCCCGAAGAGAAAATTTGTGCAAGGGTTCTGCACAGAATTCTATGCTTTCAAGCCTTTTGCCCTTCAGGAGCAGTGCCATTCTCTGAACTGTAATGCTCTGAGCATGTTCTGCTCACCATGGCAGCTTTCTGCTCTGCCCTGGTACAGATCATCCTCCCAGCAAAGGGGGAGTGCAGCCACCACAACTCTCAGCACCTTCCCACACAGCAAGAATCTGAAGGACAGAAATGGCTTTCACCAGCTGCTGCGGGTTCTAATAGTGCCACCTCTCAGCTGCCGAAAGCCTGAATTTCTGTGTTGCAGTGTGTTAGTTTATTGAGCCAAATTTTCTGTCATATAGTTGTATGTTCAAGTGTTCCCCGAGTTATTACAGTTAGTCTCTCCCCTATGTTACACCCTCCTACCCAAGTGTCCCTCAAGAAATCCCCTCCCTCCTCACCAGATTTTTCCCTGTCTGTCAAGACAACCCGGCCCCTTTGCCCCACCCATCAGCCCAAACCCTACCCTTTGCTCCAGAAAGTTCCCTGTCCCTCACACCAAGATCCAATCCCTATCCCAACGCTCTCTCTTCCCCTTGTTCTGATTTGTTGTAGCTCTCAAAAATGCACCCCAAGAGTCGCTTATTGGTTACCATATGGTGTCCACCCACTGCTTTGAAAGATTTTAAAAACCCGTGCTCAAGGGTGTTGGGGGTTCTTTCAACATCTGTTCTCTTTGGGAATTCTGTCCTGTGAACCTTTCCCTTTCCTCTCCTGACGAAATTGCTGCACTTTACACTGCAGAAGAGCCTCCTCTGCTTCCTTGACTCAGTCCTCCAGGGGTCTCTATTGCTGGGCATTTGGCCTAGAGGTTCTGGCTCAGGCAAAACCCTAACCTAGCCAGTTCCCCACTCTTGACATTGTCCCTGGAGCATCACAGAGCTAGCCAGGGCTGCAGAGGGCAGTGACAGTGACCCATGCTCTGGCATGTCACAACCCCCAGAGCCACACCTGCCAGGCCACAAGCCCCAGCCCTGGTCCCCACTGCGGCCTCAGGGGCTCCTGGGCATCCTCACCCTGAGTGCAAAGGCAGCCTCAGGAGCCCCCTAGGGTGCTCTGGATCCAAGCTGCAGACACCCTAAAGCCAGCACTGAAAGGGACATGGATGGGGACTGCAGCTGGATCTTCCAGTGCTCACCAGCCCTGACTACTCTCTAAGTGAACCCAAACCTCATTGGCAGCACCTTGAGCACATTGACCCTGCTCGCTCCTCCTGGAACGTGGTGTTCCGACATCCTACACCATCCCTTTGCAGGGAGTGACCAGCTCCCAGCTGCTCTGCTACCCTGGCCTTACTTTCTCTTTGCCACCAATGAACTTAACACATACACTCCTGAGAAACCTAGCACAACATTTGCTTTGCAGGAGCTCTTTGGCAAAAAAACTCCACTAATCCCTAGTTTTTGCACAGAGAAGGAGGTCCTGACAAAGCATAAGGCAAGGCAGGGCTCTGGCATATGAATTCCTGAGCCACAGGATTTCACCCATTGTTGTTCCTAGCTGCTTTGCTGATATTTTAGAGCCAGTTCTGGACAGGGGCTGTTGCTGACAGGGTAGGAAAATTTGGAGAAAAAAAAGGTGGAGTAGACAACCGAAAAAAACCAAGGGGGAAAACCCTTAGAAATACAGAGCACAACAGAAGTCCTTGGAGATGGTTCAACAGAAAATGCCAGCAGCAGTGAACAGAGCCCGAGGTTGCTCACTGCCACCCCAGGGACTCCTCAGTCCCCTGCTGGTTTGTGTCTGATGCAGCCCTGCCTGAAAAGGGCTCCAGGCTCTGGTGTTCCTAGCTTGCTCCAGGCTACATTCTTAGCAGCACTGAAAGAAGAGGTGAAACAAAGAGCCATTTTCTGTCCTGCCTGTAAACTCTTCTCCTTCAGTGCCCCTGCCAGAGATCATCCTTCTGTCAGCTTGGCACTGTGCCTGCTGCATCCTCGTCCCTCTCCCTTGGATCAGCTCCTGCACATCATCAGCACTCGCTGCCCAAATCATGAACAGAGAGAGCTGTGTCAGAAGAGCAAGGAGTGCATTTTCTTGGCCTTTCTAACAGACACAAGAAGCATGAGTCCAAATAACTTTGTTGTTTGTTCCTGCCCTCCTTTTTGATAAGTCTTTTCTGCATTAATGCAAAAGCCTCTTTTCCTACATGAATGGAATGATCTGGAATTGGCAGTTGCCTCAGGCTGTCAGGCACCATGGGAGTTTTCTCTTGTCTCGGATGAGGATTTGGTGAATTTTCCATTGGTCCCTTGGTGGTGTCACCATGGGCTGAGCTCAGCGGCCAACTCTGCTGTCCCCAGGGGATGCATTGGGATGCCAAGCCCCTCAGGGCTGGAATTCGGGGGTAGAAGGGCTTGGAGCGCCCGGAGCCTGGGCATGTGAGGAGCTGCTGCTGGCGCTGGCTGTGCTCAGCCCGCTGTGCCAAGCAGCCGCGGCCATGGAGACACAGGCGGGAGCTGTGGCCGAGGCCGGCAGGCGGCCTGGGCCGGCTCACAGCTGTGAGGACGCCGGCAGCCTGTGCCCTGAGGCCTAGGATGTGGCGGGCGGTTTGCGGGCAGGGCTTTTCCGAGCCGGCCGCAATGTGCTGCCTCCCGTGTGGGCCCGGCTGCGGCAGAGGCAGGCGGGAGCGCAGCGGGGCCGGCAGCGGTGGGCAGAGGCCGCAGAGAGCAGCAGCCCGGCCGGGCCTGCTGCGGAGAGGCAGGGAGCTGCCGGCCAGCCCTCGGTCGTGCCTGTGCGCACAGGGCAGGAGCAGAGCCCGTAGCAGAGGCAAGAGCCACGGCAGGAGCCAGCCATAGCGGCAGCTCGCAGTGCCTAGGGCCGCAGCCGCATCTCTCCCCTGCCGGCCAAAGCAGCAGCCGCTTGCCTCCGAGGCTCCGGCGCTTCCCGAAGACGAGGGGCCTGGCCCCCAGCACGCCCTGGAGCCCCGCAGCGAGAGGAGCCGCCGGCGCCGCAAAGGGCAGCGCAGAGAGCGCAGGGTGAGGAGGAGGACATGAGGCTGCCTCTGTGCCGCGCTGGGGCAGCTCTGCCCTGTCAGTCTTCGCCTTGAGCCCTTTGCTTCTTTTCCATGAGCCCTGATCACCGTCCTTGGCCAAGGGCACAAGCAGCCCTTTCCAGGGCTGCAGGAAAAGCTGCGTCAGTCACAGAATCACGGAATCACTGGCTTAGAAGACAGACACTTTAAAAATGATCGAGTCCAACCTATGGCCTAATACCTCAACTAAAGCGCGGCGCTGAGTGCCGCATCCAGTCTTCTTTTAAAGGCTTGCAGGGATGGTGAGTCCACCAGCTCCCTGCAGGGGTCTGTCCCAGGAAGAACCAAGATAACACTGGGGCCTTCTACCCCCTGGCGCTTGGAGCTCTGGAAATTTGTCTTTCTGCTTAGGCAAAGGCCATGGAAAGGGACTGGGAAAAGTAGTCCCAAACTGAGTAGCCTACAGAGCTCTAAATTGATGTGCAAGGAATACAGAAAAGATAGAAAAGAAAAAAAGGCAAAACCCAAATGGCATCAGCAAAGTCTTGGGCATGAACACATAGCTGCAAAGAGTCTTCTCAGCCCTATTTCTTTGTATTTCTGGGAACCAGATGAATCCTGCTTGAGCCTCTGGGGAGATGGGTTTGGGAGGTAAAAGTTCATGTCTTTTTTCTCCTTGGGGCAGCTCCTGTTGCTAGCATCAGCTGAGCCTCTCTCCAGCCTGATGCCTGTTCTGATTGTTGCAGCAAAACAACTGATGGCAGACAGAAGACACTGATGCTTGCAGAGATGTGACTTTTTCCAGTGCCAGCTGTCAGTGGGAGTCAGAAGAAAAACTCCTGAAAGCACAACTCCATTGGAAGATTGCCTTCCTTTTCATTCCAATTCTCTAGATCCACTTATGAATTGTCAGTTGTTTGGTAAGGATGGGAAGTTCTCTTTCATTATTTTTTTGATGTGGTTTGGAAGTGATGAAGCTCTTGTTCATTCACAAACTCCAGACCAAAGTGCCTTTGCAAGATGGCCCACGTGGCAGTTTTTGCCCAGCCATGATACTTGTGGATATAAAAAAGCAAGGGCAATGGTATTTACAGCCAAAACCCAGCAAAGCTTGGCTCAGCCAAAACATCTGGGGGAGATAGAGGCCTCCAGATGTTGTAGAAATCAGCAGAGTTCCAGCCAAATGGTTGTGTAGCACTAAGTCCAGTCACTCTGCCTGGATCAGAGTCTTGCTCAGCTGAAGAAGCAGAAATATCAGCAAGGAGCTCCCAAAGGCCCATCACATCATTTTGATTTTGCTCATCTTGTGTAAGTTTGCAACTAAACATGTGCTTGCAGTTGAGCTAATGAGAGAAAAAAAAAGTAAATAGAGGCTTTATGGTAGGGCCATGATATTCCACAAGAGGAATCACTGGTGTGCATTTCATTGGACCTCTCTAAATCCTATAAAAGTATTGTAGCCCTGATTTGAAATAGGCCGGTATGAACCAACTTGGAGAGACAGAGACTAAAATGGCTTATGGAGTTTTTTATTTAAAGTGAGGAAAACTACCCAAAGGGTGTTGTTTTGTGACATTTTAAAATATACTACCTCAAAATTACCAACTGCAATAAATCCAGAATTTAAAAAGGTGTGTTTTGGTATATGAATAATTAAAACCAAAAAAATGTGCAGATATGAATGCATGTCTTCATAAAAATCATGAAATTCTAGACAAAAAAATACATGCCCTGAAATACAATACAAAGGCAGGTAGAACGGGGCAGCGTGCCGTGCTCCGTGCAGAGGCTGCCAGGGGCTGCCCAAAGAGCGTCCTGCTGCAGCCAGAACCCTCCTGGCCTGGGGCCCGGGAGCAAAGGGACAGGGCAGGCACCTCCTCCTCGTCCTGACCCTGCCACCGCTCCCTGCTGCTACTGCTGCTGCTGTTGCTGCTGAGGGAAAGAGAAGCCTCTCCTAAGGCCCCATGAACGAATGCACTTACACAGCCCTGGGGATGCCAGTGAAGGAAACCACGTGTCACATAATGCATGTGTGACCAGAGTCACCAAACACCACCTAAACATGGAATTGTTGCACCTCTCTAGGACAGGCAGAAATTTATAGAATTAACTGGAGACTTGAGGGCAGAAGAGGCCGGAGGAGGAAAACAACTCTGAGGGGAAAAAACCCACCAGATCTGGAGGGGAAAACATCTCCGCCTGCTCAGAATTGGTCGAGGAAGCATGTCTCTAATCCTCTCCTGAAAGGGATGCTTTAGGTGAGCTTTGCACCTCCAACTGCCTTCGACCAGACCCAGGAAGATTCAGTTATGTAAATGTTACATAGATAGATAAATAGATAGATAGATAGATAGATAGATAGATAGATAGATAGATAGATACATAGATAGATACATAGATAGACAGATCTCATTACTGAAATCTCTCTTTACTGTCCTCTTTGTTGCTACACACATCAGAACTTGGTAGCCAGCGCCCCACTCAGCTACAATCCTGAACTTGCTCTCCTGTTGCTTCAGTAACGCACACTCTTGGGGAATCTGGAGCATGTAGGTCCTTATGGAATGCAACCAGACCCAGAGCATTGCACTGGGAACGGCTCTCTTTGTGCATCTGTGCTCGGGCAAGTTCTTCTCTTGGACTCGACCACACTGATGGTGCTGAAGTGGCTGGAATCAGAAATGCAGCCCAGCCCCTCCCAGCTCCTCTAATCACTGAGCACCAGCTGGAATGCAAGGGCATTGATTTCCTGCTCAGTTCCCAAACACAACACACACTGATTGCCTGGGCTGCAGAAACTCACTGGCATTGTTAAGCTCGAGATGATCTGTAAGGCCATAGGGGCTGGCCTAGAACCACAAAAGCTCCTTCCGCATCAATATCCCTGCACCAAATGATGAGTTCTCATGCAAAAATACTGCATTCCCCAGAAGTGACACCTTGGAATAGAAACTTGGAGCAGAACCAGTCCCAGTGCTGTATAAGGGCAGGAAATAATTGCAAAAAGAATCTTAGCTGGGAGAAAAAGAAAATTAATAAGCCTCCTCCTCCAAGTAAAGCAAAAATAACAATAAAAAAAAGAGAGGGAAAGTCAAGTCCAAAAGTGGCTAAATATTTGAATGTACTGAGGAGATTCTTAGGAGACTCCCATTGTCCAGGCTGAAGCTCCCTCAGCACCTCTTCCCTGGCCTTGTGCTGCACCCCTTGCCCAGCTCCCCTGTCCTTCTGTGCCCACGCTGCAGCCCCTCCATGACTTTCTGCTTCCCAGGGCCCACAGCTGCACACAGCACTCCAGCTGTGGCCGCAGCACTGCCCAGCACAGGGCCACGCTCCCTGCCCTGCTCCTGCTGCCCCACTGCTGCTGGCACAGCCACCGTGCCCTTGGCCTTCTTGGCCCCCTGGCCCCACGCTGCCTCATCTTCAGCTGCTCAAGGCCTCCAGCCCTGTGTCCTTTGGGCCCACGCAGCTCCCCAGCCACAAAGGTGCCCATTGCACTTCAGATACAGCAGGCACCATTGCAAGATGGCCTTCCTGTTCTACCACCTCATGTTCCAAGTAGATATCATAAAGTTTGATAGGAATAGGATTCTAAGTCCCTCTCATTAAATTAAAATGATCTAATTCAACTGTACAGGAAATTGCTCTTAATTAAATTTTCCCTATCTGCTGTCTGCAAGCATCGTTCTCTTTTCAAAACTAGGTTTTTAGTTCTTCAAACTCTGAGAAGGAAATTTAAAAATATCTATCTCTGCCTTTATTATTTTTGTTACAGGCATGAATATGGATTTTCTTTTGGCCTTCCTAGCTGGCCCTGTGCAGTCTATTGCTACTGGCCAAGCTCACATCTTCCTCTACAATTCTTAAGCACCAGGAACATGAAATGTTCCTTTCTCACTCACCTCAGGATCTTCAGCACTGCTGAATACATGCTTCAGGGTGACCTGTAGTGGGAAGGGAAAATGAACCAGATGCTCTCATAAAACTGCCTGAGCTGCTGAATCCCACAGAACAAGTCATCCCGAACAGAGATGATTTCCCATTTCACAACACCCGTCCAGGAGACACATTTCATTCACACAGCGAGCAAGAGATCAGGACAATCTTTTTGCTTGTGCCTACACTTTGGCCTGTTTAGCCAGTAATTGAATACAAATATGATCAAGAAAATGCAAACTGTTCTTTAACACTCAATGCTCCTGTTCTACCAAACACATAAGACAGCTTCTGAAATCTCCTTCCGGTACTCTTTTTTTTTTTTTTCACTCAGTGTCATGCACTAATTTTGATTAACTTGCAGGAAACAGTTGCCCAGAAAAGCTCCCCCACAGTCCCCCTGCAGGTGGTGTAGTTCTATTGCGGAAGAGCACAGCAGCACTTCCTTTCCCAGGGAACAACTATTTTAGCACTCAGTAAAAGGTCAAGTTAGTCAAATCCTTTCATGACAAAATTTAAAAAGAAAGAAGCTTTCTCTGAATTCTGGGAATAACTGCAGAGTTTTTGGAAGGCCTAAAAGAAGGTCTGCCAGTCTACATTTTCAAAGGTGTCTTGCTTTTCCCAGCAACCTGAGGAAATGACAGACTCTGCTGCCACAGACTCTCCTGTGGAGGGAATGGAAGCCCTGCTGGTTCCCCTGCAAATGCTGCCCCTGTGGCTACAGACACCCCCTTTTTAGCTGAACATCATGACGGGAGTTTTACCAAAGCAGTGGCATCCTAATGCTCTTTCTGTTTCAAAATCAGAAACTCAGCCACCAAGAAAGAGCAGAAAGACATACAAAAGTCAGGTTAGGATACACCCTAACCTAAGCAGAAGGGAAACCTCTACTTAGGTGTGAAATTCGTAACATAATAAATGGAATAAGTAATGCCATATGCAGCAAAAGCTGCAGTGGCCAGATGGTTAATTATTGGCATTTCTGCAATTTTTCTAAAAGCTAAAAAAACGAGCCTCTTGTCAGTGGGCAGCTGCCTACTGACAGATGCTTTGACCAGGAAGGTTCTCCTGATCTGAGCAAGGCCTAGGGCTGATCTGACACTCAGGCCTTCCGTGCACCAAGGCAACCTTCTGATGCCACTATGAGGACGTGGCAACCATGCCCTGACATCACAAAGGGACAGCTCTGTGTTGGTCTGTGAGTTTATGCAAAGCAATAACCAACCCTCCCTACAGCAAACACAGAGGAGCCTGGGAAATTCTCATCTGTCACAAAGCAGTAAAAATCCCCCTCATGGGCCAAACCCTGTTGTTCAGGGGATCCAAGAGGAACTCCAAGAGTGCCCCAAGCACCTACAGCCTTTACCCCAACTGAGCACTCAGATGGGACACAAGCAAAGGAAACCAGACCAAGACAATGGCCCACAGCATTGCAGATGTGAGAAATGACTCTCACTTTTAAAATTTTAAAGGTTTATTAAACCTTAACAAAGGACTGAATAAGGAAAAGTTGCAGCATTTGGAGTCTCTGTGACTAGCAGCCATGGGCTCATCTACAAAAAGGACGCTCTGCCTTTCATACTCTCAGCTCCTCCAAAAGTTTTGTCAGTGAACTCTGCTGTCCATTGGTGGAGATTACTTTCTTGCATCCTGACTGGAGGTCAGGTGTTGTTACACCCTGCCTGCTGGTCACAAGCCAGCCCTCCCCAAATGCCCTGACTACCAAGGCTATTACAAGGGGGACGGGAAAGAGGACTATGGGAGGATATATTACAATACCATCACTACACATTTGAACATCTACATAACATCTACTTCTTAATTGTCAGAGCCAACCATTGCATTACTCATCAAGAACATAGAGAACCAGGAGAGAAGCCACTGTTGGCATCACAGCTGAAATGCTTCCTAACAAATCTCCCCACATATTTGCACATTTATTGGACATGGCCAGGACTCCTGTGGATGTACATCTCTGCCATTCTTCCCCTTTGCAAGTAGTGAAACTGGCAACTTGTGGGGAAACCAAGGGCTTTGTAGGGGCTGCATTGCTCTGCACACACCCAGGCCACCCGTGGCACAGAGCTTTGGTGCCTAAAAGGATAAGCCAGCTGGAAAATGTTTCATTTTCACCTTTCTTACCTGCTAACAGAAGCTGCCAAAATGAAAGTTTCCAAGCAGGGCCTGATCCCTGTTGCCAGCTCTGGGTTAGAAAGAAGGCATTACTTTGTTTCAGTGGTGGGTGCATAGGGAATCACTTCCCTAAGCCCTGTACACCCAGCTATCTCACCTACTAGTTTGTATCCATCGAACTAAGACATGTTCAATACTTTGCTGAAACTCCCAAGCTATACATTACCCCGAATTTATTGACATATTTCAATCACTTCTCCGAATTTACTGACATGAGACAGGAGTGTCCTGTAGGTCCCTGCTGGTTGTTGCCACAGGTTCAAGAGGAGATCCATGCGCAAAAGAACCTAAGACACAACTGAGCTTGCAAAGCAAATTTATTCCATTAGTTGCAGTAGCAAACAATACATACCAACCCCTGGATTCCCAAAATCCGCTGAGCAGAAGGAGATGGAGTGTGGTGCTTGGCAGCAGGGGCAGTTAGGCAGTGCACTTCCAGGTCATCCCCTGGATCAAAACGCTGTGCATCTCGTCCTTCTCACCCTTCCAGCTCAGAACCAGGCCTTATGTCTCCTGCTCAGGAGTGGAATTTTCCCAGTTACAGCATCAGCTCACACATGGCTGGCTGTGAGATTATGGCTCAGGATGACTCCATGACTCCCTGCCACCGAGGGCTCCATTATGCACAGCTCCCTTTTCAAAGCTTGACTGCCCACTGATTGACCAATACATTGTTTCTCTTTGAAAGGTCAAGGTCCCACCTGTTAAACAAGACATTTTTCTTCATTGTCTTGTCAACCTGCTCAAACATGGATCAAATACGGCTGGGCCTGGGACACGACTCTGGTTCCTGACACAGTTGTCTGGGAAATATTCCCAATGCTCAAATTCTCCTTTGGTGGTCAAGAGCCTCCTAAAAACGCTTTCTTCCCTTTGAATGCATTTCAGCTATGTTCTTAGCAGGAGCACTCTCCTTATTCTCAAGGCCAAGATCGCCAGTTGCACACAGTAAGCACTGCAGTGGGGGAATACATGGTTCAGCACTCCTTTAAAGCTAAAGGAATTCACAAGACTAAGCCCTATTTGTTACACGCCTCTCCTTCCTATTCTGGGAATCAAACACAAGCGTTTCATCAATACACCCTGCAAGTGCTCTTGCTGAGTGAAGCCACATTGCTGCGTCAATAAAGCAGCCGGGACTCAGTTTCTTCATGCAGGGAAAGCCAATTCTTTATTCACATAACTCATTTTTAAACTGTTTTCACAGACCTTGTGTTCAACTGGCTGGTAGTTTTCTTTCCAAACAATTCATTGCTTAGAAGGTGTTTTGGTGTGTACATGCTAAGACTCGCTCTTACTCAGGTGATTACATTTTTCCTTCATGGACGCTCATGGGACAGATTTCTTGTTTATTACAGATGCAAACAGTTTTCTTAGCACAATAGCTTGTTGTGCTAACTGCACTTATTCTTATGACTTTTCCCATAGGACGTTAGCTGGCTGCACGTAGAAGATGTAACAGGCCAGCTGGGAATTTAGCACAGACCAAGGCCTGATTTTAAAAGGCCTTTCTTTCCTAGTCTCCCTACCTGTGTGCAACACAT
Source organism: Ammospiza caudacuta (assembly GCF_027887145.1). Classification (NCBI taxonomy): domain Eukaryota; kingdom Metazoa; phylum Chordata; class Aves; order Passeriformes; family Passerellidae; genus Ammospiza; species Ammospiza caudacuta. Next base: position 5,624,121 of record NC_080599.1, read on the forward strand.
TGTGATTTTCTTTCAGAAATTAATGAAGAAAACACAGATTGCCTACTGAGATTATGCTGCTCTCTTCCAAATCAGCTCACTCCTCAAGCAAAACCCTCAGACATATCCCCGACTCCCTCTCTCCCAGCAGCTCAGGCTGCTCCGGCCTCTGCCGGGGCTCTGCTGGGGCTGCAGCCCGGGCAAGGCCGGGCCCACTCTCACCTCACAGGCGCTGACAGCTCTGCGCTACAGGAGACCTTCCCGAGCACCCTCTCTGATCTTTCTGCTTTCTCACTTGAGCAAGGCTCTCCTCCAGCCAAAGAGATTATTGCATTTAGGGATGCAAATCCAAGTGGCAGGAACCCCAATGCTCTCCAGTCACAGCTGAAGGCCTGAACCTGCACAGGATGTCTTGGCTGCCCCACTCCTCCTTTGGTTTTTCCCGCAAATGCCATTGCCCTTTCTGCCTCAACTAGAAATACCACAGCTATGCCAAAACCAGCCAGTGGGTGGTATTCCAAAGGCAGTGTGATCTGGAGAGGATGAATGAAAAAGAGCCTTCCTCACTTGTGAAACCATACAAAAGAAGCCATATGTGTGACTTAGCACCAATAAAAAACAACTGGTAATTCAGAAGTAAATGTTGAATTTTCTGAAGGGGTCAGAAGGAGGAGAATCTTCCAAATGAGTTGATGTTTCAGAAACTTCATTTAATTACAACCCTAATCTATAATCCTATGGTACAAAACTCTTCCAACAACCCTACTCTACAATCCTACTCTAAATTGGTAACAGAGATAACATCTTGACATGATTGTTATGTTCTCGTCTCTTAGGGTTAGGGTTAAGCTTTGGATTTGGGTTAGCATTTAAGGTTAGGGTTGGGGTTTAGGGTTAGGGTTCTTCTTCACTGAGCTGATGAGTGGTGCCAGGATGAATGCTGGCTTGGCTGAAGTTCTGTAGATGTTTGTTGAGGACTTATCAATGCCACAGTGTCATGGTTTGACACTGGTGCAATGCCAGTGCCGTCATGAAAATACCTTTCTGCTGTGAGATGTGACTAGGAATAAGCAAAGCAGGCTCTCACTTAGAAATAAAGAAAATTTTATTAACTAAACTACAACTCTAAATAACAAGAAACACACAGGGAAAATGAAAACTTTCTAAATCTAAAAACATTTCCTCCTCCCCCTGCTAAATTCCAATACATCTATCCCCCAGATCAGCAACTCTTAGTCTATCACCACTTTTTAGATAATGAATTCTCAATTCATCAAGAGGAGAGGAGTCTTTCTTGTGCTATAGGTTTCTTTTGGAAACACTGTTGAAACCTCGTGTGTTCTCATGTCACTCATGGCACCGCTTGGAGTACATCTGCTGTCGTGACCTCCTCTTTCTATGCTTAGTGCTCCCACCACTGCACATGGACTAGAACTGCATCTAGGGTTGTCTTTTCAAGGATGTTTTGTCTTGCTCCAATGGGACACCTGTCTTCCCCAGATTTCACCCCCTGGGGCCGAGGGGTACCAACACTGAACCCTCTTGGCTCTGAGCCATTGCCTCCCCCTGGATGCAGTCTCTGTGTCACAAGACTCTTGGTTCTGTCTATGGCTATAACAAGAAGAGTTCAGCTAAGCCACTCCATCATCTCTTCCCACTTAAGATTTTTCTCTCTCTCTTCTGCATCTTTCACTTGCCCAGACCTTCACACTTGCACATTTCCTTCTTCCATTTCATCTCTATCTCTCTTTTAGGAAAAGTTAATGTTCTGCAACGTTTTCATTGTCCAAAAAAGGGTTAAAAACTCGGGCTCCGAACACCTGGAGATTCTCACAACAGGGCCGGACACCTTCTTGCTGCACGCCTCCTTCTCTGCAGGCCGGGCTATGCTGCCAGCACATGATATCAAATTTCAAGGTGGCACAAGCTCACACTCTCTCTTTCTGTTGGGGGCAGCGGCCTGCCCGATGCTTCCTGGTGCTTCCCCCATCCTTCCATGCCGGGACCTCTTCACCTCCCATCTCTGTCCAAAGCCCAGCCTACCTCACCCGGCTATATGGCTGCCCCTCTCCCACCCAGCAGCAGCAGCTGGACAGAGGAGAAATCCAAACTCTTTCCCCAACGAAAACCAAGAGAACTTCCAATGGGAGTGCTCTGTTTTTTAACCCCTGTGTTCGCAGAGGTGTATGCATTGTCCCCAGGTGCCAATATTAAAATCTGAACACCTATTGGTGACCACAGCATATCCCTGAAAGCCTTCTTCCTCTCAAACCACTACGCACAGCCAGCTCTGTGATGTCACAACCCCCTCAGTGATGTCACCAGATCCTCTCTGTGATGTCATACTGCCACTCTGTAATGTCACAGCACACACTTTGGCCTCACAGCCAGCTCTATGATGTCACACAGCCATGCCATGATGTCACAGCCTGCACTGACATGTCAGAGAATCCCCTCTATGATGGTGTGTAGTAAACCCCTCAGGTTTAGCCAGGGCCCCTTGGAGAATAGAATGCTGACACAGCGGCAGAGAAGTTTCCTGAATCCAGGGACATCCGCCTTGTACCTTATCCCTATAGCCATCTAAGGCAATACGTAGTTAACCCTACTATTGGTCACTTATGGTCACTCTAACAGCTTTGCCATTGGTCAGGATTGGATCCGGGCCAAGGGTATAAAAGTAGCATACTGTACCCCTACTAACTCGGAAGAAGAAGAGCTGAGAGCCTTCACAGACCCTCCAATAAAGCCATACTCGTGGAACAGCCGGCGTCTTCTGCTTCTCCTCTCTCTACTGTCTGCTGGAGCCTTAGGCCAAGGGAAAAGCTACCTAGCAAGCAAAGAGCTTGAAATCATAAGAGCTGCCTAATCACTAAGAGCTGAATATTCCCTGCTTGCTAGGGCTGTCCCGTGGCCTTGGTCTGAGAGCGAGCTGGCTTCTGGCACCCAGTCCCCTTGGGGACTGAGCTCTGGAGCTGTAACAGCTTGCATAGGATAAGAGCAAGCAAGGCTCATTTAGGTGGCGGCCCAAACGTGTTGTCGGACCCTGGCCCCCAGGAGCGAAGCGTCACCGGAGCATCGGAGCCTTTCAGGGCCTCCTGTTATTGCCTGTTCGGGAAGCCTCTCCTTCTGCGAAACGACTTTTCGTTTTAGAAAATCCTCTCTGCGGAAGGCTCAATTCGACCCTCAAGAAACATCTGGACGAGATAAAGTCTGAGGAGAATTGAGGAGCAGACACTCTTCCACAGACCCCTGACCCCAAAGGGCGTAAGTATTAAGATTGCGCGCATACCTTTGGGTGCTCTAAAAACCTTTTTTGTTTTTTTTTCTTTTTTTCTCGTTTTTCTGTGGAAAGGGCTTGAAAAATCATGGGTACTTGTTTAAGCACCCTAAGACTAACAACACGTGAGAGAGAGTTATATTTAACCATTGTAGAAACCTTATCTGTTAACAATTTCACTTTTTCTAAAGGTAGTCTGTCAAAAAAGACTCTTAAAAAATTTGTATCTTGGATTGTGCTACATTTCCCTGAGACTGATAATTACAATTACTGAAAATTCCTTCTGGGATACAGTTGGAAACACCATTTTTATGTCTCAAACAAAACAGTACTTTTCTGTTACTAACTTCTTACCTTCATTTATAATAACAAAAATGATTGAAAAATCAAATTCTGAAAAAACCTGCAAACTAACAGATCTTTCCTCTTCATATGCTAATTGTGCTGATAAGATAACAGAGCTTTATGCCTTGCAAGCCACAGAGCCTCTGGGCTCTGCAGAGCTTCCTGTAGATACCACCTCGCAGGCAGAACCCAAGCAGCCCCCCCCCCCGCCCCCCCATCATCTCCCCTCGCGGGACCCTCGCTGCCCAACTCCCCGTTTCCCGTTGTAGCCCCCCATCCCCCCGGCCCCGCTTCCTTCCGGCTTCCGGCCCCGGGGGCCCCGTTCCCTGTCCCTGCCGCCGTAGCCCCCGCTGCGGCCACCCCTTCCCCTGTGCCGCTCTACCCCCTGCTCCGTCCCCCGCCCCCGTGCTGCCGTTGCCGCCTCCCGTCACTGCGATCCCGGTCCTCCCTACCCCCGCCGCCGTTCCCCGCCCCCGCTTCCCCCGTTGCGGTATCCCCAGCTCCCGCTGCTGTCCCCACCATGCTCCCTGGCCCCGTTATCGCCGCCGCCCCCCTCAAGCCTCGCTGCTACCCCCCGCCCCCGCTCCCGCCCTCTCTGCCATCACCGCCCCCGCTCCCGCCCCTCCCAAGACCACCCTGGCCCTCCCGGCCCCGTCTGAGAGGGGGCCGGCCCCTCCCAGTGCCTTCCCAAGTCATGCCCACACCCTGTCCCCCTGCCCTGAGCCTCACACATTCGCAGTAACACCAGCACCACCACTTCACCCTATACATGTAGTACCCCAAACCAGCGGCACTGCTTGCGTACACCCAAACCCCCCAGGCGTGCATCCCCAACCCTCCCTGCCCCCACGTGTCCCTCCAACCCCTCACCCAACACCCCCCACCCAATCCGGTCCCTGCTGTGCTGCTACCCCCTCACCCAATAGCGCCAACTCCTGTCCAGTCATTGAAAACCATGAAAAACGCTTCTAAACGAAAAAAAAAAGGAATTCACAGGTAGCAAATCCCTCACAGCTTTCCTCAGACAATGAGAGCTCTTCTGATGAAACTGATTTTGATACGATTAACATAGACCCATGGGCTCTTATTAAGATAGAAGCTACAAAGTCAGGGAATTGGGACCTAGCACAGAAAACCACAGCCTTTCCGGTTGAGTACAGGCAAAGAAGGAATGGTGGGCAATCTAATATCAAGACATGGAAACCAATTTCTAATACAGAACTTGTGCAATTGAGAAATATAGCCAAGGAACATGGACGTAGTTCACATATCTTTAGAAATTTCTTAGAAGCCGTGTTCTCTGCACGTCTTGCTTCCTCATGATGTAAAAAATATTTCACAATGCCTCCTGTCACCAGCAGAATATTTGTTATGGGACAGGCATTGGAAGAAACACTTAAAAACATTATCACATTCATATACTGCCAATGCTCTTAAGACTGTTATGTTTGCCCAATTATCCCATCATAAAAATGCCAAACAGTATTAAAAGTAGTAACAGTTTTAATTAAATAGTTTAGAAAATATATAAACAAGGGATAATTTGGTTGAAATAATAGTGCATAAGCTAAAGATACCGCGGGGTACGGAGGGCAGGATTCAATGACCCTTGCCACTTCACGTACAAGCTTGCCAAGTGAAAGTCACCCCTTATATGTCATGTGTCAATGCCATCTCCTTCTATTTTCGGTTCGTCACTTTTCTGTCTCCGCCTTCATTACCACCTTTACCACGCATGCGCCACCACTCGGTTTGGTGGTCGCCCAAGTCTTTGGGGGTCGTCGCTGATGAAGGCCCTGTAGTCTTCTTTGTTGTCCTTTAATTCACCTTTGGGTTACACATGCGCACCAAGCCAGTACAATGTAAGCCAAGACTAACATATCACTGCATCTACATATCAAAGCAATAAGTCCCTTATAATTAGCATTTTCTTGGACCCAACCAGGTTCTTGGTCATTTTTAGCAACTGAATCTTCAGCTTCTTTCCTGTGGTCCTTGAGAACATCTGCTGAGAAGGGGGGGTGGGTGGAGCCCCTCCTTTCCCTCTCTTCTTTGGCATTACAACTTTTAACTACTAACTGTTTTATTATTCTCAAATATTAATTACTGTATCAATATTGATTACTGTTTCAATTTCTATCAGCACGAATCATACCTATTTATCACAAGACCAACTTCACAGTAGAGCAGTTGGCCAGCGAAGGAGACTTACAAAAGCCAGCTGAACAAATGGAAACTCTGAATAAAGAAGTGCTGCAAGATGTAGCAATCGCAGCTAAAACCTTCTTGCTTCTTAGGCAGGATGAGTCAATGCCAACAATGTATTTTTCTACTATTAAACAAGGCATTGAAGAAAGCTTTATAAAATTTGTGGACAGACTTAGAGATGCTTTGGAGAAACAGATAGAGAGCACAGAGGCAAGGAAGGAACTCTTATGTAAGCTTGCTTTCAGCAACTCAAATGAGAAATGTAAAGCCATTTTGAGGTCTCTACCAGTGGATTCAAACCCTACTATAGAGCAAATGCTGGAATGCTGTACACGTCACATGTCCACTGAAAATATGTGGCCCAAGCAGTTGCTAAGGGTATTGCTGAAGGAGTTTCTGGTGCATACACAGTCATAACCTTTAAAGAACAAGCTAAGTGCTATCACTGTGGAGAGCTAAGACATTATATAAAGGGCTGCCCGGAGAGATCACCCCCCCCAATACCATCGTAATTCTTATCAAAGTCCCCAACATCAGCAACGCCGCGTCCTTTAAAGTCCTTGAGCCGCCTGGTGGACCTTTGGGCGCAGAATATAAATCAAAGGCTACCCAGACCCAATCACGCACAAACCCAGGCTGCTCCAGACCCAAAGAAGAAACCCCAACCCATGGGACAGCCCCGATGGGTACCCGCCAGCAACTGGTAACTGCTTTGTCCATTGATTTTAATGATAATGTTCACCATGTTCCCACAGGAAAATATGGACCTAAAGGGAGTCCTTCAGACACTTTAATGACAGGTGACTCTCTTAATACTCCAAATGAAATCTTTGTTGTTCAGGAAGTGCTGACAGTGCAGCTGGGACAAGAGATCCTCCTGCAGGTATACTGCATAGACTTACCATTTTTTCTTTCTAAGGGAACTCCAATAGCTCAGGCCTTCTTACTCCCAAAGAATCACAGGCAACAGATTCCTCTCAACCCTACAGCTATGCAGGCACAAGTCATGGTACCATCCAAGCCTACCATCGAGTGCGGCCTCTCCCACAAAGGAGAGAAGACCCACCTGCCAGGGATGCTGGACACCGGTGCAGATGTAATCATCATCCCCTGTTCAGATTGGCCAGCACACTGGGATCTACAACCTGTTGCAGGCATGATTTCCAGGATTGGTGGAACTACAGTATCCATGAGGAGAAAGAACAACATCCTCGTTGAAGGGCCTGAAGGCAAGCTGGCAACCATCCGTCCATTTGTAGAAAAAGCCCCCATCACCCTTTGGGGAAGAGACGTTTTATCCCAGTGGGGAGCTTCCCTATGTATTCCCACTCAGGATTTCTAACCAGGGCCACTGAGTTGAGCGCACTGCCAGAAATACCCTGTCTCACCTGGAAAAGCCATGAGCCAATCTGGACTGAGCAGTGGCTCCTAAAGAAAGCCAAGCTGCATGCCCTAAATGCCCTCATGGAAGAACAGCTCAAAAAAGGCCACATAGTGGAGTGCGACAGCCCTTGGAATTCTCCAGTCTTCGTTCTACCAAAGCCTGGTACAAACAAGTGGAGGCTTCTCCATGACCTTTGGAGAATCAATGATGTCATCGAGGATGTGGGCCCTCTTCAGCCTGGGCTGCCCTCCCCATCGATGCTGCCTGGAGACTGGACACCTGCTATCATAGACATTAAGGACTGTTTCTTCAGCATACCGCTGCACCCTGAGGATGCTCCACGGTTTGCTTTCTCCGTTCCCTCTATTAACAGAGGCCCCGCTCAAAAGATATCATTGGTGTTATCTTCCTCAGGGCCTAAAAAACTCGCCCACTATGTGCCAGTGGTACGTGTCTCATATCCTGTTTACCATTCAGAAATCATTTCCAGACGCTATCATCTATCACTATGTGGATGATATTGTGGTATGTGCTTCAGACAAAGCTTACTTGGACAAAACAGTTAAAAAGACTATTGAAGCCATTGAAAAGGCAGGAATGGAAATTCGTGAGGACAAAATCAGTACACTGAGCCATGGACTTACCTTGGAGTCCAGATCCGGGAAAGAACCATCATGCCTCAGCAGATTGCCATCAATGACGACCCAAAAACCCTCAGGGATTTACACAGCCTGTGTGGATCCATCAGCTGGGCACATCCACTGCTAGGAATTACATCAGAGGACCTTGCTCCCTTGTTCAATCTTCTTCGTGGACCCAAGGAACTGGACTCTCCCTGCGCTCTCACAGAGGAAGCCAGAGGTGCCATCATCAAAGTCCAGGAAGCCCCGTCTTCACGCAAAGCCCATCGCTATGAGCCCAGTCTGCCTTTCCAGTTCATCATCCTGGGAAAAGCTCCTCAATTCCATGGACTGATTTTCCAATGGGAAAATCTCAGGCATCCCCTGAGAAGTAGTGGATGATATCAAAGAGATGGCTTTTAAAGATTTAATCCAGGTATTGGATGGTAGAACTTATAGTATAGGTGGCCTTTGAGTCCTAGTAAAATATCTGTACTATACGTGAATATCTGTATATAGGCCTTGCCCAGTAAGTCCCGGTTGGTCTTGATGGGCTGCAGCTGTGATGTCCTTCATTGGGCTGCAGCTGTGGCTAGTGAAGATAACTGGGATAAACGGGGGTGGGTTGGTCAGTCAGGGAGAGCCTTGAAGGAGCTCTGACTAAGAAGAAGCAACATGCAGAAGAAGGAGTCTGTGCTGTGAAGATCTGCAGCCATAAGAAAACACTGAGGAGGTATGGGTCTTAAGAAATACGATAACAATAGTATGGGACTCTAGAAATATAACAACCAAAAGAACCCGCAATTTGGACTACCTTGGGTGGCTGCAGCTGAAGCTTTAGGACAATTAGATCATCTTGGGTGCCTGTTAAGTAAGCAAGCCAATGCTACCTACCTCCCTTGAGTGGCCTGCTCTCAGACATAGAGACCATCAGACATGCCACCTTGCAGAACAGTGATAGAGTTTTTACTCTGGGCACCTGGGCATGGCTGTGTAGACTCTGAGGGATGTGTTGCATTAACCACTCCAGCCACAGTCAGTTAATCCACAAGAGCATTCAGGTACTGAAGGAAGAGTTCAAGAAGCTTCAAGTGGAAAACAAAGATTGGTTCAATAAACTCTTCCAATCCAACGGACTAAAGGGTTGGATGATATAGCTAAAACAGGACTATTCATTCTCATAGTGATTGTTGTATTGTTAATTGTCCCATGTTCATTTGAATGCTTTTAGAAAGTTTCACAAAATTCTTTCAGTCCCATCTTTGTTGCAAAACAGAAAGGAGGAAGATACCCAACACAGGCACCTCATGGACTCCTTGGAGGAGAGAATTGGAGGCCAGGATGGCACAAAAACCTCTCAGAGACTGAGTTTAGGCAGGGAAATCCTTAAAAGTACCTAAAAACATTGTTAAATCCATAAAGTACCTTAAAAACCTTGAGTATTTCAAGGCATTAATGAGCCCCACTGAGTGTCAGTACAAAGCTCTCAAGGGACTCATTAAAGCAGATAACTGGGGCCATGATTGCACAAACCCCTCAGTGACTCCAAGGCAAAAGCCAAACCCAAAGTCCTTTGAAAAACCTGCAGTACCTGCAGGGAGCATTAATGAGCCCCCAGGGCCATTCCTGGCCAGGATTCCCCAGGGACTCCTTCCAGCAGATCCTTGAGGCCACTGGGATGTGGGCTAGGGGGGGATGCAGAGGGCAGGACAAGGGGATGACAGTGCCCAGCCTGGCTGGGGCTGTGCCAGGAGGCCCCAGGGTCTCAGGACAAGGTGTCTCCTCACAGCCCTTGGTGGCACAGACCCTGCTGCTGTGCCCCAGGGCACCAAGACTTGGCTACTCTTTGTCCCCACCTGTCATCACTGCCTCCAGTTCTCTGCTCTGCCTGGGGCCTGGGGACACTTTCTCAGTCGTGTCCCTCACTGGGACCCATTAAAACTCCAAGAAACTTTGGAGTTGGATTCTGACTTGGAGTTCTGGAGAGGTTTCTTCAGCTCCCTCTCAGGGACTGATGTGCAGGACCTGAGCACAAAGCCCCAGAGGCTCATTAAAGTCCTTGTGCTTTGTCGGTGCTGCTGAGCTGGACTGGGCTCCTGGCACAGAGGCAGCTCCTGGTAACCAAGAAGAGCTTCAAAAGCACATTTCTCTTGATGAGCAGCCCTTCTGCCAGCCCAGCAGGGCTGGGGCACTGCCTGCAGCCACCCCGGGCACAGCACAGAGGCACAGAGAGCTTCAATCAGTCAGGGCTGGGAAGGTGCTGAGAAGTGCCTGGGGCACAATCACTGCCAGCCCTTGGCACAGGAAGCTCTGGCTGCAGGACAATGCAGCTGCAGCTCCTGGAGCCATCTCCTAAAGCTGGAACATCCCAATGCCTACAGACCCTGTGAGTACAATTCTGAGTATTTCTGGTGTGGGGGAGGTGAAATGCTCTTGAAGCTCTGACATGCTGAGGGTTTCTGGTCAGTCACAGAATATTTCCAAGACAAGGACTTTGTAAAATATGAGGTAATTTCCAAAGACTTTGCATTCAGTTTCCTACTATTGGACAATGGCAGGGTGGGAGAGGTAAATATTAAAGGTTGATTATGAATTATTTATTAATAATTTTGACAAGTTCCTGAGACAATGCAAACTGTACCTTTTAGTCATCAGTAGGAGATGTCTCATTTCCTTTCAGCCACTCTGCCCATGGACGGCACCAGCATCACCATAGTTGGAGCCATCAGGCTCAGTCTGAGGTGTCCTTTCTCCAAGCTGCAAACAGAACCTTCCCCCAGGCAGTGCCCTGCAAGCAGGCAGGGTTCTGTCAGGCTAAATGAGAGTGCACAGAGATTTGGGGTCTGTGAGTGCTGGCACAGAGACATCAGGCATGGGGAAACACCTGCAGGAGGGAAATCTGCAGGAAGCAGAGAGAACATCAAGCAATGAGAGAAAACAAAACCCAGCAATGCTGTGGCAGGGAGAGTTTAGAGATGTCCACCAGATCCCCTCCATTGCAGCCCCTCCCTCTGAACAAGCCCCCTCCCTCCTGTGCCCCCAGCCAAGCCTCTGCCCTCAGGGCCGGGGCTCCAAGGCGTGCAGCCCCTCCTGTGTAGGCAGAGCTGCAGCAGAGCCGTGGGGCAGCTCTGCAGCCCCGAGCCCAGTTCCCTCTGCAGAGCACAGGGCTGGGAGCAGCTGCCCGGCCCTGGGGGCTCTGGAGGGGGCACAGCTGGCTCAGGGTGATGCTGTCCTAAGTGCCTGGCTCTGGGCAATGCTGTCAGTGCAGCCAGGGAAGGAGCTGCATCTCCCTTCATCCAATGCCATCATAAGGATACTTGGGAGTCTCTCTGAGATTTCAGTCCAAGCTGAGGGCTTCAATCCAGGGTGGAAACCAGTCTTAGAGCATCTCTGAGTTGTGAGATTGATGGAGAAAGGCAGAGGTGTTGTGACACTGAAAATGCTGCTGTGTTGGTAAAATGAGCAACGTGAGCCGTTGGCTACAAGTGTGGAGCTGGGCTGTGGTGGATCCATCTGCTCTCAGCAGTCTCTGGGTGTTTTTTAGAGCAACATGGGAGTGTGCAAATCCTTCATTTGAGAAAAGAGAATGCCCAGAGAAACTCCAAACAGAATGAAGTGAGTGACCATCTCTCCTCAGTCTCCACTCTTAATCTTGCCTCAGAGAACTCACTCTGTTCTACCAGAGGGCTGGAGAAAAGCTGAAAGTTTCTGATACTTAAGAATAGCAGGAGAGACATGGAGGGAGCTTAAAAAAAAACCACAGAACACTAAAACACCAAAAGCTAGCTGTGTGTTCCAGGGAAGGGTGTATGAGAAACAGCTTTGATTTTGCTTAGGGGTATCTCCTCTCACACGTCACTGTCCTTTTCTCCATGAACAGGATCCCATGTGCCACAACAGCAAATGTACAACAGCAGCTCCATCAGCCACTTCCTCCTGCTGGCACTTGCAGACACGCGGCAGCTGCAGCTCCTGCACTTCTGCCTCTTGCTGGGCATCTCCCTGGCTGCCCTCCTGGGCAACAGCCTCATCATCAGCGCTGTAGCCTGTGGCCACCACCTGCACACGCCCATGTTCTTCTTCCTGCTCAACCTGGCCCTCAGTGACCTGGGCTCCATCTGCACCACTGTCCCCAAAGCCATGCACAATTCCCTCTGGGACACCAGGAACATTTCCTACACAGGATGTGCTGCTCAGCTGTTTTTCTTTCTGTTCTTCATCTCAGCAGAGTATTTCCTGCTGACCGTCATGTGCTACGACCGCTACGTATCCATCTGCAAACCTCTGCACTATGGGATTCTCCTGGGCAGCAGAGCTTGTGTCCACATGACAGCAGCTGCCTGGGCCAGTGCCTTTCTCAATGCTCTGCTACTCATGGCCAATACATTTTCCCTGCCCCTGTGCCATGGCAATGCCCTGGGCCAGTTCTTCTGTGAAATACCTCAGATCCTCAAGCTCTCCTGCTCACAGTCCAAACTCAGGAAACTGGGGCTCATTGTTGGCAGTTCCTGTTTAGGTTTGGGTAGTTTTGTGTTCATTGTTTTCTCCTATGTGCAGATCTTCAGGGCTGTGCTGAGGATCCCCTCTGAGCAGGGACGGCACAAAGCCTTTTACACCTGCCTCCCTCACCTGGCTGTGATCTGCATGTTCCTCAGCACTATTCTCTTGGCGCACCTGAAGCCCCCCTCCATCTCCTCTCCATATCTGGATCTGACCCTTTCAATTCTGTACTCGGTGGTGCCTCCAGCCCTGAACCCCCTCATCTACAGCCTGAGGAACCAGGAGCTCAAGGCTGGAGTGGGGAGACTGATGACTGTATGCTTTCAGGGTGCTGGCCATTGAACTGCTGGCCAATTTCTGCAAATCACTTGTAATAAACGTCATCTTTGATACTTCTTATTACATTTTGAAGGTTCTTTGATTTACTTTATTAATCTTGTCTGATACTCTTTGGTTGGACGTGACCTACACACACTAAATTAGGCTCAAAGAAGAAAATGTTTTTATTTTGCGTGTTCTGTAGTTGATATAATTTTTAAAAAGAGTGATCTTAAGTCATGCATTACATCACAATAACTTTTTTTAATCATTGATGCAAAGCTATTACCATCAATATAATTAGCGAAATTTCACAGAAATTTAATAAGGTACATATAAACATCTACCTATGTATATAGTCTAGCTTACAAAAATTTTCATAAAACTGTACTAATCTGTTCCCGTGGTGACCGCCTTGTTTTCTTCCTTGCTATGGATACAGTCTAAAATCACCAAATGTTATTTCTTCTATAAACTCACCTTTGCCTGCAAGCTAGGTGTAAAGCCCCTCTGTTTCATCCACAAAGAAATGTCATTGTTTGTGCCATTTTTCATTTTGTTTCACTCCACCTTCCCTGTGGCCACAGACTGTGTCAATGAGGGGCTGCACTCTTGGTGGCTTTAAAGGAACTAAAGGATATCCCAGCAGAGTTTTCTGCAGAGATGCTCTTTTGTTGCCCTCTCTGGAGCTGCAGCAGCAATGTCTGTGTGCAGAGCTGGGGGCAGATTAGGGCTGGCCCAGCAGCTGTGCCCAGCAGCAGCAGCAGCACTTGGTGTTGCCAGTGCTGCTGCCATGGCCCTGCCCCACTGCCCTGGTGGCCCTGGTGTTGCTGCAGGGCCTGAGTGCTCTCGTGGCCTGGCACAGCCCTGGGGGTGACAGTGCCGTGGCTGCAGGAGGGACAGGCCATGGGCACTGCTGGGGCAGCGCTGACGCCTCAGGCCAGGCCCTGGGGGCTCCAGGCTCCTTGCCCAGGCTCTCTCAAGAACACGCCCAGGCCAATGCTCAGCACAGAAAAGCTCTGTGAGCAGACCCAGGCTGGCCGTGGGCAGGCTGGGGGCAAACAGCATGGCTGGGGCTTTGCAAGGGCCCTGGGGGAGACGGGAAGGAGCAGCAGAGCAGGGGCTGATCCACCCCCAGTGCGCTGGACAGCCCAGGGCAGTGTCCCAGAGCATCCTCATGGAGCTGCCAACAACATCCCCCCTCTGCAGCCCTGGCCTCTCCCCCAGCTCACACAGGTGCCCCATCCTTGCAGGCACAGACACGGCAGCACTGGCTCAGCAGCCCCTGTTTGCATTGCACAGAGCAGGGGGAGCACCACCATGCTGTTGGTGTGGGGACATGAACCTGAGGGAGCACAAATGCCATCAGCCCCTGGGGCCAGCAAGGGCTGGGGGACACCAGGGAAACCACTCAGCTTTGTCCTGGCCTCTGCACTCAGCCAGAAAGTTTGATCTCATCAGCTGGGAGTTTCCTGTCCCACTGCAGACGCTGTTGCTCAGAGCCAGGGCTTCCTGGCAGCCACCCCCAAACTGCCCTGAGCATTTTCTTGGCTTCTCCTTTCTTTCTTTACTCTTCCTTTTACAAATTTCTTCCTTTTGCCCACCCCTGTTCCCTCCCCTGCAAACAGCCCATCCCTGTTTGCCCTTCCCTCTCTGGCTGCACTCCCCATTTCAGTTCCTGACTTGGCACCATGGGAACGTCCTTTGGGCAGCAGGATCATCCTACAAGTGCTGCAGGAATTGTCTGCAGGCTCCTGCAGTGCCTGGTGCTGCTCCCTTGCCAGAGACACCCCAGGCCAGGGGGGCACATCTGGGCTGCTGTGTCTGGCTCTGGGGCTCCCTGTTCTGGGCAGTGAGGAGGAGCTGCAGAGGCTCTGCAGGACTGACAGGATGGGCTTTGGGGCTAGCAGGAGAAGCTGAGGGACCCAGGCTGCTGGAGCTTCTGAAGAGGAGGCCCAGGGCTCATTGTGCAACTGCTCCAAGGGTGGTTTCAGAGAATCCCAGAATCAGCAAGGTTGGAAAAGACCTTGGAGATCATCAAGTCCAACCTGTGCCCTGACACTGCCTTGTCTCCCCTGAGTGTCCTCTTCTCCAGGATAAAAAACCCATCTCCCTCAGCCACTCCTCACCGGACTTGTGCTCCAGACCCCTCACCAGCTTTTTTGGCCTTTTCTGGACGCACTCCAGCCCCTCCATGTCCTTCCTAAATTGGAGGCCCAGAACCGCAAACAGCACTGCGGGTGCTACCCAACCAGTGCTAAGTACAGGGGAAGAATCCCTGCCCTGCTCCTGCTGGCCACACCATTCCTGATCCAGGCCAGGAGCCATTGGCCTTCTTGCCCCCCTGGGCACACCACTGGCTCATGTCCAGCATGCTGTCCATCAGCCCCTGCAGGTACCTTTCTGCCTGGCTGCTGTCCAGCCACGCTATCCCCAGCCTGTAGTGCTGCAGGGGTGTCACCCTGGTTTTTTAAGATTTTCTAAGCCTTCCTATGTTGACATTCTTGTAGTAAACTTTCTCACACACTTTCTGTAAATAACTGATTGTTTTGCATTCCTTTATGGAGGAGAAGAGAGTTGATGGACTCTTGGTTTGTCCAGTGTCATTGGAGAGGTGGCACTGTCACCCTTCAATCCGCTTTCACTTTTGGAAAACTATAAATGTTGGAGTCAGAAAATAAAACTTCCTTTTTTTCCTTCACCTTGAGAATAGCAGTGTGAGCTTGTGTTCTTTCATGTCCTCTAGTTACATCTGGTGACTGCCAAAGTAAACTGCAGCCTAGGCTGAGACACAGAGGCCAGATTGCAGGTGAGGTTGTATTGTCCCCCCTCTTTGGTGCTTTGCCTGCTGTTCTGGTGGTGATGGCAATCTCTGTGGATTTCAAGGAGGATTCCCTTGTTTTGGATCTCTGGAGGGGGTTCCTGGAGTGGAAACAGGTTTCTGTTTCCTGGGATGGCTTTGAGAGGTTATTCCTATGGGTCAGAGAGCTAGGGCTCTTTTCGGACCGTGCGAAGGCATTCTCCAGGGAGGCGCGGTCTCTCATGGGGGTCCGCCTCATGCAGGCCCTCTTTGATGATTGCACTGTAGATGTGGGATCGCTGCTGGTGCAGTGGAAATAGTGTGAGGAGCTTTGGCAGGGGTCTGGTTCTTGTACCCCTCGGATTTCCCAGGGAAGCCCTTCTGTCTCAGATGTGGACGAGGGGGAGTTTGAGTTTCTGTGTGATGTGGAGCTCTCTCCCCCACCCTGGGACAGTGTGCTGGGGGACATGTCCAACTGGGGGATGGTGATGTTTCCCCCGGGGTGGATTTTGCTCTTGGCCAGCTGTTCCTGAGCCCGAGAGCTCTGTGGATTCGGCAGGCCATCCTCGCCTCACCCTGTGTGGGCGGCGGGGCAGAGAGCGTGCTGCCCTCTCTTTGTGCCTTCCCGGCCTTTGAGGATCAGCCTCCGCCTCTGATTGAGTCTGATTCGGTGACAACTCTGTGTCCAAACTTCGGTGTTTCCATGACGTTCCCCCTGAGCACAGCAGGGGCAGGTTCAACCGCCTTCGAGTTGGGCTCATTGGTGGGAGGGTGGCTTCACCCATCTCTGAGTCTGTGCAGTCTGCCAGGGATGCGCAGTCGGTGGAAGCTGCCGGGTGTGGGGCCGTGGTCAGTGTTCCGTCCGGCCCTGAGCCAGTGGGTGGGCAGCCCACCCCACTCCTCTCAGCCGGGCCAGTGCCCACTGTGGAGTCTTGCAGCTCAGGGTGGACGCTCTTTGGGGCTGTGCCGGGCTCCCTCATGCTGCCCCGCAGTGAAGTGACTCCTTGGGCCCCACCTCTCTCGGCATCCCGCTCCTCCCCCATGTTGGGGGCCGGGGGCCCCACGCCCGTCTCGTCCCAGCCCACACCAGGTTTGCGGGCTGTGCTGGCACCTGTGCCTGCCAAGGCGCCCCCTGCCGGGGCTGCTTTTTGACAGGGTGCTGAGGTATTTAACCTTTGGTGTGAATGCCGACACAGCCGGTGGGAGGCTGGTGGGTTCCAGGGGCTGTGGCGCCTCCTCGTTGAATTTGTGGATGTTTCCCTCGTGCCAGATGACTGTGTTTCTGAGGAACCCCATGCATTTCTGGTAGGAAGCCAAAACTAAGTCCGATAAGATGTCTGAGCCTGCCTCCTTGTGGCATCTGCAGGATCACGGAGTGGGGTCCTCTGCTCTGCCGGTGCTGCAGGGGTTGCAGGGGTGAGTGGTGTTGACCTGGCTCCAGTCGATCATCCTGTCTTGTCCCCGTGGGGCCCAAGTACTGGGACACAGCAGGTGCGGTGGCTTTGCCAGGAGGTTCCCAGGCTTTCCCTGTGCTCAGGGGTGTTACTCATAACACCCATGAACAGCTTTTGTATAAGCTGGAGAGGGAAGTCCATGATGCGGTTGCTCAGCATGGTTTGGGGTCTGCTGAGGTTATGCAGACTCTCTGGAGGGTTGCTATGGAAGTGCTGACGCCTCATGACCTCCATCGTGTGGCATATTCTCTTTTTGACCCTGTGCAGTTTGATGGTTTTGAGACCAAGTGGGCTCATTTGGCAGCCGACGCGGTGGTGCAGAATGCTGCGCTGGGGCCATAGGACCCCAGGTGTGTGGATGTGGCTGACATGCTGTTGGGCACTGGGCTTTATGAAAATTCTCAGGGGCAGGCTGGATTCGATCCCCTTGTGCTTGACCAGTGCCACACGTTGGGCTTTGCAGCGATTGTTCAGACCCTGGAAATGGCTGCTCCGAGGCAGCCATTTGCGACCATTGTCCAGGGGGTTGATTTGATGAGTCTTTCATGGCATTTTTGGCAAGGCTGACGGCATCTGTGGAGAGGCGGGTGCCTGATCCTGTGGCAAAGAGGATTGTGATTGCAGACCTTGTGAGGTGTAATTGCAATGATGCTTGTAGGAGGGTCATAGTGGCTCTGCCTGGTTTTCCTACTGTCTCCCAGATGGTGGAGGCCTGTGCGGACATCTTCCCCTCGAGTCAGAAGTTGGCTGCCGTGGTTGCCGCTGTGCAGCCAGTCTGGGCAGTGCCGCAGGGCAGGTGGCCACAGCAGGGGACTGGGCAGGCTGGCAAGAAATGGGGGAAGAAAGCACAGAAGTTCAGATTTCCCATGTTCTTATGCAGTTGGTGTGGTAGGCTCAATCACATGTCCAATATCTGCAAGGTGACTGTTCATGTTAATGGCCAGGCTTTACCAGGCTTGGGAAACATCGATCAAAGTGTGCAGCAGGGATGTGCCCAGACACAAGCTTCTCTCCAGACCCTGGAGCCAATGGAGGTCTCCTTTGCCATCTCCCAGCCAGCACCCGTGGATCAGCAGGTGTGGATGTCTGCACCGCAGTAACAGTTGTCTTAGAATCTTGTAAAATACACAAGGTTCCCCTGGATGCCTTTGATCCCTTGGGTGGGGGCATGAGTGCTCTTCTGATGGGGAGGTCTAGTGCCACCCTTCAGGGCATCATTGTGTCCCTGGGGCTCATTGATGCAGATTTCACAGGGCAGATTTATGAAATGGTCTCCACACCCACCCCCTCCTGTCAAGATCCCAAAAGGGATGCAACTTGCTCAACTTGTGCCTTTTAAGTCCTCTGTTCGCAGGACAGCTGACCGGTCACATGGAGCTGGTGGCTTTGGATCCACTGGGCTGCCTCAACTTCACTGGACTGCTGTCCTGACCAAGGACCATCCTGAGATGCTGTGTACCCTGTCTGTTCCTGGTGCTACGCCATCGGAAATCCACCTCCGTGGGCTTCTAGACAGCGGTGCTGAAATCCTGGTTCTCTCACTTGCTACCCGGCCCCCAGAGTGGCCCCTGGATCTGGTGGGGACGTCTGTCACAGGTCTGGGAGGGACGGCGCAATGCTACATGAGCCAGTGTCCCATGCTGGTCATGAACCCAGAGGGACAGACGGCCTGGGTCAGGCCTCATGTTACTTCAGCTCCTGCCAACCTCTGTGGGAGGGATGTTCTGTGTGTCTGTGGGGTGCGCATCGAGATGGGTTTTTGATGGGGGCCGCTGCAATGAAGGGCACAGAGTGTCCTGCGCCTCCTATTCGGTGGCTGGTGGACAAACCTGTCTGGGAGAAGCAGTGGCCCCTCCCTCAAGATAAATTGGTCGCCCTCCAGAATCTGGTGCAGGAGCAGTTGGACCAGGGTGAAACTGGCAGGGGGACTTTGTACAAACCACGAACCAGACAGGGCTGCTGTAGAACGTACCTCGAGCTGCTTTAATTTTCAGCATCAGTCTCATTACATGATTATGACAATGGGAAGATGCCAGCAGCTCACATTCCAGGCAGCAGACCAGGAACTTAATGTTACAACTTACTTCATAAGTTTCTTGACCAATTACACAAAGCAAAAGCACATTGACAGTAGTTCTATCCAATCACCATAAGCACACGTACCTTTGGTTAAAACAATGCTTTCTTATTTTGAA
This sequence comes from Ammospiza caudacuta, assembly GCF_027887145.1. Classification (NCBI taxonomy): domain Eukaryota; kingdom Metazoa; phylum Chordata; class Aves; order Passeriformes; family Passerellidae; genus Ammospiza; species Ammospiza caudacuta. The sequence continues at coordinate 5,643,204 of NC_080599.1, forward strand.
TACAATACCTACTTGTAAACCTTAAAATACAATGCACAGAGCTCCATTATTAAGCTTTAACCTTCCTAATATCTTGCTAGATAAACTTTCATTAGCTTAGAGAGCTATTCTAGACAAGTGTTAATACACAGACCTTGTTATATTTGCCCTTGCTTTTCTATTGTTCTATTTGCCCTTGCTTTTCTACAGTTTAAATAATTTTTCTTCTTACCTATCTCATGGCTGCTGCATAGCTCTGCTCACAGTTCTGCTGTCTCTGAGGTCTGCATCTTGCAGCTTTCTCAAAATCCTCTAATTTTGTGGATTCCCACACAGGGTCATCTGGAGCCTCCTACCAGTCTCTGGAACACTCCTGTCTTCTGCATCAAAAAGAAATCTGGGAAATGGAGGTTGTTGCAAGACCTCCGAAAGGTTAATGCCATAATGGAAAGCATGGGAACATTGCAGGTGGGCATGCCATCGCCTACCATGCCTCCCGCAGACTGGCCGGTCCTCATTGTGAATCTGAAGGATTGTTTCTTTACAATTCCTTTGCAACCTGATGACAGACCGAAGTTTGCCTTCTCAGTGCCAGTGATTAACAAGGCTGAGCCTGCACAGAGATATCAATGGAGGACGTTGCCCCAGGGCATGCACAAATCTCCTGCCTTGTCTGGAGTTCACAAGCAGTTTCCTGATGCACGTCTGTATCATATGGACGACATTTTGGTGTCTGCGTCCACCCAGGATGAGCTGCTGAGGATTCAGCCTCGGTTGCTCGATGCTTTGCATGCTCATGAACTGCAGGTGGCTCCAGAAAAGGTTCAACAACAACCACCTTGGAAGTACTTGGGGGTCAAAATTGTCAATCTGTCACCAGGAGGTGCAATTTGTGCATTTTGTGAAGACACTGAATGATGCTCAGAAATTGGTAGGTGTCATCACTTGGTTATGTCCATCCTTGGGACTAACTGACAACACAGCTGTCTCCTCTGTATGATTTGTTTAAAGGAGACTCTGATCTAAAGTTGCCCTGCACACTGAACCCAGAGGCGTGTAAGGTGCTGGAGGTGGTCCAGCAAGCTGTTTCGGCTTGCCAACTTCATCGCGTTGATCTCTCCGTTGATGTCACTGTGTTCATCACCACTCCAGATTCGCATCCCACGGACATCATTGGCCAGTGGAGTGACAAATGGTTCAATTCCTTGCACATTTTAGAATCGGTTTTTCTGCCCCATCAACTGCTGAAGACGGCAACTGCATTGTTTGAGCTGACTGCTCACTTGAAAATCAAATGCTGGCAACGGTGTTTGCAATTGATGGGTGCGTATCCTGCACAGATCATACTCACGGTACAATGGGAGGATTTTGACTGGAGCTTTGCAAACAGTGTGTCCCTGCAGAGTGCTCTGGAAAACTCTTCAGGGCAGATCACTTATCATCTGCCCAGCCATAGGCTACTGCATATGGCAAAATTCACACAAATTTCTTTGCGGCCTAAAAACAGACAGAAACATGTGCAAGGACCCACCGTCTTCACTGACAATTCAGGGAAAACAAGAAAGGACATTGTTACCTGGAGGAACAGATCTGAGTGGCAGGTTCAGGAAGGTCATGAGGATGGGTCAGCCCAATTGGTTGCAACTGAGGGCTGCTGTCATGGCATTTGAGAAATTTTCCCAGGAACCTTTCAACTTGGTCACGGGTTCCGCCTATGTGGCTGATACCGCACAGAGGTTGGGTCATTCCATTTTGAAGGAGGTCAGTAATCCTGCCTTGTTTCATTTACTGAAGACCTTGTGGTGTGCCATTCAGGCCTGGGTTCATCCATTCTATGCTCTGCATGTGAGGAGTCACACCGATTTGCCAGGCTTTATAGTGGAAGGTAACGCGAGGGCTGACAAGTTGGCTAACCCAGCGTGGGTAGCGCCTCAGCCTGATACACTCCATGTACCATGACAGCCATGCACTTGCTCCACCTTTGCCAGCAGGGGTAAACCCCAGAGGCCTTAGGGCCTTGGAGCTTTGGCAGACCGATGTCACCCAGATTGCCGAGTTTGGCTGGCTCAAGTATGTGCATGTCACTGTGGACACATTCTCCTCTGCGATGTGGGCTTTGGGTCACACTAGGGAGAAGGCCCATTATATCCTCGCCCACTGGAGGCTGGCCTTTGCTGTTCTGGGCATACCTTCTGCTGTGAAAACTGACAATGGTCCTGCTTGTGCATCGCAAAAGTTGCTGCAGTTCCTGCAGTTGTGAGGTTTCTCGCACAAGTTTGGTATCCCTCATTCTCCAACTGGTAAAGCTCTTGTAGAATGCGGTCATGGTACTCTGAAGCAGGTTCTTCAAAAACAAAAACGGGGAATGCAACCGCACAGTCGGTTGGCAAAAGCTTTGTGCACAATCATCATCTCACTGTGCCGCAGAACTCAAATAATCCTGTCATTTTGAATCACCATCTCTTGTTGCAGGCTGCAGATGAGGCACATCAGCCTCGAGTGAAGGTTCGGGTGCGGAATTTAGTCAACAAACAGTGGGAAGGTCCCTATGACCTTATCGCTTTGGGACAGGGATATGCTTGTGTATCCACAGATACTAGGGTACCTGGGTACCTTCGAAGTGTGCTTGCCCTGACCTGGACCACAGAGACAGAATCGAGCCAACGAACAAGATGGAAACTGTGACCAACCTGAAAGGCATCAAGCGGGTGAATCATTAAGTGATGACTTCGATGCAGATGATGGCAGTGATCACTCTGATGATTCCTCCACAAATGGACACTGAACATTGTTCATGTTTTCTTTTTCATATTGTTCATTTTCTTTTCTCTTTTTTCTTTTTTAAAAGGAAAAGGGTGAGATATCACCCTGGTTTTTAAAGATTTTCTAAGCCTTCTGATGTTGACATTCTTGTAGTGAACTTTCTCACACACTTTCTGTAAATAACTCATTGTTTTGCATTCCTTGATGGAGGAGGAGAGAGTTGATGGACTGTTGGTTTGACCAGTGTCATTGGAGAGATGGCACTGTCACCCTCCAATTTATAGTTTGGAAAACTATAAATGTTGGAGTCAAAAAATAAACTTCCCCTTTTTTCTTCACCTTGAGAACAATGGTGTGTTTGTGTTCTTTTGTGTCCTATAGGGCCACTCCTGGGCCAGCAAGACCCTCTGAGTAGGACCTCTACCAGTCGAGAACTCTCCCGTTTGCTGCACTCGGGGATCCCGAACAACGACAGAGCCTGGGCAAATCCCCCCGCTCCTCCAGGCTCAGCCCTTCACCCACTGGGGAGATGCCAAAGGATCCACAGTGAGCATTTCCTGTCCTCAGGGGAATTTCTCACAGGTGCCTTGCACTGACTCTTGGTGTCTGTGTGACACACAGGAGTGCCTGTGCTGGGGAAATGTGGCAGAAATGCTGCTCTCTGAGGGGTTGGAGTGCCTTGGATAGCTGAGTCAGTCAGGCCTGTAAGTAAGGTTAAATCACAAGGTCTAAGTGAAGTTAAATGCTGCTAAGAGATGTTCTTTTCTAAGTTGTTATGTTTAATATAAGTTATAAGCTAAGTTTTGTTAAGTGTTATTCCTGTGTTAAATTGTCAAGTCATAGGTTATAAATTAGGTGCTATTCTTTTGCCAAATTTTGAAGTTGAAGGTATCAGTTAAGGTTAAGGCATAACTTAAGTCCTGTTAAGTTTGAGCTCTGTTAAGCTTCTACGCCATATTTTTTTCATCCTTGCCCTCACTGTCCTTGTGTCACACACACACACAGGGACAGTTCCTGCTTCATTTCTGGTTTGATTTACTGGATTCTGTTTTGTTTTGTTACTTTGTTTCCTTGGAGTGCCCAAAGTGTCCAGTCAGGAGCAGAGTGGCTCTTGCCAAGGAACTTAGCCATGATGTCGCTTAATATTAAATCTGGTTTTGACTGATCCCTTGCCAGGGATTTTTTCAGCGCTCTCAAGGCCTCGTTCATAACAGGGTGAAGGAGCCCTGGCCCAGGCTCTGGCCCTCTGGGACACGGGGACGCTGCCAGGGGGGTCCCTGTCCCCCTGTGCCACCCGCAGGGCCCCGGACCCCCATCCCCGTGTCAGGATCTGGGGTCGATCTCATGGAACATCCTCTGGGGGAGGCTGCGGGGCCGGGGGCGGGGGGACCCGGGGGGACAGGGGACCCCGCTGTGCACGAGCAGGGTTGGACTGCTCTGGGGGGAACTGTGAGGGGGGCCAGGGCAGAGTGACCTCCTCAGTGACCTCACACAGCCCCTGTGATGTCACACTGCCATCTGTGATGTCACACTGCCCCTGTGATGTCACACAACCCCTGTGATGTCACAGAGCCCTCTTTGATGTCACACTGTGATGTCATCCAGCTGCTCTGTTGTGGTGGTGTTCACAGGGGTCCCAGGACAAGGGAAGAGACAAGAATCTTGACTCCATGTTTCAAAAGGCTGATTTATTATTTTTTTATATATATTATATTAAGAGAAAATTATATACCTAAAGAATAGAAGAAAGTATTTCATGAGAAGGCTAGCAAGGAGTAGAAAAGAATGGAATGATTATAAAATCTTGTGACTGACCAGAGAGTCTGAGACAGACCTGTGATTGGCCATTAATTAGAAACAACCACATGAGACCAATCAAAGATGTACCTGTTGCATTCCACAGCAGCAGATAATTATTGTTTACCTTTTGTTTCTGAGGGCTCTCAGCTTCTCAGGAGAAAAATCCTGGCAAAGGATTTTTAATAAAATATGTCCGTGACACTCTGTGATGTCACAGAAGGCTCTGTGATATCACACAATCACACCATGACATCATAGTCTGTTTTATGGTGTCACAGCCAGTTCTGTGATGTTAGTCAGCCACCCAGTGATGTCATAACCCACTCTCTGGTGTCCCAGAGCCATCCTCCATGATGGCAGAGTCTGGTCTATGGCATCACATCCTACCCTATCATGTCACAGCCACCTGTGTGATGTCACAATCCCCTCAGTGATGTCACACAATCCCCTCAGTATTGTCACACAATCCACTCTGTAATGTCACCGCACACCCTTTGACCTCACAGCCTGCTCTATGATGTCATACAACCATGCCATGATGTCACAACCTGCTCTGTGATGTCACAGCATCCCCTCTATGATGCTGTAGCTGCTCAATGACCTCACACAACAAAATCTGTTATGTCATAGCCCAACCAGTGACCTCACACAGCCCACTCTGTGCTGTTACACAGCCCCTTGCTGACATCCCAGCCGCTCTTTGCCTCTATGACACAGCCACAGAGGTGCTGCTGTGACACAGCCCCCCTCTGGGACATGCCACAGCCCCTTGCCAGTGCTGAGCCCCTGTGAGCTCTGTCTGTGCCCTGCTGGTGTCCCTGAGGGGCCCTGGCAGCGTCCCAGCCCTGCTGGGCTGTGCACAGGAGCTGCTCCTGGCCAGAGCTGTCTCTCTGCAGCGCTGCCCTTGCCAGGAGCTGCCTCTGGGCCAGAAGCCTGGCCCAGCTCAGCAGCACAGACACAGCACAAGGACTTTAATGACCCTCTGGGGCTTTGGTACTCTTTGCATCAGACTCAGTTCCTCAGAGTGTGCTCAAAGAACTTCTCAATAACTCAAAGTGAGATTGAAAGATTGAATTTTCTTGTACTTTAATTGGATCCCTCTGAGGCACATAACTGACAAAGTGTCCCCAGATTCCAGGTAGAGGAGAGAACTGGATGCAGTGATGATGGCTGGGGACAAGCAAGGGAAAGGTGTTTCTGATGCTGAGCAAACCTGTGCCTCTGTCCCTGCAGGCTGTCATCATCCCCCAGCTGCCCCTCCTGGCTGGCCCCTTCCTTTGCTGACAGCTCTGCCTCCTGCCTGCCTCTGCCTGCCCACACAAAGCCTTGGGCTGCTCCAGGCTCCTGTTGGGGAATGTGTTGTACCACAGCCCTGCCCTGGCAGGGAAATTCCTTTCTCCTTATGTCCAGCCTGGGCCTCCCCAGCTGGCTTTGGCATTAATTCTTTCTTTTGCTGGCTGTTCTCTACTATGTGAAAAGGATCCAACATCTCTGAAAGCACCCTTCAATCCCTCCCAGGGCTCTCCTCTGCTGTACTCAGTCTCCACCCCACTATGCACAGAGCTCCTGTGTCCCTATAGAGTGGTCAAGTGCTTGAGGCCAAGAATTCCTGGACAAGAGGGACAGTTTTTATTTTTATAGGAAGGAAACCAGAGAACCCCAGGGTTTGAAGGCAGATGAGAGGCGGTCACCAGAGACCAAGGCTAGCCAGACCTGTCTGTCTTCGCAGCTGTTGTCTGAAAGCAGCCTTTGGATATATGGGGAGTTTTGAGGGTGGAATTCCATTTCAGCCATGGTTCCTGGACTGGAATGGCAGTTCTCCATAGGAAGGAGAAGGGTGGAGTCCTAGTGTTTCAAAGGCTGATTAGAGGCAGCCCCAAGGAGGCCAAGGCCAGCCAGACTTGTTGTCAGGGAAGAATGCTTGGACAGACAGAATTTGGGAGGCCAAACCCCGCTTTTGTCTATGGGCATCAGGACAAGAAGACAGTTCTTTTCCACAGGAAGGAAAGTACAGAGCCCCAGTGTTTCAAAGGGAGATGAGAGCTGGCCCTCAGGAAGCCAAGGCAACCTGGACAGTCCAGGCAGCTTTTGTCTGGGAGCTATCTGTGGGTATAAGGAATTTTGAACGTGGATTCTCAATTTTAGCCATGGATGCCCTGGACTTGAAAGACGTCTTTTTCCATGGGAAGAAAAGAATAGGCCCCCAGTGTTTTGAAGGCAGATGAGAGGTGGCCCCCAGGAAGACAAGGCCAGGCAGAGCTGTCTGTCTTGGCAAGTTTCATATGGGAATAATCCTTGGATATAATCAGATCTGGAGGAGGAATCCCAATTTCTGCCATGAACCCCTGGAGGAGAAGGACAGTTCTTTCCCACAGGAAGGAACACACAGAACTCCAGGGTTTCAGGAGAAGGTGAGAAGTGATCTTCAACATGCCAAGGTCAGCTGGACCAGTCAGGCAACCCCCAGGAGGCCCAACCAGCCAGACCTGTTCCATGTTCTTGGATCCTTGGGGCCCTGCAGCATCACAACGGCCCCTTGGTTCCATGAGGACCTGTAGGATCACAACAGATCTTTGTTTCCATGAGGCCCAGTGATATAATAATGGTCTCCTTGGCTCCACAGTGGCACACTGGCCCCTTGCTTCCATGAGGCCTTGCAGCGTCAAAATGGTTTCCTTGTTTCCCTGGAACTATGCAATGGCACAATGGCCCATTGGTTCCATGAGGTCACAGAGTCTCAAATTGGCCCCTTGGTTCTAATGGGCTCCTCAGGGTCACAATGGCCCCTTGGTTCCACCAGGCCTGGATGTGTTACACTGGCCCCTTGCTTCCATGGGGGCCCACAGTGTCACAGTGGCCCCTTGGTTCCAGTGGGTCCTGAAGTGTCATAATGGACTCCATAGTTCTATGAGGCCCCACAATGTCACAATTGACTTTTGATTCAAAGAGCTTTTGTACTGCCAACAACAGCCAACAACAGTCTTTTTGGTTCCATGGTGTCACACTGGACCCTTGGTTTTATGGGGACTCACAGTGTCAGAAGAGTCTCCTTGGTTCCATGAAGCCCTGCACAGCCCCTTGATTCAACGAGGTCTCAGTGTGTCATTATGGCCTCCAGGATTCCATGAGGCCCTGCAGTGTCACAAGGCAACTTTGGTTCCATGTGTTCCAGCACTGTTCCATGAATGCTTAGTTCCATGGGGCCCTGTAGTGTCACAATGGACTCCTTGATTCCATGGAGCCACACAGCATGACAACTGCCCCTTGGCCTGCCAAGATTCCATAGTGTCACAAAGGTTCCTTGCTTCCATGAGGTCTTGTAGCGTCACAATGGCCCCTTGGTTCTGTGAGGCGTTGTGGTGTCACAACCCTCTCCATGATTCCATAAGGCCTTGCAGTCACAACAGACCATTGGTTTCACTGTGCCCCACAGTGTCTCTGTGTCCCCTTGGCTCCACAAGGCTCTGAAGTGCCACAAAGGCCCTTTGGTTTCTCAAGGCCTCAAAGTGTGAAAATGGCCTTCATGGTTCCATGAGGCCCTGCTGTGTCACAATGGACCTTTGGTTCCATGAGGCCCCAGTGTCACAATGGTATCTCGGGTTCCATTGGACCCTTCATCCCATGGAGACCCACAGGGATCACTGTAGTTCCCTTGATTCCATGATGCCCTGCCACGCTATAATGGCCCCTCGGTTCCAGTGGGTCCCAAAGTGTCAGAACAGTCTTCATTGTTCCATGAGGCTTCTCAAAGTCACTGTGGTCCCCTTAGTTCCACAGGGCCCCACAGTGGAACAATGGACTCTTGGTTCCTTGAGGTTCCTCAGTCGCAATGGTCTCCTTGGATCAACAGTGTCACAGTGGCCCCTTGGCTCAATGTCACAAGGCTGAGTCACAATGGCCCCTTGGTTCCAAGAGGTTTCTCAGAGTCACAATGGTCTCCTTGGATTTGCAGTATCACAATGGACCATTGGTTCAATGTGGCCCCAATGTACCAAAATGGATTTTGGTTCCATGGGGTTCCACTGTGTCATAATGGATCCTTTGTTCCATGAGTTTGCTCAGTGTCACAGCTGATTCCTTGGTTCTGTGAGGCCTCGCCGTCACCAAATCTCCGAAATATCAGAATAAGACTCATAAACACTAAATTGCTATTTAAGAGGGTATCATTGATTCAGGCCTGAGGTCTAGCAAGGGATAACTCCTAACCTTATGTGGGCATGTAATTCTACACACTAAATGTGTATTACTATTTACCCATTACCACAAAACCCACCCCAAGTTCCCAGTTTCAGTCCTTCTTTTTTCTGCCATTACATCCTTGAGCCAGATGTCTTCTTGTCTTCCAACCATCCTTGCTGGGAAAGCAGCCCCTGCATGACTTGTTCCTGTGCTAAAAGTTCACAGGCACAGGAAAAATTGAATTAACCCTTTTGATATGACACCCAAGGCTTTGTGTGGGCAGGCAGAGGCAGGCAGGAGGCAGAGCTGTCAGCAAACGAAGGGGCCAGCCAGGTGGGGCAGCCAGGGGATGCCAACAGCCTGCAGGGACAGAGGCTCAGGGCAGGGACCCCATGGGACAACATGGGCTGCACAGGGCACAGGGTTGGGCAGCAGCTGCAAGAAAGACCTGACAAAGCCAACCTGGGCAGCACTTTGGCCAGGGCAGATGCAAGAGCACTGAATCCCCAGAGGGTCATTAAAGTCCTTGTGCTGTGTCTGTGCTGCTGAGCTGGGCCAGGTTCCTGGCCCAGAGGCAGCTCCTGGCAAGGGCAGTGCTGCAGAGAGACAGCTCTGGCCAGGAGCAGCTCCTGTGCACAGCCCAGCAGGGCTGGGGCGCTGCCAGGGCCCCTCAGGGAGACCAGCAGGGCACAGACTGAGCTCACAGGGGCTCAGCACTGGCAGGGTCTGTGGCATGTCCCAGAGGGGGGCTGTGTCACAGCAGCACCTCTGCGGCTGTGTCATAGAGGCACAGAGCAGCTGGGATGTAAGCAAAGGGGCTGTGTGACAGCGCAGAGTGCGTTGTGTGAGGTCACACATTGAGCTATGACATCACAGAGTTTGTTATGTGAGGTCATTGAGCAGCTACAGCATCATATAGGGGATTCTGTTACATCACAGAGCAGGCTGTGACATCATGGCATGACTGTGTGACATCACAGAGCGGAGCGGGCTGTGAGGTCAAAGGGTGTGATGTGATATTGCAGAGTGGCAGTATGACATCACAGAGAGGATTTTGTGACATCACACAGCTGTCTGTGACATCATAGAGTAGGGTATGTGGCCATAGAGCAGATCCTGCCATCATAGAGGGTGGCTCTGTGACATCAGAGAGCAGATTGTGACATCACTGTCTGGGTGTGAAATACCATGGAGCTGGCTGTGACATCACAGAAATGCCAGTGACATCACAGGGTGACTTTCTGACATCACAGAGTCTTCTGTGACATCACAGGGGCTGTGTGAGGTCACAGAGATGGCTGTGTTACATCCCAGGGGTGTGACATCACAGATGGCTTTGTGACATCACATGGGACTGTGTGACACCACAGGGGCTATGTGAGGTCGCTGGGGAGGTCACTCTGGCCCGGCCCCCTCACAGTTCCCCCCAGAGCAGTCCAACCCTGCTCGTGTGCAGTGGGGGCCCCTGTCCCCCCGGGTCCCCCCGCCCCTAGCCCTGCAGCCTCCCCCAGAGGATGTTCCATGAGATCGACCCCAGAGCCTGACAGGGCGATGGGGGTCCGGGGCCCTGGGGGTGGCACAGGGGGACAGGGACCCCCCTGGCAGCATCCCCGTGTCCCCCGGGGCCAGAGCCTGGGCCAGGGCTCCTTCACCCTGTTATGAACGAGGCCTTGAGAGCGCTGAAAAAATCCCCAGCAAGGGTTCAGCAAAAACCAGATTTAATATTAAGGGACAGCAGCACAAAGTTCCTTGGCAAGAGTCACTCTTCTCCTGACTGGACACTTCAGGCACACCAAGGAAACAAAGCATCAACAAAAGCAAACAAAAACAGTTCCCAGGGCTGCTCCTACAGAAACCAGGGGCTGGTTGGGCAGCAGCAGTGCCTGGAGCAGAGAGTGTTTGTAATGAGCTGCAGAGGAGCTGTGCCCAGGGGCTGTTGGCCAAGGCCGAGGCCCAAGGAGCATTTCTCAGCTGGCAGGGTGGTCTGAGAAAGGGAGAGGGGAATGCAGTAGCACAGGGCCCATGGAACCAAGGGACCATTGTTACACTGTGGGGCCTCATGGAATCATGGAGAGCACTGTGACATTGCTGGGCCTCATGGAACCAAGGGAACCGTATTGATGCTATGTGGCTCCATGGAATGTAGGGTTCATTGTGACACTGAGAGGCCCCATCAAACCAAGAGTCAATTGTGACACTGCATGGCCTCGTGGAACTGTGGAGACCATTATGGCACTTTGGGATGTAATGGAACCAAGGGGCCATTGTGACACTGTGAGATCCCATGGAGTCAAAGGTCCAGTGTGACATTGCAAGGCGTCATGGAACTGTGGAGACACCATCAGGACACTTCACAGCCTCATGGAATCAACGGGCCATTGTGACACTTAGGGGCATCATGGAACCAGTCAGACCATTGTGACACTGAGGGTTCCCACAGTATCAAGAGGACCATTGTGATACTGTGGGGCCTTGTGAAACCATGAGGCCTTTGTGACACTGCAGGTCTGTGTGGAACCAAAGCTCCAGGTTGACACAGAGGGCCTTGAGTCATCAACGGTCCATTGTGACACTGTGGAGCCAAAGGAGACCATTGTGACACTGCAAACCCCCAGGGTCCAAAGGTTCATTGTGACATTGCAGGGCTCATGGAATAGAGTAGACACGTGTCATTGTGGGGCCTATGGAACCACGGAGACCATAGTGACACTGCAAGGCCTCTTCGAGTTGTTGGGACCATTGTGACTCTTTGGGGCCTTTCAGAATATAGGGGCCACTGTGACACTCTGGGAGCCCATCAAACCAAGGGTCCATTGTGACACTGCAGGTCTTCTTGTAATCAATGGGCTATTTTGACAACATGGGGCCCCATAAAACCAAGGCAAGACAGAACAGGTCTGGCTGGTTTAGCCTCCCATGGACTGCCTGACTGGTCCAGCTGACCTTGCCCATGTTCAGGGTCTCTTCTCATATGCTATTGAAACACCGCGGCTCTGTGCTTTCCTTCCCAATGGAAAATAACTGTTCTTCTCCTCCAAGCACCCATGGCCTGAATTGGGATTTCATCTCCAAATTTCCTTATATCCAGGGATTGTTCCCATAGGAATATTGCCAGGACAACTTGGTCTTGCAGTGGTTTCACAAGGGTCACTTTCCATCTCTCCTTAAAACATTGGGGAAGGCTCCGTACTTTCCTTCCTGTGGGAAAGAACTGTCCTGCTTCTCCAGGTACCCATTGCTGAGATTCAGTTCCACCTACAAAATTCCTTAAATCCAAAGACTACTTCCAGACAAAATCTGCCATTCCTAACAAGTCAAGCTGGCCTTGGACTAGTGAGGTTCTCCAAACACTGGGGTTCTGTGCTTTCCTTCCTATGGAAAAGAACTGTCCTACTCAGGCAAGGTGCCCATGGCCAGAACTGGGATTTCCATCTTCTAACATTCCCTATTGTGACAGTCTGAAGGAGATTGTTGGCTGGAAACATTTCATGTGGGGGGGCAGGAAGGGGCAGGTCCAGCCTTGCCCTGCCCTGGAACCCCAGCCCTGCCCTGCCCTGAAACCCCAATCCCCCCAGAGCCTCTCTCCCAGCCCAGCAGTGGCTGCCAGTCCCTGGCACAGCACAGGCAATGCTCCACAGCCACCTCTGCAGCCCCCAGCCCAGCTCCTGAGGGACCAAATGAGCCCAAGTCCCACCTGGGGGAAGAGCCCAGGAAGACCAAGGGGTATTTAGGGCTGACCACAAGGCAAGCACAAATCTTGACCCTACCTCCTCTTGGAATTTCCATCTGAACAGTGCTGGAATCCAGGAATGGTAGCTCTGTGTGTGCCTCTCTGTATCTTTTTTGTCTTTCTCTCTTTCTGTGTCTTCTGCTATTTCTGTGCTCCTGCAAATTTTGAGTAACATTACGTGTAACAGGCTGAGAGTTTGTGAAACTGAATGGACCAAGTCAATGCTTTGAGAAGAGTTTTTTGTTGATTGAATGTCTGTTGTAGTTTGACATGAGAAGAATTTTAAAAATATAAAACTTTTTGTGTAACTGACAATCTGTTAAACCACTGATATACTGAACACGCCTCTGTGAAACACATATATTAAAGATGAAAAAACCCAGGAACCTCCTCTTTCTTTTCCAGTCAACAAGAAAGTAGCGGGCCCTGGCTCCAGCCCCCATTTCAACCAAACCAAACCAAACCAAACCAAACCAAACCAAACCAAACCAAACCAAACCAAACCAAACCAAACCAAACCAAACCAAACCAAACCAAACCAAACCAAACCAAGCAACCCTGCCCTGGGCTGAGCCCCTTCCCCTCTCTCCAGGCTGCCCTCCTCCATTGGCCCCATTCTAACAAAACCAAACCCCAACAGCTACCAAACAGGAAAACAAAAAAAGGTACAAAACCCCAACCAGAACAAAGCTAGCCACAGCTATTAAAATCTTATCATCAAGTTGTTGTCCTCCCCTCCCAACACAACTCAAACCAAAAACCCCTACAACTCATAACCTATAAAAAATAACCCTACAACTAAAGTTAAACACAAAATAAACCCAAAAACCAACCATAAAACCAATCCTACACAGCCCAAAACCAACTCCCACCACGTTACTGTCAGGTCAGGTGTTAATCCTTTCAATACATCAATCCTCCATTGAGTAAAAGAAAAAAACAAAATGCAAACATATTAAAAAACACCCATCAAAGTCAGTAAAAAATAAATGCAATCTCAAATAAAAAAGAAGAAAAAATACCTTAATCTTAAATCTTAAATCCTCCTATAAACTATAAAGAAAAAACTCTTTTATAGCACATAAAATTATAAAAAAATATTCAAATTATTATCAAACAAAAACCTGAATACTAAAATAAACAAATGTTAAAATCACTGTAATTTCATAAAAAGTTTAAAAAGGAAAAGAAAAAAACAATAATCCAATACCCCCAAGAGAAGAACTCTATTCCAGAAGATAAAAATAATTGTAAAAGTAAATAATAAAATCTTTTAACTTTAAACAACTCATCTTTAAAACAATACCTCATAAGTCAGTATAGCCCATCAACAAGCTGAACAAAAGCTTGTAGCAATAAAAACAACTTCACAATATCTAAGTTCCCCAGACAACTGTATTCATGACAAAATTAAGAACCACAAAAAAAAAAAACAAACTTTTTTCCTCTTGTAAAAAACTCCATAGGTTTAACACAAGAAAATTCTCTCCCAAAGTGATCTAAAAAAAGACTATTCTGGAAATAGTAAGGTAACTATAAATTTTAAATTTAGTTTCTTCACGTTGTCAGAAAAAGTTGTAAAGAAAAAATACTGTACTAAGGAGTTTATTTTAATTCTTACTACTTTCTTCTTTTCTACTTTATTTTTCATAAAATTTTCTTTATACCCTTTTAAAATTTTAAGCCTACTTTACGTTTCTTGTAATCCTATCTCACAACAAAATAAACATATAAATAATTAATTGACACTAAAACCCACCACACTCATCAATATATTAATTAAGAAATCTCAAGATTAGAAAAATCTGAATTTAACAAACATAACAAACTAAAATGTTACAATAAACGTTTGACAAAGTTTCTCTGATTTTCTGAAGTTGCCAGTAAAGGCTGTTTGGTTGTGTTGAGCTCCTGAGAATCTCCTGTTGGTATTTCTCCAGTGAGTTTAACTCAGAGGACGCAAACTATTGTAATTCCTTTAAAATGTCTCTTTGAGTGAGCTTTCTGGGGGGAGTCAGGGCTTGTGTGTCCTGCTTGGCACAGCCCAGGCAGGGCTTTCCCAGCCACATTCCACACTCCATTTCCCAGCTGGAACCGCTGATGCCTCTGAGTTGTGCTGCCCCAGCCCCAGGGATGCTCTCCTTGTCTGCCCATTCCCCCACGGTCTCTGGGCAGGGATGGCCTCAGTGGGGGCTGCTGACATCCTCAGCAGCTTAGAGGCTGCTGCTGAATTTTCCTGCTGCAGAGGCTTGTTCAGCCTTCAGCTCTTCAGTGCAGGAATTCAGTGTCCCCGGGCTCATTAACATTCAGAACACCTGAACAAGCCAAGCCTCAGGGAATAATTTGATTTTAACTTTCCAAATCCTTTGTGGTTGATCAGACAGATTTAAGAAATGTATTCAAACTGAATATATTCTATTTAAAAAGACAGTGAGAAAAGATTTTTTAGGTCCTGTTTAGGTTTTTTTTTTTTTTCCCTGTTAATACATTGATATGTGCAATCTCCAACTTAAATTGAATCCAAGTACCTCCTCATGCAATTTGATTAGATATGAAAATCAAGACTCTTCATGGCTCACAATCAATCAGACTCTGTCCCTACCCCCACCCCACCATTTCCCCCATCCAAGCCCTGGCACTCAGAGCAGCCTTGTGCAAATCTGAGTTCCCTCCAGCCCGGGCTGCACCTACAGCTTTCAGCTCCTTGGCTCCAACTCCCACCTGCTTTCCTTGGAGAAGGAGCTGCCCGAGACACAGAGGGATGTTCATTTCTTGTCGGCCAACAAAGCCAAGGTAGGGCACAGCTTCATCAAAAGTCATTCTTCTGCTGGATATTAAATCTACTTTCCACAGCAGACAGTCTCAGAGCAATGGAAAACACCTTCTGTGCCCAGAAAAGATCCCAAGGTCTCCCCAAACCCTGCCTGCCCCGATTCTGCACAGATTTGTTCTTTGCACACACGAGTCACATGCTGAAGTCAGGAGCTCTCTCCATGCCCTGAGGAGGAAAAGAGAGAAAGAGGATGAAGAGCTGTCCTGTGCAGAGCCAAGGTCCAAGTGCAGCCCTTGCAGTGGGAACCACAACTCATCAGGTTTGTGTCCTTTGGTCTCAGGGACTGGTGACACTCAGAGGCACAGAAAGGTTTCTTGCCAGCAAAAAAAAAATTGAACATTTGAAAAGTTTAATCACCATCACTGAACTCTTCCCTTAACTCTCTGGGATGTCCCAGCAGCATCTGACATGTCCCCTGTCGTCAAAGAATTTCCATACAGGAGCTGTTTTAGACAAAGATGAAGGAAAATTTTGTGATAGATATAAACACAATTTAGATGTTGACTAATGTGATATTTATTTGAACTTCAAAAAGTCTGGTCAACTCCCAGAAACTCAAAACATGGAACCAGTCAGTTGAGAGATACTCAAATGACCAGAGAGCATCTGCAGGAGGATATCTGAGAGCAGCAGGAGGAACATAGATCCAGCTGGTGTAGTGAGGAGATGTCTGTAGACATGGTCATTTAACCCGGAGAGCTGGAAACACCTTGTCCCTGTTTAGGGCACATTTGGTAGAGAATCTCCAAAGGAGGGCCCCTCCAGAAAGCAAACGCACACAGCCCCTCCCCACAACGGTTCAGGAAGAATTCCTCAGAGAGAAGTGGAAAGAACCTGTTTATTTAACAGGCCCAGCACCCCCCAGCACACAAAATGAACAATACCAGATGACACCACTGTGAAAAAGGTCACAAAATCAGAAAGTCTCTTTCTGGGCTGGTTGCTCTGTTCTCAGTCTCTCCAGTGCTGGGGCAGTTGCTGCAGGCCAAACAGTGCAAACCCTTGGTGTTCCCAGGTCCCAGTCCGGAGCAGGTTCAAGATGGTCGCAGAAAAAGGAGAGGAGAAACAGTTCAGGAAGGAATTTGGACTGTTTAGCTAGAACTAGCAGAAGCAAAAGCAAGCAGAAGCGAGAGAAGAGGGGAGAGAGAGAGAGAGAACAAAGCAGAAAGCCAAAAAGCAAAAAGCGAAAACAGCCCTATGTACTGCCCGTCCCTGTGTCCCTGATAAGAGAAACCCAAACAAAACTTTCACTCTTCAAAGACAGTCTTAAAGGCACAGAACATGAATGGGGATACAAGCATCACAACGTCACCCCAGGATACTGTGGAACTCAGATTATTGTTGATAGTGCAAAAAGCTCATGGAACCAAGGGTCCATTTTGGCTCTGTAGGGTTTCACAGAACCAAGGAGACCATTTGGACAGTGTGGGGCTGCATGGAGCCAAGGGCCCACTGAGACACTGAGGAATCTCATGGAACCAAAGGTCCGTTGTTACACTACAGGGCCCTGTGGATCTAATGGGACCATGGTGACACTGTGGTGCTCCATGGAACCAAGGGGCCATTCTGATTCTCCTTTTCTTCATGGAACCAAGGGGCCACTACAGCACTGCAGGGCCTTGTCGAACTAAGGCAGCCTTGTGACACTGCGGGCCTCCTTGGAACCAAGGGTCCATTGGGATATTGTGGGGCGTCATGGAACCACAGAGACCATTATGAGCCTTTGGAACTCATTGTGACCAAGGGGCCATTGTAGCACGGCAGGGCCTCGTGGAATCAAGGGGACCACAGTGATATTGTGGGGTTCCATGGAACAAAGGGGCCATTGTGATACTGTGGAACCAAGAACATTGCTGTGCTATGGGGCATCATGGAACCAAGCAGGCCATTGTGACCCATGGGGCTTCGTGGAACCAAAGGACCAGTGTGGCATTGCAGGGCCTCATGGAACCAGGGCACAAAATAGTGACACTGTATTGTCACTACAATAGTGACACTGTGGGGCTCCAAGGGACCAAGGGGACATTCTTAAAGTGCAGAACCAAGGAGGCCATTGTGACATTCTGGGACATCATGGAGTCATAGGTCCATTGTGAAACAGCACACACTTGGGAAACAATGGAGGCCATTTTTACTCTTTGAGGCCTTGTGAAACAAAGGTTCATCACGGCACTTGGCGTCCCCATGGAACCAAGGAGTCCATTGTGACACTATGAGGCCCTGTTGGGCCAAAGGTCAATTCTGGCACTGTGTGGCACCATGGAACCAAGGCGGCCATTTTGACACTGCCGGGCCTCATTGAACCAAGGGTCCATTGTGATACTGCGGTACCAAGGAGAACCTTGTGACACTGCAAGGCCTCATGGAAACAAGGGGCCAGTGTGACAGCCTCATGGTACCAAGGATACAATTTGACTCCATCAGTGTGACACTGTGCGGCCTTAGAGGTCCAAGGAAACAGGTAAAAGGTCGGATTGACTTGGCCTCCCAGAGTCCACCTGACAGGTCCAGTTGATCTTGGAATATTGAGGGCTGCCTCTCATCAGCCCTTGGAGAACTGGGAACCCGTGCTTTCCTTCCTATGGAAAACCATCCATCCTTCCAGGTGCCCACAGCCAAAATTGATGCTCCCCCTGAAAAATTCCCTATATGCATGTGTTCTCACAGACAAAAGCTGCCAGAACAGAGAGCTCTGGCTGGCTTTGGCCTCTTGTGGTCAACTGTCATCTCAGTGAAGCCCTGAGGAAAATATTTGAACAGGCTTGACTGCTGGAACATCAATAAGTCTCTTGTCCTCTGACAAACACAGATGCTCTTCTGATCATAATTGTCTTTTCTCCCTTATTGTGTATTATACCTGAAATATTATATTCAGCTAAAAAATATTATTCTTATCGCTCTCACAGTGTTATCTGAAACAAAACACCTCATGTACATGTGGATCCAGGTCACCTGTATAAGCAAACACCAGAAAGAATGCAGCAGGAATTATTTGTCCCTGCTCCCATCTGTCACATCTCCTCTGAAGCTGGAGGTGCAGCTCCAGCACTTGGGAGGACTCAGGGGGTCACAAACTCAGCTCCCACGCAGAGAATTTGTGGACCCCGGGGTGCTCTTCTTGGCCCCTGCACGCTCAGCCAGGCTGACATGGACACTAATGGTTTCTGGGCCAGGCTCTCTGAGCCCAGCCCAGCTCCCTGCAAGCTCTGCCAGCTGCCCTGAGCTCTGGGCAGCACCAAGCGCCTCTCCCCAGCCCAGCCCAGCCGGCTCTGGCCCCACAGCTCTGCTCAGGCCAGGCTGCTCTGGGCACTGCCCCACGGCCTCAGCCTCTGGTAAGGGCACAGCAGCAGCTGCAGCTGCCACAGGACTCAGCCCCAGCCATGGGGGAAGGTGCTTGGCCAAGGCCAAAGGAGGCTCCCTGGCTGCCCTGCTCCCCTTGGGCTGAGGTGCTGAGAGCTCTGCAGCCCCTGCTGCCATCCCATCTGCCCAGGGCAGCACAAGAGCCTTGGCCTTGGGGCCCTCAAGAGCTGCTCCTGCTCCAGGCCCAGGGCCCATGCCAAAGCTTGGGCAGCCACAAAGCTATGCCCATTTCTGTTCATTGCTGCTCTGATGGGGTTGGATCCTCAGCCTCTTGGAGGTTGCTGATGAATTTATTACACCAGATGCCTCTTCTTCTTCTTTCAGCTCTTCAGTTCAGGAATTCAGTGAAAAAGGCTCATAAATATTTGTTCAATACACCCAAAGAAGAAAAGTCCCAAAGAATATTCTAAGTTTTCAACTCTTTTGCAGTTAATTAGACAAATTTCAGAAGTGTATTCAAAGTGAATCTGCTATATTGAAAGAAAAAAAAGCAGAGAGAACTTTTTGTCGTTTTCTTTTCCTTTTTAAAGACTGATATCAGCAATGCCCAATTGATACTGATCCCCAGTACCTCCTAATGCAGTTTGAACAGATATAAAAATCAAGACCCTCCATGGCTGACAATCAATAACACTTTGTCCCCACCCCATCCCCACCATTTCCCTCATCCAACCCCTGGCACTCCTATGGATCAGGAATGGTGTGGCTAACAGGACCAGGACAGTGATTCTTCCCCTGTGTTCAGCACTGGTTGGACAGCACCTCGAGTGCAGTGTCCAGTTCTGGGCCCCCCAATTTAGGAAGAACATGGAGGGGCTGGAGCATGTCCAGAGAAAGGCAACAAGGCTGATAAGAGGTCTGGAGCATGACTCCTGTGAGGAACAGCTGAGGCAGCTGCGGTTGTTTATCCTGCAGAAGAAGAGGCTCAGGGGAGACCTCATCACTCTCTACAACTCCCTGACAGGAGGGTACAGCCACGTGGGGGTCAGGCTCTTTTCCCAGGGAACAGTGACAGGACAAGAGGACACAGCCTTCAGCTGCACCACAGGACAATTACACTGCACATCAGGAAATATTCTTCACAGAAATTATGATTGGGCATTTGAATGGGCTGCCCAAGGTGGTGGGTGAGTCACTGTCCCTGGAAGTGTGTAAGGAAAGACTGGATGTGGCACTCAGTGCCATGTCCTGGGTGACAAGGGGGTGTTGGGTCCCAGGTTGGACTTGATGCTCTCCAAGGTCTTTTCCAGTCTGGTTGATTCTCTGATAATTGTGACACTGCAGGGCCCTGGGGAGCAAGAGGCCATTGTGACATTGCAGGGCCTGGTGGCACTAATAGGACCATGGTGACACTGTGTACGACATGGCAGCACAGAGCCACGGGGCCATTGTGACACTGTGGGGCTGAATGGAAGCAAGGAGTCCATTGTGACAGTCTGGGTCCTGCTGGAACCACAGAGGCCACTGTGAAACTCTAGGGCCTTGTGGAACCAAGAGACCATTGTGCCACTGCGGAACCAAGGAGACCCTGGGGACAATGGAATCAAGGGGCCATTGCTCCATTGCAAGGACTCTGGGAGCTGAGGGAACAATTTTGACACTGTGGTGCCCCATGGAACCAAAGGTCCCTGGTGACACTGCAAGATCATGTGTCACCAGGGCTCCATTGTGACACTGCAGCACCAAGGAATTCATGGTGGCACTCTGAGGCCTCCTGGAACCAAGAGACCGCTGTGACCCTGCAGGGCCTTGTGGAACCATGCAGAGCATTGTGACAGAGCAGGATCTGGTGTCATGATGGGGCCATTGTGACACTGCAGGGCCCCATGGAACACAGGCACCAGTGCTGCTCCTCAGGAACTCCTGGAATGAAGGAAACATGTTTGACACTGTGGTGGTCCTTGGCCCAAAGAGGCCACTATGACACTGTGGAACCAAGGAGAGCATTGCTGCACTGCCAGACTTCATGGAACCAAGGATCCATTGTGACACTGCAGGGCCTTGGGGGACCACAGCGCCATTGTGATACTGTGGGGCCCAAGCAATCCAAGGGACTTTGTGACACCAAGGTGTCCCATGGAACCAAAAGGACATTGTGACACTGGGTGGCCTCATGGAATCATGGAGACCATTGGGACACTCTGGGGCCTCATGGAAATGTGGTGACACCAAGATGGCCGTGAGTGTGGATCTCCTGGAGGGTAGGAGGGCTCTGCACAGGGCCCTGGACAGGCTGGATCCAGGCACCAAATCCAACAAGGTGAGGTTTAACAAGTCCAAGTGCCGGATCCTGTACTTTGGCCACAACAACCCCTGCAGCACTACAGGCTGGGGACAGAGTGGCTGGAGAGCAGGCAGGCAGAAAGGGACCTGCAGGGACTGATGGACAGCAGGCTGGACATGAGGCAGCAGTGTGCGCAGGTGGCCAAGAAGACCAATGGCTCCTGGCCTGAATCAGGAATGGTGTGGCCAGCAGGAGCAGGGCAGGGATTCTTCCCCTGTACTTAGCACTGGTTGGGCAGCTGCTTATAATACTGTGTCCAGTTCTGGGGCCCCCAATTTAGGAAGGCCATGGAGGGGCTGGAGTGTGTCCAGAGAAGGGCAACAAGACTGGGGAGGGGTCTGGAGCACAAGTCCTGTGTGGAACAGGTGGGGAAGGTGGAGTTGTTTAGCCTGGAGAAAAGAAGACTCAGGGGAGACAAGGCAGTATCAGGGCACAGCTTAGACTTGATGATCTCCAAGGTCTTTTCCAACCTTGCTGACTCTGGGGTTTTCTGAAAGAACCCTTGGAGCAGTTGCAAGAGGAGCCCTGGGCCTCCTCTTCAGAAGCTCCAGCAGCCCAAGTCCCTCAGGTTCTCCTGCCAGCCCCAAAGCCCATCCTGTCAGTCCTGCAGAGCCTCTGCAGCTGTTTTCATTGCCCAGAACAGGGAAACCCAAAGCCAGACACAGCAGCCCAGATGTGTCCCCCTGGCTTGGGGTGCCTCTGGCCAGGAAGCAGCACCAGGCACTGTAGGAGCCTGCAGACAATTCCTGCAGCACTTGTAGGATAATCCTGCTCCCCAAAGGATGTTCCCATGGCGCCAAGTCAGGAACTTTAATGGGGAGTGGGGCCAGAGAGGAAAGGGCAAACAGGGATGGGCTGTTTTTAGGGAGGGAACAAGGCTGGACGAGAGGAAGAAATTTGGACAAGGGAGGAATAGGGAAAGCAGAGGTGAAGCCAAAGAAATGCTCAGGGCAGTTTGGGGGTGGCTGCCAGGCAGCCCTGGCTCTGAGCAACAGTGTCTGCAGTGGGACAGGAAAGTCCCAGCTGATGGGAACAAACTTTCTGGCGGACTGCAGAGGCCAGAACAAAGCTGAGTGGTTTCCCTGGTGTCTCCCAGCCCTTGCTGGCCCCAGGGGCAGATGGCATTTGTGCTCCCTCAGGTTCATGTCCCCACAGCAACAGCATGGGGGTGCTCCCCCTGCAGTGTGCAATGCAAACAGGGGCTGCTGAGCCAGTGCTGCCGTGTCTGTGCCTGCAAGGATGGGGCACCTGTGTGAGCTGGGGGAGAGGCCAGAGCTGTAGAGGGGGCATGTTGTTGGCAGCTCCATCAGGACGCTCTGGGATGCTGCCCTGGGCTGTGCAGCGCACTGGGGATGGATCAACCCCTGCTCTGCTGCTCCTTCCCATCTGTCCCAGGGCCCTTGCAAAGCCCCAGCCATGCTGTTTGCCCCCAGCCTGCCCACAGCCAGCCTGGGGTTGCTCACGGGGCTTTTCTGTGCTGAGCATTGGCCTGGCCATGTTCTGGAGAGAGCCTGGGCAAGGAGCCTGGAGCCCCCAGGGCCTGGCCTGAGGCGTCCGCACTGCCCCAGCAGTGCCCATGGCCTGTCCCTGCTGCAGCCCCGGCACTGCCACCCCCATGGCTGTGCCCAGCCCTGAGAGCACTCAGGCCCTACAGCAACACCAGGGCCACCAGGGCAGCGGGGCAGGGCCACGGCAGCAGCACTGGCAACACCAAGTGCTGCTGCTGCTGGGCACAGCTGATGGGCCAGCACTGATCTGCCCCCAGCTCTGCACACAGACATTGCTGCTGCAGCTCCAGAGAAGGCAACAAAAGGGCATCTCCGGTGAGACCTTTCCTGGGAGATTCTTTAGTTCATTTTAAAGCCACTGAGAGCACAGCCCCTCATTGAAACAGTCTCTGAGCACAGGGAAAGTAGACAGAAACAAAATGAGAAATGCACAAGCAATGATATTTGTTTGTTGACTATATTGTAAAAGTAAGACACATAAAAAAGAACGTCCAAAATGAAACCAACAAGGAGTATCAAAGATGACTTTCATTACAAATGATTAGCAAAAATTTTCCAGCAGTTAAATGTTTCTGAAAGCATCCAATCATCAGTCTCCATGCTGCAGCCTTGAGCTCCTGGTTCCTCAGGCTGTAGATGAGGGGGTTCAGGACTGGAGGCACCACTGAGTACAGAACTGACAGGGCCAGATCCACTGATGGGGAGGAGATGGATGGGTGCTTCAGGTAGGCAAATGTGCAAGTGCTGAGGAATAGGGAGAGCACGACCAGGTGAGGGAGGCAGGTGGAAAGGGCTTTGTGCCGTCCCTGCTCAGAGGGGATCCTCAGCACAGCCCTGAAGATCTGCACATAGGAGAAAACAATGAACACAAAACAGACAAATGCTAAACAGGCACTGACAGCAATGAGTCCAATTTCCCTGAGGAGGGATTTGGAGGAGGAGAGCTTGAGGATCTGGGGGATTTCACAGAAGAACTGGCCCAGGGCATTGCCACGGTCCAGGGGCAGGGAAAATGTATTGGCTGTGTGCAGCAGTGAATAGAAAAAGGCACTGGCCCAGGCAGCTGCTGCCATGTGGGCACAAGCTCTGCTGCCCAGGAGGGTCCCGTAGTGCAGGGGTTTGCAGATGGACACGTAGCGGTCGTAGCACATGATGGTCAGGAGAGAAAACTCTGCTGAGATGAAGTACATAAAGAAAAAGAGCTGTGTGACACATCCTGTGTAGGAGATGTCCCTGGTGTGCCAGAGGGAATTGTGCATGGCTTTGGGGACAGTGGTGCAGATGGAGCCCAGGTCACTGAGGGCCAGGTTGAGCAGGAAGAAGAACATGGGCGTGTGCAGGTGGTGGCCACAGGCTACGGTGCTGATGATGAGGCCGTTGCCCAGGAGGGCAGCCAGGGAGATGCCCAGCAAGAGGCAGAAGGGCAGGAGCTGCAGCTGCCGCGTGTCTGCCAATGCCAGCAGGAGGAAGTGCCTGATGGAGCTGCTGTTGGACATTTGCTGGGCCTGGACATGGGGACCTGTTCATGGAGAAAGGGACAGTGAAGAGTCAGAGAGACATCTGAAACCAAAATAAAAGCCATTTCTCATACACCCTCCACTTTAACATACATAGACAATGTTTTGTGTTTAAGAGTTGTGAGGTTTTCTTTTTGAGCTCCCTGCATATCTGTCCAGCTCTACTTCAATATCAGATACACCCAGCATTTCTGCTGCCCTCTGGTAGAACAAAGTGAGTTCCCTACAGCCAGATGGTAAGTGCAGACTGGGAGCAGATGATCTGTCACTTCATTATGTTTTGAGTTTCTCTGGGCTTTTAATTTCCTAAATGAGAATTTTCACACTCCCAAGTTTCTCTTACCAACCCCCAGATACTGCTGAGAGCAGATGGATCCACCACAGCCCAGCTCCACATTTGTAGCCAAGGACTCACATTGCTCATTCCATCAACTCAGCAGCACTTTCAGTGTCACAACAGCTCTGCCTTTCCCCATCAATCTTATAACACAAAGTTGTTCTAGGACAGGTTTGCATCCTGGACTGAAGCTCCCAGCTTGGACTGAAATCTCAGAGAGACTCCCAAGTGTCCTTATGATGGCACTGGATTGAGGGAGATGCAGTTCCTTCCCTGGCTGCACTGACAGCATTGCCCAGAGCCGGGCACTGGGACAGCGTCACCCTGAGCCAGCTCTGCCCCTTCCAGAGCCCCCAGTGTTGAGCAGCTGCTCCCAGCCCTGTGCTCTGCAGAGGGAACTGGGCCCGGGCTGCAGAGCTGTCACACGGCTCTGCTGCAGCTCTGCCTGCACAGGAGGGGCTGCACGCCTTGGAGTCCTGGCCCTGAGGGCAGAGGCTGGGCTGAGGCACAGGAGGGAGGGGGCTTGTTCAGAGGGAGGGGCTGCACTGGAGGGGATCCTGTGGGCATCTCTAAACTCTCCCTGCCACAGCATTTCTGAGTTTTGTTTCCTCTCATTGCCTGATTTTCTCTCCGCTTCCTGGAGATTTCCCTACTGCAGTTGTTTCCCTGCTCCTGATCTCTCTGTGGCAGCACTCACAGACCCCAAATCTCTGTGCCCTCTCCCTGGCCTGACAAAACCCTGCCTGTTTGCTGGGCACTGGCTGGGAGCAGATTCTGTTTGCAGCTTGGAGAAAGGACAGCTCAGACTGAGCCTGAAGGTTAAGAGCGAAGGTTATGTTGCTGCTGTCCTTGGGCACAGTGGCCTAAAGCACATTAGGGATCTCCTGTTAACCTATTGGAAGCACATTAAGAATCTCCTGTGAACCTATTGATCACAAAAAGTAACATTTCAGATGTCTCAGGAACTTGTCAAAATTCATATTAAATACTTCATAATCAACCTTTAATATTCATCCCCACTACCTTTCATTCTGCAATAGTAGGAAACTGACTTAGAAAGTTTCCTCATTTTTATCAAAATCCTTGACTTGGAAATATTCTATGACTAATCAGAAGCCCTCAGCATGTCAGAGCTTCACGAGCATTTCACCTCCCCTGCACCAGAAATACCCAGATTTATACTCTCAGAGTCTGTAGGCGTTGGGATGTTCCAGCTTTAGGAGATCACTCCAGGAGCTGCAGCTGCATTGTCCTGCAGCCAGAGGTTCCTGTGCCAAGGGCTGGCAGTGATTCTGCCCCAGGCACTTCTCAGCACCTTCCCAGCCCTGACTGATTGAAGCTCTCTGTGCCTCTGTGCTGTGCCCGGGGTGGCTGCAGGCAGTGCCCCAGCCCTGCTGGGCTGGCAGAAGAGCTGCTCATCAAGAGAAATGTGCTTTTGAAGCTCTTCTTGCTTACCAGGAGTCCAGCCCAGCTCAGCAGCAGAGAAAAAGCACAAGGAATTTAATGAGCCTCTGGGGCTTTGTGCTCAGGCCCTGAACATCAGTCCCTGAGAGGGAGCTGAAGAAACCTCTCCAGAACTCCAAGTCAGAATCCAAGTCCAAAGTTTCTTGAACTTTTAATGGGTCCCACTGAGGGACATGACTTAGAAAGTGTCCCCAGGCCCCAGGCAGAGCGGAGAACTGGAAGCACTGATGACAGGTGGGGACAAAGAGAAGCCAAGTCTTGGTGCCCTGGGGCACAGCAGGGTCTGTGCCACCAAGGGCTGTGAGGAGACACCTTGTCCTGAGGCCCTGGAGCCTCCTGGCACAGCCCCAGCCAGGCTGGGCACTGTCAGCCCCTTGTCCTGCCCTCAGCATCCCCCCCTAGCCCACATCCCAGTGGCCTCAAGGATCTGCTGGAAGGAGTCCCTGGGGAGCTTGGTCAGGAATGGCCCTGGGGGGCTCCTTAATACTCCCAGGGAGTGCAGGTTTTTCAAAGGACTTTTGGTTTGACTTTTGCCTTGCAGTTTTTGAGAGGTTTGTGCAATCATGGCCTCCAATTATTTGCTGTAATTAGTCCCTGGAGAGGCTTTGTCAGTAGCAACACTCAGTGGGGCTCATTAATACTTCAGGATACTTCAGTTGTTTTAAGCTACTTGGTGTTTCCCTTTTGATACAGACTCTATGAAAAAAATTGTGCAGTCCCAGCCTCCAATATCTCCTTTAATTAGTCCCTGGAGAGCCTTTATCAGTAATGACACTCAGTGGGCCATTTATGCTTCAAGGTACTTCAGGTATTTTAAGGTATTTGGTGTTGCCCTTTGGATACAGACTCTGTGAGAGATTTGTGCAATCATGGCCCCAGTTATCTGCTTTAATGAGTCTCCTGAGAGCTTTGTACTGACACTCAGTGGGGCTCATTAATACTTTGAGATACTCAAGGTTTTTAAGGTACTTTGTGTATTCCTTTGCACTCTGAATATCTGAGAGGTGTTTATTCCAATTCTGGTCTTCAATTCTCTCCTCCAAGGAGCCCATGAGCAGCTTGTGTTGGGGATGGACCTCAGTGAAACCCATTCATGCCTTGAGGCACTTTGGGGTTTTTTTCTTACTTTAACTCCTGGAAAGGTTTGTGCAATCTCCTCTCAGGTCCTGAGCTTCAAGGGCTCAGCTCCAAATGCAGCACAGGGCTCATTAGGATCAAGCAAGTCCTGACAAACCATGGCTCTGCCTTGATTTCTCTCTGGTCTGGAGCAGTTCATGAGGCAGACTTCCTTTTACAGTTGTGGAGAAATATTTCAAAGAGCTTTTAAGTAATATGTAATCCTATTTTAAAGAGTGTATTTTATTACTGTTCTCCTTGGAGAAGGGCTGATTGGAGCATTAAGTGATTTATATTGATGTAGGGGTGCTCCTAAGGAGGTCTGGCCAGGTCAGTGAAGTTGTACCTTGGAGCTCACCTAGTGTGGACAATCTTGCCTCACATTTCCCAACCTCATGTAAGAAACCATTTTCATTTTCAAAAATTTAAAATATTAAGATCTTTTCAAAATACAACAGAAGATTTAATAAAGAAAATAACACAGTGCCGGGAGCAAAGGATTCCGTCACCATGTGCTTATCTACAAAATGGATGTTCTGTCTTTTATACCTCTTGCCCCTCCCAAAGTCTTGTCAATCAACTCCTTCTTCACTTTCCAGTGGTGGAGATCACTGTCTTACACCTTGATTGGAGGTCAGGTGCTGCCATTGTAACAAGCCAACCCTCTCAAATGCCCCGACTACAGAGGCTATCCTGTGATAACAATGCAAGGGGGAGGAGAAAGATAACTATAAGTCTAGAAAACTTCTCTTAACATATATTTAATATTCACTCCGTAATTGTGAGAGTCAACCATAGAATTACTCATCTATAACAAACCCCCCTTTTCTTTTTCTATAAGTAATTTTGCTCAAACAATTAAGTAAAAAACTTTCTGTCTCTTGAATGAGTCATACCAGCATCTGTTGATGTGGGCAAGGACAGTGGGAACAGCAGAAGAAATCTCAGATTTTCCATAGACACACTTATTTAGAATGGACAAAAGGGCATCAAAGAGGTCCAGTATGGCTTTGACTCCCACCTACCGTGCCTATGTGGCCGCTACCCATAATCAGTGTGTGTTAGGGATGAGCATAGAGGCCAATTCAGTCCTGCCCTCCAGTCCCTGTTGAATTAAAAGACAACTGAGCAATGATAGAGGTGTGGTATGGCCTTTTGTCCCCACCTTACCATGCCAACAGGGTTGCTACCCACAGCAGGGCTATGGAGCCTTCTTGGTAGTGAACAAAGGGGCCAACCTAATCTTGCCCTCTATTCCTTGTCTTACTTCTTAAGGATGCTGCCCCATTACCTTTTACAGTCCCTTGTGTACTTCTCCTCAACAGATGCTGGTAATTATCTCCCACTAAAACAGGAAGACAGTTCTCTAGCTGGTTGGTGGAAGCTTGACTCTACTTTTTGGTTGTCTTGGTGTTTTCCTGCTTGTCGTTCAGTCTCTGCTTGAGAGTCAATCTTGTTTCACCCAGCTTGGGTGTCATAGTCCACTCTTTGGGTTCTTGTACTGGGCCTTTGACTCTGTTGCCATGAGTCCATCCCTGCTCTGCAGTTTGCACGGCCGATTCGGTGGTGAGCAGTACCTGAAAGGGACCTTCCATCTGAGGAGTTAGAGGCTGATGTCCCCATGACTTATTCATCTCCCAATTCCCAGGATTAATATTATGGATTCTGAAATCCAGGGTGGTAGTTTGAGGAATTGCCCCTTTATGCCTTAGCCCTTCTAAGGTTTGTGCTATGGACATCAGTTATTTCTTAGCATTGGCTTCCCCTTCCTCATAGGTGGCAACCTTCTGGGGTGAGGTCAGGAAGGGTAACCCAAACATCATTTAATGGGGTGACACCCCCAGATCTGACTGGGATTGGGTTCTAATTCTTAATAAAGCCAAAGGGAGACATTTTATCCATGACATTTGGGTTTCAATCATTAGCTTAACTGGAGCTCTTTTAAGAATTTGATTCATTCTCTCTACCAACCAGAACTCTGTGGATACCATGGAGTGTGTAATTCCCATTTTATTCCCAGGGCCTGAACAACTTTCTGCAATATCTTCGATGTGAAATGAGTTTCCCGGTCTGAATCAATCCTGTTTGCCCTCCCATATTGGGGAATGATTGATTCTAGAAGTGTTTTACTCACAACACTGGCATTGGCTTTCACAGTGGCTACCACCTCTGCCCAATGAGTCACGTGATCTACTATCACTGGCAAAAACCTCCACCATTGTACCTGGGGAAGCTCAGTAAAGTCAGCTTGGATGTTTTGGAAGGGCCTTAAGGCTAGTTCTTACCCTCCCCTGGGTGTTTTCCTCACGATTTTCTTATTCACTTTTTGACATATCACATACCGTTCAGTTACTTGCTTAGCTATTCTGAAAATTCCTATGCAGCCCAAATCCCTTAGAAATTGATCACCTAGTACTTGTGTACCCCAATGTGTTGTTCCACGTATGCCTTCTAACATTTTCCTGGCAAGGGGTTTATTCAATATTTGTCTCCCACCTGCTCATCTCCACTTCCCGTTGTTTTCTTTCTTGACTCCTATTTCAATGAGTTCTTCCTCTTCTGTCCCACTGAATATGGGGACTTTTTGCATTTCTTTTATGGGTGTTAATACCATTATTAGTTTATCTGTCTCTGATTCTGTTGCGTTTTTAGCTTCAAAATCAGCTAAATTGTTCCCTCGCGCCTCCTGAGTTGCCTCTTTTTGATGCCCTTGAACATAAACCACTGCTACTTCTTCTGGCAATTGTAAGGTTTCTAACTCTTCTAAGACAAAAGTTTCGTGAATCAGTCCCTTTCCTTTTGAATTTAATAGCCCCCTCTCTTCCAAAATTTTTCCAAAGTTATGCACTATTCCAAAAGTGTATTTTGAGTCCTGTATATATTGTTCCCCTTTTCCATGATAATGTTTCCAGACTTCGTTTTAGGGCACACAACTCACACGCTTGTGCTGACCAGTTGGAAGGTATAACTTTCTCTTTTCTATGGCCTCTAGCCCTTCATGCCCTATAGCGTACCCCAATACTCTGTGCCCCTTTATTACCCATGAAGATCCATCGAGGTACAATCATTTTCCACCTTGTAGTGTTTGATCTGTTATGTCGTCTCTTACTATAGTTTGATAGTTTATAGCCTCTAGGCAATAATGTTTCAGTTTCTCATCTGTTTCTCCATCCAAAAACAGGGCAGGGTTGAGTTGGTTACTCATGATTAGCTCTAAACCATTATCTATTAAGATGTCTTCATACTTTAGCCTTCGGGAATCAGTGAGCCATTTCTCAGCCTTTTGGCTCAGGATACTCCTTACTGATTTTGCGATATATATCTTCAATTTTCCCCCAAAAATGTTATTTTTTTGCTTTCTGCTACGAGTATGACAGTAACTGCCACAGCCTGAATGCAGGTTGGCCACCCCTGCCTGACAGGGTCTAAAATTTTGATAAATAGGCCACTGGTTTCCTGGACCCTCCCCAGTCCTGGGCTAATACTCCATGTGCTACCCCTTTTTCCATATCCACAAACAGATAGAAGGCAGGAAGACTCAGTGCTGGTGAACTGACAATGTTTTGCTTTAAAGCTTCAAACTTTTGTTTGTCATCTTTTCCCCACCTAATCTCTTCTTCCACTAACTTTTCATACAAGAACTGGATGGCCTGCGTGATCCTTCAATCAATAGCCTACAATATCCCAACAAGCCTAGAAACCTTCTGACTTCTCTCTTTGTTTTTGCTGGTGGGAGTGAGACTAACCCTGTAATTCTCTCAGGGTTCAGCCACCAGCTCCCTTGACAAATCACATGTCCTAGGGAATTTTACTTCCCTCTCTACAAATTTGAGTTTCCCTTTTGATACCGAAAGTCCCTTGTCCTTCAGAAAATTTAACAACACTATGGTGAATTCCCAAACTTCTTTTTCTTCCTGTCCTGTGAAAAGGAAATAATTTACATATTGGATGAGCTTTATCTCAGGTTTGATGGAGAAGAATTGTGTTACTTCTCCTAGGGCTTGACCGAAGAGGTTTGGAGATTTGGAAAACCCTTGGGGTAACCTAATCCACCAAAACTGTTTCTTACTCCCAGGATCATGGTCCTCCCATTCAAAAGCAAATATAGCCCTGCTTTTCTTTGCCAGTAGACCTGCCCAAAAAGTATCTTTTAGGTCTATGACACTAAACCACTGGTGTGCTGGGGGGATATTACTCAGTAGTGTAGAGGGGTTAGGCACTACTGGGTACCGATTCACTGTTTTGTTGTTCACTTCTCTCAAATCTTGAACAAGCCTGTAAGTCCCATCTGACTTCTTTACTGGTAATATGGGTATATTATGGGGGGACATACATGGTTCTAAGGTCTCATCCTCAAGTAGATCCTGGATCAGTGGCTGCAGTCTTCATCTCCCTTCCAGGGAGAGTGGGTATTGTCATACACAGACTGGATAGCTGTCATCAATTAATTTTATTACTGTAGGTTTCACGTTCAATTTGCCTCAATTTTTTGGTTTTGCCCACACCATCTCATGAATTTTGCCCTCATCCTCTTCCCTTATTCAAGAAGTTTAACTACAATTTTTCCTTCCTCTGGGAGTATTAAAATGCTTAGCTGCACTTGTAAATCTCACCCTAATAGATTGCATACTGCTTCTGGAACTAATAGAACATCCCCAATTACTATTTATTTGTTTCTTCAAACTTTATTTGCTTTATAACTGAGGCTTTGAACCTTCCTTTAGCACCTACTACTTGCACAGTATCTTGACCCTTTTTGCACCCCTTTGGGATTCTACAAAGACAAGATCTTTCAGCCCCCATGTCTACTAAGAATTCAAATTCTTCCTCCTGGGGATCTCTTTTTAAAGTTCTCAAGGGCTCCTGATGGTATTCTGTCCCCAGGAGGTACAGCCCCTGACACCCCAAGTCTTCTGTTTCTCGATTTTTCTCAGTCTCATAGACCCTCAGCTCCTTTTCCCTCTGGGGGCAATTCTTTCTGATATGCCCACTCTCTTTACAGTAAAATCAAACTGGTTGCAGGTTCCCCTGTTTCCCAAACTCTCCTTTTTGTGCCCAGTCCCAGGGAGCTGAATCTCCCCTCCATCTATCTACCTGCACTTGGAATCCCCCTCCCTTACCTGGGTAGTTCTTTATGTGCTGGTTTCCTTCCCTAATGGCAGTTACCATTACCTTGGCTTTTGCCTTGGCTTTCTCTTCATCCCTCTTTACATACTCCTTCTGTGCTTCTCTTAAAAGATCCTCTACCCTCCTTTCTTGCCAACAATCGAGCTTTTTTAACTTTCTCCGTATATCTGGCCAGGCATGAGTGACAAAATTTACCTTTAGTAAAATCTGTCCTTTAGTAAAATCTGTCAGGGTCAACTCCTGAATATTGCCTCGTATTTTTCCTCAACCTTTCTAACCACTCTGTTGGAGTTTCTTCCCTTTTTTTCTGCTCATCGAAAGCCTTACAGGCATTTTGATTACATGAAGCTGCCTCTTTGACACCACTTGTAATCAGTGTTCTGTCTTCCTCCATTCTTTCTTCCCCCCAGTGCTCTTGTGGTCCCAGGTGGGGTGCACTGTGGGCATTTTCAGATCCCCTGGAGGTCCTTACATATGCTCCCTTTCCCATATCCATATCTCAGTTGCCCAGATCATCTGTCTTTCTTCTGGTTTGAATAGCATGGTCATTATTGATTGTATCTCTTCCTATGTATAAATATTGGGCCCCAGAAACTGGTCTAACTGTTCCACTAATCCAGTGAGGTCCTCTAGTAATGCCTTCAATTATTTCTTGAACATTCTCACATCAGAAGAACTGAGAGGCATGGTTACAAATCTAATTCCTTCCACCACCCCACACAGGGGTATTTCCCTCAGGGGATATAATCCCGCTGCTTGGTTCCCATCCCCTGATCTGCTTTCCTCTCATTGTGCCACCCTGTTCCTGGTGTTTTGACTAGGCCCATCAGGGGGTAGGGGAAGTGCATCTGGGGCTATTGGAGGTGGAGGGGCTAAGTGTTCTAATGGGTCCCATTCTTTATTTTCTGATACCTTAAACATGCTCACCTTTGAGGGTAAACTCTCCCTCCCACAGCATGCAGCATAGTCATTCTCTTCCTGATTGAATTGTTTCTTAGCTCTTACATGGATGTTTAATGCCTGACACATCCACCCTTCGTCTGACCCATATCCCAGTATACATGATTGCTCCTAATTTCCCGTCTGATGAATTCTACCATGCAATTCTGAATCACTTTGAGCTCATCCTTATCTCTGGTATTTGGGTCATATTTCTACCAGGCTAGTTTCCTTCCCAGTGGGCCATCTGGGAGTATACCTATTGGTACCTCTTCAATTTCTACTCCTCCCCTTGGGGATTCCCTATTTGCCCACCGTCCCATCCTGACTGGCCGATCACAGGCCCTCTTCCAACAGAGCCCACCTTTCCAACCACAGGCCCTCTGGACAGCACCTGCCTCTCTCAGAAGGGAAAAGGAAAGGGGGGCAGGGAAAAAAGAAACAAGGAAAAGAGGAAAGAGAAGAAAAGGGAAGAGAGAGAAAAAACAAAAAAACTGTACTTCTCTTTAGACAAGTAAAAACAAAAAAAAATCTTACAATCCAGGGGCTTCCATATCACCAGATTGGTCCCTGACCTTCCTCTCCTCCTCGGTTCAATGCTCTGGTCCCACGGTCGCACTCTGCTCCCTGTCCCGCCTGGCTCAGCTGAGCTGTGGCCTGCCCCTGACCCAATTCCCCTCAGCAGCTGCAGTCCCACCCCTGGGCCAACCTGGCTCAGCTTTCGTGGCTTTGCCCGCCCTGATTCGAGTCAGAGACTTCCATCCCACATCTGACCCAACTTGGTTTGGCTTCAGTGGCTCTCCCACCCCAATTTCGAGGCTCAGCCTGCCCCAGTTCAGGAGTTCCTGCTCCTGACCTTACTCGGCTCAGCCTCAGCAGCTCTACCTGTGCCGATTTGGTTC
This sequence comes from Ammospiza caudacuta, assembly GCF_027887145.1. NCBI lineage: Eukaryota > Metazoa > Chordata > Aves > Passeriformes > Passerellidae > Ammospiza > Ammospiza caudacuta. Next base: position 5,677,042 of record NC_080599.1, read on the forward strand.
GGCTCAGCAGCCGGCCCAGCCTGACCCCCTCGGTTTGGCGGCTCTGCCCTGACATGACTTGGCTTGGCCGGACTGCCCCGACCCCCTTGGCTCGGCAGCACACAAACTCTTGCACCAGCTCCTGGGTGACTCCTTGCAGCAAACCCCTTGGCAATCACCCCGCTTCCAGCCTGGCTTTGGCTGGCCCTGGAAATTACAGCGCCGGCTGTGCCCCAGAGGCTGCCCCGCTCTGAGCACCGCACGAGCCACCGCGCCATTTGGAGCTCATCGGCTCCCTTGGTGTGTGCTGGATGGGAATCCTGCCACAGGTCCCCAATGGGTGAACCCAGTTCCCAAGTCCCCACAAACCCTTCAATCCTACATGTCCCACCCGCCATGGGGTCCTTGTCTATGGGATCTCCACTTTCCTCCCCACCATGTGTCCCGCTGTTCCTTTTTCCTTTCTACCATCCAATATCCTGATGTGTCAAGGGACCAGGATGGATCCAGTATATTACTAATGTGAAGCTCACGTTCATACACTGGAATTATGGAGTCACAATCTGGCCAAAAATAGTTATGTGGATGTGCTCATCCCCCTTCCCCTCTTTTCTTTATCCCAAAGTCTCCTGGTTTCTTTGGGCTTCCAACCTGCAACCATTGGTGGAACTGGGAGAGTCCAATAGCCTCTGCCCAATCTGTGGTGGGGCACGCCCCTTTTGAAAACTCCTAAGACCACCAGGTGTACTTCCCAGACGAGTCCCAATTTGTGAGAAATTATACTTACTTCCAAAAATTTAAAAGGATTATTAAAACCTTATAAAAAAAATACAACAGAAGACTGAATGGAGAAAATATTATGGCACCCAGAGCAAAGGATTTTTTCCCACCTTGTGCTTGTCCACACAATGGATGTTTCGCCTTTTAACCCTTTAGCCCATCTCAAAATCTTGTTAATCAACTCTTTCTTCTCTGTCCAGTGGTGGAGGTCACTTCCTTTACATCTTGATTGGAGGTCAGGTGTTGCCAAAGTAACAAGCCAACCCTCCCAAATACCCCAACTACCAGGTAATCCTGTGATAACAACACAAGGGGGGTAAAACAAACCTGTAAATCTATAAAACTTGTCTTAACATATCCATAACATCTGCCTTTTGTGAGAGGCATCAACCATGACATTACTGATCTATCACACAATTATTTCAAAACTGCTTCCTGTTTCAGCCTGACTATCCTGCAAAGGAACAGGGCATTCTTCATGCATTTCCACAAGGTCAGGCTTCTCATTTCATGGTGAGTCTGGGATGGAAATGGCCTTATTAAGAAGGATAAAAGCAGAGGAAATGGATTAGAAACTCTTAGAAAAAATTACCCTTCTTACAGACAAAGTTCACACAGTTATTCCTTGCATTTCTCCTTTTCAGATTCTTTCAGTCTTCTACTCTGGGAGATGCAACTTGTTCTGCTGCTTATCATGAACTGATTGTGTTCTTAATTTATATCAGCACAAGAGATGTGAAATCATCTAAACTGAAAACAGAAAGAAACTGCCTCTGACAACCAATTTTCATGTACTAGATCCCTTTCCAGTTGTCTATGGAGATGTGTGAATGATTATCACACAACTCTCCATTTCTGGCTGCAGTTTCTGGAGATTCTTTCTCTGAATTCAGTCAGGGTTGCCTTCCCCAACAAGTTCTGGTACCACCTCCTGTTTTCCAAGGTTGGAACTGTCACAATGAAAACCTCACCAATGGTACAGCTCCCCAGTCCACCAGGAAAAGAAAGGACAAGCTGTCAAGTTCTCCTAATCTTTGTCTTGCTTTGCTGCAAGAGTCCTGCTGCAGGCACAGTGCAGAAAGACAAGAGAAGCTGCAGTTGGTGGCACATCTTGTGACAGGAGCTCGACCTCATTCTCCAGGAAAGGTTCTTTAAAAGAGCAGACAAACCTATGGAGAAGATTCCTGGAAAACAGAGACAGCTTTCCAGAAGTGAAATGAAAATGGAAAGAAACCATCTGAAATGTTTTCCTCTATTTATTTCTATGCTCCTCTTTTCCATCTTACACTACTTCTCCATGCCATGAATTCCAAATGCATCTCATCTCTAAGATCGGTGACCTAGTGAGTTTTAGACATTCTAAAATGCCATGAGCTGCACACAGTTTGCTTTCCCCTGTTTTGGTTGGAAAGCAATGCTGGAGCCATCAGTGCAGTGCTTGGGTTGGGCATGAATCCCGCAGGCAGGCAATGTGCCCCGGCAGTGTGTGGCCCTCAGCAGGGAAAATGCTCAGCAATCCTGCAGGCAGGGAATGTACCCCGGCAGCGTGTGACCCTCAGCAGGGACAATGCTCAGCAATCCTGCAGGCAGGGAATGTACCCCGGCAGCGTGTGACCCTCAGCAGGGACAATGCTCAGCAATCCTGCAGGCAGGGAATGTGCCCCGGCAGTGTGAGACCCTCAGCAGGGACAATGCTCAGCAATCCTGCAGGCAGGGAATGTGCCTCAGCAGTGTGTGACCCTCAGCAGGGACAATGCTCAGCAATCCTGCAGGCAGGGAATGTGCCCCGGCAGTGTGTGACCCTCAGCAGGGACAATGCTCAGCAATCCTGCAGGTAGGGAATGTGCCTCAGCAGTGTGTGACCCTCAGCAGGGACAATGCTCAGCAATCCTGCAGGCAGGGAATGTGCCCCAGCAGTGTGTGACCCTCAGCAGGGACAATGCTCAGCAATCCTGCAGGCAGGGAATGTGCCCCAGCAGTGTTTGACCCTCAGCAGGTACAATGCTCAGCAGCGTTGCTGTGCTCGGTCCCCATGGAACCATGCCAGGAGCAGCTGCTGAGCTCAGAAGCCATCGCAGCCCCCGCCCTGCTCCAGAGCCCCTTGGCAGGGTGGGCTCCTGCCCTGGCTCTGTGTGCCAGGAGCGGGCAGCGCTGGGTGCAGGGAGCCCAGGGAGGGCACAGAAACGCTGGGTGAGAAATGCTGGGGCACAGTGAGATGGGCGAGTGCAGCTGACCAGAGCAGAGGAGCAGCACGCACAGGGGGCACAGCCTGCAGGACAGATGGCCAGGGGGAGAAAAAAAACAAACTGCTCAGGAGGGTGGAGAACAAACTTTTAGTTGCAAACTTCAGAGAATGAGGTGTTTGGGAAATCTGAAAAAGCATTGAATTACAGTAAATCACTTGACAAAGCACTGACTTCACAAACTCTAAACTGTCCAACTTCAAGGTATCCAGATTTCAAGAAGAGGAAGTCAGGAGAAGAGAGAGGGAGAGAGAGATCCACAGTCAGTCTTGGATCTCAGCTACTGTGAGCTCCGGGGCCATGGGATGTGTCAGTGTCACACCCGTGTCACAGCCTGACCTGCTCTTGTCCCTCTCTCGGGTGGGGTTTTCGGGGTGCCAGGGGCTTGGCAGCCACTTTGGGGCTGCACCAGAGGCTGCAGTGGCTGGGGTGGGGCAGTGACCACCCCACCTATGCAGAACTCTCCCTGCCCCCAAACACACACTGGAGATGTCTGGGGCTGTTCATCATTTCTCTGCTCTCCAGCACCAAGGCAACGGACTCTGGATACGGCTCTGAGATCATGCCCAAGGCAACCACCCCTGGCAATGGGGCTCCATGGAGCTGCTCTCAGGAATGCCCCCAAAAGCTGGGGAGTGCCCCAAAACTGCCTCAGAAACATGAGAGACCTCAAAATCTCTTCAGGAATGTAGATTATTAAAAAATTCACTCAGTAATGGGCTCCCCCTCCCTTCATCATCCCCAAACTTTGGCTGTCTCATTCCAGACCCCAACCCACCTCCCCATTCCCAACCTCAACACATCCCACCCCTCCTGGACATCATGGCCACCTTCCCAAGCCATATTTCCCCCATTTTCCACCTCCCAAACTACATCCCACCCATCCTGCCCCACCTAATACCCATCTCAACCCTCCTGATTTGAAGCTCACTTTGCTCAATCCCCTTCCAACCCCATTACACACCAAAGAGCTGTGGAATCGAGGAATTTTGGGGTGGGATTGAGTAGTTGGCATTAAGATGACAGATTGAATCCTCTTCTCTCTTTCAGTGCCAGGAAAGGGAAACAAGTACACCAAATAACCCCAAAACCCCCAAATTCTCCCAGTTATCTCCCCGAATCCCAGATTCCCTTGAAACACAAGTAAAAAGTGAGGTTTTAGATGCCCTTGATGAATTTATTGATTTTTACCCCAATTTTCTCTGTTTTAAAGGGATGAAGATGAATCCAAAAATTAGGGCCAAAACAAAAGAATAACCAGCCCAGTGTCTTCCCAACATGGATCACAGGGAATATGGATCGCCAGAGCTCTGACCAACATGGGTCCTCCCATGGGGGATGGAGCTGGAGCAGTGCATGAAGCTCCTCCTGCAGTTGGGGCACTCACAGGGCTTCCCTTACCGATGACTCTTTTGGTGTCAGGTAAAGAACGAGCGCTGTGAGAAGCTCTTCCCATGCTGGGGACACTCGTAGGACCTCTCCCCGATGTAGATGCACCGGTGTCTGATGAGGGTAAAGTTGTGCTTGAAGCCCTTCCCGCAGTCAGGACAGCAGAAGGGCCTCTCCTCTGTGTGAATGGGCTGGTGCAGGAGGAGATCGGAGCTGGTCTGAAACCTCTTCGGACACTGGGGACACTCATAAGGTCTCTCCCCAGTGTGGATGCGTTGGTGGGTGACGAGGGCAGAGCTGCAGCTGAAGCCCTTCCCACATTCCCCACACTTGTAGGGCCATTCCCTGGTGTGGATCATCTGGTGGCTGATCAGGTCGGAGCTCCGTCTGAAGCTCTTCCCACGCTCCAAGCTGTTGCAGAATGGCTCTCAAGTTCAAACTTCCTTTAGGTCCCTGTTCGGGCAGCCATTTGTTGCAGAATGAGGCCTTTGTTGGGGATGAGCCATTTGTCGGTGAGGGGAGACTCGGACACTCAATATGAGTGATAAGCAAGTTCCGTTTATTGAAGAGAGCATCAAACACTTATACAGCACATAATAAGCTTATGAATATTCTGTAAGCCAAGCGATCTATTGGTTAAACTATACCATCAACTCTTCCTCATTCCTTTGGGCCTACATTCTCTATCTCCTACATCTCTCTGTCCACTTGTTATCATACCCAGCTAGGCCTAAGGACACACTATCTCGCAGGTGCAAAACTCAAACTAGCTGTGTTCGGTACTTTCTCAGCTCCTGGTCAGCTAACAAGCAAATGTCTGTGTGACCTCTGTCATGTAGCCATTTCTCCACACTTACCAGTGAGCATTTTCAGTTCTGCCACCCATGTTTAGAGCAAGTTTTCTGTGACTCACTGCACCAGGTCAGTCCAAAGAAGAGCATTAGGAAGTATCCAGCTGTATTTTCTCTTCTTCCTTCTGTACATGCTGCTTTTTTGAGCTTTCTGAGCTCCCTCACATGTCTTGATCCTTTTCTGGATAACCAGAGGGATATCAGGATTAAATCCTGTCTCAGCTCTGAGGTCTGGCTTTTGAAGAGCCCCAGTCATCCTCTCCTACTCATCTCATCCTAGTCTTGGTGGAAATATTATGCCTTCATGGGATTGTTATTCAGCTTTGGGGCATTCTGGCACTGCTGTTCAGTGAAAGATTTTGAGACTTTGAAAGGTTTCCTGGTGTGGCAATGAAAATCCTCAATCCTAATGCTTGATGTGGTGTGCAGTTGCCTGAGTTGTGAAGCCTCCTGAAAAACATTGTTCTTTTCTCTTTGACTTTTCCTTGACTGTTTTCATCAACAGATTAGGAGGTTTGGGGATATCTTTTCAAAGGGAATTTCAATTAATCTCCTGTCTGGCATTTCAAAGGGGAACAGTGGTTTGGTTTTTTTTTAACCAGCACCTGCTTACCATCCAATTAGCTAACTGCCTTTAATTAACCATAATACATTCCAGGAGAGCAAAATAACAAGGGAACAAAATCAAGTGGTGACGACTCTGTGACTGAACCTGGACTTGCCCTTTCCCAGGTGCAGGATTCTGGGTAACCCTTTGCTGGCCACTTTGAGCTCTGCCATGCAGTGCCTTGGCTTTCTGGGGAGGGAAAAGTATCCAGTCCCTCACCTCCAGGTTCACATCTGCAAATCCAGAGGCCAGTGGATATTTCTGTCCATGGGATTTGCTCACTGCATGCCCCATAGGATTCTGGTTGTGAGCTTTCCTCAAAAACATGGTGAGATGAGGTGTGCAGGACTCATTTCTTCAGAAGGGCAAGAGAAACCTCTGAAGGCCTCCCCTAAAGGGCCTCCTTACCCAGCAGTCTGACACAGATTTGCTTCTGAAGAGCTTTGTAATTTGTCCTTATTATGTTCTATGTGTGATTTAATGAAAGCCTTTTTCTCTACTGTAATTGAGCTCTTAATCTCATCTGAAAAGCAGAGTACAATCCCTTCAGAGATGGTGTTTGAGTAACAGCCTGTTTGTGTTTCCTCTGCTGTTGTGCTGCTCATGGAGCTGCTCACTCCTGATTTAAGAACAGAAAATAAACAGATTTCTCTGAGTCAAAAATACATCAGTGATGTCACATAGATTAGGTTTGAATAAAAAACTCTTTTTTCTATTGGGCAAGAGATCATCCAAGCAAGATCTTTCCTGGTTCTGCAAAGAATATGAAGGAGTGAGTTTTCCTTAGTGAGCCCCTGAGGCTTCATGCAGGTGATGCTCAGAAAATGGCACATGGGCATGGCAGCTGTCAGCAAAACAATTGGCTCTGGGCAGGTAAAAGTTGGCAGGAGATAAGAGTGGAAAGTCAAAACAACAGGATGCTGAAAAACTTGTAAGAGTATTAACGACTTCAGTGAAAATCCCTCATCTTAAAGCTTCAAAACACATTTTTACAAAAATCCACAAAGGTGTCCTGATTTTGATCAGTCTGATCTTCCTAAATAGCATTTTACAATCAGAATTAGGAGTTGAGAGACACTAAAGGAGGCTCAGCAGAGGATTTTTCATTGTGACCTTAGTATATCTTTTTTACTGTGCTGTAGTTTGGAAGGAGGCCTCAAGCTCCAGCTGCAGCCTGGGGAGATCCTGTTGACCTAAACACTCCCCAAAGCTGCTGTGGGACTGACCCAGAACCAGAATCTGTATGGAACTGGGTAAAATGCTTCCCACTAGAAAACACTTGCAGCTTGATGGTGATCCACAGTTCCCAGTTCAGACCACAGGCAGTGCCAGTAGTCACCAGTTTGCTGCCTGCTCTGTGCAGAGCTGGTGGCTGTGAGTGGCAGAGCTGTGGGGTGAACAGGCTGGTGGCTTTTTGGGGCACACAGAGCCTTCCATATCTACTGCTTTGTCCCCACTAGAGAGAGGATTTTCCTAGAGAAATACCTGGAGAGTGGGAAGGATGAAGAGCAAATCATTCCCTGCCAGTGGATGCTGTGCTTGTTGCAAACACGAGTTACATCTGGTAGGAGTTCTTGCTGTCAATCCTCAGGGATTCCAGGCTGAGATCAGCTCAGCTCTGTCATTTGCCAGAGGAGTGAGGATCAGACTCCACCACACCTCCAGAGCTGGGGATGAGTGGGTTGAATCACATCCAGAGCCAGGATGAGGAATGGGCTGTGTTTTGTCTTGCCATGCACAGCAGATATCCTAATTTAAAGCTGTGCTGTCTTCCCAGATTCTGCTTCTTCCTCTGAGAAGACCCATCCATTTTGATCCTGTTCCTTTCCACCCATCCCTCTGAAGATCTCCATTACTGGAGTAATTGGCACTATTGGATCAACTTTTGATGTGATGAGCAGTGGATTTTTGTAGTCAACATGTCAATTTCAAGTGCCACAAATAAAAGATCAATTACTTCTTTCCCGGAGAAGAAATTAAGGTAAAATCTTTCAATGTAATGGGCTGAGTGTACAAAGCTAAAGAGGTAGAAGATTTAAATGAGACTATCTCCTGAGAGGATGTGTTTTTAATGTAAAAGTAACAAAAACAACCTAAACAGTGAGAGAGCATCACTTGAGCTGCACCTCTGTCAGTAAGGGATGGATCCCTCCTGCTCTTTCTCCTGCCTGGGGAACCTGTGTGGGGCTGGTTGTCCCTGTCATTTACCTTTTGATTGCACAACCATTTCTTAGAAAACAGTTGGCTCTTCAGACCCTCCTGGGCATTCAAGTGAGTCCAGGAGATGTGGGGGTGAGCTGACAAGTGGGTTTGGATGGTCCTGGCTGTTAGGTGTTGCTATGTTTCCTGATGCTGGTCTCCAAAGCAATCCCTGGCACGCTGCTTTTGTGGAAGGCAGAACAGCTCTGTGCTTGAAATTACCTGTTCTGGGAAATGCAATGAATTTTCTGCTAGGAGCTGCATGTAAGCAGAGACTGAACCTGAATTAGGGATCTGCCCTTGTGGGGATCCCTTACACTGACACAAAGCTCTCTGTGCCTCTCCAGAGGGCTGTCACCCTACAGAAACATGTCACTTCAGGGCAGGGAGGGGGATTTGACATCACAAAACATCGAGGGAAAAGCATCGAGGCAAATTCTCCTTTTCTGGTCAGGAAAACCAGGGTGTGTGCCTGCTGTGTTCACGAGCAGCAAACCAATTGCTGAGGGATTTCTGCTGGGAGATTTGTGCTTTATGAAATTCCTGCCAGTGGCAGAGGGCTGGGGAGATGGAAACGATAGCGCTGTCTTCCTCCCCTCTGCTGCTTTAATTGTTTCTAATGATTTAATAAGCAGCACTATTCTTCCCTGCAGCAAACACAGGTGGCATTTTATTACCTTTATTAGGGCCCCTGTTTGGAATTTCTTTGCTGTATTTCCTTCTTTGCAGGCTTGGTCCAAAACTTGGAGAGGTCAGTGTAAGAACTGGACTTTGTGCTGTCAATATTCTGAGTGTTGAGCCAGCACCAAATCCATGCAATTTTATGGGAAAGAAATAATAAGGACAAATTACATGATTTAAACAAGGAAATGCTCTTGGCTTTGGCATTTTATGTGCACACCAGGAGAGAAAGAGCAAAGCAGGTACAAGCTCCCAGTACTTGCAGAAGAATAAATGGAAATAATTTCCTGTTTAGGCTGGGAATCAGGAGAAAACTTATACTCATCAGAAGGGTGTTGAAGAGGAGCAGCTGCCTAGTGACAGCAGACAGGTGGAGAAGTGAAACCCCAAATTAAAGGCTTTTAATGTGGAGTTTTTAATGTTGGGGTCTTTAGAAGCAGATTTTGTGAGTCCCATGGGCAATGGAGGTGACTTCCCAGGGGAGCATCCCTGTCCCATGCCTGGGATCTGCTGCCGTGGTCCCACAGAGTGATTTGGGTTGTACCCGATGGCTCAGCGGAGCTTGGGGAAATGCCTCAATGTTGGTTGGATTTGAATGGCATTTGGGTCAAATCGAGTTTCTCAACCTCTCACAGGTTTCGCTTGAGTATTTCTTTAATCTGTCCCTCACCCCAAAACCCCCCAGCAGATCCCCTTCTCCTGCCACTCTGTGTCTCCCACAGCTGTGATCCTCAGGGCTTTTCCCTTACACTAAAAGAACTGGAAATCGGTTGGGTTTTGTTGCCTCTTGGCAACAAAACTGTGTCCTATTATGCAGTTCAGGGGGAAAGAAACCTCTTCCTCCCTTCAGTCTGCTGCAACAAAGTGTTTTGTTCCTCTTTGTGAAGAACCAGGAAGAAACACTTCTTTTTAAGATGAGGGAGCTCAATTCAATTCCCTTATCATTCTGAGCAAAATAACCCCGTTATTTATGTTGAAAGTCACTCCAAAATTTTGAAGAGATCTTTTTTAGAAAATATTTCTCTTGGTGACTGATTATGAGTGGGTATGGGAAGAAACTCTTTGCATTGAACCACTCAAAGCAGTAATTTCTTCCCAAAGAGTAGATGTAATTCCATTTTTTGGGTGAAAAAAAATAAGTAGTAGTGGACCAAAGGAGCTTCAAGCTGATCTCTATTTGCTGCAAATGACTGAAGTAAATGCACAGGGTTCCTATCAGCTCTGCCAGACAAAACGTTGTATTTGGGTTATTGGGGGTTTTGTCAGAAATCTTTGTAGCATGAATAGTTCATGGACTTATCTCTGCTGGCTTCAGCCATTCTGCTGTCCATCATATCTTGCTATTATAAGGCAGCTCTTTTCATTATGTTGTCTTTTAATTCAGATATCTGAGCCTTTTTCTACTTCTAGTTCCACTTTTCAGTAGGACAAACATTTTCGGTGAATGTATTCAGTGGTGGCCACACAAGTGAAGGCAAGGAGCTGGCAGGTAATAATTTATGAAACTTTCTATAATGGGAAAAAACTCAGCATTCAATTTCCATCTCCTTAGAAATCTCTATTTCTTTTCTTGTCTCTTGTGCTCTTTGTGGCTGGTCTGAGTTTAGTGCTTGGAAATGCAATTAGATGGATTCCAATCCTTTTGAGAGAGAATAATCTTGTACACAAAGCCAAATAAATTTAACTTTTCAATATTAGAGCAGTTTGACATCCAGGTTGGGGACCTGGCAGTGGTTAGTGCCTGGCCAGCCTCAGAACACAGAGTTTGTCTGATTTAGGTCCAGCCCCTCAGGGTGCTCAGGAACAGGGGTTCCCCACAGCCCAGGGCACCCTCCTTAGCCCTGGGTTCCCAAGGGCAGAGCCATGGCTGAGGCTCTGCAGGAGCAGGCGGGCTCAGCCCTGCTCCAACATGGGATCCCATGGGACAGGGCACGCTGGGATTTGCCCCTGCAGCTACCAGGTGTGTCCAGAGAAACTGCAGGGAGGGGTGACCTCTGTCAGTGGGACCCCTCTGTGCACAGGTGCCCCCACTCCTGGGGTGGCTGTGCCAGCTCCCCCAGGGACCTCCAGCCCTGAGAACCTGGAGCAAGTGGAAACCACAACTTTGCAAATGCTGCCTGTGCCCGATGCAAATGGTAAGAGAACGGGGGTGTGAAAAAAAATTGTTTATTACAGAATTGTTTATCAACAACAATACAGAACAATTTTAGAATGTAAGAACATTTGCAACAACAACAACAATCCACAGAACGTATATACATAAGAACCTATCTAGCTAAACTATATTAAATCTATTTGTAGAAGACAAAAATTTCTTAAAGTCTTAAGTCCTAAATCCTATTCTAAATACAAAAAACTGTAGAACAATGTAGAACTGTAGAACTATGTACAAAGGGGTGCCAGCACTGTCTGGAATGTTCATCAGGGGTAGAAGAAAAGCAGGTGTCATGGTCACTGCATCAGGCACAGAGGGCTCTTCCATGTGTCCCCAGGTTGGCACATGTGGGCAAAGCAGGACTCTGCTACCAGAGCTGGGCTTGGCTGGGTCTGGAACGGAGCTTGAGTGGCCCAAAGAGAGGACAGGGCAGGCAGTGTGTGGCCACCAGACTCCAGTTTGCGAGGTACCACGTCCCTGAGCAGGGACCAGCCTAACTCCAGTCTGGCAGCAGGGGACCCACTCTGCCTGTGGGGATCACATGCCTGTCCTGCTGCTGGCATTGTTCTTCACCCCAAAATCATGTCCTCTTCCTCGTCTTTTACATCAACGTCCATGTCCTCAATGTGTTCTTCTACTTCCACTTCCATGTCCTCCTCTTCCTCATAAACATCCACCTCCATCTCTTCCTCATAAACATCCACCTCCATCTCTTCATCATAAACATCCACCTCCATCTCTTCATCCATATCCGTATCCACCTCCATCTCTTCAGTCTCTTCCTCCATTTCCACATCCTCTACTGTAGGACTCGGGACATCCACCTCCATCTCTTCCACTGTGTCCATGACAGCCTGCAGAGGTGGCAAAACCTCAGAGTGGGGTCCCTGTCCCACACCATCCCCACAGAGCTGCAGCCCACTCGGGCAGCTGGAGGTGTCCACCTCCATGGAAAGGCACCATACCTCCCTCAGCTGACAAATTAGACAAAGGATAAACGTGAGCATCCTGAAGTGAGGGGTGACAAAATGCAGGCACTAGGGAGCTCTCAGGACTGATGGGAGTAGCAGCGGGCAGGTGACAAGAAGGGCGGCAAGAACAGTCATGAGGGTGAGCAGGCGCAGACCGCACGGTAGGCTGACACAAGGGCCAGTGGTTGAGTTGTGCTCTTTGCTGGGGGGTGGCAGTTCCAGTTGGAACGTGGGATGTGACATCACACAGATCCCAAGATTCCAGGGTCAACAGAAGTGGTCACTGGGGATCCCTGAATGGTTGGGCTTGAAACAGACCCTGAAGATCATCTTGTTCCAAGCTGAGCAATCTTCCCCCAGACCTTGGGAGAGCCCTGTTCCCAAGGATGGGGCATGCACAGCCTCTGTGCCCAACCTGGGCAGTGCCTCACCACCCTCAGTGTAAAACAGCAGCTTCCTTAGATCCACCTTCAATCAGCCTCCTGCAGTTGAAAGCCATCCCCCTTGCCCTGTCACCACAGGCCCTGTTGAACACTCTGTCCCCTTCTTTCCTGTGGGACCCTCCCAGTCCTGCACAGCCACAGTGGGGCCTCCCAGTGTCTCCTCTTTTCAGGCTGAGCATCCCCAGTGCCACTTGGACAGCAGTCAGTCAGATCAGGGGACGTCAAGGCTGAAGGGTAGCAAATAGAATCAGGAACTGAGAGATGGAAGTTTTAGACACAGATTTGCCTCTAAATGTACAAAATTAATAACAGTGGAGGGGAAGATGGTGGGACTCTTGTTCTGTTCTAGCTGGTCAATTTTATTTTTTTCTTCTTTTTTGTCATGCTGATGGTTTTTCTGTTTGAAATGAAGCTTGGCACAATGTCCACTGTCTTCTCCATTTGTGAAACACCAAGCAGAGTCTGAGCAGGTTGATGATGCAGAGCAAAACCTGCAAATATACTGGTGATCCTGAGCTTGGGGGTGCAGCTAAGCCCAGCCAAAAGTAATTTCTGGAAAGTCAAGCCTGGTTTACATTTTCTTGAGTTTGGCCATGCCAACTTTACCAGTCATTTATAAAAAAGCAAATTAAAAGTTCAAACCAAAACAGACAAAAACCCAAACAAACAAACCCACGCAAACCAATCAAACAGATAAAAAACCCCAAATAAAACCAAAGGGAATGAGGAATTAGTGTTAGTTGTGAGGATATCACAGCAGGCAAATGGCTGCTTCCCACAGAATCACCATAAAAAGCCACATAAAACAGCTGCTCCAAAATATACCCAACAGGAGAAAAATAAAAAGTGATAGATGGCAACTTTGGGGGCAGCTCCACATTAAGGTGAAGGATGAGCAGTGGTTCAGACCAGCATTCCCCACCCTCCAGGCTGCTGTTTGCTCCTGATGAAAGACCCTTGCAGGACTGTGGCCCCTCTCAGTGCAGTGTAAATCATCCCCACAGCTCTCAGCTGAGCCGCTGGCATTTCCAGAGCAAGATCCAGGCACAATCCTGAGCATCTGTGGAAGGTCCTGAGCATCTTCATGCCTGGAACCACAAAACAGCTCAGGCTCTCCCTGAACTGGGTTTTCAGGGGAGGTTTCCGCATGTCTGTTCATCCCTCAACACATCTGACTTGATGTACAATGATGCATTTTTGTTCCTTCCTTGCTCCTGTGTGCCAGTGAGGAAGCATCCATGTGAATGGAGGATGTTGTGCAGAGGAACATTTATTCCTGGATTGCCATTTTGCTTCACTGTCACTCAGCTGAACACGGTCCTTTTCTAAGAGGGACTTACAAGAAATGTGTGGGAATTTTGGCTCTGAGAGGAGCAGAAAGCACATTTTCTACACCCCATTCCCAGCAGATGCAGTTTCCCCAGCAGAACAGTGATTGCCATTCATCCTCCTGGGAAGATTGTGAAGACATTCAGAGATCACAGGTTCAGCTGTCCTTTGGCTTTGTGTCCCTCATTTCACATGGCCAGTTTCAAGGGCCATTAAAAGAGGCTCATGTTTGCCTTGCTACCCAGAGGTGCTGTAGTAATTTTCAGGAGAAACAAAAAATTGATTGTCCTCTGGTGTGGTAGAAATCCCACCACAATTGTGACTCTGAGAGCAAAGACAGCCTGTGCTTTTTGGGGCTGTAACAGCTGAGAGTGTGGCACAGCAGTTTTTATATTATTTTTAGAGTGCTGAAAACATTGTTCCCAAAACAATCTTTCTCTTCTGTCTTCTGTCATAAACTGTGGAACAGGGAAAATGGAAAGGAGCAGAGGTTTGTATAAATTGGCTGGGGTTTTTAAAGTCTTAAAATAGTGTCAGCTTGATGCATGATACTTTGGAAATTGGATTAGTAGCACCTATTTCATCCCACCAGAGAGGTGGGATTTAAAACTTCCAACAACAGAAACACTGGATGTGAGAGAGCTCAGTTTTCCACCCCTCACACAAGTGTCTTGCTGTACTATTTTAAGCAGCTCAGCCATATATATTAAAATATTGCTCCAAACAACAACAGAATGAAAATGTTCCACCAAATGGGGAAAAATAAGGAAAGTGGGCAGCAGCCCTTTCTGAAGAGCTTGTGTTGATTTTGCAAAGTTGGCTGCAAACAAGGTTTGCCATATTTCTTTCCTAGAAAAATGTAGATATTTAATAGAAATCTGTGTCTGAGGCTGCTAAATTGGGGTATGATTTTAGATCTGGGAGGAGCAAAACAGGTTCCAGAGAAGCTGTGCTTGTGTCCCCCTTGGAAGTGTTCAAGGCCAGGTTGGATGGGGCTTGGAGCAATCTGGTCTAGGAGAAGAGTCCTGAGTATGGTGAGTCCATGGAAAGAAACTTCTGGTTTTCCTGAGATGCTGCCCTTGCAATGGGAGCTCACAAATACCCCACATAGTTTGAAATGCCCTGAGCAGAACCCAGCTGTGCTTTCTCACAGGTGATGAGGGATTTTCACTTGTATTTTATGGGGGATTTTCAAAGGGCAGTGCAAGAGTATCTGAGTGTATTTGACAGGCAGAGAGGGCCAGTGTGGCAGCAGCCTAATGGAATGGAGCTTTTCCTTCTGTGATCCTGTATAACCTGAGGCACTCTGGGGCTCTTGGACCCGGCAGCTGGACAAGTTAATCATTGTAACAAGGGATAAATTAACCTGCTCCACTCTCCTTAGCATGGCTGTGATGAGCATTAAGTAAACCAGCGAGCCCTTGCCAAGGTAGGAGCTTGTTCTTAGCCAGGGAGGAGGGAGAAAATATTGCTTGGAGTAAATAAAGCAACTCTGCTTCCCCAGGAAGAGGAAAAGAAGTAATTAAATATGTGAGTGCTGCATGGAATAATTTGCACAAGAATATATCTTGTCTGCTATGCAGGAATGTTCCAAATCAACTATGCTTCTCCTGACCTTTATTTTTCTGTATTTCTACCACATCATATAAGAGACTCTTGATTTAAAAAAACCAAAGCACCTTGTGTGGAGGCATTTTTTCCTTTCTTCAGAGTGCCTCTTTCTTTTGGTCCCTCCAGAGCTCTCACTTCATTTCTGCTGTTCCTTGGAGCACAGGCTTACCTCTTTCCTGATTCCCTGGGTTTGTTTTGCCTCTGGGTGTCATGAACACTATAAATTGTGGGGTTTTTCTCTCCATCTTAAATCTGTCTCTTCAAGTGGTTTACCTTTGTTTACCTGTTCGAGTGATGGATTTTTCTCACCTTTTATTACTTAGTGCTTTTTCTTCATTCTCTAAAACCAACTTCTCCCTTGCCCTGTGGCTGTTAGATGCCATTACAGGAGCATTCATTCTTTCTCTGCTGCTTCTCTCAGCTTTCACAGGGAGCTGAGAGCTCTTTGGGGTTAAACTTGACTCACTTCAGTGCCTTCCTTGATGCTGCCTGTGTACTTGGTGTCATGGTTTGACACTGGCACAATGCCAGTGCCCCCATGAAAATTCCCTCTCCCTGGCATCTGCTGTGAGGTGGTACCTGGAAACAAGCAAAGCAGGCTCCTGCTTAAGGAAAAAAAAACTTTATTAACTAAACTACAAAAAACTAAACTACACACAAAAGAAAAAAAGAAAAAAGACAAGGAAAATGAAAACCTCACAAAAACACTCTCCTCCTCCTCCCCCCTAAATTCCCAATACAATACGTCTTCCAAAATCACCAATTCTGGGTCCAGCACCACCCTTTAGAATGCTCAACTTCCAGTTCCTCAAGAGGAGAGGGAGTCCTTCCGTGTGTTGTGGTGGCCTTTTCCGTCCTTGTTCCGGTGCTCTCACCACCGAACAAGAACCAGGGCTGCTTCCAGGGTTGTCTTTTTAAGGATGCTTTGTCCAGTTCCAGAAAAGCACAGTCTTTCACCTTTGGGACATCTGTCCCCCCCATATTTTATATACCTCCTGGGGCCGAGGGGTACCCACACTGAATCTTCTTTGGCTCTGGGACATTTCTCCCCCTGGACTCAGTCTCTGTATCAGACGGAAACATGGCTCTGCCCATAGCTACACAAAAGAGTCCAGCATAAAATGCCACTCCATCTTCTCCATTTTCCCAACATCTCTCACTCTCTCTCTCTCTGATCCAGACCTTCATCACTCATCTAGGAAGGGTTAATGTTCTGTGAAGTTTTCATTGTCCAAGAAGGGTAAAAACTCCTCCAAGCAGCTGGACTCCTGGCTGCACACCGCCCCCCATCTCCTCAGCCGGGCTGCCTGCTGCCAGCACATGTTTACTAAATTTCAAGGTAACGGCCACAAAAACAGGCTGCACCCTCTCTCTGTCTGTCTCCAAGAGGGGGGGGGGGGGGGGGAACAGGCTGCACATTGCTTCCCGGCATTTCTTTACTTCTTCCTTCCACCCTTGGGGGGGCCAGGCCTACCTCTCCCGGGCCGGGCCGCATGGCTTTTCCCCTCCCCCCGCCCAGCCAGCAACTGGGCCGGGGGAGAGACCCAACTCCTTCCCGCTGGAAATCCAAAGAGAGCTCTGAAGGAAAAGAGCCCTGCTTTTAACTCCTTGGGTTTGTGGTCTCAAGAGGCAGATCCAAAGCCCCACTGGTCAAACCAGGTGCTCATCTTAAAATCCGAACACCCATTGGTGACCACAGCAAAAACAACATATCCCAGATGTCCCATTTCCAGTCAAACCACAACACTTGGACACTTTAAGGGAATAAAGTCTCAGTGTAGAGATTACAGCTGTGAAATAATGGCTCTTTTGAAGAAGACAAGAATGCTGCTGTCAATCTTTTCAAGGATAAACTGAGCACCTTCTTTTTGGGGAGAACCAGGCTCAGCTCAGCACAGAGGTGGCTGATGCAGGTACCCAGGTTTGGAGGGAATGGTGCAGGTCCTGGGGGTGTGTATGTGGGAGGCTGTAAGGTTTGTGTGGGGTTCTTGGAGCAGTGGGAACACCCCACTGGGAGATGCACATCAGGAAATGGGGGCACAAAGGCCCTGAAGTGTGACCAGCTTTGGTGAAGGTTTCCATAGAAAAAAATATTTTTACTGAGATTTTGGACATTTTGAAGCTCCTTCTCATATCCTTTGCCTGATGAACATTCCCCCTCTGCAAGAGCATGGGGAATCCTGAGTTCACACTCTGAAAACCCCTGATAATTATATTTTTTCTATTTTTCAATGTTGTCATCCCAGCAGGAGTTAGAGAAAGAGAATATATGTGCCCTGCCTGTCTTTGACTTTGTGACAGGAACAATGCCGTGGGGAAGCTGGTCAGAGGAGCATCACTGCTCTGTCCTTAATTTTCCTGCACAGCTGAGGATGATTTAAGAACCAAGGCACAGCCAAGACCTTTCCTCCTCCTGTGCTCATCAAGCGATCAGTGCCTCATCATACCTCAGCTTCAAACACTCGTTTGCATCTGGCTGACCTTGACTGCCCTCCCTGGATGGGAAGATAATAAGGTGGAAGTGTGAAAGATTTGGATTTTAGGGGTGAGTTGTGAAATAGTGTCTGGTGCAGGCTGGTTCTGTGGAAACATTGTGTGCTGTGCCATGGAGGATGAGAGTAAATGGAATAAACAGGAGATAAAAAGGGCAAGGCACCTGGTTAGCTGCTGTTGAAGAAAATGTTGGAAAAAAATACATGTAAGAAATATGTCAGAGATGGTCATTAACTGCACTGCAGGGTCAGAGCTCCTTTAGTCATTGGCCGTGTAGTGAATACTAGAAATTATTTAAAAAGTTCCTAAGTGACTGAGGGCTTTTAGTGAATGGTTGGGGGAAACAAAGAACTTTTATTATAATTTAAGCATCATCCTCTTTCCGAGATAACAGCTGCTTTGAATAAACTGAAATATCTTCTCCATTAGCTCCGGCAGGAACTGGATAAAGCTCTCATTCAGGTAAACTTTAATCCAACATATGTCTGTAGAATAATAAATTTAATGAGAGTCATCAAACATATTGTATGAGTAAGGATTGTGCTTAGGGCAAGAAGAAAGAGTAATTAGGAGTGGACAAAACATGAATTATAGTGGGGAAATGATAATTTATGGTGGTTTAAGGGGAATATTTAACTAAGCTGAGATAAAAGTATACCTTTGTTGCAGGCTAAGCTTTATAACAGAATTCTACTACAGCAAATTTGGGCTCCAGACAGACCTTTGGATATGAGTTTACCTCTGGTTTGAGAAAGCTCAGGGCTTGAGCAGCATTTTATGGCTTTGCTCTTGACCCTTGGGCTATAAATGCTCCTGTAAAATTAATGCCAAAGTTATAGCTTCTACAAATTTCTAAGAATTCCAATGGAGAAAGGTCCACCTGGACGTTGGGGACAGTTTCTCAGAGCAGAACATTTCAGGTGTCATTAAACTGCATTCAAACGCCCTTTTATTGGGGCATAAATTTCACAGCCTGGTCTATCAGCCTGACACGTTCTTTGAGAAGAGACAAACTTTACAAACCACTTTAAAAATAATTTCACTGCCAGGTTTGCAGCTCTGAGAACATTAATAAACTGAAATGGCTTTTCACCCTGCAGTAGCCACTAAGTAATTATAATTGTCTGTAGGCAGACTAATGAAACCAGATGTTAACAACCTAATGAGAATTTTTACCAGCCCTCTGCTCCACAGACACATCCCTTTTCTGTCCCTGATTTTCCTGCACCCAGTGCTTCCCAGAGAAGTTTAGTGTTGCTTGATAGTCAGGTAAAAACTGCTTTATTTTGTAGGAGTGGTGGTGCTTCAACTGGGCTGCTGTCATGCTGGGGTCACATCACAAAGTCCAGTTTCTGCAGGAGCTGGGGAGCATGGAGAGCTCTGATAGCACAGCATGGCAAAGCTGGAGTGGAAGATTCTGGTTTAGTGTGCCCCTGGTTTAGTGGCAGACAGCATTAGTGATTGATAAATCTTTAGTTCAAAGATAAGGTGTTGCTGTTTTGGCTCTAATCTTAGGTTGCTTTCAACACAGTTTTCCCTGGCACTTAAGATACTTTTCTCTTGCTTTCAGTACTCTGTCATTCCAGATGACCTTTAAAGGTCCCTTCCAACCCAAACCATTCCATAATTCTTTGGATACATGATGAATAGCAACATATATTTTACCCTTATTATGGATGATATTACATCATGTCTGGCCTTTTGGGGCTCTTTCTTCTCCAGGTCCTTGTGACTACACTCACTCCTATATGCTTTTAATTTTTTATGTTGCTTACCTGTTGCAGAATGAGGCCTTTGTCGGGGATGAGCCATTTGTTGGTTAGGGGAGACTTGGACACTCAATATGAGTGATAAGCAAGTTCCGTTTATTGAAGAGAGCATCAGATACTTATACAGCAAGTAATAAGCTTATGAATATTCTGTAAGCCAAGCGATCTATTGGTTAAACTGTACCATCAACTCTTTCTCATTCCTTTGGGCCTACATTCCCTATTTTTCATGTCTTTCTGTCTACTTATTATCATACCCATCTAGGCCCAAGGACACGCTAACTTGCAGGCTAACAAGCGAATGTCTACGTGACCTCTGTCATGTAGCCATTTCTTCACAGGAGCCTGCCTTTATCAGGCACAGGGAGAGAGAGTGTTGAACCAAATCGACTTCCAACACACTGGGCCAACCCCCAAAGAGTCCAGTTTGTTCTGCTGCTTCCTTCACGAACACTCGTTGCCTGCCAGTTTGCATTATTTCCATTTCTACTCAAGACTAAGGAGTTTGGGATTTTAGACTGCTATCAGTCTGGGAGCACCCATAACCTGCCTTGGGCTATTGAAAACAAAGAGTTGGCATCACTGAATCTCTGGTGTGTTTCCATCTGTAAGTTAGGAAATGTTTCCCTAAGCCTCGGTATCAGTGATCCTGGTTCTGGTTCTAACTTGTGTTTTCAACAGGGAATTTCCTGTTTTATACTCTAAAGATTGATGGGGTTTCTCTGTGTCTTTGTAGGGGATGGAAAACCAGAGGGCTGAAAGCCCATCTGTCAAGGAGCCGGTGAAGGAGAGGAACGATGGCTCAGAGGAGCCCCAGGCCACATTGTCTGCTAGCAAACAGTACTGAGCACTTTTGTCAGATGTGACAAAGCACATGACAAGCTTTACATGCCTCTTCCTCAGGAAAAACTGTCTGGCAGAGATGACCAATGCCACAGATTGTTTTCTTTCCCGACAAATGCTCTAGGATAAAAAATGTCTACTTGTGCATTGTGCTGAACACAACTTCTCTGGAGGGGTTTCCACAAAAATGGAGAGACAAACAGACACCCATTGGTGGCAGCTCAGACGATCCA
Source organism: Ammospiza caudacuta (assembly GCF_027887145.1). NCBI lineage: Eukaryota > Metazoa > Chordata > Aves > Passeriformes > Passerellidae > Ammospiza > Ammospiza caudacuta. The sequence goes on from NC_080599.1 coordinate 5,697,618, forward strand.
GTGCAGTGGCAAGGGCAGTGTTGTGGAGGCTGGGAGAGGGCCAAGTTTCTGCTGCCTGACTTGGGACAAGTAAATTCAAACAGGGCTTTTTTTTCACCTGAGTGGAGTCTTTTTCAGATGGGTGTTTTGAAGAGAAATCTCAGTCTGGAAGCAAGATGCCCTTCCACAAAGATGCAGTTCTCATCCGTGTGGTTTGGCCTGGCTGAATCATGGTTTTCTTACCTTCAAACAGCACCAAGTTTGAGTAGTAAGGAGCAAGGCAATTACTGAACAACTTCAGTCAACAGGTGTCTGAATGTGAACTTTTTGTCTTGATATTCCTGTCCTTCATGTAATTTGCTTGATGGAAAGCATGTTTGGTTTATTTCCCCCTGTGCTGCAATCAGCATTTAAGACAGGAATTGCTCCTTGCTGTCTCTTCATGGCAGCTGCAGAGCTGCTTGAACCTGTTCTCCTCTGATAGCAGAGGGGATTTATTTAGCTCTGTCCTGCTCAGCAGTGGCAGGAAAGTGACCACATGCCTCAGTAGCACAGCTGGCATCTTCCTGTGCTCATGGAAGAGACAGGTTGATCAGGAGAATTGTTCCCAGTGGGGTTGTTAAGCTGTGAATCTGGTCTCTAGGGAAGCAAATGAAATGTGAGTGTAGTTCTGGGATGTCTGGGTTCAGTTTTTATCTCCCTTACTGATTTTCTGAATCCTTCAAATATGACCCTGTTTATCTGTTCAGATGCATCTGAGCTACTTTTCCAGATTGTCATGCCTGGTTATAGAGACATTTCTCCAGAGTGATGAGTTTCCTTATTCTAAGACACACACATCCCTTATGAGGAGGCATTTAAACTTGGCAGTAGTGTCTCTCTTTCTCCACAAAGCAATGTGACCTGTGTGCCCTGGCAGCCATCTGAGGATAGATCAGATGCATCTCATCCTTGGCTTTCCTGAGTGAGCAGTGGTGAGAATGTCACTGGCAGATTGTCTCCCATAATGATTGTCATGAGGTCCACACTGTTCTTCAGAGCCTCATGATTTTCCAGCTTGAAATCACAAAATTGGGAAAGCTGCTCAAGATGTTTTGCTCACAATTATTTGAAGGTATTGTCTGTGGCTGCAGCTCTCTCCACAGAGAGCAGCAGGCACAATTTTGCCAGGCATTGTCCTGAGAAAGGCTGTGAGAAGATCAGAGAAAAGAATGAGAAACAATTCTTATCTTCACTTGCTGCGCCTGTTGTTGTGAACACATGGAATGTGTTATGGAGATTTGTTTACCAAAGGGTGATTTCTTAATTGGACACTGGTGATGGTGTTTTGAATTCGATTGACCAATCTGGTCTGTCTGTATCAGACTGTCTGTGAGGGCAATGAGTTTCAGTATAGTATAGTATAGTATAGTATAGTATAGTATAGTATAGTATAGTATAGTATAGTAAAATAGAGTGATTGATCAGCCTTCTGGAATCATGGAGTCAATGCTTATTATTTCCTCGATGGGGATGCCATGCTATGATAATTATCACCACCAGGTCCTCATTTGGTTTTATTTTCCAGGGTGAAATCTCCCTCTGATGGACACCTCCTACCCCGTGCAAAAGCCCAGGTCACGTCACCTCCAGCTGTGGAAGAAACGGAGCTGCTCCAGAAGCTTCACCATCTCCTGGAAGCCAAGGGGTTTCAGACAAGGATGGAAGGAGTGGAACTCCTCCAAGACCTGTGCAAAACCAGCCCCCAGCTCATCTCCACTAACATTGCCCAAGTATGTAGGGTATCTTCACTGCTCCTTTCCTTTAGCTCCTTTCCTAAACCTGTAGCAGCAAAGTTAATTCAGTGTGTCTTGGCACTCTGTCCTGGCTGTTTGGGACACGCTGGTCCCTCTCACCCAGACAAATGTAATTCAGGTCCAGGCTTCAGGACAAGTTATTTCAGTCCAGCTGTATTTGTCTGGCAGGTGCCTATTGATGCTGTTCATCAGATGATGGCAGAATTTTCTGCTGGTGTAACTGCTGCTCTCTCCTACTCCCAGCTGGGTTAAGTGAAGGGAATCTAGCCCCTGAAAGCATGGCAATTGTTCTGTAGACCAAAAATGGGTTTGCATAGGGAAGAGAAGTATCAGGGTGGGTTGGTTTAAACCCAGCTGTTTTATTTAGGAATACTTCTATATACTCCATCTTGTCTTACACAGGCACAGCTCTGGCTACTCATTTCCATCCTTGTTCCTATTCCTCTTGGTAAAGACAGTGATCACCCTTCTTGGGGGTCTGTTTTTCTCTTTGGAAAAGGAGGAAAACAGCTAAGGACTCATCTCTGCCTTCTCCTCCCAGTAGCTGCTTTTTCCCTTTTTCCAGGGAAAGGTGCCTGATAATGAGGCTATCAAGGGACTGAACCTGCTCTAATGAGAGCTGTACAGCACATTACATTTCAGAAGTCCACCTGTTACTTACAGAAATTGTCTGGATCCTGGAAGAGTTGATCACTTTCATCTTTGACATTGCTGATTGCTACAGCTGCTCTTCAAACAGGGGCATTTGAATCCAGCTTTCACGTTGCTTGTTCTCTTCACAGATTTTTGAATATTTTGTCCTGAGAATATCTGACAGCCATAAGAAAGTGAAGCAGAGGGTGCTGGACGTGCTGGCTGAAATCACAGGGGCCCTGAATGATGCCTTGAACCCGGTGATCATTGGTTTGGTGGAAGGAGTAACAAAGAACCTGAACTCAAAGGATCCCAGGGTTCGTGGGGCAGCTGTGAAAGCACTGGGAGAATCCATTGCTCATTTGGGTAAGGCTGAGCCCTGGCAGGGACTCTCCTCAGCTTCGTCTCTGTCTCTCCTGCACAAGAGAGCGCTGAGTGCCTTGACAGCTGCTCTTGTCTGTGGAACACTGCAGCTGACACCCACCAGAGGCTGTGCAGGTGCAGTCCTTATGCACCATCCCCAACAGGCTGGAATGGGATCAGCATTTCCCAACAGTCCCAGGAGCCCTTGGCTCTGTGCTGCTTGTCTGAAGAGCAAGTCCTGGACTACAGCTCTGCTACAGTTCAGGGGCAAAGGGGGTTTGGAGTTTGCTTGGGCCCCATCTGACTTCCCAAATGAACAGCTTTGCTGTTGGCATGAAGGGACACTGACCCATCAGAGCTTCTGCAGAGCAGCCACCTGGAAGGCTCTACATCAGAGGCATTAGCTGCCTATTTTCCACTTTTCTTCTTTGTCTTCTGTTTTCAGAGGGGAACTGATGATTCACCAAGTCCATTTCTTTAGAACAAACAGGTATAAAACCAGCTGTCAATGATGCCTTGTTCAAAATGTTGTTTTGCGTGGGGCAAGATGGCCACAGCAATTAACTACATAGGCAAGGGCTGCTGTAAATTCCTTTGCCACACAGATTTATGTCAGCTCTGAGAATGCTGCACTGGGAAAATAGGGCTGAAAAAAGGAGTGTTGAAGAGGCAGGTCTTCAAGGGGAGCTTCCACTTTCTCCTCCCCAGCTGCTCTGTGAACTCAGGAACTGCCTGACTCAGTGCCTTTCTGTGACCCAAGTATGGGGCTCTTCCTTTGTGCTCTGGGATGCAAAACCTTTTCACTGCTTCCATGTGACTGAACTCTGGAGGTCCCTGATGTGAAATGTTTTAACACAGCTCCTGCTACAGCAGACAACTTTGGATTTACAACTGTGAGAGGAGAGCTTTTCTTTTGGAATTTAAAACCCTGCCAAGTAGGCTGGAAGGAAAGAAGAAAAGGATTCAAAACACAGCAGAAATGTACTTTATTTTATAAAATGGGGTTGGCCCTGCCCTTTCTCATATGACCTGAGCAAAGTGAGCAGAAACGTATGTTTCCCTTGTAGATAAAGTGTCCCTGCTGAAAGAGTTCAGCTACCAATGGAATCACCTGAGTGGCCAAGCCCTGCTGGATGTCACCGAGTGTATCACAGGTATGGCCTCCCCTTCTGAGCCCAGAGCTCTTCCCAGGGAGCATTTACAGGGAATGCCTGTGAGCAGACAGCAGAGCAGCTCCTCCAAACCAGGAGCTGCTGAGCGTGTCCCTGCTGCCCCATGGCCAAGGCAGGTGGGTTTGGCAGGTTTTCCCTGGCTGCTGCAGAGCTGGGCAGCACCTGAGATGGGGGCGGCGCTCGGCCTGGGGCTGAGCTCTCACTGGGGCAGCTCAGAACCACCTCCAGCAAAGGGAGGGCTAAAAATGCCCCAGCTGGCTCCTCTCTGGGAAGCACAGGGACATCTGTGATCTTTGAGGGGAAATGGTGGCCAATGCTCTTTAAGGGCATCCGTTTGTTTTGTCCTCACAGAATTCTTGTTTTTCTCTTGGAAAGTTTTGAGGCTGAACCGTGCAGAGCCTGGGGGTCACAGCTTAGTCCAGAACTCAACAGAGGTACCAGAGGCACGGGTTTAGTGCAAGGCAGCCTCTGGGGCACAGGGACAGAAGAAGAGTGCTGAGGCTCCCTGCCTGTGCTGTCAGAGGGGCCTTGGACTGAGCCTTTCAGGGTGTGCAAACAGTGTCTGCCTGTGTCAGCGCTGCCCAAAATGCTACAAATGCAGCTGATAATTGATTCCTCAGTGGAGCTTGCTATGTCAGCAAGAGCCAAGGAATGGAAAAAGGATAATCTCAATGTATAATAGAGAAGATGATTGATAGCCTTGCTTTAACTGGGCTAAATCCACTGCTAAATATGCCAACATCTTTGAATGCAAGGTTTAATAACTTTGTGTCTTCATTAGGCATCTCAAAAGCGCATGTTCTGAGATTGGGAATGTCAAAGGCCCTTTAAAGAGCATTTGAATAAAGTAGATCTCCAGCAACAGGGAATTTAGTTTAGCAGTTCTTTTGATCTCTTTTTCAAATAAAGGAATTAGCCATAAATTAGGACTACTTTAGAAAAAGCCGATATTCTCTCTGAGATTTAGTAGGAACAGACAGCTGTTCCTCACATTCAGTAGTCACCGATGTCTTTAATTGCATTTAAACTGAAATGAATTCCCATTTTAAAATGGGTACCATAACCCTTTCCCGCTTAGCAGAATTGGTTTTGGGTACTTGCAGGAGCTCTTTCAATGTTGATGTCTGCTGGTGGATTAACAGCATAGAGAAAATGAAGTCTCTTCCACCACAGAATATTAAATGGCTGCTAGATAACATTTTGTCTGATCAGAAAATAAGAATGGTCTCCAGAGCATTTCAGGTTTTCATCTCTTAGCCAAATCTGCCTGTTGCAAGGAGCCTATTGGTAGTAAGCTTTTGTCTATGTTTGATACAGTTCAGTTAAGAAAATGGGCAGAGAGATTTCAGAGACAATGGGAGAAAACACTCGTGTTTTGGTTACCTTTCAGTCCCCTGTGTAGCATTTCTCTTTCTCTATGCCCCTATTTGAGTGGACATTATAAGAAAAAATGCCATTAAGACTGAGAGGGGAAATGGCATTAAAATGTGGAGATGCTCAAATACCACAGGAATGGGGTCTGGGTAATTGTCTAAGACACCCTGAGGTTTGAAGCAGCTCTTTGTAGGAAGCCCCAAAAGCATTCTGCCAAAGAAACCAGCTGGCCACTGATGTTTCTCATCCAGCTGTCAGGCAGCAGCCATCTCTGGTGGGCTGGAGTTTTGAGGTGTGTTCTAATCCTGCCCTTTGCTGTGTGCCACTGAGCACAGGGAAGAGCCAGATTAGACATTTGGCACTTGACATCAAAGTTACAAAAATGGAATCATCCCTTTTATTAGAAATCTCTCCATTTCCTCTCTATGATGCATTTCCAAATCTTCAGTGCGGGTTTAGACAACTTCTTAATGGAAATCAAAAGCAATTGGACATTTCATTCATTGTTCATGCAGAGATTGTGAAATAATTTAGTAAAGGTAGGAAGTCTGCCGCAGGGACAAGGCTCTGGTTGGAGCAATTAGTGCTGAGGGGTTGGTGGTTCTGTTTCCAGGATGATCAGCTGCTTTGCCCGTTTCTGGACCAAGGGGCTCTGGGTGCTGTTTTGCTGCTCTTGGCCAGAGAGGCTGGCAAGAAGCAGAAGCAGAGGCAGATCCTTGTTGCAGTGAGGCTGGTGGGTAAGGAGCTGTGTCTCTGTCCCGGCAGTGCTTGTGCAGGGGGTTCATGCCAGGAGCCCTGAAGTCGCCCAGCGCGACGCCCTGCCCGTGCTCTGGTCCTGCCTGGAGAACAAGGCGCTGCCTGTGCGGAGCGCCAACGTCCGCACCGTGGCCACCAAGCTGGCCTCTGCCCTCTGCAAGGTGATGGGCACCCAGCTGAAGGAATGTGCTGCCAGCAAGCCTCCACATGTGCGGGAAAACCTCCCCAAAATGCTGGGCTGGTGAAGGCGAGATGTTCTCCAGAAAGCTGAGGAAGCGCTGAGTTGGAAACCTCTGGATTTGCCTTTTGAGCTGCGCCAAAAATGACAAAATCCTAAGGAAGGGTGTGCATCTGCCCCCACTCTCTCCATCACATTTCCTAGTCATGGCATGCGGGGCCTGAAGCAGCTCCAGATTGAAGACAAGATGAAGGGCAATCATGGCTCAGCCTCACACAGAGGTGAGGGGGGAGCTGGGCCAGTCTCTGCTGGGAGGAAGGGTCTGGTGGCAGCCCAGAGAGGCCGTGCACATTGCCAGGGAACAGCTGTGCCCTGCACGTGCCCCTGCAAGGAGCTGTGCTGCTGCCAGTGCCCCTGGAGCTGTGGGGCTGCTGAGCTGTGGGGCAGGCAGAGGAGCAAGAGGGTGCATGTGCAGCTGAGTCATTCCTGGGGAGCACAGGGCTCTGGGCTCCCTGCTGCCCCAGGGCAGCCCAGAGGCCAGGCTGGGCCTGTGCCAGCTCTGGGCAAGTGGCTCAGGGTTTGCCCTGGCCTGCCTCAGTGTCTGCCAGCAGGAGCATGTTTCCCTGTGCAGCTGTTTAGACATTTCCAGGAAATGTGTCCCAGGAATTATGTAGCTTCAGATGCTTTAGGTTTACATGGTGGCCTCTGTTAAAGTTTGCCTCTCTGTTAAACTTTTTGTCTCCATTTTGCAGATCTGGCTGGTTACAGTCCTACCGAGAAGTTTTCTCCGGACACTTCCGATGTTCCCTCACCCACAAAGTCCTTGCCTCCCATCCAGAAGAGCTCTCTTTCCTCCCAGCTCAGGAAGAAGCTGCCGCCTGTGTGAAGAGTGTTTGAAGAATAGGATTGATGCATTAGGCTTGATAGTTACAGCTGTACATACGTTCTGATCTTTAGATGTAGTTTTGAATTAATGTCTTTTGATTTTGTCTTTAAGTTTTGATGACATATTTTTAATTGTATATATTTTATTTTGATGATGAAAAACAAAAATAAATAAATAACATTTAAATAAACCAGGAGGAGAATGTGAGACCATGACCTGCTAGCCTAGAGATTATGGGAGTGCAGCTCATTCAGTGTGCCAGTGTCTCACCACATTCTTTCCTCATTGGGCCTCTCCTATTCCTCTTTGGCCATGTTTTCTTTGTGTCATTTGTGCTGCTGTTTTCAACTTCTCATTGTAACAGGGCCACACCTTGACATGTTTGGGGGACAATGGATCCAAAAGATCCTGTATAGTCAAAGGTTTTCTACCTAGGTGTGTTCTGTGCTCACCAAAGGCCTGAGCAAAGAAATCAAGAGAAGTGTGCCCAAATCCCAAAGCTTTGCTCCTTTGCCATCTCCCACAGATCTGGCTCACAGGTGTCTTCAATCACAATTCCATACGTAAGAAGAAGTCATGGATTTCACTGGGAAATGATGCACTGCTTTGGCAAAGTCACCTGTATGTATATTTACCTGGGACAGCACTCCAGCTGTGTTTGCACCTTGTTTGCAGAAGGATGAGTGCCCTGGGAGGCCAATAACAAGTGACAAGGGCTCCTCAAATCTACACTGCAGCCTGGGTGCCATTCAGCCCAGAGCTAGGAGATCATTTGTTGCCATGGACCAGTGCTTGCCAGTGGAATGAATTCCTGCCCAGCTGGAAGAAGCAATTCTGGATTCAGCTCCAGCTGTTGGTGGTCTGCATGATCATTGACAATGATGCCCTTCCAGAAATTATTCTGCAGTTTCCTTTCATAGTCATTTGAAGCTTTTAAACTTCACATTTCAATTTGCTTTGCCTTAGGGAAAAAGACTTCTGGGCCCAGTGCAAACTGTAACCTTTTGGCAGCCAAGTCCTCAAGGTTGCCAGCTTCTGATGTTACAGAATGTCACCTGGCTGAATGAGTTTGCTTAGCTCTGGGTCTAGTCCTGGCCTAGTAAAACAGTTGGTAGCTCTATACCTTCCTTTCTCTTCCTCCCTCTTTTTCCTTATTTTTCCCTTTCCCCCCAGTTCCTCCTCAATGCATTTTGCTGTGGTTATTCAATAAAGGTACATTTGTTTTGGTTATAGCAGCAACTCCCTGTACCGTGTCGGTGTTTTTTGCACTCTGAGATCAACCCACAAACTACCACAAAACCCGTTTGTAAGGACAGATCGTGACACTTGTATACATACTATAGAAACCTTCTATCAAACCTTAAAAATTCTCTACAAATTCATTTCCAACATTACTGGGCCTGGCACCGCCCAGATCTGGTGTTGCTGCCACCACCAGTGCCCAGATCTGGAAATTCCCTTGTTCTGGCAGAGCCAAGTCCAGCAATTTTCTGGTAAAGAAAGTCAAAATCTGGCAATTTCCCAGTGCTGGCACCAGCAATGCCAAGATCTGGTGTTTGCTGCCACTGCCCGTACCCCAGTCTGGACATTTCTTATTCCAACACAGCCAAGTGCAGCAATTTTTTGGAAAAAGAAGACAGAAGGCAGCAATTTCCTGGTGCCAAGACTGTCACCACCCAGACCTGGTGTTTGATGGCACTGCCCATGCCCAGATCTGGATATTTCCCTGTGCCAGCACAGCCCAAGTGCAGCAATTTGCTGGCAAAGAAAGCAAAACCAGGCAAATACCTGGTGCCTACACTACTCCGATCTTGTGTTTGCTGACACCATCAGTGCCCAGATCCGGAATTTTTCAGATGCCTGCACAGCATAATTCCAGCAATTTCCTGGCACAGAAAGTTAATATTTGGCAATTTCTCAGTGCCAGCAAAACCCAAATGCAGCAATTTTCTGGCAAAGAAAGCCAGAACTCGGCAACTTGCTGCTACTGGGTCTGGCACCGACCACATCTTGTGTTTGCTGCCCCAGTACCCAGATTTGGAAAATACCTGGTGCCAGCACAGCCCAAGTCCAGTGACTTGCTGGCACAGAAAGCCATAATTTTGATATTTGCAGGTTCTGGCTCCAGCACCATCCAGCTCTGGTGTTTGCTGGGACCGCCAGTGCCCAGATTTGGAAATTTCCCGATGCCTTCACAGCCCAGGTCCAGCAATTTGGTTTTAGCTAGCTTAGGCAGAGAAGTTCCTCAGACTGTGGCTTTCCTTTTTCTTGGAATTGTTTAAACCTGCTCTGGAATGAAAACCCAGAAAAACACCGGCAGCAGCTCACACTTCTGGCCCACTGAGCTCTGGGACGCTGCATTCCAGAACCAGAGGGACTTAGAAGAGACCAAGTGAGCCAACTACAACCCACAAACAGGACTTTCTGAATTTGCCATCTCTTCAGCACTGTCAGAGGTTTTATTTAATATTATTCATTTTTCATGCTTGTGATTACTTTACTTGTGAAATAAAGTGGGGATTTTTCACTTTTCTCAAGGGAGGTCTTTTCCTGAACTAGTAGGGGGAGGGGCCGCTTGAACTTGCTTTCTAGATGGACCCCTTTTGGAGGTTTCCTCCCAAAATTTGCCCTAAACCAGCACAGTCACAATGAAAATTTCATCAGTGGCGGAATTTCCTGGTGGAAAGTCTTGTGACAGAAGCTTGACCTTGCTCTCCATGAGAGATTCTTGGGAAGAGCAGACAGGAGAAGATTCCTGGAAAACTGAAACAGCTTTCCAGAAGGGAAATGAAAATGAAAGAAACAATCCAAGATGTTTCCCTCTATTTCTATGCTCCCCTTTTCCATGTTGCATCCCAGTAATTCCAGGTGCACCTCACCTCTGAGATCATTGACTTAGTGATTTTTAGATGGTCTAAAATCCCATGAGCCACACACAGTTTTCCTTCCCCTGTTTTTACTGGAAAGCAACACTGGAGATGTCAGTGCAGTGCTGGGCTCAGGTAGGAATCCTACCCCAAGGGAAGGTGGCCCGACAGTGTTTGCCCCTCAGCAAGGACAATGCACAGCAGCGAGCGAGGGGATCGCTGTGCCAGTGCGCAGGAGTCAGGGCTCTGCATCCGGGCTCAAGGCTGCAAAGTTCCCGTGTTTGGGCAGACGGAGGGGCTGTCCCCGGGGCGCGCGGGGCTCGAACGTGGGGCTCGTGGGGCGAGCGGGGAACAGACACGGGGACGAACGGCCCCGGTGCTTCAGTTGCAGCGGCGGCAGCGGCAGCAGCAGCAGCAGCGGCAGCAGCAGCGGCGAGAGCAGCTAAGCAGACAGTTTAAAACACGCTTTCTCCTATTTTTCTTCCTCTTTCTCTTTGTCCCTTTCTTTCTCTCTCTCTCCCTTTCCCGCTGTCGGGCACCCTTCTCCCGGGGTCCCGAGTCCGGCGTCCCTCTCCTCTCCCCGCCTCCCTCTCCCCTTCCGGGCCGGGCCATGCCCCCGGCCCGCCCCCGGCCCCGGGCGGGGCTGCCCCGTGCCCGGCCCCGGCCGTCCCGCCGCGGTCTCGCCTCCGCCTGGCTCTGGCCGTACTGGCGGTGGCGCTGCTGGGCGGGCATCAGTGCCTGGTGCGGGGGCGGCATCGCCGCCCTTCGGCTCCGCCTGGCCCGAGCCCGGCCCCGGGCCCGAGGCAGGGTCCAGTCCCGGCCCCGGCCCCGGCTCTTCCCGGGGCTCGCGGAGGACACACGCGGCGCGGCCGCTCCCGCCGCCTCCGCTGCGGCTTCCCCGGCTCGAGCTCCGTCGCTCGGCAGCGCGGCCGCCGGCCCCGAGCCTCCCGTGCCGCGTTCCCGGGATCGAACACCCGGGCATGGCCGGCCCGGGACGGGTGAGGGGCGCTCGGGGGCCGTCGCTGGCCCCGGGCCGAGCGCTGACCGCCGCGTCCCGCCCGCAGGGACGGCGCAGGAGGCCCTGCAGGAGCGGCACCGGCTGCGTTCGGTGCTGGGGCGCCAGAGAGCCTCGAGAGTGCCCAAGCTGGCCACTGTGGAGGAGGAGGAGGAGGAGGAAGAAGGCCCTGGAGCTGCTCCAGCACAGGAGAATGAAGAGGCGGTGCCGTTCCATCCACCGCAGGAGGGTGAGTGGCAGAGCTGGGCTGCAGGACTGGAGCCTGCAGCCACCTTGGCCCCATGCCATGCCATCCCATCCCATCCCATCCCCTGGGAAAATGCCCATGGACAGGATGGAAGAGGGGCTGGGCAGACACCCCGCAGGGGCCATGCTCCATCCCCTGGGGCGTCCCGAGGCTCTCCCTGCCTGGGGAGTGCAGGTCTGGGCTGTGTTCTCTGGCCTCTCCCGCAGCCCCTCAGCTCTGGCTGCGCTCGCTCTTTGCCAGATGCAGCCCTGGAGCGCACACAGGAGCAGGAGCGCAGACGTGGCCGCTTCTGCAGCACAGCGCAGGTACCTGCAGCCACCCCCACCTGGGCTGGGCCTGCTGTCCATGCTCAGCCCAGCACCGTGTGTGCAGCACTCCATGCAACATCCCCGGCTTCTTGCCCTTCTCCTACAGCTCGTTTGCGATTTCATCAGGAGCATTTGGCAGGAAGAGACCAGCACCATGGGCACTGGGCTCAGAGCTCGCTCAGAGCTCCTCAATCATGAGACCAGTGCCGCCATGCTGGATTTGCTCCTGGAGAAGGGTGTTGCCAGGCCAGAACAAGTAAGCAGCTGGGGCCAGGCTTCAATTCCCCCATGAGTCCTGTGCATTCCCCAGCAACGCCTGGTGGTCCCTGGGAGCCTTTGAGGCCATGGCAGTGCGCTGGGAAGGGAAGGACTTCTCTGGGGACCCTGGGGACATTGTTCCCTCTAGCAGCTTTCCAAGTCTCCCCGTGCCTTCTCCAGGTGCCCGCCATGGTGAGGTACATTCACCGCTGGCTCATGGCCAATGATTCTGCCGAGCACAGGCTGGACAAGGCCCTGCTGGATCTCACCGCAGCACACCCGGGTGACGCAGTCGTGACGCTCCTGCGTGTGGCCCCGTCCTGTGACAGGTATGGGGCCCACCTGCCCAGAAGGCTCAGGCCTTCCCAGCCCATCAGCCTGTACCACCTGTCCCAGGTGTCTGAGTTCCAGGGCCCTCTGGCTGCTGTCTTTCCCAGCCCTGGCACGTCAGCCCCCGAGCCTGCTGCCATGCTGCCTTGCTGCCCCTAAGGGCCCTGTCCCCACAGGGCAGTGGGCAGAGGCAGAGCCTGTGGTCAGCTGGGCCCCTGGGGATGCCCAGGCCACGGTGCTGTGTCTGAGACCGCCCCTGAGACAGAGCTCTAACCCTACAGAGCTGCTTTGACCATGTGGAAGACCATCATGGGCTCGCTCAGGACTGCAGAGCCAGTGCAGCTGATACTCCTGGATGTGCTGGGGAGCTGGCCAGAGCACAGCATGTGCACCTCTGATAGGGACAAAACGGGTGTCTTTGGCCTGGCTGTGAGTTTCTGACACTGGCCTTTGCTGGCCCCAAGGCTCCCTCTCCAGCAGCTCTCCTTCCTCCTTCCCCCACTGCATCTCCCTGCCTCAGGCGCTGGCCTGAAACCTGGCCCAGGGGCAGCTTCAGGCCCACCAGGCCCTGTGCTCTGCCTGCCAAGGTCTCTCGGGGCCTCTCCCTGCTAAGCTTGGGCCCCACCACACGGACACCTCGGCACTGAGTGCTGTCTCGGGGGGCTTTGTCCCTTGCAGGCAACCGTGGTGATGTGGAAGATCCTTCAGGAGGCCCCTGTCCCAAGAATAGTGGCTCCGCATTTCCCCCACCTGTTTGTGCATCTGCTCTTCCAAGTGTTCTTCAGCACAGAAGAGATGCCAGAGGAGGTTGATACCTTCTGGAAGCAATGCCAGGAAGAGCACGGCCTTGCCACCAGCCCCAACAGGTGCTCCATGCCACTCCTCCTGTCCCTGCCACATGGCCTGCGAAGGAGCCAGTGCTCCCAGTGTGACTTGGGCTTTGCTGTGCACACAGGTTTGCAGTGCAGACCCTGAAGTCCCTGCTCTGCCTTCTCCAGTGTGAGCAGGTGGTGGTGTCAATGGAAGGCAAGCGTGGCTGGGACACGCTGCTCTGTGTTGATACCCATCACTCTGCCGTGGCTCTGCTGGCCGGGTGAGACACCCCCTTCTCCTCATTGCTCCTGGCATTTGTGCCCTGTGCCCGGGCTGTCCCACATAGTCCCCGTGGCTGTGGGCCAAAGGGATGAGCGACAGCAAAGCAGACTGGAAAAGGCTGGGAAAGGGGGTGCCCAGGAGCGGCCACACCTCAAAGGGCCCAGGTCCCCTGGCAGTGGGTGGTGGGGAAGGACAAGAACCATGTGAGTCAGTGCTGGGAGAGGCTTCCCCCCCCCCCGCCCCGGCTCAAGGTCTTAGTGACACTTTCCACCTTCCAGGGAGATGCGCCATGCATCCAGGCCCTTGTGTAAAAGGATCTTATGCTGCCTCCTTGAGATGCTCAGCAAAGAGATGCCATACTGGGATTTCCCTGCCCTGGCATTCCTTGTGGAGGTGAGCCTCAAGGCCAGCATGACCTGGCTGAGCTGCCTCCCAGCTCTCTGCCCTCTTGTTGCCGCAGCCACCTGGGACGGTGCCCGTGCTCTGTGCTGCTGCCTGGGCCCAGCCCCGTGCGGCTCCAGGCTCCTGCCGGCCGGCTCCCCCGTCACTGCCCTGTGTCTTGCAGGTCCTCGAGTGCCTGGACTTGAGGGAATGCAGGGACAGCATCATGGATCTTGTCTTGTCATGGCACCTGCAGAGAGACCGCGCAGACATTGGCAGCCAGCTGCTCAGGGCCCTTCTCCCGCTCAGGGACCATTCCCTGCTGGTGAGAAGGGGGCAGTGGCTGAAGCCGTGCAGGCAGCGTGGGGCTGGGCAACGCAGTCGCTTGGCCTTGCCTGGCCTTCGGGCGCTGTGGCAGTTGCTCCCAGCTCTCCTGCCTCCCGCTTCAGCTGCCCCAGTGCTTCAGGACAGGCCTTTGGCCTCTGGGCCCTGCGGCAGCAGGGTGGCCTTTCACAAAGTCGTGTTCCACACAGGCCGAAAGAATGTGGAGCCTGACCGAAAGGCTCGTGGAGCTCCTGCGGCTCAGGATGACCACCATGCTACTGGGCTATCTGTTCCTGGATAACGGTGCCCGCATACCCAGTCCCATTGCCCTGCATTTGGCTAAGGTGTTCCTGCCACTCTTTGACCACGTAAGGCTCTGTGCCCCCAGCCACAGCCACTGGCTGCTGCCCGGACACTTGGTGCCCCGTGCAGATGCAGGCCTGTGCCAATGTGGGCCAGAACCAGCTGATGCTGAGCTCTTGCTGCCTTCCTGTTCTACAGGGTGATAGCCAGGTGCAGCAGTTCTCCATGATTGTCTTTCACACCTTGATTTCTGCTGTAGAAGAAGAAGGAAAAAAGCCCCTGATGACACAAGTGTGGCAGAGCCTGCTCCCACTGCTCTTCCACTGCCATGATGAGAATCTGCGTGTGGCACAGGTGAGGACTCGCGGGCTGCTGCTGTCCCCCTGGCAGGGGGCTCGGCTGCTTCCTGCCCTGCACCTGCTGGACCGCAGCCTCCTCCAGGCTGCGGCTCCTGTGCCCTGGGCTCTGGGGCCATGTCCGCATCTCTGCTGCTCTCCAGACTTCTCGGGAAACGCTGCTTTGTGCAGTCAAGTTCCTGAAAAGGAAAGCTCTTGAAAAAACTGTGAAGAAAGAGAAACTCTCCAAGTTCACTGAGCTCCTGGTAAGGAGGGCCGGCATGCCCCAGCCTCACCCTGGAGAAGGCCCTGAGGGCGGTGCTCAGTGTGCAGGGCTGTCAGCTGTGCCCCTGCCCGCTGCTGCAGCCAGAGGCCCCGCGGGCTCTTCTCCAGGCTCCCGTGGGCCCGAGCCGGGTGCCCATGGAGCCCCGGCCCGGCGGGGCTGCGGGGCGGGCCGGCACTGCGGCTCCCCGGGCAGCAGGCGGCCCTCTGCCCCCTCCTCTCGGGAGTCCTGGCCGAGCCTCAGGGCTGTGCGGGCAGGGGAGGCCGGGGCTGGGCGCAGGCAGCACCCGGCCCAGGGGCTGAGCCCGCGCCAACCCTTCCCTCCTGCCGCTCTCTGCAGCTGGCAGAGGACAGGAGCCGAGCGGCCGAGCACCTGCGCCGGGCCCTGCGCTACGTTGAGAGCCCACAGGAGCCCCTGCGAGAGGCGGCCATCAGGTTCATGGGTGAGTCCCGAGCCCGGGCTGCCCCTCCCCTCCCCGGCCCGGCCCGCCGCAGCTCGGCCCCAGCCCCGCCTGCTGCCCCGGCAGCGCCAGCCGTGCCCTGGGGCGCCGTGGAGCCCCGCCTGGCCTGGGCATTGCTGCTGCCGCCCTCTGGCAGCCGTGCCCTGGGCCGGCAGCGTGCGGCAAGGGCCGGGCTGAGCCCTGCTGGGCCAGCAGCCCGCGTGGCCACGGCGCCGGCAGCGCCGCTGGCAGGGAGCTGTGCCGCTGGGGCCGTGACAGGCTCTGTGTTCACAGGCATGGCCGGGCGGCGCCTGAGGGGGCAGCAGCAAGAGCTGCAGCTGATCTGCACTGGTGAGTGAGGGCAGCGGGCTGACAGCGGGGGCTGCCGAGGGGAGCTGCAATCCCTGCCCCGGCTGCGGAGGGCTCTGCTCCCGTGGGCAGAGCACACGGAGCTTTCAGGGCCCCGTGGGCCATTGGTGGCCAGCAGCTTCGGGCTGATCCCCTTGCTCCCTGCTCCCTCCTGGCCATGGCAAGAGCTGGCTGGGATAGCCCTTGCAGGGGGCTCTCCTGGGCTCCCCGCAGATCTGGCTCTGACCGTGCCTCTGTTCCTCTCTCTTGCAGCCCTGGAACGCCTGACGGAGGACAGGACCAGTGCCGTGTCACAGCTGGCACTTGAAACACTGCATGTGCTGGGGGAAATACAGCGTGGGCGATATTCCACCATCCAGAGGCTGCAAGATCAGCTGCACAGGGCATGGAGGGCCCGGCCTCGTCTGTCGGGGCTCGGCTGGCTGTGCTGCCAGAAGACTTAGGAGAAGAGCTGATCCTGGAGGCTGTCTTTGCTGGGGCAACCTGAGCCAGGGGTAATTTTCTTTTCTTTAATATTTTTCTGTTCTTCTTTTCATTGTTTTATCTATATTGAAAATAAATAAATTATAGGGTATATATAATTATATATATTATTATAGATTATAGATTACTGTAAATAATTATAGAATGTATTATGATACACAGACTGCCAGGAGCTTTTCTTTGCTGCCCAGGGTCTGCAGGGCAAGAGGCAGGAAAGGGTGGAAAGGGTGCTTGTGCTCAGCAGCACAGCAGGCTGAGGGGTCCTGAGGCCCTGAAAGGGGGAAAAGGGTGCTTGTGCTCAGGCAGCTGCCCAGGCGTGCAGCGGCCCAGGGGAAATGGCCAGAAGCCCCTTGTCCTGTGGTGGTTCTGCTGAAGCCTTTGTGCTGCCCACCGAGTGGCTGGGCAGGGGCTGGGGCTGCGGGGATCCCTGTGAGAGCGGTGCCTGGAGATGGCCACAAGCCCTGTGCCAGGCAGGAAGCGCCATCCGTGTCCTCCTGCCCGTGTGCTGCTGGCTGCCTTGCTGAGGGCTCCCAGGTGCCTCTGGATGGGGCTGCTCTGGAGCTGCTGTGGGGCTGCGGCGCTGCTGCCGGGCAGCTTGGCCGGGCTGGGGCAGCCCCTGAGGGGCTGGGGCGCTGGCAAGCCCTGGGCAATGGGCTGTCAGAGGCCACAAGCAGCCCCCCGGCAGCCGCCTTGGTCCTGACAGAGTTGACTTGCAAGAGGGATCCCGGGCACTCTGGAACTAACATCATCGGTGTTGTGGGAAACCCAAATGCAGGGAAATCTCAGACCTTTGGTCTTGTCAGCAAAGCTTAGAATTAAACACAGGATTTGATCTGAGACCTTGGAAAGGGCTTCCAAACTTAGGTGCTAGAAGCGAGAATGCAGATTTCTAGTTTCTAGCAGAGACACGGGGAGGAATGTTGAAGTGGAGGAAAGTTCAGAGTTTTAGAGTCCAAGATCTAGAAAAAATAAAAGTAGTTACAATGGAAAACAAGAACCTTAGGATGCAGTGCTGTAGGTTTGTGTGTCATAGCATGATTGGCTAAGGAAGCTTACACTGTAGCATGAGTCCCTAAGATGAAATATTGAAGGGTTGGCTCCAAACCACAAATATCTTTGTTGGCCGTGTCTTCTTGGCCAAGAAATCCTTCAAAGCTCTTGTAACTACAAGTCTTGTGGCCCTGTGAGCCATGCGGTGGAGATGTGAGCCAAACTCACCCTTCCTGTCTGTGTAGAAGTGAAGAAAATGCAATTGCATCATGTAAAAAACTGAGAGGTGTGCTCTCTAGCTTGTTCCAAACTCCTTCAACTCCTGCAGAGTGGGATTTAGCTACAAAGAGATGACAAGGACCCTTAGTGCTGCCTCTTTGACTCCAGAGCAGTTGTAGAATCTTTCACATAAGCCTGTGTAGTTATGTGCCAGAAATGGATCATTGGAAGAAACTTTCCCAAGTGACTTGCATGGAGGTTTGTTTGAAGGATATTTGAGGAGAAAGCCTCCCAGCTAGGGTCTGGGCTTTGGCCTAGCTGTGTCCCCTGCTGATTGTCAAGTGTGCCATCAGCAGCAGGGCTTTCTGGGCTAAAAATATCATCAAGTCACTTGGACTTGCTCTTTATTGCCTCTAAAAGCTGGACACAATTTTGGGGCAAATTTGGAGACCGCATCTATGGGTGGATGGAGCTCCTAGGATTTTCCCAGTTGCTGGGAATGGTTCTCCAGGTCCCTGGAGTATCCATCCCATCTGGTTTTGCGTGTCGTGGTTCCCTGACAGCTGGGGCCCTGGGCAGAGCCCTGAGAGCCTGGTCTTCCCCCAGGGAAGGAGAAGAAGCCCCTGGAGAAGCTGTACCGGGTGGGGATGCTGCTGCTGCTGCTGCTGCTGCTGCTGCTGCTGCTGCTGGAGACAGCCAGGGAGACATCATCATGGATGACAAGCTCTTCTTCAGCCTGGCCACGGGAGGCTGAAGGTGATGCACTTTGATTCTGGCACCTTCTTCAAAGCCAAAGTCCACAGAGAATTTGCAGATGAGTCCCCAGCCAGGGAAATTCTGCCAGATTTGGGCATGGCCCAGCCTGGCTGGGAACCAAAGGCTCCCCCTTTGCTGGGGCAGATGCAACTCATTCTTCAGTGGCTGCCCAGCTGCTTTTGGCAGGGCTGGGGCATGGGCTGGGGTGCGTACGAAATGGGAGTGGGCTCCTGGCCCTGCCAACAGCCCCCAGCACCCCCCATGCCCTGGGCTGGGGCTGGGGCAGCCAGCCCGACACAAACAAACCCCCATGGTGGGAGCAGAGGTGGGGCTCCAGAACCCATGCTGGGGCTGCTTTGCTGTGCAGGCAAGGAAGGGCTTGGGCTGCTCCACTGCCCTTGTTTGCTTTGGGGTCACTGTGATTTTGGGGGACAGTGCAGGGGGGAAGAGAGAAAGTGTGGGCTTCCCACAGCCATGGCTGGGTTTTTCCCTGGCATGCAGGGGTTGGGCCTTCCTCAAGGCCCTTACAGAGACAAGAGTTTTTACCGTTTTACTTGTTTTCCCTTTTTGCATCTAATCTCTTTTCAATAATGTGTTGTTTGTTTTAGCAGAGGAAATGTTCCAGGTGATCCAGTGTGGATGGGGAAGTGCTGGGGAGCACCTGTGGCGTGGATGGGCCGTGCCCTTGGAGAAGGCTGAGGCCATGGTTTGGGAGCAGCTTTTCTTCCAGCCGTGGCTGGCGTGAGGTGGGTCCCTGTGTGCTTGGCAGGGTGGGATCAGAGCTTTTGGGAGCTGGCAGCGAGCACAGGAGCATCCTGCTCTGGGCAGCTGCTGAGGGCTGGATGTGCCCTGGCTGGCTGCAGGCTGGGCACATGTGCTGCCCTCCTGCTCTGCTGCCAAAGGCAGCAGGGATGGGCAGCTCTGGGCACAGCTCTGGGCACAGCCAGCATGACCTGGGCACCGCAGGCCTTGGCACAAGGGCACAGGAGCCCTCAGCTGACGGGCACTTTCTGCTTTCTCTCCTTGCAGCCGGGCTCTGCGGGTGCTGAGGCTGCTCTGGGCTCTGCCAGGGCTCTGCTGGGCTCAGCCCTGGGCCCAGCTGGGCTGGCTCTGCCCTCACATTGCTCTGACAGCTCTGCATCGGACGAGCCCCTTCCGAGCACAGCGCCTGAGCTTTCTGCTTTGGTAGGTGAGTGAGACACTGCTGCAGGGCCCAGAGATTGCAGCTGGGGACACACATGCAACTAGCAAGGACCCAAACTCTCCACAGTCCCGGCTGAACGCCTGGATCTGCACAGGGTGTTCTGTCTGTCCCATTCTTCCTTCTTGATTGGCTGGAATTGTGCAATTGCACTTTCTTCCTCCTCTAGAAGTGCCACGAGTGGGCCAAAGCTGGCGAGTGGGCCGTGCTCCTGAGGCAGTGCAGTCTGGAGCTGGTGGATGGAGAATTGCCCTTCTGCACTGCCAAACCAGAGCAAAAACCTGTCAGTGGGACTTTGTGTCTCTAAGAGATCCCTGACAGTTTCAAAGGGAATGTGCAGCTCATTCCCAGGCTGAGAAGGAAGGTAATCTTCTAAAGGATTTGGGCTTTGACAGAGTTTCCATTCCCAGTCCTGCTTGGAGCTGGAAGGGCACAAAGCAATTTCCTCTTGCTTCAACCACAATTTCAAATACAAATTTCAAATGTTTGGAAACAAAGCCCAAAATCTTTTAAAAGGCTGCTGAGGTCAGTAAGATGGATGCACGCCATCGGCACATTTACAATGTAAATAACTGAGTTGTCTTTTTAAAAAGATCATTTACCTCTTAATGCAAAGAATGTAACTTGGCATTTATGTTTTGATTTTTTCAGTAACTGTATGTTATGTTTTTTCTCTTACACTTGGATTTTACTCTTATCTTTTACAATTTACCTATTTTTCTTTTTTCCTTTTTTTTCCTTTCAATAGAAAACATGTCCTATCAAAGGAATGTCCGTTGCTCCTGGTTCCCGTGTGGAGCAGCTCCCTTCCTGCTGGCTGAGCTGCTCAGGCAGAGCCCGGCAGCTCCTGGCCCTGCAGGGCTGAGGCTTTTCCCCATTGCTGGGCACAGACTGATGGGGCAGCACTGCTGAACACGGGCACACAGAGGGACCAGCAGCAGCTGCCTTTGGCCACCTGAGGCTCCAAGGCCCAAACTCTGAGCAGCCAGGGCTGGAAGAGACTGGCAGGATCTGATCCCTGACTCTGGGCCGGGGCTGCACAAATGACCCCGCAGCAGCAACAGCAGCAGCAGCAGCACATGGAGCTGACTTTGAGCACAGCCCCTGCCCCTCTTCCCTCCAGTGTGCAGCGGTGTCACAGCAGCCTGAGGCACCTGGGAGCCCCCAGTGCCAGCAGGGACTGGAGATGGCAGCCCTGGGCTCCTGGAGGCTGTGCAAGGAACGGAGCTGGGCACTCCCTGTCCATGGGGAGCTTCCAGATGGAAAAGGCTGCTGTGCCCAGGCAGCTGCAAGGGCACAGAAAGGAGGCTCTGGAGCACTGGATCTGTGCCAGTGCCACAGTCCTGGGCAGCAGCCAGCGAGCCCTGGGGGAACACAGGGCACAGCAAGAGGGACAGAAGCAGGCAAGGGCAGAGACTGGAGAGAGCCAGGCCCGGGAGCAGGAACAGCTGCTCCATTGCACTCTTGGAGAAAGCTCTTGGCTGGTTCAAAGCACTGAAAGGCGTGAAGGGCAGAGAGAGGCCACAGCAAACAATGCTCCTGTTTGCACAGCCTCCCCTCTCCGTGTCCCAGAAGGAATTGCATGGACTGTGTTCTTCTCTCCGAGTCGTCTCATTCAGCATGAGCAGCTCAGCACCAGGAGCTGAAGGAGCTGAAGCCTCAGGCCACAGGAGCTGGGCAAGAGGGAACTTTTGGAACAAAGTAATGCTGCTAAAATAGCCCCAGCTGAATGCAGTGGATAGAATCATGGAATCACAGAATCCTTTCTGTTGGAAAAGCCCTCTGAGCTCACCCAGTACAGCCGCTCACCCATCAGTGCCAAGCCCAGCACTAAACCACTTCCCTGAAGTGCCAAGGCCTGGACACGAGCCCTGAGTGAGGCCTGGACAGCAGGTCCTGAGCCAAAGGTGGCCTCTGGATGAACCTTCCATCCAAAGGTTATCTTTGTATCTGCTCCCTGATGAAATATGCATGGTCATTAGCCCTGTGATAGATGTAGCCACTCATTAGTGAAACATGTATTGACCTTTGTGTATTTAGAAGCCAGACAAGGCCATGAAATCTGACATCTGGCTTTGTTTGGGGCTGAAGGATCAAAGTCAGCTCCCTTGGTTCCTCCTTGAGCCCTGGCCAGGCTTTGGGAGGCACCCAAGAGCAGGATGAAAGCAGATGTTGCCATACGAGCAGTGCTGTCAGTTTGTTCATTCAGCACTGTCAGAGCTGGGCCCTCTCCCAGCGGGGTTGGAGCCTCACCTGGGGCTGGAGGCACCTGCAGGAGTTCCCAGTGTCCAGGAGTGGCTCTGCAGCCCTTGGCTGTGACAGCTTCCCCAGCTGCTGTGTGGGTCTGGGGGATGGTAAAGGCTGAGGGTAAATGCTGCTGGATCTTTCTTAATCACTGCTGCAATCTTTGGTGGGGATGGTTGGGTGCATTGCTGAGCTGCTCCTTTTGTGATTCTTTGCTGCTTTGAGCTGCAGTGAATGACACTGATTCCTTCAGTTGGAGTCTGTGTCTTTGGTGCTGACTCTGCCCACCGGTAAAACAAAACTGGCACAGTCTGGCCAGATCCAAACAAAATGTCACTTTTTAAATGTAAATGTGAATAATCAGTCCCATCAGAAATTCCCAGCTGGGAAGCCCTTCCCTGGAGTTCCCTGGCTCTGGAGTGGGCTGAGGTCAGAGCCCCGTGGGAGCAGTGGGGCAGTCGGGTAAAAGAAGCTGAACCCCTGGATGACTTCAAATGCACATGAAAAAGGAAAAGACCTTGTGGGTTTGGGCAGACGAGGGTGAATTTTATTAAACAGCACCAACAGAAGGAAAAACTGTTGTTGAAATACTCCCACACAGAGTGACAAAAGGTTCCAATCTTGAGCTCAGGTTCATTTGTGCAAGTTAAATAATAACAATAACAATAATAATAACAATAACAATAATTGATTTTAATAGTTATATATAAGACAGTAATTTATATTTTTATCTATGTAATTGAAATTGACCCAGTGAAATATGGCTGACAATTATAATATGTCAGCTTTAGCCGCTCACTGTGACACTGAATACCCCACAGAAAAGGTCTGGCCAAGACCCAAATGTCAGTGGTAAGCTTAGTGAGATTGTATACAAGGAATAAAGGAGGAAGGGATGAAATTGGCTATTTTTATAGGATTTGCTGATGCTGTGATGTGCAATGCTTTGTCTGTTACTGTGAAAAATGCAGTGATTAAGACTGCTGGGTTTTTCATATCCCAGACAATCCACAAGCTGCAGGACTGGTTGAACAGGTGAAGGGGTTGTTAAAGGAGCAGTTGAAAAAATGAGGAGATGGGAACCTGTCCCAGATTTGCTCCATGCCCTTAACAATGGCCCATGGGGAAATGGAAACCCCCTGCATGGCTGCACCCAATTTACATTAATGAGCTAAATCAATTATTAGAAGAAATAATAAGTGATGCTGTTAAGATATCCAGTAGCACATGCTGTGTGCTCCAACAAACACAAATGGGGCTCTGCAGAACCTCACGGCCTTGGATTATCTGCTTGCTGGCCAGGCAGGAACCTGGGCTGTTCCAGGACCGGAATGTGGCAGGAATGTCTATCAGTGCTCGGTTTGAGGTCCAACAACCAGGAATCACCTCAATAGGAAGATGAGGAGAACAGTGGCAGAAAGAAGAAAATTCTTCCTGGTGGGATTGGGTCCCAAATTAGAGGCTGCTGTGAAATAAATTTGTGGCAGTCACTGTGATCATTGCAGTGTGAGCACTTGGTGTGTTATGATTTAATGTTAGAGTTGTTGTGACACCTTGTGCTGGAAATGGAGTACTGAGACTTGTCTAAAGAGAGACACAGTCTCAAGAAAAAACAGAAGCATTTGATAAAGAACAGAGAATAGCAACTAATTAGGCATGTTTTAAAAGGAATGCAAATTATAGCTCTGAGTAATGAACTTGAACAGCACTTAATTGAAGAACAAGAGGCAATGCCTTTATACCTAATACCTAAATCTAAACTGTGTTATTGAAATTGTTCTGAAGGTTGCAGTTCATCTGTAGGTCAAAGCACTGATTGAAGCACTGAGGCCTCACCAGGCCCTGACCGAGGCCTGAACAATGGGCCCTGAGGCAAAGCTGAGCTCCAGATGAACCTTCCAAGCAAAGGTTATATTTGTATCTGCTCATTAATGAATTTATCTTAATGAATTTATCTTAATGAATTTATATTTATATTGCTAATATTATTAGCAATGTGATCTCTGTATGTGTTCATGGGTGAAATGTGGATTTACCTTTCTGTATTTAAAAATCAGACAAGGCCCCATCTGGCTTTGTTTGGGGCTGAAGGATCAAAGTCAGCTCCCTTGGTTCCTCCTGAGCCCTGGCCAGGCTTTGGGAGGGACCCCACAGGAGGATGAAAGCAGATGTTGCCCCACTAGCAGTGCTGTCAGTTTGTTCATTCAGCACTGTCAGAGCTGGGCCCTCTCCCAGCGGGGCTGGAGCCTCACCTGGGGCTGGAGGCACCTGCAGGAATTCCCAGTGCCCAGGAGTGGCTCTGCAGCCCTTGGCTGTGACAGCTTCCCCAGCTGCTGTGTGGGTCTGGGGGATGGTAAAGGCTGAGGGAAAATGCTGCTGGATCTTTGTTAATCACTGCTGCAATCTTTGGTGGGGATGGTTGGGTGCATTGCTGAGCTTCTGCTTTTGTAATTATTTTCTAATAAGTATGTGTCTTTGCTGAGCTTATGCTTTTGTAATTTTTGCACACATACATCATATAAATTACACAATTTCTTCAGCTGGAGTCTGTGTCTTTGGTGCTGACTCTGCCCACTGGCAAAACTGACCCTGTGCGGCTCCACAGAACCAAGGGGCCCTTGTGACCCCGCTGTGCCTTGTGTAACCAGGGGATCATGGTGACCCTGTGGGACTCCATAGAACCAAGGGGCCATTGTGACACTGTGAGCCCTCATGGATCCATGGAGACCATTCTGACACTGTGGGGACTTGTGGGGACAGGCTCCATTGTTTTCCTCTCCCTGGCACTGCCCAGTTCAGCCTTTCCCTGCCCCAGCCCCAGCCCAGCAGAGCAGCAGAGTCAGGTCTGGCCCGGCAGCAGGAACTGGCGGCCCTGGAGGTCAGGGACAGCCACTCTGTGTCTGGAATGCTCAGCAGATGCTCAGCTCGGGCAGCTCCTGCAGCCCCAGGGACAGCCCTGCTGCCCAGCACAGCAGCAGAGTTGGCCCCGGGGCTCCTCAGGCAGCTCCTGCTGGCCCAGGGACAGGGCAGCCTCTTGCCAGGGCTCCTCTGCACCCCCACGGGCTCCTGCTCTGCTCCTGGCCCATGCCAGCTGCCCCCAGAGCCCTTCCCAGGGGAACGCGTCTGCGCTGGCCCGAGCAGCCACTGCTGCAGCCCCTGCCCTGCACCCCAGAGCCTGAGCTGGGGCTGCTGCTCTGCAGAGCACGGGGGCTGTGCTGCCCGGGGCCCTGGGTGCCTCTGCTGGGCTCTGCTGCTCAGCCTGGCACACAGAGGCAGCTGATGGTGCTCCCTGCACTGACCCCCTCCCACACAGGCTCTGCGCAGCCATGGAGGGGCTCAGAGGTGCCTGCCTTGTTCCAGGGCTGCCAGAGGGGCTCGGGGCTGCCCTGGATCCTCCTGGGGGAGCTCCCTGAGGGTCAGAGGAGTCAGTGCCCAGACCCCTTTCCCTGTGCCTGCTGTGTCCCTGGGCTGCAGAGCTCTCCTGGCTCACTGCAGACATTCAGTCCCTGATCTCAGGGTGACCCCACCCTGGCCAGGCCTGTGCCCAGTGAGCTCCACTCCCTGCTGGTCCCTGGCACACACACTGTCCCTGCCAATACTAACCAATAAGTGACCCTAAGGCATGGGGACTGGGGGACAGACATTTAGGACAGCATATGGGGCAAGGCTTGGGGCGCTGACCCCCGGCCGCTGGCTAATCACTCAACATCCTGGAGCGAAGCTTCTAGATGGAGGGGATGGGATGCTGAGTGATTGACAGAGAGCCAGGGTGAGGATTTGGGGATGATCTCAGCAAGGGAAAGGGATTACACAGGTAAAGGGAGGGAGGTACCATCTGGGATGAACCATTTGGGAAAAAGACGGGGATTCAAAAACAAAACTATTGCAAAGTATTGCAAAGTATAAAAACACACTAGGAGACACCACCCAGATCTGGTGTTTGCTGGCACTGCCAGTGCTCAGATCCAGCAGTTTCCCAGTGGCAGCACAGCCCAAGTCCAGCAGTCTGCTGGCACAGAAAGACAAAACCTTGCAATTTTCTGGTGATAGCACCGGCAGCACCCAGATCTGCGGTTAGCTGGCACCGCCAGTGCCCAGATCTGGCAATTTCCTGGTGCTGGCACTACCCAAATGCAGCAATTGTCTGGAAAAGAAAGCCAAAACCCGGCACTGCCCAGATCTGGTGTGTTGGGGTTTGTTTAAAAGAAGAGGGAGACCTCGGCTTAAGGCCGTGGGAAAACCCTCTTCAGTTGGGGTCAGCAGGAGCTCCCGCCCATGATCCTCTTGTTCAGTTATGCAATTGTTACTAGAAAGTTCTGAGTTCTTTTTGCTACCATTGGTTACTTTATACTGCAAAAACTGTAATATTCTTAATCCTTCCTTCCTCTTGGGTCCTTCCCTCAGATCCCACCTTAACCCCTCCCCATAAATAAATGTATAAATATTCCTGCTAGACCCTGGACCCAGGCCTTTTTCTGCTTCTCTCTCTGTACTGTGTACGCCGTCCTGTTTGTCGTGTTTGCCTTCAGTAAAATTCTGTTTCCAGACAACAAGATTAAAGCAGTCGCTGTCTGTAAAGTTGCCAGAGCTGGTTCTCAGGGAAACCACTGGTCAACAGTGCAGACGAGGACCAGAAGGTTTCACTGGTGTTTGCTGGCACTGCCAGTGCCCAGATCTGGAAATTTCCCTATTCTGACACAGCCCAAGTGCAGCAATTTGCTGGCACAGAAATCCAAAACCTTTCACCTTTCTGCTACTGGGTCTGGCAATGCCCACATCTTGTGTTTCCTGCACCAGAACCCAGATTTGGAAATTTCCCGATACCAGCCCAAATCTGGCAGATTTCTGTCACTGGCAACGACACCACCCAGATCAGGTGTTTGCTGGCAGTGCCAGCGCCCAGATCTGAAAACTGCCTGGTGCTGGCACAGCCCAAGCCCAGTGATTTGCTGGCACAGAAAGCCATAATTTTGATATTTGCAGGTTCTGGCTCCAGCACCATTCAGCTCTGGTGTTTGCTGGGACCGCCAGTGCCCAGATTTGGAAATTTCCCGATGCATTCACAGCCAAGGTCCAGCAATTTGATTTTAGCCACCTTAGGAAGAGAAGTTCCTCGGACTGTGACTTTCCTTTTTCTTGGAACTGTTTACACCTGCTCTGGACTGAAAACCCAGACAAACACCGGCAGCTCACACCTGTGGCCCCTGAGCTCTGGGATGCTGCATTCCAGCGCCAGAGGGACTTAGAAGAGACCGAGGGAGCCAACTACAACCCACAAAAAGGACTTTTTGAATTGCATCTCTTCAGCACTGTCCGAGACTTTATTTATTATTATTAATTTTTCATGCTTGTGAATACTTTACTTGTTAAATAAACTGGGGTTTTTTCACTTTTCTCAAGGGAAGTCTTTTCCTGAACTAGAACGGGCAGAGGCTTTCTAGGCGGACCCCTTTTGGAGGTTTCCTCCCAAAATTAGCCCTAAGCAAGCACAAACAGTAACCATGAAAACTTCACCAGTGGCATCATTTCCTGGTGGCAAATCTTGCGACAGAAGCTTGACCTTGTTCTCCATGAGAGATTCTTGGGAAGAGCAGACAGGAGAAGATTCCTGGAAAACTGAAACAGCTTTCCAGAAGTGAAATGAAAACGAAAGAAACAATCCAAGATGTTTTCCTCTATTTATTTCTGCGCTCCCCTTTTCCATGTTGGGGCAGAAGCAGGGGCCGTCCCGGGGGCGCGTGGGGCTCGCACGTGGGGCTTGTGGGGCCAGCGGGGAACGGGCGCAGGGACCGGCGGCCGAAATATCAGGAACTTGGGGGTAAAGATTGGGAAAAGCAACTCGGGACCCCCACAATGGCCCAATTCCCCCCCAAGATTCACCTGCCAGCCCCCAAATCCCCCGCATTCACCCCCAAATCCCTCCCATCTCCCCAAATCCCATCCAGGACCCCCACGACCCCTCACGGACCCCCCCAAAACCTCACCCGGGAGCCCCAAAACCCCCCCAGTTCCCCCCAAAACCCCCCAAAAAGCCTCAACTACCCCCAAAATCGCCTCAGGACCCTTCCAGCCTCGGCTACCATCCCCAAATCCCCCCCCGGATGCCTCCACCCTGGCCCGGCTGCTCCCGCTGCTGCGCCCCCCCTCCCCTGCCTCTGCCGCGCTTGGCTCGGCGCCGCTTATGAGAGCCCAGAAACCACCCAAATCCCCCCCAAAACCGGCCTCGGAGCCCCAAAATCCCCCCCAATTGCCCCAGAGTCCCCGCAAATACCCCCAAAATCCCCCCCGGACACCTCCGCCCCGGCCCGGCCGCTCCCGCCACCGCTGCCCCCCCGCCCCCTTCCCGCCGCCGCCTATGCCGCGCTCGGTTCGGCCGCGCTCGATGCGAGTCCAGAAACGGCCCCGATTCACCCCAAAACCGGCCTGGCAGCCCCCCGATCCCCCCAGCAGCCCCAAAATCCCCCCGATTCCCCCCAACCCCCCCCGCGGACACCCCCAACCTGAGCCGGGCCGATCCCGCCGCCACCATTGCCGCGCCCGGAAGCCCTGAGCATTTTGGCGGGAAACATCCGGGGCATTTTGGCGGGAAATTCCCGGAACTCCGGCCCGAAAAGTCGGGGCTTTTGGGCTTCAATCCCCCCCGTTCTGGGCATGGATTTGGGTGGGGATTTTGGGGGTGAAAACCCGGGAATGTTGGGCTTGAAAATCGCGACTCTGGGCGTTCCAGACCGGGACCTTTGGGTCCTGGAAGGGGAAAAAAATCGGGGAAGATTTGGGGTTCAAAATCGGATTGTTTGGGGTTGAAGCCCGGCATTTCTGGGCTTCAAAACCCGAATCTTTTAGGGATGGATCTCCGGATTTTTGGGGTAAAATCCTGCATTTGTAGGGCCTGAGAAAGGGGGGAAATGGGAATTTTGGGTCCTTGCAGGGAGAAAATCTTGGAGTGTTTAGGGCTCCAACCGGCATTTTTGGGGTTAAAAATTGGGAATTTCTTTCTGCCTGGCTTTCAGGCTTTCTGTTTTAGCTTTTCTTTCCTTGCTGAGCTGCGATGGCCACAAGTTCAGCTCAGCATCCCTCCGGGACTGTCCAAATGCCTCCAAGTGCCCCGAAAACCCACTCGGGAGCCCCAAAATGCCCCCAGGTCATCCCAGCATTCATCTTGGAGCCCCCAAAATGCCCCCGTTTCCCCCAAAACCAGCTCAGCTGCCCCCAAATCCCCTGCGGACTCCTCCGACCGGGCCCGGCTCCTCTGTCGACGGGAGCCCCGAACTGGCCCCAGCTGACCCGAAACCCCACCCGGGAGGGAGCCCCAGGTGCCACCCGCACGCCCCAAATCCCAGCTGTGCACCCCAAACCCCACCGAGGCCCCGCACGGTTGGATTGGGTTTTGTTCCATTTTATTGGATTTTCTCTCTCCCGCACCCGCCCGGGGCCAGCAAGGGAGAGCCCCAGGGCCGGCCCGGGCACGGGGACCGGCGAGGGCCGTGAACGGCCGGGCGGGATCGGGGAAAAGAACCGGGCACAGCCGGGCGGGATCGGGGTAAAGAACCGGGCATGGCCGGGCGGGATCGGGGTAAAGAACCGGGAACGGCCGGGCGGGATCGGGGAAAAGATCCGGGCACGGCCGGGCGGGATCGGGGTAAAGAACCGGACATGACCGGACGAGATCGGGAAAAAGAACCGGGCACGGCTGGGTGGGATCGGGGTAAAGAACCAGGCACGGCCGGGTGGGATCGGGGAAAAGAACCGGGCACAGCCGGGCGAGATCGGGGTAAAGAACCGGGCACGGCCGGGGATCCCCGGGGGGAATATCGGGGTGGAATCCGAGACACAGTGAGGAAACATTGGGGAAAAATGGGGAAAATTAGGGACACACGGCCCCAGTCAGAGTTAGGGTAAGGGTTGGGGTTAGGGTTAGGGTTGGGGTTAGGGTTGGGGTTAGGGTTAGGGTTGGGGTTAGGGTTGGGGTTAGGGTTAGGGTTAGGGGTTAGGGTTGGGGTTAGGGTTAGGGTTAGGGTTAGGGTTAGGGTTAGTTTTGAATTAATGTGTTTTGATTCTGTCTTTAAGTTTTGATGACATTCTTTTTAATTCTATATATTTTATTTTGATGATGAAAAAAAGTAAATAAATAAACACAATTGAAAAAATCAAAAGGAGAATGTGAGACCAGGACCTGCTAGCCTAGAGATTATGGGAGTGCAGCTCACTCGATGTGCCAGTGTCTCACTACATCCTTTCCTCATTGGGCCTCTCTCTTCCTCTTTGGCCATGTTTTCTTTGTGTCATCTGTGCTGCTCTTTGTTACTTGGCATTACAACAGGGCCACACATTGACATGTTTGGGGGACAATGGATCCAAAAGATCCTGTCTAGTCAAAGGTTTTCTACCTAGGTGTGTTCTGTGCTCACCAAAGGCCTGAGCGAAGAAACCAAGAGAAGTGTGCCCAAATCCCAAAGCTTTGCTCCTTTGCAATCTCCCACAGATCTGGCTCACAGGGGTCTTCAATCACACTTCCATAGGTAAGAAGAGGTCATGTATTTCACTGGGAAATGATGCACTGCTTTGGCAAAGTTCACCTGTACGTATATTTACCCGGGACAGCAGTGCAGCTGTGTTGTTTGCACCTTGTTTGCAGAAGATCATTTGGGATCTCCTTTTTGTGTCTCATGCAGAAAAGGAGCTCTTAATAATACCACGCTACTTAAACCACATTGGGACGCAGCTCTGTAGTGGTTCACAATGAAGCAGACGACCTGCTTTGTCACTGCCAGCCCTGCTGAGCCTGCGAGGGACTGTAGTGTATCCCATGTCTGTTTTGCCTCAGGGCAAAGCTTGGTTTTCCTTATTAGTGTGGAGTAAATACAAGAGTAACAAAATGGACAATTAAACCGGCCACTTTGGAGGATATGCTCATGCTTTGGCATGTCAGTCCTGTACCTCATGCACCCAAGGCTTGTTACTCATCATGAAATATTTTAACAAAAAAACCTCAGCTCTCATGTTACATCTGAAGAAAACTGCATCAGATCATCAAGAATTCTGCTGTCAGGAACAAGACAGGAGCCTTCCGACACTCACTTGCAGCTGTCCCGGATTGCTGCAGCCCTTTGTGCAAAGCTGCTGCAGACAGAGTGTTTGGAGTTGGTTTGGGCCTTTATGAAAGATCTGTGGAGCAGTGTGCAGGGCTCTCCTGGCAGGAAACTGTTTGTCCAAGCCCAGGGACACGGTGCCGGCAGGAGCGGAGCGGCCCCGCTCCCAGCCCGAGAGTCTGTGAGCTGAGCCACGCCGGGGAGACAAGGCAGCGAGGGGCTCCAGCCCAGCTGCTTCACTGCCCTGCCCGCCCCATGGAGCTCTGCCGTGGGAGAAAGCCGACACCGGATGAGTCCCCGAGCTTCCATCAGCTGCTGGAACTGCCCCGTGACAGCTCCTGTTCTTCCGAGAGAGACCCCGGCGCCTTCTTGGAACGCGTGTCATGGGGCGATTCTGTTTGATAATAAACTGTTGGGGGTTTGCCACTTTCATCCATTAGTAATAATTTCCTATTGCTGGAAAGGGATTGTTGGCACACTTTAGAGGAGACGACTTCTTGCACAATATCCTGTTGGAAGTTGTCTCAAACTGTGTGAGACAGATGGCTTCACACAGGAGCATCCCCAAGGCTGCTGAGGGGAAGGCACAGAGGAAGACAAACCCAGTATTTCTGAGGGAACTCCTTGACACAAACCCAACCTGAGTTGTCAAACAGCAGACCTGATGTTTCGAGACATGGGCCAAAGGGGAAACCTTTCAGTGTGTTTGGTCCAGGCTGGGCTATGCTCGAGGCAAAGGTGTGTCAGTGTGTTGGATAATACTCTTTTCTTGACCTAGAGATGGGGACACTGAGAGGTGTTTTAAAAGCTTTTATTCAATCTTCAGTCTTATGAGAAGGGTGAGACAATACAGATGTTATAATTCATGCCATCACAATCAGAAGCCAACTACTTCCTAATTATAATACACTATAAGCGTTTCTTGGTCTTTCAGCCTTTTGCCATGCCATGTTGTAGATGCCTTAAAGCCAATGATTTAAAAACACTCTTTGTGGGTCCCACTACAATGCATCTTTCATAGCTCTGTTTTTCCAAAATCTTATTTGCAAGGCCATCTTTTGAAACTTTTTTCCAGCTGCATTCCTCTCTCAACAATATCTGTCCTATTCCATGGAAATGTTTAAGTTACCATTACTTGTCTCAAGATTTATATACTGATTCATACTTTCTGGGCCTTCTATTAGGCCCTAAAAACTTTCTACAAACCCATTTCCCACATCAGTGCACTTGGCTCCTTCTCTCCTCATTGTGCCTGGCAAGCACAGGAGCCCAGAGCTGCTGCAGAACCCATCCCAGCACTCAGTGGGAGCAAACTTGTGTCCAGTCCTCACCCAGAGCTGCGGTGCCCAGCATTCCACCACTCTGGAATGAGGAACTGTTCCTGCTCTTTCAGAAGGAGCTAAGGAGGTTTGGTCTTCAGATCAATTGTCTGCAGGCTCCTGCAGTGCCTGGTGCTGCTCCCTTGCCAGAGGCACCCCAGGCCAGGGGGGCACATCTGGGCTGCTGTGTCTGGCTCTGGGGCTCCCTGTTCTGGGCAGTGAGGAGGAGCTGCAGAGGCTCTGCAGGACTGACAGGATGGGCTTTGGGGCTGGCAGGAGAAGCTGAGGGACCTGGGCTGCTGCAGCTTCTGAACAGGAGGCCCAGGGCTCATCCTGCAACTGCTCCAAGGGTGCTTTCAGAGAACCCCAGAATCAGCAAGGGTGGAACAGACCATGGAGATCATCAAGTCCAACCTATGCCCTGACACTGTCTCCCCTGGGCCTCCTCTCCTCCAGGATAAACAACCCCAGCAGCTCCCTCAGCCACTCCTCAAAGCTCTTGTGCTCCAGACCCCTCCCCAGCCTTGTTGCCTTTCTCTGGACACGCTCCAGCCCCTCCATGTCCTTCCTAAATTGGGGGGCCCAGAAGTGGACACAGCACTCGAGGTGCTGCCCAAGCTGTGCTGAGCACAGGGGAACAATCCCTGCCCTGCTCCTGCTGGCCACACCATTCCTGAGCCAGGCCAGGAGCCATTGGCCTCCTTGGCCACCTGGGCACTCTGCTGCCTCATGTCCAGCCTGCTCTCCATCAGTCCCTGCAGGTTCCCTTTCTGCCTGGTTGCTCTCCAGCCACTCTGGCACCTTGTTGAGGGAGGGAGGCAGGGAGGGAACGGGTCCAGATCCAATCCTTCCTGAAATGTGGTGTTTGCTGGCACTGCCAGTTCCCAGATCTTGATATTTCCCTATTCTGGCACAGCCCAAGTGCAGCAATTTGCTGGCAAAGAAAGCCAAAACCAAGCAAAGACCTGGTACCTACAGCAACCCGATCTCGGGTTTGCTGACACTGCCAGTACCCAGATCCGGAATTTTTCAGATGCCTGCACAGCCTAATTCCAGCAGTTTGCTGGCACAGAAAATAGGCATCTGGAAATTTCTCAGTGCCAGCACATTCCCCACCCAGATCTGGTGTGCGCTGGCACTGCCAGTGCCCACATCTGGCAATTTCCCTCTTCTGGCACCACCCATATCCAGAATTTGCAGGCAAAGAAAGCTAAAACCTGGCAATTTCCTCTTGCCAACACCGCCCAATCTGGAGTTTGTTGGCAGCAGGATCCCAAGAAAGATGGAAGGAAAGAAGGAAAGAAAAGAGGAAGGCATCCAGATCCAGTCCTTCCTGGAGCCTGGAGCCTGAAATGGGCTGTTTGCTGGCACTGCCAGTGCCCAGATCTGGAAATTTCCCTATTCTGACACAGCCCAAGTGCAGCAATTTGCTGGCACAGAAATCCAAAACCTGTGGCAGCTTCCTGCTGCTGGGTCTGGCACCACCCACATCTTGTGTTTCCTGCACCAGAACCCAGATTTGGAAATTTCTCAGTGCCAGCAGAACCCAAATCTGGCAGATTCCTGTCGCTGGCAATGACACCACCCAGATCTGGTGCTGGCTGGCAGTGCCAGCGCCCAGATCTGAAAACTTCCTGGTGCTGGCACGGCCCAAGTCCAGGGATTTGCTGGCACAGAAAGCCAAAATTTGGAAATCTGCAGGTTCTGGCACCAGCACCATCCAGATCTGGTGTTTGCTGGGACCGCCAGTGCCCAGATTTGGAAATTTCCCGATGCATTCACAGCCAAGGTCCAGCAATTTGATTTTAGCCACCTTAGGAAGAAAAGTTCCTTGGACTGTGGCTTTCCTTTTTTTTGGAACTGTTTACACCTGCTCTGGATTGAAAACCCAGAAAAACACCAGCAGCAGCTCACACCTGTGGCCCACCAAGCTCTGGGACGCTGCATTCCAGAACCAGAGGTACTTAGATGGGACCGAGTGAGCCAACTACAACCCACAAAAAGGACTTTCTGAATTTGCCATCTCTTCACCACTGTCAGAGGTTTGATTTAATATTATTCATTTTTCATGCTTGTGAATACTTTACTTGTTAAATAAACTGGGGTTTTTTCACTTTTCTCAAGTGAAGTCTTTTCCTGACCTAGTAGGGGGAGGGGCCGCTTCAATTCGCTTTCTAGGCGGACCCCTTTTGGAGGCTTCCTACCAAAATTAGCCCTAAGCAAGCACAAACAGTTACAATGAAAATTTCACCAGTGGCATCATTTCCTGGTGGCAAATCTTGTGACAGAAAATTGACCCTATTCTCCATGAGTGATTATTGGGAAGAGCAGACAGGAGAAGATTCCTGGAAAATTGAAACAGCTTTCCAGAAGTGAAATGAAAATGAAAGAAACAATCCAAGATGTTTTCCTCTATTTATTTCTATGCTCCCCTTTTCCATGTTGCACTACTTCTTCATCCCAGTAATTCCAGATGCATCTCTAAGATCGGTGACTTAGTGATTTTTAGACACTCTAAAATACCATGAGCCACACACAGTTTTCCTTCCCCTGTTTTTACTGGAAAGCAACACTGGAGATGTAAGTGCAGTGCTGGGCTCAGGTAGGAATCCTACCCCAAGGGAAGGTGGCCCGACAGTGTTTGACGCTCAGCAAGGACAATGCACAGCAGCAAGCGAGGGGATCGCTGTGCCAGTGCGCAGGAGTCAGGGCTCTGCACCTGTGCTCAGCGCTGCAAAGTTCCCGTGTTTGGGCAGACGGAGGGGCTGTCCCCGGGGCGCGCGGGGCTCGAACGTGGGGCTCGTGGGGCGAGCGGGGAACGGACACGGGGACGAACGGCCCCGGTGCTTCAGTTGTAGCGGCGGCAGCGGCAGCAGCAGCAGCGGCGGCAGCAGCAGCGGCGACAGCAGCAAAAGCAGATAGACTAGAAAAATCGTTCTTTCTCTTTCTCTCTTTCTTTCTCTCTCTCTCCCTTTCCCGCTGTCGGGAACCCTTCTCTCGGGGTCCCTTGCGCGGCGTTCCTTTCCTCTCCCCGCTTCTCTCTCCCCTGCAGGGCCGGGCCATGCCCCCGGCCCGCCCCCGGCCCCGGGCGGGGCTGCCCCGTGCCCGGCCCCGGCCGTCCCGCCGCGGTCTCGCCTCCGCCCGGCTCTGGCTGTACTGGCGGTGGCGCTGCTGGGCGGGCATCAGTGCCTGGTGCGGGGACGGCCTCGCCGCCCTTTGCCTCCGCCTGGCCCGAGCCCGGCCCCAGACCCGACCCCGGCCCCGGCCCCGGCCCCGGCCCCGCCCCCGACCCCGGCCCCCGCCCTGGCCCCGGCTCCTCCCGGGCCCCGCGGAGCACACACGTGGCGCGGCCGCTCCCGCCGCCTCCGGTGCGGCTTCCCCGGCCCGAGCTCCGCCGCTCGGCAGCGCGGCCGCCGGCCCCGAGCCTCCCGTGCCGCGTTCCCGGGAGCGAACGCCTGGGCATGGCCGGCCCGGGACGGGTGAGGGGCGCTCGGGGGCCGTTGCTGGCCCCGGGCCGAGCGCTGACCGCCGCGTCCCGCCCGCAGGGACGGCGCAGGAGGCCCTGCAGGAGCGGTACCGGCTGGGATCGCTGCTGGGGCGCGGCGGCTTCGGAAGAGTCTTCGCGGCCACGCGGCTCTCGGACGGCGCCCCGGTGAGCGGCGGGGCCGGCGGCGGGCGCAGGAGGAGGGGATGGAGGAGGAGGAGGGCGGAGGGCGGAGGATGGGGCTCGCAGTGCGGGCGGCGAGCTCACCCCGCTGCTGCCCTTGGCTTGCAGGTGGCCATCAAAAGGGTGCCACGGAACCGCGTCCGGCACTGGGGCGAGCTGGTGAGTGAGCCGGGCCAGCAGCCGGGGCTGCCGGCCGGGAATGAGCCGAGGCCCGGCACGGTGGAAGCCGCCAGGACGCCCCAAGGGAGAGCGGGCGTGGGGCCAGCGCAGGGCGCAGAGCATCCCGGGCTGGCTGAGGGCTTCCCCAGGCCTGGCACGGCATCGGCCCCACTGACGGCATCGTGCTCCTCCCGCAGCCCGACGGCACCAGCGCACCCCTGGAGATCGTGCTGCTGGCCAAGGTGTCCACTGGCTTCCCCGGTGTGGTCCAGCTGCTGGAGTGGCTCGAGCTCCCCAACTGCATCGTGATGGTGCTGGAGCGGCCAGAACAGTGTCAGGACCTGCAGCGTTTCATTCGGGCACAGCAGTTCCTGCCCGAGGAGGTGGCGCGGGAGCTGTTCCGCCAGGTGCTGGAGGCCGTGTGGCACTGCACCAGCTGCGGGGTCCTGCACCGTGACATCAAGCCAGAGCACATCCTGGTTGACCTGGACACCGGGCAGGCCAAACTGATTGACTTTGGCTGTGGCACCTACCTGCAGGACACTGTCTACACTCACTTTGCAGGTGAGCCTACACAGGGCTGTGCTCCTGCTGCTAACATCTCATGGCCCAACATCTCCCAGCCCAAGCTGGCTGTGGCAGTGGGGATTCTCCCTTTTGCTGCCAGTCAGGGCACTGAGTCTTCAGCTGAGTTGCTTTAGAGCAGGGCTGGGTGGGAAGCCATCTTCCAGCCCTGCTGGCAGCCTTTGCCAGCCACTCTGCCCAGAACTGGGGCTGGGCTGGGGCAGCCAGCCCGACCAAAACCCCCATGGGTGGGGGTAGCAGAGAGGGAGGGCGGAACCTGTGCCCCAGCCACTTTGGTGTGCAGACAAGAGGAAGGGCTTGGGCTGCTCCACTCACCCTGTTTGCCTTGGCTTCATAATATTTTTGGGGCAATGCAGGCAGGGAGGATAAGGGCAGGTTTTTTCCCCAGCATGGAGTGGGTTTTTCCTTTGCATGTCATGGTCGGGCCTAGCCAGGGCTGCCCTCTTCCAACACCAGAGGCTTCTTTTCCAACCCTAACGTTGTGCACAAGTCCCAGGTGCTGGCGAGAGGGCAGTGGTCACCCTGTGTGCCCCTGATGCAGCCCCCGCAGGCGCAGGGATGCTGGGGCCAGGCTCGGGGAGCAGCAGCATCCCCCTGATG
The DNA here is from genome assembly GCF_027887145.1 of Ammospiza caudacuta. Classification (NCBI taxonomy): domain Eukaryota; kingdom Metazoa; phylum Chordata; class Aves; order Passeriformes; family Passerellidae; genus Ammospiza; species Ammospiza caudacuta. The sequence continues at coordinate 5,734,621 of NC_080599.1, forward strand.
AACTCCATCTGTATTCCATAGGAACACTGTTGTACAGCCCCCCGGAATGGAACGACTTTGGCTGGTACCATGGCGAGGCAGCAACAGTCTGGTCCCTGGGCATCCTGCTGCACCAGATGGTCTGCGGGGAGCACCCTTTCAGGAGGGGCCAGAACCTCAGCTGGGGCCAGCTCCCGCTGCCACAACGGCTCTCTCAAGGTGGATCCTCTTCTCTGGGCACGGGGGGAATCCCAGTGCTGGGAGACAGCAGCAGGGTCGTGGGCATCCCGCTCTGGCAGCTGCTGAGGAGGTGGCACATGTCCTGCTCTCCTCCAAAACAGGGAATTGATGGGAAAGTTTAGGCCCAGCTCTGAGCACATCCAGCATGGCCTGGGCACGGGAATAGTGGGGTAAAGCAGACAGGAGCCTTCTCTGGCTGACCGTCAGTTTCTGCTTTCTCTCCCCAGAGTGCAAAGACCTGATCAGGTGGTGTTTATCCGTGAACTCCTTGGACAGACCCACACTGGAAGACCTGTTCTGTGATCCTTGGATGTGGGATATTCCTCTGCCATAGAAGAAGGGAGAGAGCCACAGGCACACTTTGATCCAGAGCCCTGGTAAGTTCCTGCTCCACACATGCTGTGGCAATGAGAAGCAAAGGAACCCAGAGCTTTTTGTGCTGCCAGTGTCACTGCACTGGGGTCAAGGGATGGGAACACGCAGCCCTTGTGCTGGGGCTGAGCTGCTCTACCCAGTACTGGTGGCCGCCATCCCAGCTGGTTTTGCTTGTCCTGGTTCCCTGACAGCTGGGGCCCTGGGCAGAGCCCTGAGAGCCTGGTCTGCCCCCAGGGAAGGAGAAGGAGCCCCTGGAGAAGCTGTACCGGGTGGGGATGCTACTGCTGCTGCTGCTGCTGCTGCTGCTGCTGCTGGAGACAGTGAGGGTGACATCAGGGATGACAAGCTCTTCCTCAGCCTGGCCACTGGAGGCTGAAGGTGATGCACTTTGATTCTGGCACCTTCTTCAAAGCCAAACTCCACAGGGAATTTGCGGGTGAGTCCCCACCCGGGGAAATTCTGCCAGATTTGGGCATGGCCCAGCCTGGCTGGGAACCAAAGGCTCCCCCTTTGCTGGGGCAGATGCAACTCATTCTTCAGTCGGCTGCCCAGCTGCTTTTGGCAGGGCTGGGAGGAGGGGCTGGGGTGGGTACGAAATGGGAGTGGGCTCCTGGCCCTGCCAACAGCCCCCAGCACCCACTGTGCCCAGGGCTGGGGCTGGGGCTGGGGCAGCCAGCCCGACACAAACCAACCCCCATGGTGGGAGCAGAGGTGGGGCTCCAGAACCTGTGCACAGCTGCTTTGCTGTGCAGGCAAGGAAGGGCTTGGGCTGCTCCACTGCCCTTGTTTGCTTTGGGGTCACCATGATTTTGGGGAGCAGTGCAGGGGGGAAGAGAGAAAGTGTGGGCTTCCCTCGCCAGTGGGTGGGTTTTTCCTTGGCATGCAGGGGTTGGGCTTTCCTCAAGGCTCTGACAGACATAGGAGTTTTTAGCGTTTTTCTTGTTTTCCCTTTTTGAATCTAATCTCTTTTCAATAATGTGTTGTTTCTTTTCCCGAGGAAGCGTTGCAGGTGGTCCAGTGTGGATGGGGAAGTGCTTGGGAGCAGCTGTGGCGTGGATGGGCCGTGCCCTTGGAGAAGGCTGAGGCCATGGTTTGGGAGCAGCTTTTCTTGCAGCCGTGGCTGGCGTGAGGTGGGTCCCTGTGTGCTTGGCAGGGTGGGATCAGAGCTTTTGGGAGCTGGCAGCGAGCACAGGAGCATCCTGCTCTGGGCAGCTGCTGAGGGCTGGATGTGCCGTGGCTGGCTGCAGGCTGGGCACATGTCCTGCCCTCCTGCTCTGTGCCAAAGGCAGCAGGGATGGGCAGCTCTGGGCACAGCTCTGGGCACAGCCAGCATGGCCTGGGCACCGCAGGCCTTGGCACAAGGGCACAGGAGCCCTCAGCTGACGGGCGGTTTCTGCTTTCTCTCCTTGCAGCCGGGCTCTGCGGGTGCTGAGGCTGCTCTGGGCTCTGCCAGGGCTCTGCTGGGCTCAGCCCTGGGCCCAGCTGGGCTGGCTCTGCCCTCACATTGCTCTGACAGCTCTGCATCAGACGAGCCCGTTGCGAGCACAGCGCCTGAGCTTTCTGCTTTGGTAGGTGAGTGAGACTGTGCTGCAGGCCCAGAGATTGCAGCTGGGGACACACATCCAATTGGCAAGGACCCAAACTCTCCACAGTCCCGGTTGAACACCTGGATCTGCACAGGGTGTTTTGTCTGTCCCATTATTCCTTCTTTATTGTCTGGAATTGTGCAATTGCACTTTGTTCATCCTCTGGCAGTGCCACGAGTGGGCCAAAGCTGGCGAGTGGGCCGTGCTCCTGAGGCAGTGCAGTCTGGAGCTGGTGGATGGAGAATTGCCCTTCTGCACTTCCAAACCAGAGCAAAAAGCTGTCAGTGGGACTTTGTATCTCTAAGAAATCCCTGACAGTTTCAAAGGAAATGTGCAGCTCATTCCCAAGCGTAGAAGGAAGGTAATCTTCTAAAGGATTTGGGCTTTGACAGAGTTTCCATTCCCAATCCTGCTTGGAGCTGGAAGGGCACAAAGCAATTTCCTCTTGCTTCGACCACAATTTCAAATACCAATGTTGGAAACAAAGCCCAAAATCTTTTAAAAGGCTACTGAGGTCAGTAAGATGGATCCATGCCATCAGCACATTTACAATGTAAATGACTTTTTAAAAAGATCATTTACCTCTTAATGCAAATAATGTAACTTTGCATTTATGTTTTGGTTTTTTCACTGGCATGTTATGTTTTTTCACTAACACTTGGATTTTATTCTTATCTTTTACAATTTACCTAGTTTTTTTTTTTTCTTTTTTTTCCCTTTCAGTAGAAAACATGTCCTACAGAAGAAATGTCCTTTGCTCCTGATTCCCGTGTGGAGCAGCTCCCTTCCTGCTGGCTGAGCTGCTCAGGCAGAGCCCGGCAGCTCCTGGCCCTGCAGGGCTGAGGCTTTTCCCCGTTGCTGGGCACAGACTGATGGAGCAGCACTGCTGAACACAGGCACACAGAGGGAGCAGCAGCAGCTGCCTTTGGCCACCTGAGGCTCCAAGGCCCAAATTCTGAGCAGCCAGGGCTGGAAGAGACTGGCAGGATCTGATCCCTGACTCTGGGCAGACAGGGCTGCACAAATGACTCCGCAGCAGCAGCAGCAGATGGAGTTGACTTTGAGCACAGCCCCTGCCCCTCTTCCCTCCCGTGTCACAGCAGCCTGAGGCACCTGGGAGCCCCCAGTGCCAGCAGGGACTGGAGATGGCAGCCCTGGGCTCCTGGAGGCTGTGCAAGGAACGGAGCTGGGCACTCCCTGTCCATGGGGAGCTTCCAGATGGAAAAGGCTGCTGTACCCAGGCAGCTGCAAGGGCACAGAAAGGAGGCTCTGGAGCACTGGATCTGTGCCAGTGCCACAGTCCTGGGCAGCAGCCAGCGAGCCCTGGGGGAACAGAGGGCACAGCAAGAGGGACAGAAGCAGGCAAGGGCAGAGACTGGAGAGAGCCAGGCCCAGGAGCAGGAACAGCTGCTGCATTGCACTCTTGGAGAAAGCTCTTGGCTGGTTCAAAGCAGTGAAAGGCGTGAAGGGCAGAGAGGAGGCCACAGCAAACAATGCTCGTGTTTGCACAGCCTCCCCTCTCCGTGTCCCAGAAGGAATTGCATGGACTGTGTTCTTCTCTCCGAGCCGTCTCGTTCAGCATAAGCAGCTCAGCACCAGGAGCTGAAGGAGCTGAAGCCTCAGGCCACAGGAGCTGGGCAAGAGGGAACTTTTGGAGCAAAGGAATGCTGCTAAAATAGCCCCAGCTGAATGCTGTGGATAGAATCATGGAATCACAGAATCCTTTCTGTTGGAAAAGCCCTCTGAGCTCACCCAGTGCAGCCACTCACCCATCAGTGCCAAGCCCAGCAGTAAACCACGTCCCTGAAGTGCCAAGGCCTGGACACCAGCCCTGAGTGAGGCCTGGACAGCAGGCCCTGAGCCAAAGGTGGCCTCTGGATGAACCTTCCAAGCAAAGGTTCTCTTTGTATCTGCTCCCTGATGAAAGATGCATGGTCATTAGCAGTGTGATAGATGTAGCCACTCATTAGTGAAACATGTATTGACCTTTGTGTATTTAGAAGCCAGACAAGGCCATGAAATCTGACATCTGGCCTTGTTTGGGGCTGTATGGTCAAAGTCAGCTCCCTTGGTTCCTCCTTGAGCTGAGGCTGAGGGTAAATGCTGCTGGATCTTTCTTAATCACTGCAGGCAATCTTTGGTGGGGATGGTTGGGTGCATTGCTGAGCTGCTCCTTTTGTGATTCTTTGCTGCTCTGAACTGCAGGAAATGACACTGATTCCTTAAGTTGGAGTCTGTGTCTTTGGTGCTGACCCTGCCCACTGGTAAAACAAAACTGGCACAGTCTGGCCAGATCCCAACAAAATGTCACTTGTTCAATGTAAATGTGAGGAATCAGTCCCATCAGAAATTCCCAGATGGGAAGCCCTTCCCTGGAGTTCCCTGGCTCTGGAGTGGGCTGAGGTTGGATCCCTGTGTGGGCAGTGGGCAGTCAGGTAAAAGAAGCTGCACCCCTGGATGTCTTCAAATGCATCCAAAAATTGCACATGGAAAAGGAAAAGACCTTGTGGGTTTGGGCAGACAAAGATGAATTTGTTGTGAGTACATAGGAAACAGTATCTTCAGAAGAAACAATTATGGTTGGAATGCTCCCACATGGAGCAAGAGAAGAAGGTTTTAATCTTGAGCTCAGACGCATTTGTGCAAGTGAAATATCTATATACGTAATAATTATATATGTATTTATAGTATAATAATACCTCAATATATCTATTTTTATATATTTATTTATGTCTGTATCTATCTATATTTCTATATCACTATGTATAAAATTATATAATAATGTGAAATAGTGCTGACAATACTAATTTGGTAGCTTTGGCTGCTCAGGGATGAAACACTAAATACCCTACAAAACAGGATTGGCCAGGACCCTAATGTCAGCGGTCAACCTTTTGAGATTGTATACAATGAAAAAGGGAGAAAGGGAGGAAATTGGCTGTTTTTACAGGGTTTGCTGATACTGTAATGCAGAGTGCTTTGTCTGTTCCTGTGAAAAATACAGTGATTTTGCCTGCAGGGTTTTTCATGTACCAGATTATGCACAAGCTGCAGGATTGGTTAAAAGGGTGAAGGGGTTGTTAAAAGAGCAGTTGAAAAAATGAGGAGATGGGAACCTTTGCCCATGGAGAACCCATCTCCCAGATGTGCTCCATGCCCTTCACAATGGCCCACTGGGGAAATGGAAACCCCCTGGCTGTGCACGGCTGCCCCCAATTTGCAAATCCAGCCATGGGCAGTGAGACTTGGGCTGCCTGGGAAATTGTTCTGGCTGTGATGGCCCCTGGCAGGGCCAGCCCAGAGGCTGCAGGGCTGGGCCTTCATGCATTGGAATTCATTAGGAAAAAATTAAAGCAAATGAGAGCTGTCAATTCTGAAACAGGAATTCAGATTCCTCCAGGACACTTTGCTTTGGTAACTGCTCCCTTGGAGCTTGGCCTTGCAAAGTGTTCCTGTCATGGCAGGAGGAATTGAGGCAGAATATCAAGGAGAAATTACATTAATTCTGTAAACAATACCAAACAAGATTGGATTATTCAACCCCATGACGGGGTAGCACAATTATTGATCTTGCAATTTTAAGAACGATTGTGAAAAAAGGAGATCCAGCTCCAGTCACCACCGTTTGTGGAGATAAAGGGTTTGGATCCAGCAGCCCTAATAATGGAGCCAGAGTGTGGGTCCTGAGGCCAAATGGCCCTCCCAAGGCAGCTGAAGGAGCAGCTCCTAGGAAAGACAACTCTGAGTCCTGAAACCTGGGCAGGAACAAAGGGAATGTGTCCCTGCAGCCAAGGATTCTATGTGAGAACAAGTAGATCTGCCAGGAGATTGTTTTACACATCCTGCCAGACCAGATCTCCCTGTTTGCCCCAAGGGCCCCTTTGGAAAATGCTCTGATCCACCCGGCTCAGTGTGAAGGCTGCTGTGACACTGAGGGACTTGCACAGGAATTCCATCCAGGAGCCTAGGTGCCCCTCAGGGACTGGGACCCGGCCCCTTCCAGCCAAAGGGGAAAGGGCCCCCCAGGCCTTGTTAGCCACAGACAGCATGGTAAAGCTGAACAGCAAAGGGCCTGGGGGCATTATTCTGGAATTAAAAAGGTGCCAGCTCCATGGACAACAGAATTCTTGTTCCTAACTCGAATGAGATTGAAAAAAAAGAATGAAGAATGGTGTCACTAAAGTACTCCTGATGTCTGTAAGGTGTACATTGATAGTCAGCCAGAATCTTTGTCTGCCACAAACACCTCTGGTGTTTCACCAAGGGATTGGTCATCAAAATGTAATGATGGCTTATGATGGATTGCTGAGCTTCTTTTGTAATTCTTTGCTAATGATGATGTGCTTTGCTGAGCTTATCCTTTTGTAAATCTCTGCAGCTGTGCATGATATAAATGACACAATTCCTTAAGTTGGTGTCTGTGTCTTTGGTAGTGTCCCTGCCCACTGGTGATACAGGGCCCCTTCTTGCCTAAGTGTTACCTGGGAAGGCAAAAGCCCTCACTCCAAAATTCCCCCCTTCCTCCCTGTTCCCCCCTTCACACCCTGAGCATGATGTGCTCTGGTCTGGGGTATGCCCAGGGTCAGTTGGGGTCCCCTGTCCTGGCTGTGTCCCCTGCCCAGCTCCCCCGCAGCTCCAGCCCCTCCCCAGCGTGGCTGGACGAGGGGCAGGACAGGCCTTGGCTGTGCTGCAGCTCAGCAAGAACAAAACCATCTCTGCGTGCTCAGCCCTGCGCTCAGCACCCGGCCCAGCAGTGTCTCAGTGCCAGGGGCTGTGCCCTCAGTCCCTGCCAGGGGTTTCCATGGCAACTGCCAGACCAGGTGATCCAGGTGTCCCCCCAGTGCCGGTTGCCATGGAAACAGTGCCCAGCCCCGCCCCTTTCTGTCTGGCTGACCTGGCCTTTGGCCCTGGCAGTGCCGGTGGCTGCTGGTTCCTGGTGCCTTAGCAGCCAGCGCGGCACAGGGCAGGTGGCCATGGCACAGCCCCCAGCAAGGGATCCCCTCTGGCTCTGGGCACTGACACCAGCCAGCCCTGAGCAAGAGCCCAGGGCAGCTTTCCATGGCCACCAACCACCACAACGGGGCCGGGCATTGGTTGCCATGGCACCAAACCAAGGAATGGGTCCCCATGGCCGTTGCCATGGCACCTGGTGGCACCAATTCCAGGTACAATTGTCACTGTAATTGTACCTGGAACAGCCCTGGCACCGCTTTGTCCCAGGGTTGCCATGGCAGCCGAGGACAGCAACAGCTCTGCAGGCGAGTGGCCATGGAACCTGGCTTCAGAAATGGCTCCTTGGGCTGGTTTCCAAGGAAACCTGAACTGATGGGGGTTGCCATGGGACCCAAACCCAGCAGTGGGGTCATTGCAGTGTCCATGACAACAGTCCCTTGCAATGGCACCACTGCGTGTTGGGATGATGATCCACCCTCAGAGCTGGCCCAGGGCAGGTCTGGAGAGCTCCTGGTGGCAGCTTGGGCTTGGCACACACTTGAGGAGGATGTCTGTTTGCAATGGGGAAACTGAGGAGTTTTAGATTGCTTCAAAAATCAAAGAAGGAAAATCCCTCTTTGGCTGTGTGCAGCCACTTCTCCAAGCAAAGCAGGTTCCAGGTGAGTGAGGAGAGACACAATGGGCGTGGGGAAAGTGGAGCAAGGTTGTCCACACTGGCTCAGAGCTCAAGGCACCGCTTCTCTGAGCAGACCAGACCTCCTTAGGAGAGTCCCTGGATCAATATCAGTCACTGAATGCTGCAATCACCTCTTGTGTAATAGGAACAGCAATAAAAGACACCCTTTAAAATAGGGCTACATATTTCCTGGAAGCTCTTTGAACTATTAGTCCATAACTGTCAAAGGAAAACTTCCTAATGAACTACACTGGAGCAGAGGGAAATCAAGGCAGAGCCAGGGTTTGTCAGGACGTGCTTGATCCTCATGAGCCTCACTGTGCATTTGGAGTGAGCCATTGAACCTCAGGGCCTGGGAGGAGATTGCACAAACCTTGCCAGGAGTCAAAGGCAGAGGAAACACCCAAAGTGTCTCCAGGCATTCATGGCTCCCACTGAGGTTCCTCCCACAGGCTCCTCATGGACTCCTTGGAGGAGAGAATTGGTGGCCAGGATGGCACAAAAACCTCTCAGACAGTGTGGAAAGGAAAATCCAAAGCACCTTCAACACCTTGAGTCTCAAAGCATTAATGAGCCCCACTGAGTGTCAGTACAAAGCTCTCCAGGGACTAATTAACGCAGATATTTGGGGCCATGATTGTACAAACCTCTCCCAGAGTCTGAATCCAAAGGGAAACACCAAGTACATTAAAAGAACTGAAGTAACTTGAAGCATTAATGAGCCCCACTGAGTGGTGTTACTGAGAAAGCCTCTGCAGGGACTAATTACAACACATAATTGGAGGCCATGGCTGCACAAAGCTCTCAGAGTTTCCAAGGCAAAAGCAAAACCCAAAGCCCTTTCAAAAACCGGCAGGCCCTGCAGGGAGCATTAAGGAGCCCCCAGAGCCATTCCTGAGCAAGGCTCCCCAGGGACTCCTTCCAGCAGATCCTTGAGGCCACTGGGATGTGGGCTGGGGGGGGATGCTAAGTGCAGGACAAGGGGCTGTCAGTGCCCAGCCTGGCTGGGGCTGTGCCAGGAGGCCCCAATGCCTCAGGACAAGGTGTCTCCTCACAGCCCTTGGTGGCACAGACCCTGCTGCTGCTGTGCTCCAGGGCACCAAGAACTGGCTTCTCTTTGTCCCCACCTGTCAGCACTGCCTGCAGATCTCTGATCTGCCTGGGGCCTGGGGACACTTTCTCTGTCCTGTCTCTGTACACGACAGTACAAGAAACTTCAGTGTTTCAATAGAACTGAGTTCTTGAAGGTTCTTGAGGGTTCTGTGACATCACATAGCTGGCTGTGACATCACAGAGCAGGGTGTGGGGCCATAGAGCAGTGTCTGCCATCATAGAGGGTGGCTCTGAGGCATCAGAGAATGGGTTGTGACATCACCTGGTGGCTGTGTAACATCATAGAGGAGGCTGTGACATCACAGAACAGATTGTGACATCACAGGGTGACTTTGTGACATCAGTCTTCTGCGATGTCACAGCACTGCTGTAATCACAGGGTGACATAGAGTTGGCTCTGTGACGTCACAGGGTCAGTGTGATATCACAGGGTCAGTGTGACATCACAGGGGCTGTGTGACATCATGGGGGCAGTGTGACATCACAGGTGCTGTATGACATCACAGGGGCTGTGTGAGGTCACTGGGGAGGTCACTGTGCCGTGGCCCCCCTCACAGTTCCCCCAGAGCAGTCCAACCCTGCTCGTGCACAGCGGGGTCCCCTGTCCCCCCGGGTCCCCCTGCCCCCGGCCCCGCAGCCTCCCCCAGAGGATGTTCCACGAGATCGACCCCAGAGCCTGAATCGGGGCCGGGGGGCCGGGCCCTGGGGGTGGCACAGGGACACCTGGGCAGCATCTCCGTGTCCCCCAGGCCAGAGCCTGGGCCAGGGCTCCTTCACCCTGGTACCAACGAGGCCTTGGGAGCGCTGAAAAAATCCCCAGCAAGGGAGCAGCAAAAAAACAGATTTAATATTAACCAACAGCAGCACAAAGTTCCTTGGCAAGAGTCACTCTGCTCCTGACTGGGCACTTCAGGCACACCAAGGAAACAAAGGAACAACAAAACCAAACAGAATCCAGGCAATCAAACCAGAAATTAACCTAGAAGTGTCCCTGTGTGTGTGTGTGTGACACAAGGACAGCAAGGGCAAGGATAAAAGGAACACGGCCTGAAAGCTTAACAGACCTCAAACTTAACAGGACTTTACTAATACATTAACCTTAACTGATACTTTCAACCTCACAGTTTAGCAAAAGAGCAGAGTATAACAGCATGTAACCTAACTTAAACCTATGACTTCGCAATTTAACAGAGGAATAACACTTAACAATATTGAACTTAACATATAACTTAGACTAAAGGTAACCGCTTAGCAAAAGCAAACTTCTCAGCAGCATTTAACTTCATTTAGGCCTTGTGATTTTACCTTCCCTACAGGCCTGACTGGCTCAGCTATCCAAGGCACTCAAACCCCTCACAGAGCAGCATTTCTGCCACATTTTCCCAGCACAGGCACTCCTGTGTACACACAGACACCAAGAGTCAGTGCAAGGCACCTGTGAGAAATTTCCCTGAGGGCAGGAAATGCTCACTGTGGATCTTTGGTATCTCCCCAGCAGGCAAAGGGCTGAGCCTGGAGGAGTGGAGGGATCGGCCCAGGCTCCATCGTTGTTCAGGATCCCCGAGTGCAGCAAACGGGAGAGCTCCTGGCTAGGAGAGGCCCCACTCAGAGGGAGTCGCTGGCCCAGGAGAGCTCCAAGGGCTCCTTTTGGAGCGCTGTTTGCAGGGCCCCAAGGAGGAGCTTCAGTCCCAGCAATGGCTCATCCTGGCCGCACTTGGCACCAACAGCTTTCTTTGGCAGTGTGAGAACAGGGATGTTGTGCCACTGAGGGAACAAAAACAGTTCCCAAGGCTGCTCCTACAGAAACCAGGAGCTGGTTGGGCAGCAGCAGTGCCTGGAGCAGACAGTGTTTGTGATGAGCTGCAGAGGAGCTGAGCCCAGGGGCTGTTGGCCAAGGCCGAGGCCCAAGGAGCATTTCTGAGCTGGCAGGGCGGCCTGAGAAGGGGAGGGGGAATGCAGCAGCACAGGGCCCATGGAACCAAAGGACCATTGTGACATGGTGGGGCCCTGTAAGACCAAGGGACTATTGTGACACTGTGGGGCCCTGTGAGACCAAGGGACCACTGTGACACTGTGGGGCCCTGTGAGACCAAGGGACCATTGTGACACTGTGGGGCCCTGTGAGACAAAGGGACCATTGTGACACTGTGGGGCCTCATGGAATCATGGAGACCACTGTGACATTGCTGGGCCTCATGGAACCAAGGGAATTGTAGTGATACTTTGTGATCCATGAATGTAGGGATCATTGTGACACTGGCAGGCCCCATCAAACCAAGGGTCCACTGTGACTCTGTGGAGCCTCATGGAACCAGTGAGACCATTGTGACCCTGGGGTTCCTTACAGAACCAAGAGGACCATTGTGATACTGTGGGGCCTTGTGAAACCAAGAGGCCTTTGTGACACTGCAGGGCTGCATGGAACCAACCATTGTGACATTGTGGGGCCTTGTGTCATAATTGGTCCCTTGTGACACTGTTGACCCAAAGGAGAACATTGTGACACTAGAAACTCCCAGGGTCCAAAGGGCCGTTGTGACATTTCAGGGCTCATGGAACAGAGGAGTCACCTGATATTGTGGGGCCTGGAGAGCTACTGAGACCGTTGTGACACTGCAAAGCCTCATGGATTCGTTGGGACCATTGTGACACCACTGGGCCTTATGAAGCATAGGGACAACTGTGACAATGCTGGACTTCATTGAACCAAGGGTCCATTGTGACACTGCAGGTCTTCTTGTAATCAACAGGCGATTGTGCCTGACTGGTCCAGATGACCTTGGCACATTAAGAGTCTCCTCATTTGCTATGGAAATACTGGGGCTCTGTGCTTTCCTTCTCATGGAAAAGAACTGGCCTTCTCCTCCAGACACCCATGGCCAGAATTGGGATTTCACCTCCAAAATTCCATTTATCCAGAGATTGTTCCAATAGGAAGATTGTCAGGACAAATCTGGCTGGTAATGGTTTCACAAGGGTCACCTTTCATCTCTCCCCAAAACTCTGGGGAAGGCTCTGTGCTTTCCTTCCTTTGGGAAAGAACTGTCCTTCTAGTCCAGGTGTCCATGTCCAAGATTGGGATTTCACCTCCAACATTCCCTGTTGTAAGAGACTGGAGATTGTTGGCTGAAAACATTTTGTCAGGGGTGGGGGGGAGGAAGGGGCAGGTCCAGCCCTGCCTGGCCCTGGAACCCCAGCCCTGCCCTGCCCTGGAACCCCAATCCCCCCAGAGCCTCTATCCCATCCCAGGCAGGGCTTTCCCAGCCACATTCCACACTCCATTTCCCAGCTGGAGCCACTGGTGCCTCTGAGTTGTGCTGCCCCAGCCCCAGGGATGCTCTTCTTGTCTGCCCATTCCCCCACGGTCTCTGGGCCGGGATGGCCTCAGTGGGGGCTGCTGACATCCTCAGCACCTTGGAGGCTGCTGCTGAATTTCACTGCTCCAGAGGCTTGTTCAGCCTTCAGCTCTTCAGTGCAGGAATTCAGTGTCCCAGGGCTCATTAACATTCAGAACACCTTAACAAGCCAAGCCTCTGGGAATAATTTGATTTTAATTTTCAAATCTTTTGTGGTTAATTAGATGAATTCCAGGAGTCTATTCAAGGTGAATAGATTCTATTTTAAAAGACAGTGAGAAAAGATTACTTAGGCCAAATTTAGGGGGTTTTCCCTGTCAATTTATTGGTATGTGCTATCTCCAGCTGACACTGAATCCAAGTACCTCCTCATGCAATTTGAATAGATATGAAAATCAAGACCCTTGGTGGCTGACAGTGAATCAGACTCTGTCCCTACACCCACCCCACCATTTCCCCATCCAAGCCCTGGCACTCAGAGCAGCCTTGTGCAAATCTGAGCTCCCTCCAGCCCAGGCTGCACCTGCAGCTTTCAGCTCCTTGGCTCCAGCTCCCACCTGCTTTCCTTGGAGAAGGAGCTGCCCGAGACACAGAGGGCTGTTCATTTATTGTCAGCCAACAAAGCCAAGGGAAGGCACAGCTCCATCAAATGCAAAAGTCATTTCTCTGCTGGATATTAAATCCACTTTCCACAGCAGACATTCTCAGAGCAGTGGAAAACACCTTCTGTGCCCAGCACAGATCTCAAGGTCCCCCCATACCCTCCCTGCCTAGATTCTGCCCAGATTTTCTCTTTGCACACACAAGTCACAGGCTGAAGTCAGGAGCTCCCTCCATGCCCAGAGGGAGGAAAAAAATGAAAGGGGATGAAGATTTCTCCTGTGCAGAGCCCCTGCAGTGGGAACCACAACTTATCAGGTTTGTGTCCTTTGGGCTCAGGAACTGGTGACATTCAGGGGCACAGAAGGGTTTCTTGCCAAAAAACCACAATTTGAACAGGATACAGTTTAACATTGCAGCAAACAGAGTTCTCCATGATGTCCCAGCAGCATCTGACCTGTCCACCATCCCCAGGGGATTTCTGTACAGGAACAGTTTTAGACAAAGACATAAGAAAAGGCAGTTCTGTGATAGATATAAACACAATAAAGATGTTGATTATTGATATATTTATTTGCACTTCAGAATGATTGGGCAACTTCCTGCAGCTCAAAGCATGAAGCCAGTCAGTTGAGAGGCACTTGAATGACCAGAGAGCATCTGGAGGAGGAAATCTGGGAGCAATGGGAAGCATAAATATCCAGCTTGTCTAGTGAAGAGATGTCCTTAGACATGGCCATTTCAATAGGAGAGCTTGAAACCCCAAATGGAAAAGAGAGATTTATATAATAGAATGAATACTGGTGACACCAGTAGAAGGCAAGATCAGTATTTCTTCTCCTGCTATCTGTACACCTCCAGAAAAACCCTGTTCCTGGTGGGAAAACTTTGCCAATTCTTAACAGTACTCAAATGACCCAGATGATAAAGTTTTGCCTGTATATGATGAAACTAACAGGTATTAAAAGCTGTGCCCCTTTCCAGGCAGACATCAGCTATGTGCCCGTGAAAAGGCAGGGCCACTTGTACCCTGTGGTACCCAGCTGGGATTGCATCACTCCAAGAGCACCTGAGGGAAAGCAGAGCACGTTGTAAGCTGCAGGTCCCTGACAACCCCACAGGGCTCCTCACCCATCAACATCTGCTCTGTTCCAGTCTGAAACAGGGCTCAGCACGGTGCCGGGATCATCAGAGAGCTGAGGTGTGTGCTGGAATTCAATGCCCTCCCCATCTCTCAGCAGCCCTGCATTTCCCTCCTGCAGCCTTGGTCTCCAGCACAGCCATGGAGGCTCTTTGGGCTCTGGACTGTTGCTGCAGCACTCAAGGGCAGCTGAGCTCTGCCTTTGGCACAGTCAGGCCTGGCCAGCACAGGCCATGCTCAGCAATTGCTTGTGTGTGCCTGGCCTTGCTGTCAGCCCCGGCAGCGGCTGCGTGGCCCCTTTGTGGCCCTGTGCTGGCCCAGCCATGGTGGCTCAGCCCCTGTGCAGGCCCAGCCCAGGCCAGGAGTGTTGCGGCTGGGAACGGCCCCTGTGCCATGGTGCCCACAGCAGCCTTTGGGCTCTGTGCCCCATGGCCTCCCTGCTGGGCAGCCTCTGCCAGCTCCTGCAGAGCCCCTGGCACCTGTGGGGCTGCACAGACAGCCCTGCCCCGGGCTCTGCCGGCCTCTGGGCCAGCAGAGAGGCAGCCAGGTCTGGCCATGGCTGGGAACAGGCCCTGAGCCCCACAGGAGGATGGAGCTGGGCCACAGCCAAACTCAGCCCAGGCCAAAGCTGGGCTCAGCAGCCAGGGCTGCCAATGCATGGGCACAGAGGCTGGTGCTGGCAAATGTCCTTGGCCCCCTCCCTGCTCTGTCCATGCCACCAAGGGCACAGAACAGCCTCCTCTCTGGGCCACTTGCCTGTTTGCAATTCCTTGCACAGGCACTGGCCCTGCCCCACAAGGCCTGGCCTGAGTCCTGCCCCTGCACGCTCAGCCAGGCTGAGATGGACACTGATGGTTTCTGGGCCAGGCTCTCTGAGTCCAGCCCAGCTCCCTTCAAACTCTGCCAGCTGCCCTGAGCTCTGGTCAGCACAAGAGCCTCTCCCCAGCCCAGCCCATCCAGCTCTGGCCCCACAGCTCTGCTCAGGCCAGGCTGCTCTGGCCACTGCCCCACGGCCTCAGGCCCTGGCAAGGGCACAGCAGCAGCTGCAGTTGCCACAGGACTCAGCCTCAGCCATGGGGGAAGGTTCTTGGCCAAGGCCAAAGGAAGCTCCCTGGCTGCCCTGCTCCCCTTTGCCTGAGGTGCTGAGAGCTCTGCATCCCCTGCTGCCATCCCATCTGCCCAGGGCAGCACAAGAGCTGCGGCCTTGGGGCCCTCAAGAGCTGCTCCTGCTCCAGGCCCAGGGCCCATGCCAAAGCTGGGGCAGCCAAAAAGCTGTGCCCATTTCTGTTCATTTCTGCCCTGATGGGGATGGGTTCTCAGCCACTTGGAGGTTGATGATGAATTTTATTTCTCCAGAGGCCTCTTTTTTCTTGAGGTCTTCCGTTCAGAAATTCAATGTAAAAGGCTAATAAATATTTGTTCCAAACACACCTGAACAAGAAAAGCCCTTGGAAATAATAAAAGTGGTTTTTGGTTAATTAGACAGATTTCAGAAGTCTATTTAATGTGAATATACTGTATTTAAAACAATGCAGAGAGAATTGTTTTTTCCTGTTTTCTTATTTTGTTCATAGATTGATATCAGCAATGTCCAATTGATATTGATCCCCAGCACCTCTTCATGCAGTTTGAACAGATATGAAAATCCAGACCCTTCATGGCTGACAATCAATCACACTTTGTCTCTATCTCCTCCCCACCATTTCCCTCATCCAACCCCTGGCACTCAGAGCAGCTGAGGAATGGAGTCACATCCAGGGCTGTCCCCAGGGCTCAGAACTGGGACTAGGTCAGTTCAATCTCTTTATTGCTGATATGGATGAGGCCATCGAGAGTACCCTCCGTCAGTTCCCAGGTGAGCCCAAGCTGGGTGGGAGTGTGGCTTTGCTGGAGGGCAGGAAGCTCTGCAGATAGATCTGGACAGGATGGAGCCATAGGCCCAGGACAATTGGATGAGGTTCACCACAGCCAAGGGCCGGGTCCTACCCTGGGCTTACAACCACCCCAAATCCCTGGCCCTACCCTGCCCCTGATCCCCACAGCCTGTCCGGTTTCCTTCATCCCTGCATTGCCAGGGACTTTGTGGGATAAGGGAGCTCTGCTCTGGCTATGGAGGGAGGTCCAAGTGATACCACTGGAGTGGGAACCACAACTCATCACTTTTGTGTCTTTTGGGGGGTTTGGAACTGGTGACACTTTGAGGCACAGAAAATTTCTCTTCATGGCAAACAGGCCCCAGTTGAACAGGACACCATTTCATAACAATCACAATCCTCCCTGAGATATGTGCAATGTTCCAGCAGCATCTGATGAGTCCACCATTCACAGGTGATTTCCATACTAAAATTAATTTCAGACAAAAGAACAATTAAGTTCTTGTATCAGGATGCTCGTCCTGGAGTGGGTGCCAAACAGCTCCAACAATTCCTGATTTGAAAAGCTGTCAGTGGTGGATGGAGATGGGAGGTCAGGCTGCTCTTGGTGTTG
Organism: Ammospiza caudacuta; assembly: GCF_027887145.1. Lineage (NCBI taxonomy): Eukaryota > Metazoa > Chordata > Aves > Passeriformes > Passerellidae > Ammospiza > Ammospiza caudacuta. The sequence goes on from NC_080599.1 coordinate 5,751,127, forward strand.
AGGAAATGCTGAAAGCAGCCTGACTCATTTCATCTCCTCATGCCCTGGCTGATCTCCCCTCTTTCCCCTTCCACCCATTGGCTTTTTTCTCCCACCAGCCCCCCTGTGAAGAGCCTGCCTCTGTGTTCTCCATCCCCTCCTCGCTGGCACTGCCAGGCTGGGATGAGGAGCCCCTCGGCCTTCCCTGCTCTGGGCTGGACAAGCCCAGCTCCCTCAGCCTCTGCTCACAGCCCAATGGCTCCAGCCCCACCTTGGAGGCCCTTCCCAGACCCCGCTCCAGCTGCCAGACATCTTTCCTAGCCTGGGGAACCCAAACCAGGCCACAGTGACCTGGATAATCCCTGTCCTTTATGTCCTGGTCACACAGCCCTGGCCCCTTGTCCCCATGTCAGGCTCTGGGGTGGGTCCTATGGAACATCCTTTGGTGGAGGCTGTGGCTCCAGGTGGGCCGGAGGGATCCTGGGGGACAGGGACCCAGCTGGGCATGAACAGCATTGGACTTGTTGGGAGAAACTGTGAGGGGGAGCTGGAGTGGAGTGACCAACCCAGTGACCTGACACAGCCCTGCTGGGATGTCACACAGCCCCTCTGTGATGTCACAACCAGCTCTGTGATGTCACAGCCCATTCTCTAATGTCACACAGCTGGTCTCTGATGTTACAGCCAAATCTGTGATGTCACAGTCGGCTCTGGAATGTCAGACCTCTGCCCTGTCACAGCTGGCTCTGTGATGTCACAGAGGCAGTATATGATGTCATAGCTGCTCAAACACCTTACCTAACCCACTTTGTGATGTCATAGCCTCATCTGTGACCTCATGTTACCATATGATATATTGTCTACGCCAGGTGAGTTGACACCTGGAGCTTGTTCTCCAAAGCCCCAGGCCTATGGAAACCACACAATGCCCATTGTGTGAGAAGGGGAACTGGATGTCCACCAGCCTCAGTTTTCTGCTAGCTCAGCAAGGCCTGCCAGAACATTGGGGTCCACAACCACCAGAGACCACCCCAGGACAGAAGAACACATGGGTAAGGGGAGGGGAAATATGTGAATGATTTTGGGGAAATGATTATCATATATAGGTTTAGTTTAGGACAATGAATGAATAAATGTGCAAAATACAGAAAATAAACAGAAACTTTCCTGCACTCAGCATGCACAGCTTTGGGAGGAGCTATCCCCCATGCATCCAGCTGAATAAAGAATGCTGCTTCTTAATGCTGCATTGGTGTTAAGGAGTTTTCTGTTTTACCAAATTTTTGGTGACACTCACACTGCCAAGGAAAGCTCTGTCTGCTGCTGTTCACAAACAGAGAAGGGCTGGTGGCAGATGTGGGGCTCGGAGGCTGCCTGGGGCAGTGACCATGAAATAATCAAGTTTTCAATGTTCTGTGAAAGAAGGAGGGACAGCAACAAAACTTCTACACGGGAATTAGGAAGGGCAGACTTTGGCCTGTTTAGGATGCAGATTTGGGGAGTACCAAATCAGGTACCGGTTCTTTTAAAGAGAAAGAGCCCTTAAAATCAAAAAGGTTCAGGAAGGACCGACACAGTTCAAGAAAACAATTTTAAAGGGGAAGGAACAGCCTGTAGCAGGGAGCCAAAAAATGATCCTAGTGAGGATAATTACTGGCCTTGCTGCCCATGGAGCTTTTGTGAGAACTCAGGGGTAAAAAGGACTGGCAATGCAGGAAGTGTTTAAGGATGTCCAATGATTATCTGAAAGAAAATTAGAGAGGTGAAAGTTCAATGAGAACTTAACCTGGCCCATCCTTTAAAAAAAAAGTTTGTGAAAAAGCACATAAAGCAAAAGGAGGGAGAAGGAGAACCTCTACTCTTTATTGATTGTAGTGGGCAATATAGTAACTAAAGATAAGGGAAAAGCAGAGCTACTTAACAGCATGTTTGTCTCAGTTTACAATATTAGGACAGGTTGTCCTGAGGAGAAGTGTTCTTCTGAGCTGGTAGATGGGTACAGGGCAGAGAACAGACCCCTAGAATCCAAGAGGAAGCAGCTGGTGACCTGCTGAGCAACTCAGATGCTCACAGGTGTCTCTGGGAGCAGATGGGATCCATCCTAGGGGGATGAGGGAGCTGGTGGATGAGCTCCCCAAGTTGCTCTCCATCATTCACCATCAGTGCTGGCTCACCAGGGAGGTCCCAGGGGACTGGAGGTGCCAATGTGAGCCCATCCCCAAGAAGGGCTGGAAGGAGGAGCTGGGGAACTCCAGGCCTGTCAGCCTGACCTGGGTGCCCAGCAAGGTTATGGAACAGATCACCTTGAGTGCCATCACAAGGCACCCATGGGATGGCCGAGGGATCACAGCCAGCCAGCGTGGATTTCAATGCCTGCATGGAATGGTCTGGATGAGGGGATTGTGTCCAAGATCAGCAAATTTGCAGATGACACCAAACTGGGTGTGAGTGTGGATCTGCTGGTGGATAGGAGGGCTCTGCAGAGGGCGCTGGACAGGCTGGATCCAGGGCCCAAATTCAACAAGGTGAGGTTGAACAAGACCAAGTGCTGGGTCCTGCACTTTGGCCACAACAACCCCTGCAGCTCTACAGGCTGGGGACAGAGGGGCTGGAGAGTGGCTAGGCAGAAAGGGACCTGCAGGGAGTGAGGGACAGCAGGCTGGACATGAGCCAGCAGTGTGTCCAGGTGGGAAAGAAGGCCAATGGCTCCTGGCCTGGATCAGGAATGGTGTGGCCAGCAGGAGCAGGGCAGGGATTCTTCCCCTGTGCTCAGAAATGGTGAGGCCACACCTCGAGTGCTTGTCCAGTTCTGGGCCCCCAATTTAGGAAAGCCATGGAGGGGCTGGAGCGTGTCCAGAGAAGGGCAACAAGGCTGGGGAGGGGTCTGGAACACAAGTCCTGTGAGGAGCAGCTGAGGGAGCTGGGGTTGTTTATCCTGGAGAAGAGGAGGCTCAGGGGAAACGAGGTGCTGTCATGACACAGGTTGGATCTCATGATCTCCAATGAGATGATCCTGGAGATGATCTCCAGGATGACCTGGAGATCAGCCAGCCTGGCCTGACTGATTCTGTGATTCTCTGAAAGCACCCTTGTAGCAGTTGCAGGATGAGCCCTGGGCCTCCTCTTCAGAAGCTGCAGCAGCCCAGGTCCCTCAGCTTCTCCTGCCAGCCCCAAAGCCCATCCTGTCAGTCCTGCAGAGCCTCTGCAGCCCTTCCTCACTGCCCAGAACAGGGAGCCCCAGAGCCAGACACAGCAGCCCAGATGTGCCCCCCTGGCCTGGGGTGCCTCTGGCAAGTGTTGGGAAATTTAGGTGACTAGAGACTGCAAAAATACAAAGCCGTGGCTAATTCCAAGTTTTGCACCTGCTAGATAGTGTGTCCTTGGGCCTAGCTGTAGTAGGATAACAAAGAGTAAAAGAGACATGAGAAAAGAGAGATGTAACCCCTAAGGAATGAGGAAGAGTTCATGGTATAGTTTAACCAATAGATTGCTTGGCTTACAGAATATTCATAAGATTATTATTTACTCTCTAAGTGTTTGATGCTTTCTTTAATAAACTGGACCTGTGATGAACCATCTGGTGTCCTGATCCCCTTCCTACGACAGGCAAGGGAGCAGCACCAGGCACTGCAGGAGCCTGCAGACAAATCCTGAAGTCACACCAGGACAAAAGACAAAGGTGAAGCCAAGGAAATGCTCTGGGCTGCTTGGGGGTGGCTGCCAGGCAGCCCTGGCTCTGAGCAACAGCAGCTGCAGTGGGACAGGAAACTCCCAGCTGATGGGAACAAACTTTCTGGTGGTGTCCTCCAGCCCTTGCTGGCCCCAGGGGCTGATGGCATTTGTGCTCCCTCAGGTTCATGTCCCCACAGCAACAGCATGGGGGTGCTCCCCCTGCTCTGTGCAATGCAAACAGGGGCTGCTGAGCCAGTGCTGCTGTGTCTGTGCCTGAAAGGATGGGGCACCTGTGTGAGCTGGGAGAGAGGCCAGGGCTGCAGAGGGGGGATGTTGTTGGCAGCTCCATCAGGACGCTCTGGGGCCCTGCCCTGGGCTGTGCAGTGCACTGGGGATGGATCAGCCCCTGCTCTGCTGCTCCTTCCCGTCTCCCCCAGGGCCCTTGCAGAGCCCCAGCCATGCTGTTTGCCCTCAGCCTGCCCACGGCCAGCCTGGGGCTGCTCATGGGGATTTCTGTGCTGAGCATTGGACTGGGTGTGTTCTTAAGAGAGCCTGGGCAAGGAGCCTGGAGCCCCCAGGGCCTCGGTTGAGGCGTTAGCGCTGCCCCAGCAATGCCCATGGCCTGTCCCTGCTGCAGCCCCGGCACTGCCACCCCCAGGGCTGTGCCCGGCCCCGAGAGCACTCAGGCCCTGCAGCAACACCAGGGCCACCAGGGCAGCGGGGCAGGGCCACGGCAGCAGCACTGGCAACACCAATTGCTGCTGCTGCTGCTGGGCACAGCTGCTGTGCCAGCACTGATCTGCCCCCAGCTCTGCACACAGACATTGCTGCTGCAGCTCCCAAGAGGCAACTAAAGGGCATCTCTGCAGAAAACTTTACTGGGAGATCCTTTAGTTAATTTAAAGCCACCTAGAGTGCAGCCCCTCATTGACAGTCTGTGTCCACAGGGAAGGTGGAGAGAAACAAAATGAGAATTGGTACAAACAATGACATTTCTTTGTGAACAATATGAATACCTAAAACAAGGGAAAAAATATCACCACAACCAAACCAACAAGAAGTATCAAAGATCACTTTTATTACAAGTGTTATGCAGAAATTGGCCAGCAGTTTAATGTTTCTGAAACCATCCAGTCAACAGTCTCCACACTGCAGCCTTGAGCTCCTGGTTCCTCAGGCTATAGATGAGGGGGTTCAGGGCTGGAGGCACCACCGAGTACAGAACAGACAGGGCCAGATCCAGGGATGGGGAGGACATGGAGGGGGGCTTCAGGTGAGCAAACAATGCAGTGCTGAGGAATAGGGAGACCACAGCCAGGTGAGGGAAGCAGGTGGAAAAGGCTTTGTGCCTTCCCTGCTCAGAGGGGATCCTCAGCACAGCCCTGAAAATCTGAGTGTAGGAGAAAACAATGAACACAAAACAGCCAAATACTAAACAGGCACTTACTGCAATGGGACCAAATTCCCTGAGGTAGGATTTGGCGCAGGAGAGCTTGAGGATCTGCGGTATTTCACAGAAGAACTGGCCCAGGGCATTGCCATGGCACAGGGGCAGTGAAAATGTATTGGCTGTGTGCATCAGTGAATAGAGAAAGGCACTGGCCCAGGCAGCTGCTGCCATGTGGGCACAAGCTCTGCTGCCCAGGAGGGTCCCGTAGTGCAGGGGATTGCAGATGGACACGTAGCGGTCGTAGCACATGACAGTCAGGAGGGAAAGCTCTGTTGTTCCACAGAAAACAAAAAAAAATAGCTGTGCAGCACATTTTGCATAAGAGATGGTTTTAATGCCCCAGAGGGAATTGTGCATGGCTTTGGGGACAGTGGTGCAGATGGAGCCCAGGTCGCTGAGGGCCAGGTTGAGCAGGAAGAAGAACATGGGTGTGTGCAGGTGGTGGCTGTAGGCTACGGCGCTGATGATGAGGCCGTTGCCCAGGAGGGCAGCCAGGGAGATGCCCAGCAAGAGGCAGAAGTGCAGGAGCTGCAGCTGCCGCGTGTCTGCCAATGCCAGCAGGAGGAAATGGCTGATGGAGCTGCTGTTGGACATTTGCTGTGGCTGCACATGGGGACCTGTTCATGGATAAAGGACAGTGAAGAGTTATAAGAGATACCTGTAAGCAAAATCAAAGCCATTTCCCATACACCCTCCTCTGTAACCCACACGTACATGCTTCTCTGTTTCAGAGTTCTGAGGTTTTCTTTTTAAGCTGCCCCCATGTCTCTCCTGCTATTCTAGGATATCAGAAACCCTTAGCATGCCCTTGGTATAACAGAGTGAGTTCCCTGAGGCACGATAATGAGTGGAGACTGGAGGGAGATGGTCACACTTGATTGTGTTTTGAGTTTATCTCGGCTTTCTCTTTTCCTAAATGGAGGATATGCTCATTCCTAAGTTTTTTGTAAAGATAACGTGATCTTTGCTGAGAGCAGATGGATCCACCAAAGCCCAGTTCCACATTTTTAGCCAAGGACTCACGATGCTCATTTCACCAACCCAACAGCATTTTCAGTGTCACAACACCTCTGCCTTTCCACATCAATCTTACAACTCAGAGATGCTCTAGGACAGGTTTGCACCCTGGATTGGAGCTCCCAGCTTGGACTGAAATCTCAGGGAGTCTTCCAAGTGTCCTTATGATGGCCTTGGATGGAGGAAGATGCAGCTCTTTCCCTGGCTGCACTGACAGCATTGCCCAGAGCCGGGTGCTGGGGACAGCATCACCCTGAGCCAGCTGTGCCCCCTGCCAGAGCCCCCAGTGCCAGGCAGCTGCTCCCAGCCCTGTGCTCTGCAGAAGGAACTGGGCCCGGGGCTGCAGAGCTGCCCCACGGCTCTGCTGCAGCTCTGCCTGCACAGGAGGGGCTGCACGCCTTGGAGTCCCAGCCCTGAGGGCAGAGGCTTGGCTGGGGCACAGGAGGGAGGGGGCTTGTTCCGAGGGAAGGGCTGCACTGGAGGGGGTCCTGTGGGCATCTCTAAACTCTCCCTGCCACAGCATTTCTGGGTTTTGTTTTCTCTCCTTTCCTGATATACTCTCTGCTTCCTGGAGATTTTCTTCCTGCAGGTGTTTCCCTATGCCTGATCTCTCCATACCAGCACTCACAGACCCCAAATCTCTGTGCACTCTCCTTGGCCTGACAGAACCCTGCCTGTTTGCAGGGCACTGGCTGGGGGCAGGTTCTGTTTCTAGCTTAGAGAAAAGATTGCTCAGACTGAGCCTGATGGGTCCAGTAAAGGTGATGCTGGTGCTTTCCATGGGCAGAGTGGCTGAAAGCATATTAGGGATTGCCTGTGAAACTATTGATCACTAAAAGGAACAGTTTAGATCTCTCGGGAAATTGTGAAAATTCATAATTAATAATAAACCACTAATATTTATCCCTCCCTCCCTGCCATGCCCCAATAGTTGGAAACTTAATACCTAGCCTTTGTAAATTTCTTCATTTTTTTATCAAAATCATTGTCTTGGAAATATTCTATGACTGTTTAGAACACCTCAGCATGTCAGAACTTCATGAGCATTTCACCTCCCCTGCCCCAGAAATACCCAGAGTTGTACTCACAGGGTCTGTAGGCACTGGGATGTTCCAGCTTTAGGGGATGGCTCCAAAATCTGAAACTGCATTGTCCTGCAGCCCGAGGTTCCTGTGCCAAGGGCTGGCAGTGATTCTGCCCCAGGCACTTCTCAGCACCTTCCCAGCCCTGACTGATTGAAGCTCTCTGTGCCTCTGTGCTGTGCCCAGCGTGGCTGCAGGCAGTGCCCCAGCCCTACTGCGCTGGCAGAAGAGCTGCTCATCAACAGAAATGTGCTTTTGAAGCTCTGCTTGGTTTCCAGGAGCTGCCTCTGTGCCAGGAGCCCAGCCCAGCTCAGCAGCACAGTCAAGGACATTAATGAGCCTCTGGGGCTTTGTGCTCAGGCCCTGAACATCAGTCCCTGAGAGGGAGCTGAAGAAACCTCTCCAGAACTCCAAGTCAGAATCCAACTCCGAAGTTTCTTGGACTTTTAATGGGTCCCAGTGAGGGACACAACTGAGAAAGTGTCCCCAGGCCCCAGGCAGAGCAGAGAACGGGAGGCAGTGATGACAGGAGGGCACAAAGAGAAGCCAAGTCTTGGTGCCCTGGGGCACAGCAGGGTCTGTGCCACCAAGAGCTGAGAGGAGACACCATGTCCTGAGGCCCTGGGGCCTCCTGTCACAGCCCCAGCCAGGCTGGGCACTGTCAGCCCCTTGTCCTGCCCTCAGCATCCCCCCCTAGCCCACATCCCAGTGGCCTCAAGGATCTGCTGGAAGGAGTCCCCGGGGAGCCTTGCTCAGGAATGGCCTTGGGGGCTCCTTAATGCTCCCTGCAGGGACTGCAGGTTTTTGAAAGTACTTTGGGTTTGGCTTTTGCCTTGGAGTCTCTGAGAGGTTTGTGCAATCATGGCTCCAATTATCAGCTGTACTTCGTTCCTTGAGATTCTTAGTCACTAGCAACATTCAGTGGGGCTCATTAATGCTTCAAGGTACTTCAGTTATTTTAAGGTACTTGGTGTTTCCCTTTTGATACAGACTCTGTGTGAAGTTTGTGCAATCATAGTCCCAATTTTCTGCTTTAACGAGTCCCTTGTGAGCTTTGTACTGACACTCAGTGGGGCTCATTAATGCTTTGAGATACTCAAGATTTTTAAGGTACTTTATGGATTTAAGAATACTTTTAGGTACTTTCAAGGATTTTCTTGCCCACACTGAGTCTCTGAGAGGTTTTTGTGCCATTCTGACCTCCAGTTCTCTCCTCCAAGGAGTCCATGAGGATCCTGTGTTGGGTATCTTCCCGCTTCCTGTTTTACAACAAAGACAGAACTGAAGAATTTTGTAAGACTTTCTAAAAGCATCTAAACAAACATGAGACAATGAACAATACAACAACAACTAAGAAAATTAAATGTCCTGTTTTAGCTAGACATCATCCAACCCTTTAGTCCCTTGGATTGGAAGAGTTTATTGCACCAGCCTTTGTTTTCCACTTGTAGGTTCTTGAACCCTTCCTTCAGTACCTGAATGCTCTTGTGGATTGACTCACTGTGGATGGAGAGGTGTATGCAACACATGCCCTCAGAGTCTACACTGCCCATGTGCCCAGAGTAAAAACTCTATTGCTGTTCTGCAGGGTGGCATGTCTGATGGTCTCTATGTCTGAGAGCAGGCCACTCAATGTGAGGGAGGTAGCATTGGCTTGCTTACTTAACAGGCACCCAAGATGGTCTGATTGTCCTAAAGCTTTAGCTGCAGCCACCCAAGGTAGTCCAAATTGAGGGTGCTGCGATCCGATACCTGGATTAAAGCTTTCAAAGCCATCTCTTTGATATCATCCCATACTTCTCTGAGGATACTTGCTGCTTGGTCATCTGGTAGGCTATGTTGTCCTTCTCCAGCTAGATGGTTGATTGTCAGTTCCGCTCTTGCCTCATTATTAGCATAGTCATTGCTATTAATTGATTTAGTAAATACTTCCATCCCCCTTCCCACAGGGTGTATTCTGTAGGTGACAACAACATGGTCATAATATATTTTAAATCATAGGGGGTTAAGATACATGCTGTAAACATGGCCCTCATTAGGCCATTAAAACAAGCTTAAGTTCTTCCTCTGGTCTTTAGCTGCCCTAACAGATCCATGATATCCCCGTAAACCAATGGCTGATAGCTGGGATTCTGCCCCCTTCTTTCATAACATACCAGGGCAATGAGAAGTTTTGAGAATATTTTCCATTCTCCTTCATTAACTGCTTCTTTCCAGATCCTTTCCTAGGGATCTTCTGGGGTTGAGGGGTGAGGTTGCTGTGAGGAGTCCAAACTGTCTTCTGGGGAGGAAGAATAACTTGGAGGAGAAACATTTGGATTAGATATAGTGCGACTGTTGGGCTTAGTATCTGTGACCATGGAGGTTACATTTTTGCTGGAGGGTGAGGCAAAGGGCACTGTCATTTTGTCAGGTTTTGGGGAGGAAGGGCCTTGATTTAGGATGGCGTACTTCCAGGCTGGCCTTCTGGAGGCATGGCCCAGGGTGGAGGTGGAATGATTGACAGTGGGGGCATGACCCGCAGTTGTGGGAATAGAATCTGGAGGTTCGTTCAGGGTGGAAGAGAAGGTTGTGTAGCAGGAAGTGGAGAAGCCAAGATGGAGGGAGAATGGTTGGGCTCCCAAGCCACATTCAGGCTCCTTCCATCTTGAGTCTCAAGGGCATGATGCTCCAAGACCGCATGGCCATTGCCATCTTGGATCATCGTGGAAGGTCTGAGAAAGGCAGGTTTGAGGGGAGGTCCTGAGTTTGGAGTGACTCAGGGTGGTGTGGAAGATGGGGAGCATGTGGGATACAATGGGGTCACTTTTGATCAAAAATTGTACAGTTTAACTTCCATTGAGTCCCAAAATTAAGTGGTATGGATATCATCAGCAGAGGCATCTGGAAAATTTTTAATGATCCACCTCATAATTTATTTTTATTTGTTCTTTGAAAATATTATGTCCTGATCAGTGAGAATTAAAGCATCCATATCTACTAAAGCATCCTTTCTACTTTGGACATCTGGCTACCCATTTTTCTCTTTCCCTGCCCTATGGGGAAGAGCCACCAGAACACCCCAAATCAATTATGGGAAGTGGGTGCATATTGTAAAAACACAGTGGCAAAATGGGCAATAAATGTCTTGCATTTCCCCAAACCCACTTGCAATCCTATGAAGGTGAAACCATCGCTGTCCCTGCTGATCCTGGGCAAGGTCCCTTGAAGTAACGATGAATCTGCCAGGCCTGGCACAATTCAAAATTCTGGGGAGCACTGGCCTATCCATCAGCTAACCCCAGCTGATGTGACTGACACAGGGAGCCCTGTATGTCATGGTCTCAGTTCAGGCACCAAATGTCCCAATGAGGGTAGCTGTGACAAACCTCTGTGGTCCCTGATTTCAGGGCAAGGGTGGTGAAAATGAAAAGGAGCAGGATCAATGGAGTTGCTTAAAAGGAACTTTAATAACACAGGGTGAAAAACAATACACATGGAGAAGTCGAGAACAGTACAAGGGGCAGAATCCTAAGACCCGAGACAAAGGAAAAGCAACAACATATAAACTTGGGGTTAGAACACTCTAGAACAATAACCACATAGGAAAAAACAAGTAACCAGTAAGGGAGTAAAACTTGGACAAGTTAGTATAGCAACACTTAAGGCTTATGGGGGAACACTCAAGCTCACCCTAAGTTAAACAAATGATTCTCAGGGCTTGAAACTCATGCCCAATTCTTTTGGGGTAAAATCTGGCTGACTCTGAGTTACTGCTGGGCTAACTACCGCATCACTACTTTGCACTAGCCCCTTGGGACCAGGTGTCCAGGTTTAGAGCAAATTCGGAGGAGTGTTGGTTTCTCGGTTGTTTTAATGACCTGGAAAGGCTCGGGGATGGCCTTGGGCAGCCCGCGCTCCAAAGGACGAAAAGAGGCTTCAGGTGTTTTCTTGGTCTTCAGTGTTTATTAGTTTTTTATCTAAAAGATTTTCTCTCGGCCCGACAGAGGTCCGCACAGCAAGCCAGCCATGAGCACACTGCGAGCCCCCAGGGCGATCACTTATCTTTATACTCAAAACTACGTATACAATATTTACCTATTTTCCCCAATACCTTTCACCCTTATTGACCAGTGCACTTTTAGTAATAACCAATCCCAAAGTGCCACCATCACCACAGAAGATGGAGGCTAAGAAGAAGAAGAAGAAGGACAGGACACGCCCCAATTCCTCCATCTTACTTCTCTAGACCCCCCTGTACAGAAATCCTAAACCCTGTGTTTCACACTCTGATTAACTTATCCCTTCACCATTTATCCCAGTGAAATCCTCCCATCCTCATACAGGTGTCGTCTCCCGTGCAGGATCAAAGTCCAGCCACCAGACACTTCTGGCAACATTCCAGGACCTCCGAGCCCCCCAAGGGTGGTCTTGTTGACTCGGCATATCAGTCCTGAGGTGCTGAGATCCCACATCTCCCCCTTCTGTTTGCACTAAAAAGACCTCTTTTGCTACCTGACTCATGGCACGTCTTAAACATGCAAAGATGCATGGGACAACAAGTATGAGGACTAGGAGAATTATTAAGATATAGAATCCTATCTTTAAAATTCCTCTCCATATGGGAGAGATGTCAAAGAATTCTACCAGATCATCGATCCATGATCCTGTGATCTCGCCAAGCTTATTTATGCTTGCTGTCCTTTATGTTTTGAATACTTTCATGAATTGATCTTGAATGATCGGAGAGATTCATGCAGCACATCCCTTCAAATTCTTCACACCCATGTCCATGAGTGAGCAATAGATAATCAATTGCCGCTCTGTTTTGAAGAGTCGCCTGTCTTACACCACTGATGTCTTTTAACATGTCATCCAACGCGACAGACACAGACTGCGCATGTTTGCTCAACCAACAACCCATGCGGTCAATTTGAGTCAAGGCTACCCCTGATGCTGTTTGAGGTGAGAAGATTGCTGTAGCAATTCTCGCTGCCTTGTCCCAAGAAAATATTTCGTCATTGCAATCTGCCGCATAATGTTGTATTGATCTTTTTTCTTTGCGCTTTTTCTCTCTTAGCATGTTCAAATCAGGCGATAACATTGAAATTTCCCCAATGCTGCATGGACCTCCCGTGGCATTAGCAGGAATGCCATGCCAAATTCTGTCCCCGCAAATTAAAAACAAACCCCGTGGCAATTGCACTGGGACTTGGATCGATCCTCTGGCAGTTTTCTCTGTGTATTTACACCATGATGATGCATTCTTATAGAATTCAGGATTGGGAGTCAAATCGATAGTTTTTGCCTTTGTGACCTTCGGAGTTTCAAACTGCATGCAGAGTTCCATTGTCATGGACCCAAAAATCTCCAATTCCTGAGGTTCTGTAGAAGCCACAGGAAGTAGATGTGTCCAAGCACACCACTCTTTCACAGGATCTTTAATGACCTGCGAAATGTTAACTGCGGAGTGCCCTGGAATTGGCCATTCATCCACTGGCAATCCAACCATGCATGCTGAAAATGGTTTCCCTGGCCTCCAGTGTGTCAGGCAAATACTATCCAGATTCGCTGCTTGAGCTAAAGTCTCCCATACATTTTGCTTTGGTTGACTAATAGGTAAATTTTCCCCATTGCTTATTGCAATGAATGAAAAAATGATGGACATAAGCATCATGAAAGTCATGACTTCACTTCTGTGTGAAATCATTGTTTTGTTTTCCACTCAAGACCTTAAAGAAAAATCTCCAAAGTCCTTAGTTTCTTTTTATTTCTCTTCTGAGTCGCCTTTTGCAGTCTGAGTCTCGACTTCTGAGTACTCATCTCTTTGTTTCTCGGATCAGCATTCTCGTGTTCGGAATGGCTTCACGTGTCGTGCCGACACCCACTTCAGACCTCGATCTGTGGAAACACAAGCGAAACCCTTGCCCCAAGTGATTAGTTTGAAAGGACCCTCTATTTGTCCTGTCTCTGGGTTTCTGATCAAAACTAAAGGATTTTCCCTTAGCTTTGCCTGTGTGCTGTTTAGAAAATGCCTCACGATTGGTGGATTAGGTTCTGAGGATGAGCTATTTAGAAAATTCAACACATACAATGCCTTATTTAATTTCATGTGAGGTGTTGCCTCTGGTTCACCCCTTCTTTGTCTGTCCAGAAGGGATTTCAGGGTGTGATGTGTTCTTTCAATGATTGCCTGACCTGTGGGCGAATGTGGAATACGAAACGTATGTTTGACACCCCATCTTTTCAGGAATCTGTCAAGCACCCTGCCTGTATACATTGGACAATTGTCTGTTTTTATCTCCTGAGGCACACCTAATGATGCGAATACTTGCAGAAAATGTCAACAAGCATGGTCTGCTGTTTCCCCTGCATGTGCTGAAGCAAAGACTGCACCTGAGAATGTATCTACAGAAACATGAACATTTTTGAGCCTCCCAAAGGATGGATACTTCGTGACATCAGCTTGTCACGAATTGAAGACTTTGCAGTCCCCGCGGATTGATTGCTCCGGTAGAAGAAGGTGGCTGCACAAGCTGACAGTCTGGACAAGCACTAATGATCTCCCTCGCCTGACTCTTTGTGAGACAAAAGGACTCCATCAGCACTTGTGCATTCTGATGAAAGAACACATGACTTAATCTTGCCTGCTCAAAAATGTCTGGCAGTGTTTGCAAAATGGTCATTGTCAACCTGTCCACCCGAGCATTCCCTTCCGCTAAAAACCCCAGAAGTGTTGTGTGCGCTCTAATGTGCATGATAAAATATCCTTTTTCCCTGCTTTCTAGCAGTGTTTTCAAGCTCTCAGATATGAGTATAAAACCTCATTACTGACTTCTTTCAAGAGCGAACCCTCCAATCTCTTGACCACACCCGCAACATATGCAGAGTCTGTCACCAGATTGAGAGGTTGTTCAAACAACTGAAATGCTCGGACAACGGCTGCCAACTCCACAATTTGTGGAGAGCCCTGAACCATCCTCATGTCTGATTCCCAATCCCCTGTCGTTGAGTGTCTCCACGTGATCACTGACTTGTGTGTCTTCCCTGAGCCATCTGTGAACACTGTGATCCCGTCCAAAGGTTCTTCACTTATTCTTGGTTTCGCTCTGTAGCATATTTGTGATTGTAGTATTCTATGTTGTGGAAAATGGACTGTGCAAGTTCCTGGGAATGCTAACAACGTGATTAACAAGTCTTTCGATTGTTGCATTGCCCAATCGAAATAGTCTTGCTTCAGAGGTAATCTGATGACTGAGAATTCTCTTCCTGCCATTGTCAGCAACCTTGTTCTCGCCTTTATGATGATTTGTGCTGCCATCTCCAAATCTGTGAGAATTGTTTTTGCGGGCCTGTGTGGTAGGAAAATCCACTCTATGATTATCAAAGAGTCCTTTTGCGATTTGTCCCATTGGAAGATCAAACCATGGAACTGTGTTTTCTTCCCCAGCACTGCCAACTTAAAAGGCAACGTTGGAACAAATCGATGTGCCTGCCTTTTCTGTATCGCGTCTGTGACTTTTTCCAACTCTTTCTTCGCTTCTGGCGTGAGTGTCCTGGGAGATCGAATGTCTGTGTCTCCTCTCAAAAGATCGAGCAACGCTGGAATGTCGCTGTTTGTGATTCCCAAAACTGGCCTCATCCAGTTGATTTCTCCCAAAAGCTGTTGCAAATCATGCAAATTGCTGATCTTAGTGCTGATCTCCATTTTTTGAGGTTTTATTGTTCTCTCTGAAATTTTCCACCCTAGATATTTCCAAGGCGCAACCTCCTGAATCTTCGAAATGCTGATTTCCAGACCTGCCTTTTGCACCTCTGTGATCACACAGTCACGAGCTTCTTGCAGCTCCTGTCGTGTTGACGCTGCAATGAGCAAATCATCCATGTAATGAATGATCTTCACCTTTGGAAATTTCTTCCGCGTTGTTGCCACAGCTTTTGCCACGTACCATTGACAGATCATCGGAGAATTTTTTAGGTCTTGTGGAAGAACGACCCAATGGTGCCGCTGCAGAGGCGTTTCCTTGTTGATACTCGGAACTGAAAAGGCAAATCTCGGAGCATCATCTGGATGGAGTGGAATACTGAAAAAACAATCCTTGAGGTCAATGACCACAAGCGGCCATTCTCTGGGAATCATTGAGACAGATGGAAGTCCCAACTGAAGTGGTCCCATGTCTTCTATGACTTCGTTGATCTTCCTGAGATCGTGTAACAATCTCCATTTGCCCGATAGCTTTTCCTTGATGACAAACACTGGAGAATTCCAAGGGCTGTCTGTTAGCCTGATGTGTCCCTTCTGCAATTGTTCTTGGACCAGGTCTTTCAAAGCACTCAACTTTTTCCGCTCAAGGGGCCACTGATCCACCCAAACTGGATCATCTGTTTTCCATGTCAGCTTCAGTGTGGCGAGTGCCACAGTGACCCCTATTAAAAATCCACTTCGATCTTCGAGCCCCCTTGTACCAAAAGGTCCCGACCCCAGACTGTGATCGGCTTTTGATGACAAAAGGACGAATGATCGCCGTCTTGTCTCCTGGTCCCGTGACAACGACAGAATTCTCACTTTGCAGACACAGAGATGCTCCCCCTATGCCTGAGAGAGAACCCAAGGGCGCGACCAAGCTCCAGCTGCGTGGCCAAAAGATGTACGATATTACCGTTACATCCGCCCCTGTGTCGAGCATACCTCTGATTGCTATCGTCCTGTCCCCACATGTCAATTGGCACGTGAGCGTGGGTCGATCTCGACCTATGTGCTTCACCCATGTTGTATGTACTTCAACATGTTCCTTCATAGGGAAACCTTCTTTGTCGAAGATTGACATGACCTCTCCAAGGTGGCGGCAAGGCGAAAGCTCTCGCAACCACAGTATTTTCCGGTACAGTCAATGGTGGACGAAGCGCTCTTGCCAAAACTGTCAATTCTGTATTTTTGTCCGCTGAGACAACGGTTGGATAAACTATGAGCCCAAGGATACTGCATTTATCTTGCCCAACTATCAAGATATCTTGTTTTTTGTATGAATCCCCGCGGATACCCGTTGGTATCTCTGCATGATTTTCATCTAGAAAGCATACTAGTTTTGAAGCTGCCAATGCACACTGTGCCCCTGGTGGGAGGAGGTCTGGGTCGCTATGGAATCGACTGAGGGTTTTGCTGAGGGCATCTGCTTGTCGCTCACTGATGATTGCCCTGTCTGTTCTTGTCACACCGCCAGTACTTGTGTCTGAGCGCGCTGGCAATTTCCTGCTCTGATTCTGCCGTTTCCCGGATGCCGTAATGGATTTCCTTCCACGTCTGTCTGGGAATAACATTCTTTCACAGAGTGTCTTCCTTTTCTGCACCGTGCACAAATTGGCCTTTCCGCTTTCTGTGCTGGCGTTGGCGTATGTGTTCGTGGACAATTCTTTCTCATGTGCCCAAACTCCCTACATTTGTAGCACTGTCCTCCTGGGGGGATTGCTCTTCTTCTGCATCAATGCAAGAACTTTGTTGATGTTCTTGTCCTGTTGATGGAGTATTTTTTATAGTATTTTTTCTAATGTCTTATCCTCTGATTGCCTCTCTGAATGTCCCTTTATCTGTTCTTCCCATTCCTCTCTTAATTCATTCTTCACAATCGATGCGACATGCTGAGGTGTCCCCACCTTGCTGCATGCCTCCACCATCTCTGCCAAGGATGGCCGTCCTGGCATGGCGCTAATCACCCGTTGACAATCCGGGTTGGCATTGCTGAAAGCTAAGCTCTCCAAGAGAGGCCTCTTCGCTTCTTCGATCGTCACTTGTCGATCCACGGCTTGCGTGAGTCGATCGATGAACGACATGAATGGTTCTGCGGGACCTTGCCTGATGCAAGAGAACGGAACATCTGGAGCTCCTGTTGGTGTAATCTGCATGATTGCCATTCGTGCTGCTTCTTTGATGTCGCTTAACACTCTTCGTGGAAGCCACACGGCTTGTTCCCCTGGGTTGTCATCTGGAGGATCCCCTGCTAACTGCCCTTCTGTGAGGTTCGCGTTTGGCCCACCTTGATATCTATTCCACAATTCAGCAAGATATTTTCTCCACCTTTTTTCCCAGATGAGACTCTGTGTGTCAGTGAGAATCATTGCCACAATACTTCGAATATCATATGGCGTGAGGTCATACGTGGTGAATGTCCCTCTTAGTAATTGTTTGAAGTATTGTGAGTTCAGCCCAAAAGTTTGAGCCACCTTCCCTAAGTCTTTAAGTGTCTCATGACCCATCCTTTCCTATCTTGGATTCTGTCCCTGGGCATCATATGTCACCGACATTGTCAGATCTCCTGAACCCGGAAATAATCCTGTTGATATTTCTTTTTCGCTGTATCAAATGAATGCAAGAAGCTTTTTGCTGCTTCTGCTGCTGACAGCATCCATGCCGGAACACCTTCCGATGCTGTGATCCTTATGACATCTTCTCCTTGTTGCTGTGCTTCATCTGAACTTTCATCGTCTTCGCGAAATCCCGAAGTTGACGAATAATCCATTTGTTGTGTTATCATTGTCTTCTTAGAAGTACTTTCCCTTTTGTATAATGTTGGGAAAAATTGCTGCATTGTTGCAGTCTCGCCACGAGATGGCGCTGTGGCTCCACCGAACAGATCTGACATGTCGTGCACTTCTGTCATCCCCCTACAAGGTGGCGCTGTCACCAGCCTCCCTGGCTCGGATGATGGAATGAACTCAACTGCTCCTCTTCCAGTTGACTGCCGTGTCTGCGATCTCGTTTGACACCGAGTCTGCCTGGCTTTTAATTCAGCTGAAAATGGAGCTCGAACACCAGAACGTCTCCCTTGAAGGGAAGAGACTTGGACTCCGAGGGTTGTGATTAAAGGCACTGATTCTGGAGAGGGTGTGGAGCCCTGGGACATAGAACCCCTAGCACGGCCCCTCCTCACCCGAGACGTCACAGGGGACCTGGCCGGCCCCCGCCCGCGTTCTGCTCTCCGCGCATGCGTGCTTTCTGAGCCGCTCCCTGTCTCTCCCGAGCTAACGTCACTCTCTCCCCCTCGTTCCACCTCCGAAATCTCCTCCCCTCGGTCTGTCCCCGACTCACTCTCCTCCCCCTCTGACGCTGTGTCCACACCCCCCACCAGTGTGCGCAGCCCGCCTCCCGCCAGCACCCGGGCCCCCTCTGCGATCCGAGCCGACCTCCGCACCGGGTCTGACGTCACAACTGTGCGCCTCCTGCGTCTCTCTATGGTGGCCCTTTGGGGCTGTACCACTTCCCCCAATTCGCCACCTGTGTCTAAAGCTCCTGCGCTGGTTTGTGACTCCCCCCCCCCCCGGGTCTTTGCGAGACCTGCTCCTCGCGCGCGTTTCTGGCACCGCGCCGGCTGGAGCAGCTGCCGCTCCCGGCGTTGTGCTGACAAAAGCCGCAGCGGAACTCGCGTGTCCGGTTACCTCCTTACCCGCGCCCCCCGCCTGCACCGCCGCAGCCTGGCCGCCCTGCTCTGCCGCCGCCGCGCCGCCGTGCCCATCGCGAGAAAGCGCCCCTTCCAACCCCTTCTGTTCTCCCCCCTGCATCCCCCCTTCTGATCTCACGTCTGAGTCGGACCCTGACTCCCCCTTACTCTCCAGTGTTTCAGGATGTTTTAGGGATTTCCTGGGGTTTCTGGGTCTTGGAATCGGAGGCTTTGATACTATTTCCTGCTCCCGTTCCTAGAGAGCCTTTTCCCCCTGGCTACCTGAGGCCAGAGCTAAATTTTGCTGAGAGCTTTGCTCTCCCTCTCCTTCTTCTGAGGGTCCTGCAACTTCTCGTTGCTTTTCCAGTCTTTTTGACTGCACTGAAATGCCTTCTAGCATTATTCTTGCTGGCGAGAGCAGCTTTAACACTGTCTCATCTTTTTTCTGTTGCTAAGAGATATAAATGTCTGTTAATTTCCTGTGAAAAACATACTTTGAATAGCAAACATGTCTCTGAAAATGGATAATTGAGCCTCACCCATAATAATAACTGTTTTAACTCCTTCTTTGGGATTCCTTCCGTGTATGATTCAGCCACGCCTTGTAAGGCGGACAATATTCCCAGCTGTTCCTGGGCGAGTGTGCCCCCCATGTTCTTATTTTTGACCTTCTCACCGAATTTGTCATCAGAGCGGTCCGAAGGCTCCCGATCTCCGTCCAGCAGGTCACAGGAGATGGATCCAGAGGCGCCTTTCTGGTTCCGATCTGGGCTGCTCTGCTACGAACTTTCTTCGGCAGAAGTTGAGAGATGTAATTCTCAGTGACTGCTGTTTTTTGCAGACTCTCTTGGCTTTTTTTTTTTTTTTTTTTTTTTCTTTCTTCTGGCTTCTCTCCTCAGGAGTTATCAGTGCTCTCCTGGGAATTCGTCCAAGGCCGGAGCTGCCCTCTCGGCTCTTCAGCTCTTCAGCTCTTCAGGGCTGACACCCCCCTGTCTGGTGGGAGTAGCCCACGCAGCGGACGCCACTTCTTGGTTTCTTGGCTGTTTTAATGACCTGGAAAGGCTCGGGGATGGTCTTGGGCAGCCTGTGCTCCAAAGGACGAAAAGAGGCTTCAGGCGTTTTCTCGGTCTTCAGTGTTTATTATTTTTTTATCTAAAAGATTTTCTCTCGGCCCGACAGAGGTCCGCACAGCAAGCCAGCCATGAGCACACTGCGAGCCCCCAGGGCGATCACTTATCTTTATACTCAAAACTACGTATACAATATTTACCTGTTTTACCCAATACGTTTCACCCTTATTGACCAGTGCACTTTTAGTAATAACCAATCCCAAAGTGCCACCATCACCACAGAAGATGGAGGCTAAGAAGAAGAAGAAGAAGGACAGGACACGCCCCAATTCCTCCATCTTACTTCTCTAGACCCCCCTGTACAGAAATCCTAAACCCTGTGTTTCACACTCTGATTAACTTATCCCTTCACCATTTATCCCAGTGAAATCCTCCCATCCTCATACAGGTGTCGTCTCCCGTGCAGGATCAAAGTCCAGCCACCAGACACTTCTGGCAACATTCCAGGACCTCCGAGCCCCCCAAGGGTGGTCTTGTTGACTCGGCACATCAGTCCTGAGGTGCTGAGATCCCACAGAGGAGGATCCCCCAAAGGAGCTCCGGTGGGAAAAGCAGATCCAATCAGTCCCTCCCCCCAGCTCATCCGGGAGGAAAAAAAAATACCTCCTTGGAGAAAGGTGGAAAAAACCTGTTTATTAAACAATAAAACCAAAACAACATCAAATAATGAGACCCCTTGCCACTCTAAAAGAGATGACAAACAGAAAACCACAGGTTGTAGCTCATCTCACTCAGTCTCTGATCAGTCCCTCCAGTGCTGGAATTGTTGCAAGCCAGGCCCAGCCCGGTGGGCCACAGCTGCAGCTGCCAGTGCTCCCCTGGGTGTTCAGTCCAGAGCAGTTTCAAGAGATCCAAAGAAAAAGGAAAAAAAAAAAATTGGTCCAGGGAACTTCTTTGCCTCAGATATCTAAAAACTAACTAAAAGCAAAAGAAGAGCTCTCTGTCCCGCTGTCTGTCCGCAGACAACACAGTCAGGAGCAGGAATGTGGAGGAGCGTGTGCAGTGTCTGAAAACAAACTGTGCGCTTCTTCTCTCCCCCCCTTCAGTCTCTGGAACACTCTTAAAGGTACAAAACTTATTACTCAACATAAACAGAATGAGACGATTGGGGATAGAAGCATCATATAGTCAACCCAGGACATTCTACCCCTTATCCCCATATCGTCTTCTTACTACTAAAACTAATATAAATTCTAACTCTACAAGTACATACATGATGCATCCATTTTACAGCTATACACAGACAATGGTAATAACATTCAGCAAACAGTGATATTTACACAGATTTTATCCAACAATCAGATCTCCCTGAGGCACACAATGTGTTCCTCCATCTTTTTGCATTATCCACCATGTGCAACCTGGTCCCTGAGCAAAAACAACCCCACGAATGGGTTTGACTGTATTTTAAGCAGGATTTATCCAAAGTGTCTTCCCTAATAAACCTCTGACATGTACCACTGGGACTTTGTCTCCATCTACTCTCTGCAAAGGCTCAGATTGGGCAGGGCCCACTCGGTTAGTAGAGCCTTGGGTGTTAACTACCCAGGTGGCTTTTGCCAGTTGCTGCTCCCAGTTCTTGAAAGATCCCCCACCTAAGGCTTTCAACTGGGTTTTTAGTAGTCCTTTATACCTCTCTACCTTTCCTGCAGCTGGTGCATGGTAGTGGGTACACTCACTCAATGCCATGTTCCCCAGCCCAGGTGTTGATAAGGCTGTTCTTGAAATGAGTCCCATTGTCTGACTCAATCCTCTCAGGGGTGCCATTTCTCCACAGAACTTGCTTTTCCAGGCCCAGGATGGTGTTCCGGGCTGTAGCATGAGACACAGGGTAGGTTTCCAACCATCCAGTGGTGGCCTCCACCATGGTCAGCACGTAGCACTTGCCCTGGTGTGTCTGGGGCAGTGTGATGTAGTCAATCTGCCAGGCCTCCCCATACTTGTACTTGGACCACCGCCCACCGTACCAGAGGGGCTTCACTCGCTTGGCCTGCTTGATGGCAGCACACGTCTCACAGTCATGGATAACCTGAGAAATACTGTCCATGGTTAAATCCACCCCTCGGTCTCGCGCCTTCTTATAGGTGGCATCACTGCCCTGATGGCCTGAGGCATCATGGGCCCATCGAGCTAGGAATAACTCTCCCTTATGTTCCCAAACTAGGTCTGTTTTGGACACCCCTATCTTTGCAGCCTGATCTACTTGCTCATTGTTTTGGTGCTCCTCATCAGCTCTACTCTTGGGTACATGGTCATCTACATGGCGGACCTTCACAGGCAGTTTCCCTACCCTGTTAGCAATGTCTTTCCACTCTTCAGCAGCCCAAATTGGTTTTCGTCTACGCTGCCAGTTAGCCTCTTTCCACCTTTCCAGCCATCCCCACAGAGCATTGGCTACCATCCATGAATCAGTATAAAGGTAGAGCTTTGGCCACTTCTCTCTCTCAGCAATGTCCAGGGCCAGTTGAACAGCTTTGAGTTCAGCAAGTTGGCTTGATCCACCTTCTCCTTCAGTGGCCTCTGCCACCTGTCATGTGGGGCTCCATATGGCTGCTTTCCACTTCTGGTTCATTCCCACAATAAGGCACGAACCATCAGTAAAGAGAGCGTAGCGTGTATCTTCTGCTGGCAGTTGGTTGTATGGTGGAGCTTCTTCAGCCCGTGTCACTTCTGTTCCCCTTCATCAGCGAGACCAAAGTTTTCACCTTCCGGCCAGATTGTAATTATTTCCAGAATCCCAGGGCGATTCAGTTTTCCAATACGGGTGCACTGCGTGATAACAGCAATCCATTTGCTCCATGTAGCACTGGTGGCATGGTGCATAGAGGGAACTTCTGCTTTGAACATCCACCCCAATACTGGTAGTTGGGGTGCCAGGAGGAGTTGTGCTTCAATGCCTATTACCTCTGAGGCAGCCTGGACTCCTTCATAGGCAGCCAAGATTTCTTTCTCTGTGGGAGTATAGTTGGCTTCAGACCCTCAGTAGCTTTGACTCCAAAATCCCATTGGTTGACCCCGAGTCTCCTCAGGCACCTTCTGCCAAAGGCTCCAGGACAAGCCATGGTTCCTGGCTGCAGAGTAGAGCATGTTCTTCACCTCTGGTGCTGTCCTGACTGGGCCAAGGGTTGCTCCATGAGCTATCTCCTGCTTGATCTGTGCAAAGGCTTGTTGCTTCTCCGGGCCCCAGTGGAAAGTGTTCTTCTTACGGGTGACCAGGTAGAGAGGGCTCACGATGTGACTGTATTCGGGAATATGCATCCTCCAAAAACCTATGGCACCTAGGAAAGCTTGTGTTTCTTTCTTGCTGGATGGTGGTGACATTAGTGTGATCTTGTTGATGACATCGGTGGGAATCTGACGCTGTCCATCTTGCCACTTCACTCCCAGAAACTAGATCTCTTGAGCAGGTCCCTTGACTTTGCTCTTCTTGATGGCGAAGCCAGCTTTTAAGAGAATCTGGATGATTTCCTTCCCTTTCTCGAACACCTCTGCTGCTGTCTTCCCCCACACAATTATGTCATCAATATATTGCAGGTGTTCTGGAGCCTCACCCTTTTCCAGTGCAGCCTGGATCAGTGAGGAAGCGAAGGGAGCCAACCACATCCTTATTGATCAGCGTCGAACTCTGGTTTATTGATCCAGCTTGCACACTTTTATAGTAGTGTTAATTAAGTTCATACATATTGCAAATCCCGAGCTCATCATTGGTTACAGATTACACACCAACCCCTCCTTTGTTGCCGAAAACTGTGGTTTTCTTGTTGAGACTAATACTTGTTTTTCTCATCCTGTTATTGACTTGTTATTTATTATTCTCAAGGCCTCCATGTTTTCCACAATGCTTTTCTCATCACTTTACTGAAGGACATGGTGTTTACTGTTGTTAGGGAAAAAGCCTGAGAACTTGCTGCTTACAGCTGCCTTTTACTTTTTAACCAGCTGTATGTAATCACAGCCCCTTCTATAAGCCATGTCTGAATAAAATTCTGCAACAGATCAGTCCATGGCAGATGGTGGGGCTGTGCTTCCACCCCTGGGGCAGTCGGTTCCAGATGTACTGCACGCCTCTCCAGGTGAAAGCAAACTGAGGCCTGCATTCTGCTGCCAGAGGAATGGAGAAAAATGCATTGGGAATGTCTATAGTGGCGTACTACTTTGCTGCCTTGGACTCCAGCTCGTACTGGAGTTCCAGCCTGTCCGGCACAGCAGCGCTCAGCGGTGGAGTCCCTTCATTCAATGCACAATAGTCCACTGTCAATCTCCATTCTCCTTCAGATTTTCGCACAGGCCAAATGGGGCTGTTGAAGGGTGAGTGGGTCTTGCTGACCACCCCTTGGCTCTCCAGCTCACGGATCATTTTGTGGATGGGGATCACAGCATCTTGATTCGTTCGGTACTGTCAGTGGTGCACTGTTGAGGTGGCAATTGGTACTCGTTGCTCTTCCACCTTCAGGAGACCTACTGCAGATGGGCTTTCTGACAGTCCAGGCAAGCTGTTCAACTGCTTGACACCCTCTGTCTCTACAGCAGCTATTCCAAATGCCCATCTGAGTCCCTTTGGGTCTTTGAAATACCCACTTTGGAGCAAGTCTATGCCCAAAATACATGGGGCCTCTGGGCCAGTCACAATAGAGTGTTTCTTCCACTCATTTCCAGTCAGGCTCACCTCAGCTTCCACCAAAGAAATATTCCTGTGATCCCCCTGTCACACCAGAAATAGAAAGAGACTCTGTCCCTACATGTCTCGATGGGATTAATGTACATTGCGCACCAGTGTCAACCAAGCTTTGTATACTTGCGGTTCAGATGTGCCAGGCCAACGAATCCACACAGTCCAAAAAACACGGTTTTCCCCAGCCTCTACCTGGCTAGAGGCAGGGCCCCTCTAAGCCTGGTTATCCTTCTTTCCCTGGGCATATGCCTTGGAGGTTCCTTCAAGGGGATCAAAAATATTTTCATTATCATCATATGTGACAGTTCAGTTACTGGCCACTGGAGCTGCTTCCCTTTTGGAACTTCCTCTCTGAGTCTTCAGTTCACACACCCGTTGTGCCAGAGTAGTGGTAGGTTTTCTATGCCATCTCCCCATGTCTTCTCCACAATCACGCAGGTAGAACCACAGCTCAGCTCGTGGGATGTACCTTCTCTCTCCATCTGGGGAACGTCTGTGTTGGGTACCAGAACCTCTGATCTGCCATGATGAGATTTGGAGAAAGCTCTCTTTCATCTCCTCCCTCAGTTTCTTGTGACCCTCCTCCATCTTGTCCTCTAATTTTTGCAGACATGTTTCCACTGCTGCAATTCTGGCATGTGTTGGGCCATTCACAGTGTCTGCATATGCTCGGAGCTTCTTTGCCATATCCAGCACAGTCTCCTCACCATCATCCCACTTCATTATTGCTAAAGCAGAAGCATATTCTGGTGGCCCAAGTCGTACAAGTTTTCTCCACATCACAGATGTGCATGGTACCAAGTCTGGATTTACAATGTTTCCATCATCTGAGAAGACAATCTCAGCCACTGCCATTTCCCTCAAGCGTTGAATCCCTTGTTCTATGGTTTTCCACTGGGTTTGCTGCATATAGAGATCGTCTGCACACAGGTATCTTTGTCCGACATTTCTTAGGACCCGTTCCCAGAGGCTGTGAGGGTTAGCCCCCCTTATCATTTCTTGGTCGATGACAGGATCCTGTGACAGAGATCCCAAATGCCTCGCTTCAGTGCCATCCAGAATTGTAGCCTTGCCTGCAGCATCCCAGAGACAGACCAGCCAACAAATTATGGATTCATCGGGTCGTCGGGTGTAATCCTTCCTTAGGCCACGAAGGTCCTTCAGGGAATAAGACTCAATATTTGCGTCTGATCTTGCACCTGCTGCTTTGACTCCTGATTTTATGTCAGGAGGCATTGAGGTTCCTTCTTCTGTATCACCATCATCATCATCATCATCCACTGGTCGATTAGTTTTTTCCGTGCATTTCCTACTTCTCGTACAGGCAGCAACAGCCATGGGTTTAGATGCTGGCTTAGGCTCACTATCTGGTTTGTCTGCTGGCTTTGAGCCTGGACTGTTTGCTACCGCTTGAGTGACTGAGATAGCTGATTTATCTCCCTGCCCCCCTGCCTCTGTCTGCTGCTCTACAATATCTAACAAAGTGCAATAAGCATAGACCAGAGCCTAGCTTATTGCAATGAGCCTTTTCTCCTTAGAATGGTCATGGCACTTCTCTTTTAGGTATTTCCCCACTTCTGCTGGGTTCTGAATTGGGTCCCATGGAAAATCCCAGTCTACAGGATCAGAAAATTCCTTCAGGGTTTGGCCTATATTTTCCCATTCTCCACACCACTCAGGATTTTTCATGCCTGCATCTGCTTCTGGGCCAGGGGTCTCACCAGCTCCTCTGGATATCTCAACCCTCATTCTAGAGGAGCTGCAGACCACATAGAGGAAGCTTACCAGATTAAATACCAGAAAGATGGTCTCTTTAGCATTCAGGGGAAACTGAACATTCTCAAAAAGTGACATAACAGATCCAAAGGAGAAGAAGGAAAGGGAAGGGTGGAAAGTCTCATTCTTGGCTCCTCCTCTAACAGACTGAGTGTAATTACTAATAAATTCCCAAAACAGACTACTGGAATTGGGATGCAGGGTAGGATGAAGAAACCATAAACCATACATATCGTAAACAAAGGTCAGTTTGTAAACGCTTTATAAATCATTATCACCAAGGCCAGCACAACAGCTATTCCAATCCATACCCCTCTACCGTAAAAATTACTTGTTAAGGACAACAATCCTAGTGACCAGAAAGGTATTGAAACCTCAAAAAGGTCTAGAGCCCAAAGCCACATGAAGGCTTTCACAACCAGAGACATCAGGGATTCAAGCAGCATGGCTACTAACTGCTTTAACAACAACAAACACACAATTAATAGAGCTTTGTTTCCACATTTTCCAGTCCCACATTGGGCACTAATTCATGTATTTTTTCAGGTTTAGAGCAAATTTGGGGAAGAATCCCCCAAAGGAGCTCCAGTGGGAAAAAAGCAGATCGAATAGGCCCCTCCCCCCAACTGGTCCGGGAGGGAAAAAATATACCTCCTTGGAGAAAGGTGGATAAAACCTGTTTATTAAACAATAAAACCAAAACAATATCAAACAATGAGACCCCTTGCCACTCTAAAAGAGATGACAAACTGAGAAAACCCCGGGTTGAAGCTCAGCTCACTTAGTCTCTGATCAGTCCCTCCGGTGCTAGAATTGTCGCAGGCCAGGCCCGGCCCGGTGGGCCACAGCTGCAGCTGCCGGTGCTCTCCTGGGTGTTCAGTCCAGAGCAGTTTCAAGAGATCCAAAGATAAAGGAAAAAAGACAGTCCAGGGAACTTTGCCTCAGCTAGCTAAAAACTAACTAAAAAGCAAAAGAAGAGCTCTGTCCCGCTGTCTGTTCATCCACAGACAACACAATCCAGGAGCAGGAATGTGGAGGAGGTGTGCAGTGTCTGAAAACAAACTGTGCGCTTCTTCTCTCCCCCCTTCACCCTCTGGAACACTCTTAAAGGTACAAAACTTATTATTCAACATAAACAGAATAAGATGATTTGGGATAAAAGCATCATATAGTCAACCCAGGACACCTTCCCATTTCTTTTTTAAAAGCCCTTACATGATCGGTGTTCAGAGGTGCTGACACATGCCCAATGACTGGTCTCCCTTGATTTCCTAATAATGGTACTTCCCTCAATGGGTACAGCTGTCCCCCCTTCCCTTCTTTATTGCTATCCCTACTGCTTTCTGCTCGTGCCCTTTCCTGGCTTCTCATTCTGTGTGCTGGTGGTGAATCAAGTACTGGGAGCTATTACAGTGTCCTGATGAGGTCTTCAGGGTGAGAGAAGTGAACGAGAACCTTGGTTCATGATTAGAAGGCTGGATTTATTGATATATGATATATAATATATTATAACATATGATATATTATACATTATAACTATACTAAAAGGAATAAAGAGCGAAGTTGCAGAGGCTGCTAAGCTATGAAGAGCATAGAAAAGAGTGAATAACAAAGTTCTGTGTCCAGCAGAAAGCAAGGACAAACTCTCCTGTGAATGGTCAGCAAATCCAAACACTCACAGAAGACCAATCACCGCTGCACCTGTTGCATTCCACACCAGCCGATAAACATTGTTTACATTCTTCTTCTGGGGCCTCAGCTTCCCGGAAGATGAACAAATCCCAAAGAAAGGATTTCTATGAAAAAATGTCTGCGACAATGTGAAATTCATTTATTACTTACAAAGAGCAGGAAAAGGGGAAATAAAATAAGCCCCTCAGCTCCTTCCTTCCAGCTCTGCCTCCCACCCCAGCAGTGCAGGGAGACAGGAAATGGGGGTTATGGTCAGTTCATCACCCATGGCTTCTGCCCCTGCTCAGGCAGAGGAGTGGTTCCCCTGCTGCACCGTGGGTCCCTCCCAAGGGAGAAAGTGCTGGAGGAGCTTCTCCCATGTGAGTCCACTTCAGGGGCAGCAGCCCTCTGCAAACTGCTGCAGTGTGAGTCCATGCCAGGGACAACAGTCCTTCCCAAACTGCTGCAGCATGGGTCACTCTTCCAGGAGGTGCATTCCTCCAGGGACAGGCTGCTCCAGCCTGGGAGCAGGGCCCCTCTCTCCATGGCTCTCCTGCAGGGTGCCTGGGTCTCCAGTGCCTGGAGAACCTCCTGCCCCTCCTTCTGTACTGACCTTGATGTCTGCACAGTTGTTCCTCTCACATGTTCTCCCTCTGACTGGAGTTAAAACTGTGCCACAATCTCTGTTTTCATTTCTTTTTAAATCTGTTATCTCAGAGGCATTGCCACCATTTGTAACTGGCCCACCCTTTGCCAGCAGCAGGTCCATCTTTAAAGCTACCAGGAATTGGCTGTGCCAGACACGGTGGAAGCTTCCAGCAGCTTCTCACAGGAGCCATCCCTATCCCCCCCTGTGAAATACAAAGCTGTGTTTCGTGTCAGGTACATACAGGTAATGTGTGTATTTGTGATTGTAATATGTGTGGAAACCAACCATGGGACACTTATAAAGACAAATTCTAATATTACTGAGGAAAGTAAAGCATGGAAGAAGGCCTTTGAGCCTATTCTTTGTTTGTAATTAATTTTGATAAGTCTTAAGTTGATTTAGGAGCATTTGAATTAAAGCTTTAAGGATGTTGCTTTCTGACAGGAACTTTCTGCTTGTAGCTAAGCCTGAAAGAGTTTTGCAATAATAACCTTTTGAAGCATAATTTTGGAATATTGCTTGTAGTAAGGATCTTTGAAACTATACATTTAGAATATATATAAAGGAAACCTGCTTATCTCACACCTTAACAAAACAGTGAAAAGCAGCTTGAGAAAGGAAGATGAACCTCAACTCAAGGATTTGTATTTTCAATCTAGGGAAGTTGGACATCACTGTTATGAGATTTATAGTCCTTGCAATTAAAAGATGGACACACATCTGGAGAGCTGGACCTCAACTTCTGCCAGACTTTTTCCTTCTTTTAGAAACCGAACCACCTCCATCTGGTGATACTCCTTTCTGGGATACATCCTGAGAAAAACTAAATCACAATAGGTATAGAATTGTGATGTAAAAATTGGGAACAGAAAGTGCTGATGAGTAAAAATTGGGAATAGAAACTGCTGAGAAAGCTTATGAGTACCCCTATAAATACCTGTAAGCCTCAACTATGGGTGTGCAGTTGGAGGGAAAACTTCCCCCACTGTACCCAGTGCTGTATTGCTCATGCTTTACCATATTAATTAATAAATTGATTGCTGCTTGAATATTGGCTTAGTCAAGCTTCTTATTTATAAAACAGTGCTCAGTGGATGCTCGAGGGGCCTCTGTGCCTCATGCCCTGGGAATGCTTCAGAGCAGCTGGAGGGGGTGTCCCTGTCCCTGTCATCATAGACCATTCCGCAGGGGGTGTCCCTGTCACCCCAGGACATTCCCCAGGGGATGTCCCTGTCCCTGTCACCCCAGGCCATTCCCCAGGGAGTGTCCATCATTCTCACCCCAGGAAATGCCTGGGGGGTCTCCCTCTCTCTCACCCCTGTGCCAGGGGGTGCTCAGGGCATTCTCTGTCCCTCTCAGCTCAGGGGATGCTCAGGGGTCTCTGTCCCCTTGCCCTGGGGCATGCTTGGGGGGTCTCCATCCCTCTGGCCTCAGGGAATGCCGGTGCAGGGCTGGGGACCAAGGGGTCTGTTTCCCTCTCACCTCTGAGGGTGCTTGGGGCTGGGGGTCTCTCCAACCTTCTCATGCCTGCAGAGGCTGGGGGGGTCTCTGTCCCTCTCAGCCCTGGTGTGACCCCACCCAAGCATCATTGGGGTCAGAGGGACAGAGACAACTCCAAAGCTCCAGAGGGGCTGAACCTGGGATTTGGCTTGGGGCTGAGGATTTAAGAAGAGGCTGGAATTGGTGCTGGGGTTGGAGCTGGGGCTGAGATTTGGATTAGAGCTGGGATTGGGTTAAGGGTAGACATGGGATTGGCTTTAGGGCTGGAGTTGGGATTGGGTCTGGGGCTAGATGAATCTGGCACTTAGATGAGATAAAATACAGAACTGTGAGTGTGCCTAAACATGGAGTGAGATTGAGACCAGGATAAAGGTCAGGTTTGGGACTGAGCTCACCCAGAGCAGGACAGGGGGGATGTCACTGCAAGATGTCCCTGGCATTGTCCCAGCCCTCCTCAGGCACCTCCAAACATGGGGGGCAGCTGGGTGCCCCAAGATCCAGGTCCTCGCACACTGCCCCTCCATACCAGGCAAGCATTCCCTGAGGGCAGCCCTGACTGTGACCCCTGGAGCTCTGGAATCAGCCCTCACATCCCTGTGGGAGCGGCTACAGACAGGATGGGAGAGTCCCCCCCACGCTAATTCCTGAGAAACAGTGAAGCCCAGCTGCCGTTTTCTTCTGGTGCCTCCTCCTCTCCTCACCTGAGGATGTCAAACTCCCCAGGAGCAGCAAAATCCTGGAACATCCACTCAGAATGAAGGACTTTCTGACAGCCCTGCTCAATGACACGGGGAGGAGGTTTGTGAGAAGGGGAAGAAATTGTATTTTGATAGGAAATAAAAGGTGCAAAATTATTTCTTTCTGTCCCATTCATTTTCAGTCAGTTGCAGTTCTGTTTTCAGAGTTACACCTTCTCAGCTGATTGTGTTTGTGCCCTCCTTTCTCTACTTCCTTTCTTTGCCTTCTCTGTCCCTCTCTGCTCTTGACCTAGGGCCACTCCCACCAAACACCTTGCCCTGATTTAATTCCCAGTCCATGAACTACAACATGTAACATGTGTGAAGTTATGAAGGCTGGCAGTGAAATGTCACTGTAGCATCTTGCTCCACTTGGCTTTTGGCTCCTTCTTGAGAGCTTTGCCTTCCAGGGCAGGAATATCTTTTCCTGGCTGAGAAATGGAATTCCAGCCCCTGCGAGTGTGTGCTGTGCATCCCCAAGGGGCATTCCTGAGGCTCCCAGGGTGCTGCTCCTGCTATGCCTCCCAAGGACCTGTGCAGGGCCAGGGTACAAGGTCCAGCAGCTCTGCTGGTTCTGCAGTACCACAAGGACCTCTGGGTCCATGAGTTTCCCTACTGCCAACAGCGGTTCCTTGGTTGCCATGATGCCCTGCTGTGTCACCATGGATATTTGGTGCCATGAAGTTCTTCAGTGTCACAATGGCCTCCCTTGCTCCATGAGCTTCTACAGTATTAGAATGGCCTCCTTGGATGGGCAGTGTCACCATGGACCATTGGCTCCATGCAGCCCCGCTGGGTCACCATGGACTCCTTGGTTCCATGAGGTTCTGGAGGTGCCTCCATGGTCTCCTTGGATCCACAGTGTCACAACGGACCACTGGATCCACGTGGCCCTGCTGTGTCACCATGGCCCCTTGGGTCCATGGCACCCCAGGGTCACAATTGGCTTCTTGCTTCCATACCACCCCCTCAGTGCTAAAATGGCCTCTTCATTCCATGAGGAACAACAAAAGTTTTGTAGAAACATTGAGCAAATCCTGCTTAACACACCTGGGAACATCTGTTTGCATTCAAGAGAGAGGTTAAAGGTGAGGATGGCACTGGCAGCTTCCATCTGCAACAGAGATCCAGGGAAAGGACAAGGACAGAGAATTCAGCTGCAAGACTCAGAGAATTCTGCTTCCAGAGATCATTTCTGCTCACACTGTCCCTTGGAGAATGGTGACACCATTCAAGGCAGCCTGTACTGAGCAGGTGGCTCCTGAGTGGGGTTTTTAGTGTAGGAAACCTGCTCTGGCTTTTCCATGCTTTCCTTACCAACAGGAAAACTTTTCCTGGGCATGTGTGCAGGCAGAGCCCTGAGGAGAGCAAGTGGTACATGGTGCAGTGGGCTGGACATGGAGCTGCAGAGCTCAGGGGACGAGGTTCTGCTGCAGAGCACAGGGATGTCAGTCCCAGATGGGCAATGTCAGACATGGTGAGGCTGGGGGTGAGGAGCAGCTGATTCAAATAGGGTCAGCCCTCAAGGGGCTCATTCTTCTCTGTGCCCAGAGCTCCTAAGGAGACATTCAGCATCAAGATCACCTGGGGGATGCTTCTAGCAGCTCTTCTCTGAACTGGAAAATAAAAAAAATATCACTTGATTAAAAAAAAGGTCCTAAGGTGCACTCTTAATTCTCCATTCTTAAAAGAACTCCAAACTGACTCCAAACTGATTTAAGGGCCTGTACACCTGTACAGGCCCTGAAATCCTGTAGACAATTGCAGGAAGAGGAAGAACCCCCGAGGTCTTTCTGTATTTTAATGATCCTGATGGTGGATTTGGGGCTGAGTCCAGGACCCTCAGGCACTGAGAGAAGGCTGAGGAAGATGCTTAAGGAGTCAGAAGCAAAACTCTGAGTTCCTTGGAGCATCACTGGGCCCCACTGAGGGCAGGGAGTGCCAAAGGCTCCTCAGGGACTGTTGAGAGCAGATCCTTGAGGCCAGGATTCCAGGGAGCCAAAGGCTCTGAGCAGGGAACTGCAATGCTGAGCAAGGCCTGGGCTGCCTGGGGGAAGGAATGTCTCGGTCCCTCTGTGAACCTCTCAGGAACCCTTGGCCAGTCCCGAGTCGGCAGACACCGGGGGGGCGCTCCAACAGCGGGGAGATGCTCTCTGTGCCCCGAGGGTACTGAGGGCACATGGGCTGGTCGCCTTTGCAGCAGAAGGGACACCAGAGACATCGGTAGGAGATAAAGGGCCGACTCTTAGCAGGGGTTAATCCAAGGTTTTATTCCAGGAGTCCAAAAGGAGCCCCTGCACCTCAGGGGCCTCCTGCTGAGAGCCCTGGGAGATGTGCCAAGGTTACATTTAAAGGGAGGTGGAAACCGAAAGTAGTTAACATTTTACTAACCAATGAGTGACCCTAAGGGATGGGTGCTGGGGGATAGACATTAAGGACAGCATAAGGGGCAAGGCTTGGGGGGCTGACCCCTGGCCTCTGGCTAATCACTTGACGACTTTGACTGAAGCTTCTAGATGGAGGGGATGGGATGCTGAGTGATTGACAGAGGGCCAGGGTGGGGGTTTGGGGATGATCTCATCCAGGGAGAGGAATAACACAGGTAAGGGGAGGGGGGCATAGTCTGGGATAAACCATTTGGGAAAAATATAGGGATACAAAACAAAACTACTTCAAAGTATAAAAACACACTACAACAAAGGCAGAAAGGCCAAGCCCTGAGTCCAGCCTGGGACAGCAGGGCCTGTCCCTCACGAGTGGCTTGGGGCTGTTTGTGGGGCACTGGGATGTGAGGGGCAGCAACAACAAATGTCATAAACCTGTGTCACCCTCCAGATCCTCATGGAACCGAGGCCCAGTGTGACACAGTGGGGCCTCTGGCCTCAGAGCTATGTGATTGACAGCTCTGCCAGGCCAGGGCTGGGGGCGAGGCTCTGTCCCACCACAAACCAAGGCCTGACCCGGCCCTGGCCCCACACGGGCATTCCGAGCATCCCAAGGTGTCTCAGGACATCGATCTCATCCAGCCTCTGACAGCGACCACGGTGACACTACGGAACCTCATGAAACAAGGAGACCTTTGTGCAGCTCGATGTACTATGAATGCAAGGGTCAATGATTGAACTGTGGGCCCATAGAAACAAGGAGCCATTGTGACACAGCGGGGCCGCACAAGGGACCCTTGTGACTCTGTTGAAGCTCCTAAAACCAAGAAGCCTTTGTGACAAATCAAGACCTCATGGAATCAAGGAGAACACTGTGACAGTGTGGAGACCTGTCGCAGACATTTCTTCACAGAAATCCTTTCTTTCAGATTTCTGCGTCTTCAGGAG
Source organism: Ammospiza caudacuta (assembly GCF_027887145.1). NCBI lineage: Eukaryota > Metazoa > Chordata > Aves > Passeriformes > Passerellidae > Ammospiza > Ammospiza caudacuta. The sequence goes on from NC_080599.1 coordinate 5,785,205, forward strand.
GCCAGAGGCCCCCGAAGAGAAGGTAAACAATTGTTATCAGCTGCTGTGGAATGCAATAGGATTCACCTTGATTGGCTCATTTTCTATGTTTATAATTAAGGGCCAATCATCAGTGCAAGCTAGGGGACTGAGTCCCTGGACACAACTTTGTTGTGGATTCTTTTCTATCTATTCTTAGCTTAGCTAGCAGCTCTGCAAACCTCTCTCTATATTCTATTTAGTATAACTATAATGTATTATATCATATCTTAATAAATCAAGCCTTCTGATTCAAGAAACAAGATTCACCGTCTCTCTCTCACCAGCAGCGACCCACTCAGGTCGCTGTAATAGAGACCCATGAAATCAAGGGAACATGGAACAGGTCTGCCTGGTTTGGCCTCTTGGGGGCGATCTGACAGGACCCACTGAATTTGATATGTCAACGACCACTTACCATCTGACCATGAAGCACTGGGACTCCATGCTTTTATTCCTATGGGAAAGAACTATCTGTCTTGTCTAGGCTCACACGGCTGAAATTAGGATTCCCCCTCTAAATATCCCTATATCCAAGGGTTGCTCCCACATAAAATCTACTAATACAGTCAAGTCTAGCTAGACATGGCCTCTGGAGACTGCCCCTGCACCACTGGGACTCACTTGTTTCCTTCCTAGGGAGACCATTGTGACACTGCGGAGCATTGCGGAACCAATAGGCCATGGTGACACTGCAGACCCCTGTGGAACCTATTTCACTGTAGGAACTTGTGGAACCAAGGGGAACATTGTGACGCTGCAGGGTACCATGGATCCCAGGGGCCACTGTGACACTGGGGGGCCTCATGGAACCAAAGACATCACTGTGGTTCTGTTGGGCCACATAGTCCCAAGGGGCCAGTGTGAAGCCGCAGGGCTTTGTGGAGCCAAGAGGCCATTGTTGCATTTCAGGGCCTTGTGGAGCCAAAGGGTCATTGTGATCCTGCGGGGCATCGTGGATCCATGGAGACCATTGTGACATTGCAAGGCCCTATGGAATCACAGAGAGTATTGTGACACTGTGGGGCCCCATGGAACCAAAGGGCCATTGTGACCCTGCAGGGTCTCATGGAAGGAAGAGGCCATTATGACACTGTGGGAAGTTGTGCAAACAAGGGGATCATTGCATCATTACTGGGCTCCAATGGAACCAAGGGGCCATGGTGACACAGAGGGGGTTCATGGAACCAATAGACCATTAGGACACTGTGGGGCCTTGTGGAACCATGGAGACCATTAAGATCCTTAAGGACTTGTCTAACCAAGGGGCCATTATGACACCTGAGGACATCATGGAAGTAAGAGAACCATTGTGGCACTGCAGGGCCCTGTGGAAGTAAGGGAACATGAAACAGGTGTGGCTGCCTTGACCTCTCAGGGGTCACCTGACAGGTCTGGCTGACCTTGGAATGTGGAAGCCACTCCCATCTGCCCCTGAAACCTTGGGGCTCTGGGCTTTCCTTTGTATGGAAAACAAATGTCCATCTTTTCCAGGTATCCATGGCCGAAATTAGGATTCCACCTCCAAATTTCTGTGTATCCAAGGATTGCTGCCAGACAAAAGCTGCCAGGACAGACAGGTCTGGCTGGTCTTTGACTCCTGAGTGCTAGCACTCAACTATTTTCCAAACACTGGAAAGGGCTCCCTGTTTTTCTTTTTGTGGAAGAAAAACATCCCTCTTCTTGAGGCACAAATGTGTGAAATTAGGACTCCACATTCATATTTCAAATATCTAAGGGTTGCTCCAAGTAAACCTGCCAGGACAGACATATCAGGCTTGCCTTGGCCTCTGGTGGCAGCCGTTAATCAGCTCCTGAAACATGGGGGCTCCGTGGTTTCCTTCCTATGGAGACCAATGTGACATTGGGAGCCTTGTGAAATGGAGGGGCCATTGTGACACTGCAGAGCACCATGGATCCAAGGGACCATTGTGACACTTTGGAGCCTTGTGGATCCAAGGACATAATCGTGGCTCTATTTGGCCGCATGGTGCCAAGACGCCAGAGCAAAGCAGCGGTGTGGGAGTTAGCCCAGCTGTAACTCAGAGTTAGCCAGATTTTATCCCAAAAGCATTGGACATGAGTTTCAAACCCTGGGAATCATTTGTTTAACTTAGGGTGCACCTGATAGTTCCCCCATAAGCCTTTAGTGTTGCTATGCTAATTTGTCCAAGTTCTACTCCCCTATTAGTTACTTGTTTCCCCTATAGGGTTATTGTTCTAGAGTATTCTACCCCTAAGTGTCTATGTTGTTGCTTCCCCTTTGTCTCAGGTCTTTGGATCCTGCCCCTCATACTGTTCTTGACTTCTCCATGTTTATTGTTTCTCACCCTGTAATTAAAGTTCTTTAACAACTCCAATGATCCTGCTTCTTTTCATTTTTGCCTCCCTTGCCCTGAAGTCAGGGAACCAGAGAGGTTTCTCATAGCCATCTTCATTGTGATATCTAGCACCCGAACAGGGACCATGGCATTCAGGGATCCCTGTGTCAGTCACGTCAGCTGGGGTTAGCTGATGGATAGGCCAGTGCTCCCTGGGATTTTGGATTGTGCCAGGCCCTGCTGATTCATCGTTGCTTAAAGGGACCTTGCCCAGGATCGGCAGGAACAACAACGGTTTCACATGCATAGGATTGCAGGTGGGTTTGGGGTAATGCAAGACATTTATTGCCCATTTTGCCACTGCATTTTTACAATATGCACTCAAGTCCCATAATTGAGTTGGGGTGTTCTGGTGCCTCCTCCCCATAAGGCAGAGAAAAAGAAAAATGGGCCGCCAGATGTCCAAAGTAGAAAGCAGCATATATGGATGCTTTCATTCTCACTGATCATGACCAAATAGTTTCAAATAATGAATTAAAATCAATCAATGATCAGGTGGATCATTAAAAATTTTCCAGATGCCTCTGCTGACGAAATCCATACCACTGAATTTTGGGACTCAGTGGGAGTTAAATTTTGCAACCTTTCGATCAAAAGGGACCCCATTGCACCCAGAGCCACTCTGAATCTACATATTCCCCATCTTCCACACCATCCTTGAGACCCTTCACCAGCAAGCAGTGTGTTGAAAACTCAACCCGTTGGTCACTCCTAACTCAGGACCTCCCCTCAAACCTGACTTTCTCAGACCTTCCATGATGGTCCAAGATGGCAATGGAGCATCATGCGCTGGAGACTCAAGATGGAAGGAGCCCAAATGTGGCTCAGGAGCCCCACCATCCTACCTCCATCATGGCTCCTCCACTTCCTGCAACCACAACCTTCTCTTCTGCCCTGAATGAACCTCCAGACTCCACCCCCATGACTGCGGGTAAGGCCCAATTGTCAATAATTCCACCTTCACCCTGGACCATGCCTACAGAACTGCATCCCAGAAGCCTACCATACCAAATCAAGGCCCTTCCTCCCCAACACCTGACAAAATGGCAGTGCCCTTTGCCTCACCCTCCGGCAACAATATAACCCCATGATCAAAGATACTAAGCCCAACTTTCACACTATTTCTAAACCAAATGTTCCTGTTCAAAGTTACCCTTCCTCCTCAGAAGACAGTTTGGATTCCCCAGAGCCACCTCACACCTCAACCCTGAAGATCCCTAGGAAAAGATCTGGAAAGAAGCAGTTAAGGAAGGAGACTGGCAAATAGTCATGAAACTCCTCATTGCCCCGGGATGTTACAAAAGAAGGGGGCAGAATCCCAGGTATCAGCCATTGGTTTACAGGGAAATCAAGGATCTGTGTAGGGCAGCTAAAGACCATAGGAAGGACTTACTTTGTTTTAATGGCCTAATGAGGGCCATGTTTACAGCACATGTCTTAACCTCCTATGATTGAAAATGTAATATGACCATGTTTCTGTCACTTACAGAACACACTCTGTGGGAAGGGGGATGGAAGTATTTACTAAATCAATTCATAGCAATGACTATGCTAATAATGAGGCAAGGGCAGAAGTGACAATCAACCATCTAGCTGGAGAAGGACAACACAGCCTACCAGATGACCAAGCAACAGGTATCCCCAGAGATGTATTGGATGATATCAAAGAGATGGCTTTGCAAGCTTTAATCCAGGTATCGGATGGTAGCACTCCCAATTTGGACTACCTTGGGTGGCGGTGGCTGCAGCTAAAGCTTTAGGACAATTAGACCATCTTGGGTGCCTGTTAAGTAAGCAAGCCAATGCTACATTGAGTGGCCTGCTCTCAGACATAGAGACCATCAGACATGTCACCTTGCAGAACAGTGATAGAGTTTTTACTCTGGACACATAGGCATGGCAGTGTAGACTCTGAGAGCTGTGTTGTAAGAACCTTTCCAGCCAAAGCGCGTCAATCCACGAGACCAGTCAGGTACTGAAGGAAGGGTTCAAGAAGTTTCAAGTGGAAAACAAAGACTGGGTGAATAACTCTTCCAATCCAAGGGACTAAAGGGTTGGATGATTTCTAGCTAAAAAAGGACTATTAATTCTCTTAGTGATTGTTGTATTGTTATTTGTCCCATGTTTGTTTGAATGCTTTTAGAAAGTCTTACAAAATTCTTTCAGTTCTATCATTGTTGTAAAGCAGAACAGAGAAAGATACCCAACACGGGCTCCTCATGGACTCCATGGAGGAGGGAACTGGAGGCCAGGATGGCACAAAAAACTCTCAGAGACTCAGTGTAGGAAGGAAAATTATTAAAAGTACCTAAAACTGTTCTTAAATCCATAAATATCTTAAAAACCCTGAGTATCTCAAAACATTAATGAGCCCCACTGAGTGTCAGTACCAAGTTCTCAAGGGACTCATTAAAGCAGATAATTGGGGCCATGATTGCACAAACCTCTCACCGAGTCTGTATCAAAAGGGAAACACCAAGTACCTTAAAATAAGTGAAGTACCTTGAAGCATTAATGAGCCCCACTGAGTGTTGTTACTGACAAAGCCTCTCCAGGGATTAATTAAAACAGATAATTGGAGGCCATGATTGCACAAACCTCTCAGACACTCCGAGGTAAAAGCCAAACCCAAAGTCCTTTGAAAAATCTGCAGTCCCTGGGACTATTCAGGAGCCCCCAGGGCCATTCCTGAGCAAGGCTCCCCAGGGACTCCTTCCAGCAGATCCTTGAGGCCACTGGGATGTGGGCTAGGGGGGGATGCTGAGGGCAGGACAAGGGGCTGACAGTGCCCAGCCTGGCTGGGGCTGTGACAGGAGGCCCCAGGGCCTCATGACAAGGTGTCTCCTCACAGCCCTTGGTGGCACAGACCCTGCTGCTGTGCCCCAGGGCACCAAGACTTGGCTTCTCTTTGTCCCCACCTGTCATCACTGCCTCCACATCTCTGCTCTGCCTGAGGCCTGGGGACACTTTCTCTGTCCTGTCCCTCAGTGGGACCCATTAAAACTTCAAGAAACTTTGGAGTTGGATTCTGACTTGGAGCTCTGGAGAGGTTTCTTCAGCTCCCTCTCAGGGACTGATGTTCAGGGTCTGAGCACAAAGCCCCAGAGGCTCATTTAAGTCCTTGTGCTGTGTCTGTGCTGCTGAGCTGGGCTGGGCTCCTGGCACAGAGACAGCTCCTGGTAACCAAGAAAAGCTTCAAAAGCACATTTATCTTGATGAGCAGCTCTTTTGCCAGCCCAGCAGAGCTGGGGCCCTGCCTGCAGCCACCCCAGGCACAGCTCAGAGGCACAGGAGGCTTCAATCAGTCAGGGGTGGAAAGTTGCTGAGAAGTGTCTGGGGTAGAATCACTGCCAGCCCTTGGCACAGGAACCTCTGGCTGCAGGACAATGCAGCTGCAGCTCCTGGAGTGATCTCCTACAGCTGGAACATCCCAATGCCTACAGACTCTGTGAGTACAACTCTGAGTATTTCTGGTGCAGGGGATGTGAAATGCTCATGAAACTCTGACATGCTCAGGGCTTCTCATCAGTCACAGAATATTTCCAAAACAACGAATTTTACAAAAATGAGGAAATTTCCAAAGACTAGGTAGGTATTAAGTTTCCTACAATGGAGAATGGTAGAGAGTGGGGAAAAATATTACATGTTGCTTATGAAATACCATTATTAGTTTTCACAAGTGCCAGAGACATCTGAACTGTTACTTTCAGTGATCAATAGGTTCACAGGAGATCCCTCATGTGCTTGCAGCCATTCTGCCAGCGGAGAGTACCAGCACCACCTTTGCTGGAGCTATCAGGCTCAGTCTGATCTGTCCTTTCACCAAGCTGCAAACAGAACTTGCTCCCACGCAGTGCCCTGCAAACAGGCAGGGTTCTGTCAGGCCAAGGAGAGTGCACAGAGATTTGGGGTCTGTCAGTGCTGGCAGGGACAGATCAAGCACAGGGAAACACCTGCAGGAGGAAAATCTGCAGGAGGAAGAGAAAAGACCAAGCAATGAGAGAAAACAAAACCCAGCAATGCTGTAGCAGGGAGAGCTTAAAGATGCCCACAGGATCCCCTTCAGTGCAGCCCCTCCCTCTGAACAAGCCCTCTCCCTCCTGTGCCCCAGCCAAGCCTCTGCCCTCAGGGCTGGGGCTCCAAGGGGTGCAGCCCCTCCTGTGCAGGCAGAGCTGCAGCAGAGCCGTGGGGCAGCTCTGCAGCCCCGGGCCCAGTTCCCTCTGCAGAGCACAGGGCTGGGAGCAGCTGCCCGGCTCTGGGGGCTCTGGCAGGGGGCACAGCTGGCTCAGGGTGATGCTGTCCCCAGTGCCAGGCTCTGGGCAATACTGTCAGTGCAGCCAGGGAAGGAGCTGCATCTCCCTCAATCCAATGCCATCATAAGGACACTTGGAAGTCTCTCTGAGATTTCAGTCCAAGCTCAGAGCTTCAATGCAGGGTGCAAACCTGTCCAAGAACATCTCTGGGTTATAAGATTAATGGGGAAAGGCAGAGCTGTTCTGACACTGAAAATGATGCTGGGTTGGTGAAATGAGCAATGTGAGTCCTTGGCTACAAATGTGGTGCTGGGGTATGGTGCACCCATCTGCTCGCAGCAGTACCTGAGGAATTTTAAGGAAAACGTGGGAGTGTGAACATCCTCCATTTGCGAACAGTGGAAGCCCAGACAAACTCCAAACAGAATGAAGTGACAGACCATCTCCCCTCAATCTCCACTTTGCATCACAGATCTTTCTCCCTGAGTGCACCAGAAATGCTGAGGGTTTCTGATTGCAGGAGCACCAGCAGACATATGGGGCAGCTTATAGAGAAAACCTCCTAACTAAAAAAACCGAAGACCATGTCTGTGTGTTACAGAGGAGGGTGTATGGGAATTGGCTTTGATTTTGGATACAGGTATTTCCTCTAACTCTTCACTGTCCTTTTCTCCATGAACAGATCCCCATATGCAGCCCCAGTAAATGTCCAACAGCAGCTCCATCAGGCACTTCCTCCTGCTGGCATTGGCAGACACGCAGCAGCTGCAGCTCCTGCACTTCTGCCTCTTGCTGGGCATCTCCCTGGCTGCCCTCCTGGGCAACGGCCTCATCATCAGCGCTGTAGCCTGCAGCCACCACCTGCACACACCCATGTTCTTCTTCCTGCTCAACCTGGCCCTCAGCGACCTGGGCTCCATCTGCACCACTGTCCCCAAAGCCATGCACAATTCCCTCTGGGACACCAGGACAATCTCCTACACAGGATGCGCTGCTCAGCTCTTTTTCTTTATGCTCTTCATGTCAGCTGAGTACTACCTCCTGACCATCATGTGCTATGATCGCTACGTGTCCATCTGCAAACCCCTGCACTACAGGACCCTCCTGGGCAGCAGAGCTTGTGCCCAAATGGCAGCAGCTGCCTGGGCCAGTGGCTTTCTCTATTCACTGCTGCACACAGCCAATACATTTTCCCTGCCCCTGTGCCATGGCAATGCCCTGGGACAATTCTTCTGTGAAATCCCCCCGATCCTCAAGCTCTCCTGCGCAAATTCCTACCTCAGGGAACTTGGTCTACTCATAGGTAGTGCTTTTCTGTTTTTTGGTTGTTTTGTGGTTGTAGTTTTCTCCTATGTGCAGATCTTCAGGGCCGTGCTGAGGATCCCCTGTGAGCAGGGACGGCACAAAGCCTTTTCCTCCTGCCTCCCTCACCTGGCTGTGCTCTCCCTGTTCCTCAGCACTGGCACATTTGCTTACCTGAAGCCCCGCTCCATCTCCTCCCCACCCCTGGATCTGGCCCTATCAGTTCTGTACTCAGTGATGCCTCCAGCCCTGAACCCCCTCATCTACAGCCTGAGGAACAAGGAGCTCAAGGCTGCAGTGTGGACACTCATGACTCAATGGTTTCGGAAACATTAAACTGCTGGCCAGTTTCTGCAAATCACTTGTAATAAAAGTCATCTTTATACTTCTTGTTGGTTTGGTTTTGGTGGGATTTTCTCCTTTGTTTTAGGTATTCATGCAGTCCACAAATAAATGTCAATGTTTGTGCCATTTCTCATTTTGTTTCTCTCCACATTCACTCTGCCCACAGACTGTGTCAATGAGGGACTGCACTCTTGGTGGCTTTAAAGTAACTAAAGGATCTCCCGGCAAAGTTTTCTGCAGAGATGCCCTTTTGTTGCCTTCTCTGGAGCTGCAGCAGCGATGTCTGTGTGCAGAGCTGGGGGCAGATCAGTGCTGGCCCAGCAGATGTGCCAAGAAGCAGCAGCACTGGCAACACCCTGCTGCCCTGGTGGCCCTGGGGTTGCTGTAGGGCCTGAGTGCTCTCGGGGCCGGGCACAGCCCTGGGGGTGGCAGTGCCGGGGCTGCAGCGGGGACAGGCCATGGGCACTGCTGGGGCAGCGCTGACGCCTCAGGCCAGGCCCTGGGGGCTCCAGGCTCCTTGCCCAGGCTATCTCAAGAACACACCCAGGCCAATGCTCAGCACAGAAAAGCCCCGTGAGCAGCCCCAGGCTGGCCGTGGGCAGGCTGGGGGCAAACAGCATGGCTGGGGCTCTGCAAGGGCCCTGGGGGAGACGGGAAGGAGCAGCAGAGGAGGGGCTGATCCATCCCCAGTGCGCTGCACAGCCCAGGGCAGGGCCCCAGAGCGTCCTGATGGAGCTGCCAACAACATCCCCCCTCTGCAGCCCTGGCCTCTCCCCCAGATCACACAGCTGCCCCATCCTTGCAGGCACAGACATAGCAGCACTGGCTCAGCAGCCCCTGTTTACATTGCACACAGCAGGCAGGAGCACCCCCATGCTGTTGGTGTGGGGACATAAACCTGAGGGAGCACAAATGCCATCAGCCCCTGGGGCCAGCAAGGGCTGGGGGACACCAGGGAAACCACTCAGCTTTGTCCTGGCCTCTGCAGTCAGCCAGAAAGTTTGTTCCCATCAGCTGGGAGTTTCTTGTCCCACTGCAGCTGCTGTTGCTCAGAGCCAGGGCTGCCTGGCAGCCACCCCCAAACTGCCCTGAGCATTTCCTTTGCTTCACCTTTGCTTTCTTTCCTCTTCCTGCTACACATTCCTTCTTCTTGCCCACCCCTGTTCTCTTCCCTGCAAACAGCCCATCCCTGTTTACCCTTTCCTCTCTGGCCCCACTCCCCTTTGCAGTTCCTGACTTGGCCCCATGGGAACATCCCCTGGGCAACAGGATCATCATACAAGTGCTGGAGCAATTGTCTGCAGGCTCCTGCAGTGCCTGGTGCTGCTCCCTTGCCAGAGGCACCCCAGGCCAGGGGGGCACATCTGGGCTGCTGTGTCTGGCTCTGGGGCTCCCTGTTCTGGGCAGTGAGGAGGAGCTGCAGAGGCTCTGCAGGACTGACAGGATGGGCTTTGGGGCTGGCAGGAGAAGCTGAGGGACCTGGGCTGCTGGAGCTGCTGAAGAGGAGGCCCAGGGCTCCTCCTGCAGCTGCTCCAAGGGTGCTTCGAGGGAATCCCAGAATCAGCAAGGTTGGAAAAGACCTTGGAGATCATCAAGTCCAACCTGAGCCCTGGCACTGCCTTGTCTCCCTTAGCCTCCTCTTCTGCAGGATAAACAACCCCAGCTCCTTCAGCCACTCCTCACAGGACTTGTGCTCCAGACCCCTCCTTAGCCTTGTTGTCCTTCTCTGGACACGCTCCAGCCCCTCCATGTCCTTCCTAAATTTGGGGCCCAGAACTGGACACAGCACTTGAGGTGCTGCCCAAGCAGTGCTGAGCACAGGGGAACAATCACTGCCCTGCTCCTTCTGGCCACACCATTCCTGATCCAGGCCAGGAGCCATTGGCCTTCTTGCCCACCTGGGCACACTGCTGGCTCATGTCCAGCCTGCTGTCCATCACTCCCTGCACGTCCCTTTCTGCCTGGCTGCTGTCCAGCCACTCTGTCCCCAGCATGTAGCGCTGCAGGGGTTGTTGTGGCCAAAGTGCAGGACCTGGCACTTGGACTTGTGACATCTCACCTTGTTGGGTTTAGCCCCTGCATCCATCCTGTCCAGGAGCCCTGCTCCCAGCATGAGCCCAGTGTCTGCCCCTGTGTGCTTCCAGTTTCCTTGTCACTCCCAGGATGATCCTGGTCACTTCCCCTTACTCCTAGCAGGATCCTTCTTCTTCCCAGTATGAGCCCAGGCACTCCCACTCATTCCCCGTTATGACGCAATTTGTCCCCATCATGGTCCCAGTTGCTCCCACTTTCATCCAGTGTGTTTCCAGTTCTATCAGTTTCCCCTAGTATAGTCCCAGTAACTCCCAGTATGATGCCAGTCTCTCCCAGCAGGGCCCCAGTCACTCACACTTGCCCCCAGTGTCCCCCAGCATGGTTCTAGTTCCCCCAGCACATTCCCAGTGGCTCCCAGTGTGGTCCCAGTCACCACCTGCATGGTCTCAGGCACTCCCAGCATATCCCAGTTGCCCTGAACATTCTCGTAGCCATTGCCAGGCACTCCCAGTTACCTCAGTGGGGTTCAGCTGCCCCCAGTTTTATCCCAGTCACTGCAAGCACATCCCAGTTGTCATTAGCATGCATCCTGTCATTCCTAATTGCTCCCATTGTGTGCACAGTTGTCTCCCAGCATGGGCCTGGTAGCTCCCAATAACACCCAGTCAGGGCCTACTGACACTCACTGTAATCCCAGTATGATCCCAGTCACTTCCAGTATGATCCCAGTGACCTCCAGTGTGATCCCAGTTTCTCCCTGTCAATGCCAGCAGGACCCCAGTAGCCTCCAGCATGATCCCTGTGACTCCCAGCCTCTCCCTGTTACCTCCAGTATGTCCCCAGTCACTCCCACTTCCTCCCAGTTGCTTTCAGCATGATTCCAGTTGCTCACAGCCCCTCCCAGTGAATCCCAGTATGATTCCTGTCACCCTCAGTGAGATCCCAGTCAATGCCAGCATGGACTCGGCTGCTCCCACTGTGATCCTAGTATGATCCCAGTTGCTGCCAGAACTGTTCCAGTTGTTCCCAGTTCCTGCCAGTATGATCCCAGATGTCCCTAGAATAGCCCCAGTCCCTCTCAGCGTGGTCCCACTCACTCCCAGTTGCCCCCTTTGTGGTCCCCCTCAGTATGGTCACAGACACTCCCAGTATGACCCAGTGTGCCCAGAAAGGTTCTGGTTCCCTCAGAATAGTCCCAGTCTTTCCTGGTTATTTCCAGTTGCTCCAGCCTGATCCCAGTTTCTGGCTTGCCCAAAGCATGGTCCCAGTTGCTCCCAGTTGCTCCAGTTGTGATGTCAGTCCCCTCAGCATGGTTCCAGTACTTCCCAGTTGATCCCAGTTCCTCCCAGTGTGTCCACATTTTCCTCCCAACATGGGCCCAGTATCTCCCAGTAACCCCCAGTCAGGATGCATTCTCATCTGCAGTAATCTCAGTGGTTCCCAGGACGATCCCAGTTGCACCCAGTCACTCCCAGTATGGTTACAACCACCCCCAGTATGATCCCAGTCACTCCCGGTTCCTCCCAGTTTCTCCTTGCATGATCCCAGTTGCTCACAGCTGCTCCTGGTCACCCTCAGCATAATCCCACTCATTCCCAGTATATCCCAGAATGATCCCAGTCTCTCTCAGTGTGATTATAGTCTCCCCAGGCATGGGCCCAGCTGCTCCCAGTATGATCTCAGTACAAACCAGTCCCTCCCAGTGATTCCACTCCCCACCCGTCTCTGTGTTTCCCCCTCCTGGATCTCCCAAGAGGAGCCCCAAAGGCTGGCAGTCCCATGCAGGGTCCCCAGCAAGGCCCAGTCTGGATGTGCAGCCCCCAGTTTGCCCAGTTTGCCTCTCCTTTTGCCCAGGCCGGGTTCCCCCCGCCCAGGGTTGTGAGGGTTTTTGTGTGTTGGCAGAGCTGCATGTTATGGAGAGAATTTAGGTGGGTCTTGGGAAGATGGAAAGGGGTTTTGTGATTTTTGGGGACATTTATGTTGCAGGGAGTGTTTGGGGATGTCCTAGCCAGGAGCTGTGGGGTGGTTTGAGGGGTGCAGGAGTGGCTGTGGGGGTGGGAGGGGGTTTCTGGGTGGTCGTGGTCCCCCAGAACCCCAAAGCTGCCACCAGACCCCACCCCACAAGATACTGCCAGGGGTCAGGGGCTCCATGTTGGGGTTCATCCTCCTGGTGCTGCAGGAGAAGGTGAGGGGGGGTTCCCAGGGACTGTGTGTGTCCCCCCCAGAGCGTGTGTGATCCCCCCATCCCAGTGTCACCCCCTTGTCCCCCCCCACAAGGCTCCTCCCCAGCTCCTGCTCCCCCAAAGGGAATTTGGGGAGGGGGCAGAGGGGGTGAGCAGCCCCTGCCAGGGGATGACCTCGGCCCAGCCCCTTTGTTCAGCACCAGGCTGGGCTCGGGGCCACAAGAGGAAGAGGCCAACGGGAAGCAGATCCTGCAGCTGGGACAGTGCTTGGGGTCAGGGCAAGTTCCCACCCTGCACACCTGGCTCACGTGTGACCCTGCCCCAGCAAGAGAGCGGGACATTCCCATCCCCACGGATCAGGGCTGGGAGCAGCACTTGAACCACAGACATGGAAATACTGGGAGTGACTGGGAGCACACTGAGGGCTACTGGGAACTACTGAGAATGATGGGTGCATACTGGGGGCAACTGGGGTGACTGGGAATGAATGAGGTCATCCTGGGGGCAACTGGAACCATGCTGGGGCAACTGGAGTGATTGGGAATGAGCATGCTGGGGGCAACTGGGATATACTGGTAGTGTCTGGAACGATACTGGACGGGACAACACTGGGAACAGCTGGGACCATGTTGAGGGGGAAACTGGGAGAAACTGGGAGTGACTGTGTCTATACTGGGGGGACTGAGATCTTACTGGCAGTGACTGGGACTATACTGGGGCAAGTGGGTGCAACTGGGATCATACTGGAAGGAATTTGGGAGCAACTGGAACCATGGTGGAGGCAACTGGGACAATACAGATGGGGACTAGAATCCCACTGGGAGTGAGTAGGAGCATGCTGAGGGCAGTTTACACCGTGTTGGGAACTCCTGGATACACTGGGATACACTGGGAGCAACTGGAACCATACTGAGACTGACTGGAATCATGCTGGAATCAACTGGGAGGAAGTGGGAGTGACTGGGAGCATGCTGGGGACAACTGGGATATACTGGGAGAGAGTGGGAGTCACTGGGATCATACTGGGACTGACTGGAACCCCGGCAATGGCCTGGGCTGGGTGATGTGGTGCCTCAGGGAGCGCAGGGAGCACTGTGACACTGCGGAACCTGATGGAACCAAGGGGACATGGTGACACTCGGGGCCTGCCCTGGCCGTGGGGTGTTTTGGGAGCCCTGTGGTGCCCAGGGCAGCAGAGCAGAGCCCCTGGCTCAGGGCAGCAGCTCCCCGGGACACCCTGGGCGGGCGGGCAGCAGGGGATGCCCAGGGAGAAGAGGAAGCCAAGGCCCAGCGACCCAAGGGCAGCACCGGCTGAGGGATGGGGCAGGAGGGAGAGACCATAGCTGGGATGGGGATGAGGCTGTCCAGCACTGAGCCAAGGTTGTGTGACATCACAGGGGCCGTGTGACATCATAAGGGCTGTGTGACATCACAGGGGGCTGTGTGACAGGTCACAGATGGCTTTGTGACATCAGTGATTGGGGAGTGACATCACAGGGTGTGTGTGACATCGCAGGGAGCTGAGTGACATCACAGGGGCTGTGTGAGGTCACTGGGGAGGTCACTCTGCCCTGGCCCCCCTCACAGTTCCCCCCAGAGTAGTCCAACCCTGCTCGTGCACAGCGGGGTCCCCTGTCCCCCCAGGTCCCCCCGCCCCTGGCCCCACAGCCTCCCCCAGAGGATGTTCCACGAGATCGACCCCAGAGCCTGACATGGGGACGGGGGGGGGGGGCCCTGGGGGTGGCACTGGGGGACAGGGACCCCCTGGCAGCGTCCCCGTGTCCCCCAGGGCCAGAGCCTGGGCCAGGGCTCCTTCACCCTGTTACGAACGAGGCCTTGAGAGCGCTTAAAAACCCCTGGCAAGGGATCAGCAAAAACCAGATTTAATATTAAGGGACAGCAGCACAAAGTTCCTTGGCAAGAGTCACTCTGCTCCTGACTGGGCACTTCAGGCACACCAAGGAAACAAAGCAACAGCAAAACCAAACAAAATCCAGGCAATCAAACCAGAAATCAACCAAGAACTGTCCCTCTGTGTGTGTGTGTGTGTTTGTGTGTGTGTGTGACACAAGGGCAGTGAGGGCAAGGATGAAAGGAATATGGCCCAAAAGCTTAACAGAGCTCAAACTTAACAGGACTTAACTTATACCTTAACCTTTACTGATACCTTCAATTTCACAATTTAGCAAAAACCAGCATTTAGCAGGATTTAATCTTAGTTATAACCTATGACTTTGCAATTTAACAGAGGATTCACATTTAACAGTATTTAACTCAGCTTTTAACTTATATTAAACATAACAACTTGGGAAAACAACAACTCTTAGCAGTGATTAACTTCACTTAGACCTTGTGACTTAACCTTACCTACAGGCAATGTAGGTAAGGCTAAGTCATCCTGGTGCCGCCCTTGGCATCAACAGCTTTCTTTGGCAGTGTGAGAACAGGGATGTTGTGCCACTGAGGGAACAGAAACAGTTCCCAGAGCTGCTCCTTCAGAAGCCAGGAGCTGGTTGGGCAGCAGCAGTGCCGGGAGCAGACAGTGTTTGTGATGAGCTGCAGAGGAGCTGAGCCCAGGGGCTGTTGGCCAAGGCCGAGGCCCAAGGAGCATTTCTCATCTGGCAGGGCGGCCTGAGAAGGGGAGGGGGGAATGCAGCAGCACAGGGCCCATGGAACCAAGGGACCATTGTGACACTGTGGGGCCCTGTGAGACCAAGGGACCATTGTGACACTGTGGGGCCCTGTGAGACCAAGGGACCATTGTGACACTGAGGAGGCCATGCTGACGCTGTGTGGCTCCATGGAATGTAGGGATCATTGTGACACTAAGAAGCCCCATCAAACCAAGGGTTCATTGTGACACTGTGGGGCCTCATGGAACTGTGGAGACCATTATGACACTTCGGGGTGTCATGGGACAAAGGGGCCATTGTGACACTGCGAGACCGCATGGAGCCATAGGTCCACTGTGATATTGCAAGGCCTCATGAAACCATGGAGAGACCATTAGGACACTTCACAGCCTCATGGAACCAAGGGGCCATTGTGACACTCTGGGGCACAATAGAATAAGCAAAGCATTGTGACACTATGTGGCCTCATGGAACCAGTGAGACCATTGTGACCTTGGGGTCCTCACAGAATCAAAAGCACTGTTGAGATACTCTGGGGCCTTGGGAAACCAAGGGGGACCATTGTGACACTGCAGGGCTGCATGGAACCAAAGCTCCAGGGTGACACAGAGGGGCCTCCTGTCATCAATGGTCCATTGTGACACTGTGGAGCCAAAGGAGACCATTGTGACACTGCAAACTCCCAGGGCCCAAAGGACAATTGTGACATTGCAGGGCTCATGGAACAGAGGAGTCACGTGACACTGTGGGGCCTGGGGAACCATGGAGACCATTGTGACACTGCAGGGCCTCATGGAAATGTTGAGACCATTGTGAAACCATGGGGCCTTATGGAACCTAGGGGACATTGTGACACTGTGGGACCCCATTGAAGCAAGGGTCTATTGTGACACTGCAGGTCTTGTAATCAAGGGGCCATTGTGGCCCTGTGGGGCCCCATAGAACCAAGGGGCCATTGTGACATTTCAGGGTCCCGTAAATGCAAGGGAACACCAAACAGATCTGGCTAGTTTGGCCTCCCAGGAGCCACCTGACTGGTCAGGCTGACTTTGGTATGTTGAGGATCACTTCTCATCCGCTACTGAAACAACGGGGCTCCGTCCTTTCCTTCCTATGGAAAATAACTACCTTTCTCAGCCAGGTGCCCATGGCTAGAATAGGAATTTCACGTCCAAAATTCCCTGTTGTGAGACACTGGAGGAGATTGTTGGCTGGAAACATTTCATGTGTGGGGGAGGAAGGGAAAGGTCCAGCCTTTCTCTGCCCTGGAACCCCAGCCCTGCCCTGCCCTGGAACCCCAATCCCCCCAGAGCCTCTATCCCAGCCCAGCAGTGTCTGCCAGTCCCTGGCACAGCACAGGCAATGCTCCACTGCCACCTCTGCAGCCCCAGCCCAGCTCCTGAGGCACCAAATGAGCCCAAGTCCCACCTGGGGGAAGAGCCCAGGGAGACCAAGGGGTATTGAAGGCTGACCACAAGGCAAGCACACATCTTGACCCTTCCTCCTCTTGGAATTTCCATCTGAACAGTGCTGGAATCCAGGAGTGGTAGCTGTTTGTGTGCCTCTCTGTATCTTTTTTGTCTTTCTCTCTTTCTGGGTTTTCTGCTATTTCTGTGCTCCTGCAAATTTTGAGTAACATTATGTGTAACAGGCTGAGAGTTTGTGAAACTGAATGGACCAAGTCAATGCTTTGAGAAGAGTTTTTTGTTGATTGAATGTCTGTCATAGTTTGACATGAGAAAAATTTTAAAAAGTAATATAAAACTTTTTGTGTAACTGACAATCTGTTAAACCACTGAGATACTGAACACGCCTCAGTGAAACACATATATTAAAGATGAAAAAACCCAGGAACCTCCTCTTTCTTTTCCAGTCAACAAGAAAGTAGTGGGCCCTGGCTCCAGCCCCCATTTCAACCAAACCAAACCAAACCAAACCAAACCAAACCAAACCAAACCAAACCAAACCAAACCAAACCAAACCAAACCAAACCAAACCAAACCAAACCAAGCAACCCTGCCCTGGGCTGAGCCCCTTCCCCTCTCTCCAGGCTGCCCTCCTCCATCGGCCCCATTCTAACAAAACCAAACCCCAACAGCTACCAAACAGGAAAACAAAAAAAGGTACAAAACCCCAACCAGAACAAAGCTAGCCATAGCTATTAAAATCTTATCATCAAGTTGTTGTCCTCCCGCTCCCAACACAACTCAAACCAAAAACCCCTACAACTCATAACCTATAAAAAATAACCCTACAACTAAAGTTAAACACAAAATAAACCCACAAACCAACCATAAAACCAATCCTACACAGCCCAAAACCAACTCCCACCACAAGTTACTGTCAGGTCAGGTGATCCTTTCAATACATCAATCCTCCATTGAGTAAAAGAAAAAAACAAAATGCAAACATATTAAAAAACACCCATCAAAGTCAGTAAAAAATAAATGCAATCTCAAATAAAAAAGAAGAAAAAATACCTTAATCTTAAATCTTAAATCCTCCTATAAACTATAAAGAAAAAACTCTTTTATAGCACATAAAATTATAAAAAATATTCAAATTATTATAAAACAAAAACCTGAATACTAAAATAAACAAATGTTAAAATCACTGTAATTTCATAAAAAGTTTAAAAAGGAAAAGAAAAAAACAATAATCCAATACCCCCAAGAGAAGAACTCTATTCCAGAAGATAAAAATAATTGTAAAAGTAAATAATAAAATCTTTTAACTTTAAACAACTCATCTTTAAAATAATACCTCATAAGTCAGTATGGCCCATCAACAAGCTGTACAAAAGCTTGTAGCAATAAAAACAACTTCACAGTATCTAAGTTCCCCAGACAACTGTATTCATGACAAAATTAAGAACCACAAAAAAAATACTTTTTTCCTCTTGTAAAAAATCTCCATAGGTTTAACACAAGAAACTTCTCTCCCAAAGTGATCTAAAAAAAAAAGACTATTCTGGAAATAGTAAGGTAACTATAAATTTTAAATTTAGTTTCTTCACATTGTCAGAAAAAGTTGTAAAGAAAAAAAAGTGTACTAAGGAGTTTATATTAATTCTTACTACTTTCTACTTTTCTAATGTATTTTTCATAAAATTTTCTTTATACCCTTTTAAAATTTTAAGCCTACTTTATGTTTCTTGTAATCCTATCTCACAACAAAATAAATACATAAATAATTAATCGACACTAAGACCCACCACACTCATCAATATATTAATTAAGAAATCTCAAGATTAGAAAAATCTGAAATTAACAAAAAAACCAAACTACAATGTTACAATAAACGTTTGACAAAGTTTCTCTGATTTTCTGAAGTTGCCAGTAAAGGCTGTTTGGTTGTTTTGAGCTCCTGAGAATCTCCTGTTGATATTTCTCCAGTGAGTTTAACTCAGAAGATGCAAACTATTGTAATTCCTTTAAAATGTCTCTGAGTGAGCTTTTTGGGGGGAGTCAGGGCTGGTCTGTCCTGCTTGGCACAGCCCAGGCAGGGCTTTCCCAGCCACATTCCACACTCCATTTCCCAGCTGGAGCCGCTGGTGCCTCTGAGTTGTGCTGCCCCAGCCCCAGGGACGTTCTCCTTGTCTGCCCATTCCCCCACGGTCTCTGGGCAGGGATGGCCTCAGTGGGGGCTGCTGACATCCTCAGCACCTTGGAGGCTGCTGCTGAATTTGACTGCTCCAGAGGCTTGTTCAGCCTTCAGCTCTTCAGAGCAGGAATTCAGTGTCCCAGGGCTCATTAACATTCAGAACACCTGAACAAGCCAAAGCCTTAGGGAATAATTTGATTTTAATTTTCCAAATCCTTCGTGGTTGATCAGACAGATTTAAGAAATGTATTAAAACTGAATATATTCTATTTAAAAAGACAGTGGGAAAAGTTTTTTTAGGTCCTGTTTAGTTTTTTTTTTCGCTGTTAATACATTGATATGCGCAATCTCCAAGTTAAATTGAATCCCAGTACCTCCTCATGCAGTTTGATTAGATATGAAAAACAAGACCGTTCATGGCTGACAATCAATCAGACTCTGTCCCTACCCCCACCCCACCATTTCCCCCATCCAAGCCCTGGCACTCAGAGCAGCCTTGTGCAAATCTGAGTTCCCTCCAGCCCAGGCTGCACGTACAGCTTTCAGCTCCTTGGCTCCAACTCCCACCTGCTTTCCTTGGAGAAGGAGCTGCCCGAGACACAGAGGGATGTTCATTTCTTGTCGGCCAACAAAGCCAAGGGAGGGCACAGCTTCATCAAACGCAAAAGTCATTCTTCTGCTGGATATTAAATCTACTTTCCACAGGAGACAGTCTCAGAGCAATGGAAAACACCTTCTGTGCCCAGAAAAGATCCCAAGGTCTCCCCAAACCCTGCCTGCCACAATTCTGCCCAGATTTGTTCTTTGCACACACAAGTCACACACTGAAGTCAGGAGCTCCCTCCATGCCCAGAGGAGGAAAAGAGAGAAAGAGGATGAAGAGCTCTCCTGTGCAGAGCCAAGGTCCAAGTGCCTCTGGCATAGGAACCACAACTCATCAGGTTTGTGTCCTTTGGGCTCAGGCACTGGTGACACTCAGAGACACAGAAAGGTTTCTTGCCAGCAAAAAAAAAATTGAACATTTGAAAAGTTTAATCACCATCACTGAACTCTTCCCTTAACTCTCTGGGATGTCCCTGCAGCATCTGACATGTCCCCTGTCGTCAAAGAATTTCCATACAGGAGCTGTTTTAGACAAAGATGAAGGAAAATTTTGTGATAGATATAAACACAATTTAGATGTTGACTAATGTGATATTTATTTGGACTTCAAAAAGACTGGTCAACTCCCAGAAACTCAAAACATGGAACCAGTCAGTTGAGAGATACTGGAATGACCAGAGAGCATCTGCAGGAGGATATCTGAAAGCAGCAGGAGGAACATAGATCCAGCTGGTGTAGTGAGGAGATGTCCGTAGACATGGTCATTTAACCCGGAGAGCTGGAAACACCTTGTCCCTGTTTAGGGCACATTTGGTAGACAATCTCCAAAGGAGGGCCCCTCCAGAAAGCAAATGCACACAGCCCCTCCCCCCAACCAGTTCAGGAAGAATTCCTCAGAGAGAAGTGGAAAGAACCTGTTTATTTAACAGGCCCAGCACCCCCCAGCACACAAAATGAACAATACCGGATGACACCGCTGTGAAAAAGGTCACAAAATCAGAAAGTCTCTTTCTGGGCTGGTTGCTCTGTTCTCAGTCTCTCCAGCGCTGGGGCAGTTGCTGCAGGCCAAACAGTGCAAACCCTTGGTGTTCCCAGGTCCCAGTCTGGAGCAGGTTCACGATGGTCGCAGAAAAAGGAGAGGAGAAACAGTTCAGGAAGGAATTTGGACTGTTTAGCTAGAACTAGCAGAAGCAAAAGCAAGCAGAAGCGAGAGCAGAGGGGAGAGAGAGAGAGAGAGAGAGCAAAGCAGAAAGCCAAAAAGCAAAAAGCGAAAACAGCCCTATGTACTGCCTGTCCCTGTGTCCCTGATAAGAGAAACCCAAACAAAACTTTCACTCTTCAAAGACAGTCTTAAAGGCACAGAACATGAATGGGGATACAAGCATCACGTCACCCCAGGATACTGTGGAACTCAGATTATTGTTGATAGTGCAAAAAGCTTATGGAACCAAGGGTCCATTGTGGCTCTGTAGGGTTTCACAGAACCAAGGAAACCATTTGGACAGTGTGGGGCTGCATGGAGCCAAGGGCCCACTGAGACACTGAGGAATCTCATGGAACCAAAGGTCCGTTGTTACACTACAGGGCCCTGTGGATCTAATGGGACCATGGTGACACTGTGGTGCTCCATGGAACCAAGGGGCCATTCTGATTCTGCTTTTCTTCATGGAACCAAGGGGCCACTACAGCACTGCAGGGCCTTGTCGAACTAAGGCAGCCTTGTGACACTGCGGGCCCCCTTGGAACCAAGGGTCCATTGGGATATTGTGGGGCGTCATGGAACCACAGAGACCATTATGAGCTTTGGAACCTGACAGTTTCTCGGCTGTTTAGGTGACCTGGAAAGGCCCAGGGTGGCCTTGGACAACCCATGCTTCAAAGGACGAGAAGAGGCTCCAGATCTTTTCTCGGTCTTGGTGTTTATTAATTGTTTATCTAAAAGATTTTCTCTTGGCCCGACAGAGGTCTGCACAGCAGCCAGCCATGAGCATACTGCGAGCCCCCGGGGCGGTCACCTATCTTTATACTCAAAGTTACGTATACAATATTTATCAATTTTCCCCAATACCTTTTACCCTTATTAACCAGTGCACTTTTAGTAATAACCAATCCCAAAGTGCCAACATCACCACAGAAGATGGAGGCCGAGAAGAAGAAGAAGAAGAAGAAGAAGAACAGGACACGCCCCAATTCCTCCATCTTACTTCTTTAGACCCCCCTGTACAGAAATCCTAAACCCTGTGTCTTACATTCTAATTAACTTATCCCTTCACCATTTACCCCAGTGAAAGCCTCCTATCCTCATACAGGTGTCGTCTCCTGTGTAGGATCAAAGTCCAGCCACCAGACACTCCTGGCAACATTCCAGGACTCCCAAGCCCCCCAAGGGTGGTCTTGGTCCCTCTGCACCTCAGTCCTGAGGTGCTGAGATCCCACAGGAACCCATTGTGACCAAGGGGCCATTGTAGCACGGCAGGGCCTCATGGAATCAAGGGGACCACAGTGATATTGTGGGTTTCCATGGAACAAAGGGGCCATTGTGATACTGTGGAATCAAGGAGAACATTGCTGTGCTACGGGGCATCATGGAACCAAGCAGGCCATTGTGACCCATAGGGCTTCGTGGAACCAAAGGACCAGTGTGGCACTGCAGGGCCTCATGGAACCAAGGGCACAAAATAGTGACACTGTAGTGTCACTACAATAGTGACACTGTGGGGCTCCAAGGGACCAAGGGGACATTCTTAAAGGGCAGAACCAAGGAGGCCATTGTGACATTCTGGGACATCATGGAGTCATAGGTCCATTGTGAAACAGCACACACTTGGGAGACAATGGAGGCCATTTTTACTCTTTGAGGCCTTGTGAAACAAAGGTTCATCACGGCACTTGGCATCCCCATGGAACCAAGGAGTCCATTGTGACACTATGAGGCCCTGTTGGGCCAAAGGTCAATTCTGGCACTGTGTGGCACCATGGAACCAAGGAGGCCATTTTGACACTGCCGGGGCTCATTGAACCAAGGGTCCATTGTGATACTGCGGTACCAAGGAGAACCCTGTGACACTCTAAGGCCTCATGGAAACAAGGGGCCAGTGTGACACAGCCTCGTGGTACCAAGGATACAATTTGACTCCATCAGTGTGACACTGTGTGGCCTTAGAGGTCCAAGAAAACAGGTAGCAGGTCGGATTGACTTGGCCTCCCAGAGTCCACCTGACAGGTCCAGTTGATCTTGGAATATTGAGGGCTGCCTCTCATCAGCCCTTGGCGAACTGGGACCCCGTGCTTTCCTTCCTATGGAAAACCATCTGTCCTTCCAGGTGCCCACAGCCAAAATTGATGCTCCCCCTGAAAAATTCCCTATATGCATGTGTTCTCACAGACAAAAGCTGCCAGAACAGAGAGCTCTGGCTGGCTTTGGCCTCTTGTGGTCAACTGTCATCTCAGTGAAGCCCTGAGGAAAATATTTGAACAGGCTTGACTGCTGGAACATCAATAAGTCTCTTGTCCTCTGACAAACACAGATGCTCTTCTGATCATAATTGTCTTTTTTCCCTTATTGTGTATTATACCTGAAATATTATATTCAGCTAAAAAATATTATTCTTATCTCTCTCACAGTGTTATCTGAAAAAAAACACCTCGTGTACATGTGGATCCAGGTCACCTGTATAAGCAAACCCAATAAAGAATCCAGCAGGAATTCTTTGTCTCTGCTCCTATTTGTCACATCTCCTTGGAAGCTGGAGGTACAGCCCCAGCACTTGGGAGGGCTCCGGGCTCACAAGCTCAGCTCCCACACAGAGAATGTGCAGACCCTGGCTGCGCTTCTTGGCCCCTGCGTGCTCAGCCAGGCTGAGATGGACACTGATGGTTTCTTGGCCAGGCTCTCGGAGCCCAGCCCAGCTCCCTGCAAGCTCTGCCAGCTGCCCTGAGCTCTGGGCAGCACCAAGGGCCTCTCCCCAGCCCAGCCCAGCCAGCTCTGGCCCCACAGCTCTGCTCAGGCCAGGCTGCTCTGGGCACTGCCCCACGGCCTCAGCGCCTGGCAAGGGCACAGCAGCAGCTGCAGCTGCCACAGGACTCAGCCCCAGCCATAGGGGAAGGTGCTTGGCCAAGGCCAAAGGAGGCTCCCTGGCTGCCCTGCTCCTCTCGGGCTGAGGCGCTGAGAGCTCTGCAGCCCCTGCTGCCATCCCATCTGCCCAGGGCAGCACAAGAGCCCCGGCCTTGGGGCCCTCAAGAGCTGCTCCTGCTCCAGGCCCAGGGCCCATCCCAGAGCTGGGGCAGCCACAAAGCTATGCCCATTTCTGTTCATTCCTGCTCTGATCAGGATGGATCTTCAGCACCTTGGAGTTTCCCATACGAATTTTACTTCTCCAGAGGCTTGTTCTGGCTTCAGCTTTTCAGTTCAGGAATTCAGAGCTGAAGGGCTCATTAACATTTTAAAACACTCTGACAAGACAAGCCCTTGGGAATAATTTCATTTAAGGTCTACAGATTTTTGTGGTTAATTAGATGGATTTAAGAGTTGTATTTGAACTGAATCTACTATATTGAAAACCATGAAACAAAGATAGTATTTTTTCCTGTTAATTTTCTTTTCCTGCTTGTAGATTGATACCAGCAATTTCCTGTTGATATTGATCTTAGCACATCCTAATGCAGTGTGAGTAGACATGAACATCTTTGTGGCTGACAATCAATGAGACTTTTTCCCGACCCCCTCCCCACCATTTCCCTCATCCAACCCCTGGGGCCCTGAGCAGCCTTGTGTAATACTGAGCTTCCTCCACTGCAGGCTGCACCTGCAGCTTTCAGCTCCTTGGCATCAACCACCACCTGCTTTTTTTGCAGAAGAAACTGCCTGAGACAAACAGGGGGTCTGTGCTGTCCATCCCCTCCTCGCCGGCACTGCCAGGCTGGGATGAGGAGCCCCTCAGCCTTCCCTGCTCCAGGCTGGACAAGCCCAGCTCCCTCAGCCTCTGCTCACAGCCCAAGGGCTCCAGCCCCACCTTGAAGGCCCTTCCCAGACCCTGCTCCAGCTGCCACATCTTTCCGGCCCTGGGGAACCCAGACCAGGCCCCAGTGACCTGGATAATCCCCGTCCTTGATGTCCTGGTCACACAGCCCAGCCCCCTGTCCCTGTGTCAGGTTTTGGGGTTGATTTTGTGGAACATCCTTTGATGGAGGCTGTGGCTCCAGGTGGGCCGGGGGGATCCCAGAGGACAGGGACCCTGCTGGGCATGAACAGCTTTGGACTTCTGGGGGGAAACTGAGAGGGGGAGCTGGGGCAGAGTGACCAACCCAGTGACCTCACACAGCATTCCTGTGATGTCACACAGTCACCCGCCCCCTCCTCGATGTCACAGTCTGCTCTGTGATGTCACAACCCATTATCTAATGTCACACAGCTGGTCTCTGATGTCACAGCCAACTCTGTGATGTCATAGTCTGCTCTGTGATGTCAGTCCTCTGCCCTGTGATTTCACAGGTGGTTCTGTGATGTCACAGAGACAGTCCATGATGCCATAGCTGCTCGATGACCTCACATAACCCACTCTGTGATGTGATAGCCCACTCTGTGACCTCATGTCACCAAATGATAAATTGTCTACACCAGGTGAGCACACACAATGCTGATTCTCCAAAACCCCAGGCCTATGGGAACCACACAATGCCCATTTTGTGAGAAGGGAACTGAAATTCACCAGCCTCAGTGTCCTGCCAGCTCAGCCAGGCCCACAGGAACACTGGGGTCCACGAGCACCAGGGACCATCAGAGAGACCCCCAGGACAGCAGAATGCATGGGTAAAGGGGAGGGGAAATATGTTAATGATTTTGAGGAAATGATTATCAGATGTGTGTTTAGTCCAGGACAATCAATGAATATGTGTGCAAAATACAGAAAAGAAACAGAAACTTTCCTGTACTCACCATGCACGGCTTTGGGAGGAGCTATATGCCGTGCATCCAGCTGAATCAAGAATGGTGCTTCTAATGCTACTTTGAGGTTAAGTAATTTTCTGTTTTACTGAATTTTGTAACACTCCCACTGCCAAGGAAAGCTCTGTCTGCTGCTGTTCACAAACAGAGAAGGGCTGGTGGCAGATGTGGGGCTCGGAGGCAGTCTGGGGCACAGTGACCATGAAATAATCAAGTTTTCAATGTTCTGTGAAAGAAGGAGGGGCAGCAACAAAACTTCTACACTGGAATTAGGAAGGGCAGACTTTGGCCTGTTCAGGATGCAGATTTGGGGAGTACCAAATCAGATGCTGATTTTTAAAAGGAAAACAGCCCTTAAAAACAAAGGGATCCAGGAAGGATGGACACATTTCAAGAAAGTAATCTTAAGGGGGAAGGAGCAGCCTGTCCCAGTGTGGCAAAAGATGAGCTGGTGAGGAAAATGACTGGCCTGGCTGTCCATGGAGCTTTTGTGGGAACTCAGGGAAAAAAGAGGGAACATCACATTTGGACAGAAGGCCAGGCAACTTAGGAAATGTTTAAGGATGTAGTTAAGTCATACACAAAGAAAAGGAAAGAGGTGAAAGCTCATTTAGAACTTAATCTGGCCATTTCTATAAAAAATAATACTGAATGTTTCTCCAAATAAATTACTAGAAAAACATGGGATTAGGACAACCTCTACTCTTTTTTAGGTACAGTGGAGAATATAGTAACTAAAGATGAGGAAAAGCCTGCGCTACTTAACACCTTGTTTGTCACAATTTTAAAATTTAAGATAGGTTGTCCTTAGTACAAGTTTTCTCCTGATCTGGTAGATGGGCACAAGGAGCAGAACAGCCCCCCTGTAATCCAGGAGGAAGCAGTGGGTGACCTGCTGAGCTACTCAGATGCTCTCAGGTGCATGGGATCAGACGGGATCCATCCCAGGGGGATGAGGGAGCTGGTGGATGAGCTCCCCAAGCTGCTCTCCATCATTTACCATCAGTCCTGGCTCAGCAGGGAGGTCCCAGAGGACTTGAGGTGCCAATGTGAGCCCATCCCCAAGAAGGGCTGGAGGAGGATCTGGGGAACTCCAGGCGTGTCAGCCTGACCTGGGTGCCAGGTAAGGTTATGGAACAGATCACCCTGACTGCCATCCCAGGGCACCCGCAGAATGCCTGAGGGATCAGAGCCAGCCAGCGTGGGTTTCAATATCTGCATTGATGATCTGGATGAGGGGATTGACTCCATCATGAGCAAATTTGCAGATGACACCAAGCTGAGTATGAGTGTTGATCTGCTGGAGAGTAGAAGGGCTCTGCACAGAGCCCTGGACTGGCTGGATCCAGGGGCCAAATCCAACAAGGTGAGGTTGAACAAGTCCAAATGTCGGGTCCTGCACTTTGGCCACAACAACCCCTGCAGCGCTACAGGCTGGGGACAGAGTGGCTGGACAGCAGCCAGGCAGAAAGGAACCCGGGGGCACTGATGGACAGCAGGTTGGACATGAGGCAGCAGTGTGCCCAGGTGGCCAAGAAGGCCAATGGCTCCTGGCATAGATCAGGAATGGTGGGGCCAGCAGGACCAGGGCAGTGATTCTTCCCCTGAGCTCAGCACTGGTTGGTCAGCACCTCAAGGGCTTTGTCCAGTTCTGGGCCCACTGGAGTGGGCAATAGGAAGAAATTTGCATCAGAAAGAGTAAAGAAAGCAAAGGTGAAGCAAAGGAAATGTTCAGGGCAGTTTGGGGGTGGCTGCCAGGCAGCCCTGGCTCTGAGCAACAGCGTCTGCAGTGGGAAAGAAAAGTCCCAGCTGATGGGAACAAACTTTCTGGCTCAGTGCAGAGGCCAGGAATAAGCTGAGTGGTTTCCCTGGTGTCCCCCAGCCCTTGCTGGCCCCAGGGGCTGATGGCATTTGTGCTCCCTCACGTTCATGTCCCCACAGCAACAGCATGGGGGTGCTCTCCCTGCTCTGTGCAATGCAAACGGGCTGCTGAGCCAGTCCTGCCGTGTCTGTGCCTGCAAGGATGGGGCACCTGTGTGAGCTGGGGGAGAGGCCAGGGTTGCAGAGGGGGGATGTTGTTGGCAGCTGCATCAGGACGCTCTGGGACGCTGCCCTGGACTGTCCAGCACACTGGGGATGGATCAGCCCCTGCTCTGCTGCTCCTTTCCATCTGCCCCAGCGCCCTTGCAGAGCCCCAGCCATGCTGTTTGCCCCCAGCCTGCCCATGGCCAGCCTGGGGCTGCTCACAGGGGTTTCTGTGCTGAGCATTGGCCTGGCAGTGTTCTTGAGAGAGCTTGGGCAAGGAGCCTGGAGCCCCCAGGGCCTGGCCTGAGGCGTCAGCGCTGCCCCAGCAGTGCCCATGGCCTGTCCCTGCTGCAGCCCCGGCACTGCCACCCCCAGGGCTGTGCCTGGCCCTGAGAGCACTCAGGCCCTGCAGCAACACCAGGGCCACCAGGGCAGCGGGGCAGGGCCACGGCAGCAGCACTGGCAACACCAAGTGCTGCTGCTGCTGCTGGGCACAGCTGCTGTGCCAGCACTGATCTGCCCCAGCTCTGCACACAGACGTTGCTGCTGCAGCTCCAGAGAAGGCAACAAAAGGGCATCTCTGCAGAAAACTTTGCTGGATGAGCATTTAGCTCCTTTAAAACACTGAGGGTGCAACCCCACATTGACACAGTCTGTGGCCACAGTGATTGTGGAGAGAAACAAAATGGGAAATGGCATTATCAGTGACATTTCTCTGTGGAAAATACAGAAGGGCTTGACAGCTAGCTTACAAGCAAAGCTGAGTTAATGGATTAAAAACCAGTTGATGATTTTAAAATGTTTGCATAGCCAGGAAGAAGACAAGGCATCAACATGGAAACACATTTGAAAAGATAGATGCAAATATTTGCAAGCTAGGCTAGGTGCATACGTAAATGTGCCTTATTAAATTTCTGTAAAACTTTTGCTAATTACATTGATACAAAGATCTTTGCTCTAATTAATATAATATTTTATTGTGATGTAATTAATGACTTTAAGATGATGCTTTCTTAAAAGTATATAAACTAGAGAACACATGTTGGTCACGTCCAATCTAAGAGTATCAGACAAGATTAAAAAAGTAAAACAAAGAAAAGAAACCTCCAAAATGAAACCAACAGAAGGTATCAAAACCGAGTTTTATTACAAGTGATTTCCAGAAACTGGCCAGCAGTTTAATGTTTTTGAAAGCCTCCAGTCATCAGTCTCCACACTGCAGCATTGAGCTCCTGGTTCCTCAGGCTGTAGATGAGGGGATTCAGGGCTGGAGGTACCATCGAGTATAGAACTGACAGGGCCAGATCCAGGGATGGGGAGGACATGGAGGAGGGTTTCAGATGAGCAAACGCTGCAGTGCTGAGGAACAGGGAGAGCACAGCCAGGTGAGGGAGGCAGGTGGAAAAGGCTTTGTGCCGTCCCTGCTCAGAGGGGATCCTCAGCACAGCCCTGAAGATCTGCACATAGGAGAAAACAATGAACACAAAACAACCAAAATTTAAACACACACTTACAGCAATTAGGACAAATTCCCTGAGATAATGTTTGGAGCAGGAGAGCTTGAGGATTGCGGGTATTTCACAGAAGAACTGGCCCAGGGCACTGCCATGGCACAGGGGCAGGGAAAATATATTGGCTGTGTGGATCAGCGAAAAGAGAAGGGCACTGGCCCAGGCAGCTGCTGCCATGTGGGCACAAGCTCTGTTGCCCAGGAGGGTCCCATAGTGCAGGGGTTTGCAGATGGACACGTAGCGGTCATAGCACATGACAGTCAGGAGATAAAACTCTGTTGCTGCGTAGAAAACAAAAAAAAAAACTTGGGCAACACATCCTGTGTAGGAGATGTCCCTGGTGTCCCAGAGGGAATTGTGCATGGCTTTGGGGACCGTGGTGCAGATGGAGCCCAGGTCAGTGAGGGCCAGGTTGAGCAGGAAGAAGAACATGGGCGTGTGCAGGTGGTGGCTGTAGGCTACGGCGCTGATGATGAGGCCGTTGCCCAGGAGGGCAGCCAGGGAGATGCCCAGCAAGAGGCAGAAGTGCAGGAGCTGCAGCTGCCGCGTGTCTGCCAATGCCAGCAGGAGGAAGTGCCTGATGGAGCTGCTGTTGGACATTTGCAATGTCTTGGCAGGAGGATCTGTAAAAAAAGTAATCATGGAATAGTAGGGTTTGGAGAGGATTTTAAATATCCCAGCAGAGCCTTGGGGCACTTTCCCCCCACTGCCTGTCCAGGGCTCCGCTGCCTGGAGCTGTCCCTGCCAGCAGCTGCTTCCCTGTGCCCAGGGCTGAGCCCTGCCAGTGCTGCCAGAGCCCAGCCCAGCCTTGGGGGCTCAGCTCTGCCCTGCAGACCCCTCCCAGCTCTGGCACTGCCCAGAGGCCTCTCTGGCTCTGCAGGCTCTGATGGCAATGTCAGAGCAACCTTGAGGAGGCTGGAAAAGCAACACTGATGCCACCTGTGAGGGGTCCTGAGCTGATTTCTGTGACTGCATGGTTTATTCAGATCTGAGAAAAAATGTTTTTGTTTTTCTCAGCCAGAATTAGGAGATGAATATCTATGGGCAATTGCCCATCCAGGCAACCGAGACCAGTAGGTTAAAAAAACAGGAATTCCTCTTTTATGCAGCCCCTGCCTTGCTGTGCTCCCTGTATAAAATACTTCGAAATGTGCAGCAGTTATATATCATGCATGATCAATTCTGAACAATGCAGCATCCTCACCACCACAAAGAGAACACTTCCAAGCCTTACCAGCTGTCTCCTCCCACCCAGACCTTGTCCCCCAGTGCTGGGAGCAGCTGCCAGGGCTGGCTGAGAGCTGTCCCTGGCAGGCAGCAGAGTCCCTGCCCCAGCACAGCACCCTGGGCTGCAGGACCCTGCTCTGCAGGACAGCCCTGAGCACCCCTGGCTGCTCTGCACAAGACACAATCAGAGAATGTACTCACAGGGTCTGTAGGCATTGGGATGTTCCAGCTTTAGGAGATGGCTCCAGGAGCTGCAGCTGCATTGTCCTACAGCCAGAGGTTCCTGTGCCAAGGGCTGGCAGTGATTCTGCCCCAGGCACTTCTCAGCACCTTCCCAGCCCTGACTGATTGAAGCTCTCTGTGCCTCTGTGCTGTGCCCGGGGTGGCTGCAGGCAGTGTCCCAGCCCTGCTGGGCTGGCAGAAGAGCTGCTCATCAAGAGAAATGTGCTTTTGAAGCTCTTCTTGGTTACCAGGAGCTGTCTCTGTGCCAGGAGCCCGGCCCAGCTCATCAGCACAGACACAGCACAAGGACTTAAATGAGTCTCTGGGGCTTTGTGCTCAGGCCCTGAACATCAGTCCCTGAGAGGGAGCTGACTCAACCTCTTCAGAACTCCAAGTCAGAATCCAACTCCAAATTTTCTTGGACTTTTAATGGGTCCCACTGAGAGAAATGACTGAGAAAGTGTCCCCAGGCCCCAGGCAGAGCAGAGAACTGGAGGCAGTGATGACAGGTGGGGACAAAGAGAAGCCAAGTCTTGGTGCCCTTGGGCACAGCAGGGTCTGTGCCACCAAGGGCTGGGAGGAGACACCTTGTCTTGAGGAACTGGGGCCTCCTGGCACAGCCCCAGCCAGGCTGGGCACTGTCAGCCCCTTGTCCTGCCCTCAGCATCCCCCCTAGCCCACCTCCCAGTGGCCTCAAGGATCTGCTAGAAGGAGTCCCTGGGGAGCCTTGCTCAGCAATGGCCTGGGGGCTCCTGAATGCTCCCTTCAGGGACTGCAGGTTTTTCAAAGGACTTTGGGTTTGGCTTTTTTATTAGAGTCTCTGAGAGGTTTGTGCAATCATGTCCTCCAATTATCTGCTGGAATTAGTCCCTGGAGAGGCTTTGTCAGTAACAACACTCAGTGGGGCTCATTAATACTTCAGGGTACTTCAGTTATTTTAAGGTGCCTGGTGTTTCTCTCTTGATCCAGACTCTGTGAGAGTTTTGTGCAATCATGGCCCCAATTATCTGCTTTAATGAGTCCCTTGAGAACTTTGTACTGACACTCAGTGGTGCCCATTTAATGCTTTGAGATACTCAAGGTTTTTAAGGTACTTTATGCATTTAAGAATACTTCTAGGTACTTTTAAGGGGTTTCCTTCCCACACTGAGTCTCTGAGAAGTTTTTGTGCCATCCTGGCCTCCAGTTCTCTCCTCCAAGGTGTCCATGAGGATCCTGTGTTGTGTATCTTCCTCCGTTTTGTTTTACAACAAAGATGAAACTGAAAGAATTTCGTAAGATTTTCTAAAAGCATCCAAACAAACATGGGACAACTAATAATACAACAACAACTAAGAGAATTAATAGTCCTGTTTTAGCTAGATATTATCCATCCCTTTAGTCCCTTGGATTGGAAGAGTTTATTGAACCAGTCTTTGTTTTTCACTTGAATATTCTTGAACCCTTCAGTACCTGAATGCTCTTGTGGATTGACTCACTGTGCCTGGAGAGGTTCATGCAATACATGCCCTCAGAGTCTACACCGCCATGCCCAGGTGCCCAGAGTAAAACCTCTATTGCTGTTCTGCAAGGTGGCATGTCTGATGGTCTCTATGTCTGAGAGCAGGCCACTCAATGCAAGGGAGATAGCATTGGCTTGCTTACTTAACAGGCACCCCAGATGGTCAAATTGTCCTAAAGCTTTAGCTGCAGCCACCCAAGGTAGTCCAAATTGGGGGTGCTACCATCCGATACCTGGATTAAAGCTTGCAAAGCCATTTCTTTAAGGGCTTTCTTTAATCATCCAATACTTCTCTGAGGATACCTGCTGCTTGATCATCTTATAGGCTGTGTTGTCCTTCTCCAGCTAGATGGTTGATTGTCAATTCTGCCCTTGCCTCATTATTAGCATAGTCTGCTATTAATTGATTTAGTAAACACTTCTATTCCCCTTCCCACAGGGTGTATTCTGTAGGAGATAACAACATGGTCCTAATATATTTTAACTCATAGAGGGTTAAGACATGTGCTGTAAACATGGCCCTAATTAGGCCATTAAAACAAGCTCAGTCCTTCCTATGGTCTTTAGCTGCCCTACACAGCTCCTTGATTTCCTCCAATGGCTAGGAATGAAACCAATTAAACCAATGGCTGATACCTGGGGTTCTGCCTCCTTCTTTCATAACATCCTGGGGCAATGAGGAATTTCAAGACCATTTGCCAGTCTTGTTCCTTTCCTAGGGATCTTCTGGGAGTGAGGGGTGAGGTGGATCTGAGGAGTCCTAACTGTCTTCTGGGGAGGAAGAATAACTTGGAGCAGAAACATTTGGATTAGAATTATGTGACAGTTGGGCTTTGTATCTTTGATCATGGGGGTATATTGTTGCCGGAGGGTGAGGCAAAGGGCACTGCCATTTTGTCAGGTGTTGAGGAGGAAGGCCCTTGATTTAGGATGGCAGACTTCCAGGGTGGAGTTCTGGAGGCACGGCCCAGGATGGAGGTGGAATGATTAAGAGTGGGGCATGACCCACAATTGTGAGGGTGGAGTCTGGAGGTTCATTCAGGGTGGAAGAGAAGGTTGTGGTAGCAGGAAGTGGAGGAGCCAGAATGGAGGGAGGATGGTCAGTCTCCCAAGCCACATTCGGGCTCCTTCCGTCTTGAGTCTCCAGGGCATGATGCTCCAAGACCGTGTGACTGTCTCCATCTTGGACTGCCGTGGAAGGTCTGAGAAAGGCAGGTTTGAGGGGAGGTCCTGAGGTAGGAGTGACCAATGGATTGAGTTTTCAACACACTGCTTCCTGGTGAAGGTGGTGTTGATGATGGGGAGTATGTGGGGTGCAATGGGGTCCCTTTTGATCAAAAGTTGTACAGTTTAACTCCCACTGAGTCCCAAAATTCAGTGGTATGGATTTCATTAGCAGAGGCGTCTGGAAAATTTTTAATGGTCCACCTTGTGATTGATTTCAATTCGTTCTTTGAAAATACTTTGTCATGATCAGTGAGAATTAAAGCATCCATATATGCTCCTTTCTACTTTGGAAATCTGGCTGCCCATTTTTCTCTTTCTCTGCCTGTGAAGGTCCGCCCGAAATGAACGGGTGACGAATGATTTTTGGGTGCAAAAATAACCAACAAAAGGCACAGGGGTTTTGCAGTAACAAATCAACAAGGTGCAATTTTATTGATTATAACCACAGCTAAATATGTGTTTGGTTAAGGGATCTGGGGAAAAGAAGGGTAAGACAAGGAAAAAAGGGAGGAAAGAAGGTCAGGAAATGGGGTATAGCTACCAAAATGTGATGTCTTCGGGGTCCCGCCACCGAAACTCACTGGTACACGTCTTGGGGAGTACTCAAAAGGCTGTCGAACCGAACCCCAATATATATCTTGGTTGGGGGAAGGGTGGCTGAAATTAGGTTTCCATGGAGGGGAGAAGAATAGGAACAGGAGGAGGGGGTGAGACAGTTCCATTGTTTTCATGGCCAAATGCTCACAGGTACGTTAGGTTTTTCCCACTCCCTGAGTTGGGAGGGAGTACAGTCCCAGTCTCTGAAAGGAGGTTGCCAGGGGGGTGCCATGGGGGTGCCATGGGGGTACCAATAGGGTACCAGAGGGATTCTTGGTTCCTTGATGAGGGGATTTGCATCTCTGTTGGTCCATCATGGTGGTTGAAGACAGGCAAGAGGGGTCCTCTCACGGAGCAGGGAGGAGCCACCCCAGAGCTCAGTCCAGCCAGCTCAGGAGTTTGGAAGAAAGTCCAGTTCAATTGTCCAGAAAAGGGCAGTATGCCCCCTTCGAGTACAGCATGGCGTGTTCTGCAAACATCACTTGTGAACACACTAGATAAGCAGGAGACTTTCTTTCCCAACTGGCTCAGCAGTTTTAACCCTTCGGTAGTCTTTTCTCATGACAATTGTGAGGCAAAAAATGAAGGATTTTTGGATGGACTTCTACACTGCCTTATGAAGAAGAGCTACCAGAACAGCCCAAATCAATTATGGGACTTGGGTGCATATTGTAAAAACACAATGGCACAATGGCAAAATGGGCACTAAATGTCTTGCATTTCCCTAAACCCACCTGCAAACCTATGCAGGTGAAATCGTCATTGTCCCTGCATATCCTGGGAAAGGTCCCTTGAAACAATGATGAATCCAAAATCCCAGGGAGCACTGGCCTATCCACCAGCTAACCCCAGCTGATGTGACTGACACAGGGATTCCTGAGTGTCAGGTCCCTGTTCGGGAGCCAAATGTCACAATGAAGGTGGCTGTGACAAACCTCTCTCATTCCCTGACTTCAGGGTGAGGGTGGCAAAAATGAACAGGAGCAGGATCAATGTAGTTGTTTAAAAGGAACTTTAATAACGGGGTGAAAAACAATAAACATGGAGAAGTTGAGAACAGTATGAGGGGCAGGATCCAAAGACCTGAGACAAAGGGGAAGCAACAACATGTACATTTGGGAGTAGAAAACTAGAACAACAACCATATAGGGGAAACAAGTAACCAATAGGGGAGTAGACACTTGGACAAGTTAGCACAGCAACACTAAAGGCTTATGGGGGAACTCTCAAACTCACCCTGTGTTAAACAAATGATTCCTAGGGCTTGAAACTCATGCCCAATTCTTTTAGGGTAAAATCTGACTGACTCTGAGTTACAGCTGGGCTAACTACCACACTGCTGATTTGCACTGGCACCTTGGGATCATGTGGCCCAACAGAGCCACAATGATGTCCTTGGTTCCACGAGGCTCCACAGTGTCACAATGGTCCCTTGGATCCATGGTGCTCTGCAGTGTCACAATGGCCTCTTCATTTCACAAGGCTCCCAATGTCACATTTGTCTCCATAGGAAGGAAGCCACGGAGGCCCTATGTTTCAGGAGCTGATGAACGGCAGCCACCAGAGGCCAAGGCAAGCCTGACTTGTCTGTCCTGCAGGTTTGCTTGGAGCAACCCTTGGATATTCAAAATTATGAATGTGGAATCCTAATTTCAGAATTTTTTGTCTGGAGAAGCATGATTTTTTCCATACAAAGCAAAGCACAGAGCCCTTTCCAGTGTTTGGAAAACAGGTGAGTTCTGGCACTCAGGAATCAAAGACCAGCCAGACTTGTCTCTCCTGGCAGCTTTTGTCTGGCAGCAATTCTTGGATAGAGAGATATTTGGAGATGGAATCCAAATTTTGGCCATGGCTGCCTGTAAAAAGAGAAAAGAAGAGCCCAGAGCCCCAGTGTTTCAGGGGCAGATGGGAGCAGCCTTCCACATTCCAAGGTCAGACAGACCTGTCAGGTGGCCCCTGGGAGACCAAGGCAGCCACACCTATTTCATGTTCCGTTGCTTCCACAGGGCCCTGCAGTGTCACAATGGCTCCTTGCTTCCATTATGCCCTCAGGTGTCATAATGGCCCTTTGATTACACAAGTCCGTAAGGATCCTAATGGTCTCCATGGTTCCACAAGGTCCCACAGTGTCATAATGGTCTACTGGTTCCTTGAAGCCTTGCTGTGTCCAATGGCCCCTTGGTTCCATTGGGGCCCAGTAGTGCAACAATGATTCCCTTGGTTCCACAAGTTCCCACAGTGTCACAATGGACCCTTCTTCCATGAGGCCCTGCAGAGTCACAATGGTCTCCATGATTTCACGGGGTCTTGCAATGTCACAATGCTCTCCATGGATCCACGGTGCCTCGCAGGATCACAACTGCCCTTTGGCTCCACGAGGCCCTGAAATGCAGCAATGGCCTCTTGGTTCCACAAAGCCCTGCTGCTTCACACTGGCCCCTTGGGACCATGGGGCCCAACAGAGCCACAAAGATGTCCTTGGTTCCCTGAGGCCCCACAGTGTCACAGTGGCCCCTTGGATCCATGGTACCCTGCAGGGTCACAATGTTCCCCTTGGTTCCAAAAGTTCCTACAGTGTAACAGGTTCCACAAGGGCCTGCAGTGTCACAATGGCCTCCATAGGAAGGAAACAAGTGAGCCCCAGTGGTGCAGGGGCAGATGAGAGGCAGTCACCAGAGGCCAAGTCTAGCCAGACTTGACTGTATGGGCAGCTTTCATCCAGGAGTAACCCTTGGATATAGAGAATTTTAGACACGGAATCACAGTTTTGGCCATGGGTGCCTAGACAAGAAAGAC
Organism: Ammospiza caudacuta; assembly: GCF_027887145.1. Lineage (NCBI taxonomy): Eukaryota > Metazoa > Chordata > Aves > Passeriformes > Passerellidae > Ammospiza > Ammospiza caudacuta. The sequence continues at coordinate 5,821,610 of NC_080599.1, forward strand.
AGTTCTTTTCCATAGGAATAAAAGCACAGAGCCCCAGTGCTGCACGGTCAGATGGGAAGTGGCCCTTGACATGTCAAATTCAGTGGGACGTCTCAGACAGCCTCCAGGAGTCCAAACCAGGAAGACCTGTTCCATGGTCCATTGACTTTATGGGTGCTAACACTGTCACAATGCTCTCCTTGATTCCATCTGGAAATGTCACAATGGCTTCTTGGTTTCATGAGCCCCAACAGAGTCACAAGGGTCCATTGGCCCCACGCAGCCCCGCTGTGAAACAATGGCTCCTTGTTTCTATTTTAAATCAATCACAATCAAACCACAGGTTGATCCTTGATCCTTGCTTCCATGGGGCCCATGATTTGCACAATGATCTCCTTGATTCCATGATTCCTGGATTCCACAGTCTCACCATCGTTTCCTTGGATCTCCATTGTCACAACTGACCCATGGTTCCATGAGGTTCCGTAGTGTCACCGTGGTCGCTGTCAGAGGCTGGATGAGATCGATGTCCTGAGACACCTTGGGATGCTTGGAATGCCCGTGTGGGGCCAGGGCTGGGTCAGGCCTTGGTTTGTGGTGGGACAGAGCCCCGCCCCCAGCCCTGGCCTGGAAGAGCTGTCAATCACATAGCAAATGCTGGGCTAACCCCACCCTGATTGGCTGAGCTGTCAATCAATCACACACCAGCAGCTGGTGCTACTCTGGCTCATACTGGACAAGCAATTGGCAGTCCCACCCCAGGAGTGGGCCCATGAAGGCCCAGGGGGTTAAAAGCCAGATCATGAGGCCAGCCCATGGTCTGGATTCTGCCTTCTCCTGGGGTTTCTCTGTTAGTGACGCTGGAACCCCAGCAGTTGGTACTTATGTGTGTGTCTTTCTATGGATCTTCTGTCTTTCTGTTGTTCTCTATTTCTTCTCCTTCTAATCCTACTTACCTGGAACATTTTTGGTAACTTCACATGTTAAGGGTTAAAGGTTTTTAGATTAAATGTGTGGGAATCCAGGGCAAAGGGAATATTTCTCTGTCTGCTCTGAGGGGTTCTGACCCCCACAGAAACACTGCCTTTAACCTTCCCCCATGGAGAGGACTTCCAGGAGTTTGAGACAGATTACAATTTACCAAAGTCTGAAATAGATTATAGGGTAGTATAGCATGTCCCTTGGGTGAGAAATTTAGATTTTGGGATTTTTAATATGATGTAGATAGGAAGCAAGATGGAGGCATTTGGATGTAGTCCCTGTCTTCTTCTTCATCCACTCCATTTTCTGCAGTGTTGGTGGCACAGGGTGATTGGTCAAGGAAAGCACAGTGCAGAGGTTACCTGGACAGTCAAGGGATGAGTTATTGGTCGATAAGTAGAAATAATGTAAGTTTTAAGAGTTAATTGGGTAAGACAACTTTAAAAGACCTTGAAACCGTACATTTTAGAGCCATTTTGAGGTGTTTGTCCAGCTTGCTGAACCTGGTATACACAGCATGCAAAACTTTAGAGAAGATAACAATAAACAAGAAGCTGAAGACAAAAAAAGTCGTGTGCATTTCCTTTTACCTGGCACAGAACTGCTACAGGAGGGTTTCCCACATCCAGAGAGCCCCCAGAAAGGCCCAGCATAAAACAAACATCAATAACTGGCACCATGACAATATTTGTAATAGGTTGTTTTTTCCATAAAATTTTTAATGAAGAGTGTTGTCTTAATTAGCCAATCATGTGAAATATGTTGATTAAATGACCAATTATGTCCACCTCTAGGAAATTAAGGTATAAAAGAAGAGGATTGAAAAAAGGGTGGCTTTGAGCCCTTAGACTTGTGATCGGAGTCTGTGTTATCTCTGATTGAATGGTGACATTTTGGTATCTGTGGGGGCTGTTGGGGCTCCTTTCTGAACCTCAAGACCCAAGAGGATCTTCTCTAATAAACTCTGCCTGAAGATCCCACTGTGCCCATGACAGGAACCCCTGTGAGTGTCTGGAACGTCCTGGCTCTTTGGCAGCCTGGGGACTCCTGGGATGTAACTTTGGAGTCCCCATGAGTGCCTGTGACAGATCAGTGCCTTTGCAGCCCAAGGTGCCCTGGGATGTCACCATGGAATGGCTGTGACTGCCTCTGACCACAGGGCTCTTTACCATCCCCAGAAAGCCCTGGCAGGTCTCCATGGAGCCCCTGTCTCTGCCTGTGACATTCCAGCTCTGGAACAGCCTGGAGACTCTTGGAAAGTCCCTATGGAACACCTTTGAGGGCCTGTGACAAATCTGATCCTTAGCAGGCAACCATCACCAGTGCCCTCTTGCTATGGTCTGTTTCCATGGCAACCATCACCACCTCCCTTTTGCTATGGTCAGTTTCCATGGCAACCATCACAAACCCCCTGTTGCTATGGTCAGTCCCTTGGCAGCTCCATGGAGACCCCATGATGGGGTGGTTGCCATGGACACCAGCTCAGGCCTGCAGCCAGAGCCCGTTGCCATGGCAATGATTTTCAGCCCCCCATCCCCAGGCTCATGGGATCCCAGAAGCACAGAATTGGCTGAGCTGAGAGGGACCCATCAGGATCCTCCAGTCCAACTGCGGGCCCTGCACAGGACACCCCAACAATGCCAGCCTGGGCCTGGCAGTGCTATCCAAACGCTGCTGGAGCTCAGAGAGCCCTGGAGCTGGGACCCTTCCCTGGGGAGCCTGGGCAGGGCCCCAGCAGCCTCTGGGCCAAAACCTTTTCCTGACATCCAACCTGAGCCTGCCCCGACTCAGCTGCAGCCGTTCCCTCCACTCCTGTCCCTGGGCACCAGAGGGAAGAGGTTCCCACAGCCCCAGCCAGGGACCCGCTCCCAAGGCTGCTGCTATGGCCACCAGGGCTGGGATCAGCTGGGATGCTTGGTTTTCATGGGCCGGGGTTCAGGAATGGGATTCCCCAATTTCCTGCTCCTGCTAAAACCACACTGCCCTCGCTGCCCTCCCGCCTCCCATGGAAAGCACAAACAGCAAAGATCCTGGGCTGGGATAAGAACAATTTACTGGTAACAGCAACGAGATAAGGAACAAACAGGAACAGCAACACTGATAACAGTAGAGATCAGAAAAACTATTTTCAGGGAATACTGCAACACCACCGACTGTCTCTTCCCGGCCACATATTCACTCGTGCCTGGAAAGGACACCCTTCTCCTTGGGGAAGAGAGAATCCCTTTCCTACCCCTAGCAATGATCTGATTTGGGAGAGAATATAATGACACAACCATGGCCAGACCCTCATGTTCTTGGACCCACATCATGTCATTGGCAGGGGCAGGAAAAGGGACAGGACTCTTTCAAGCATTAATGACAGGGAACATGGATCACCAGGGTTCTTCCAAATGTGGCTACTCCAATGGGGGATGAAGCTGGAGCAGTGCACAAAGCATTTCCTGCAGTTGGGGCATTTGCAGAGTTTCCCTTACCAGTGCCTCCATTGGTGTTTGATCAAGTGAGAGCTCTGGGTGAAGTTCTTCCCACACTGGAGACACTCGTAGGGCCTCTCCCTAGTGTGGATGCGCCGGTGGGTGATGAGGTGGGAGTTGCGGGTGAAGCCCTTCCTGCAGTTGGGGCAGCAGAAGGGCCTCTCCTCGGTGTGAATCTACTGGTGCCTGAGGAGAGTGGAGGTGGTGTGAAACTTTTTTGGACACTCAAGACACTCATAGGGCTGTTCCCTGGTGTGGATGCGTTGGTGGGTGACGAGCTTAGAGCTGCACCTGAAGCCCTTCCCACATCCCCCACATTTGTAGGGCCATTCCCCAGTGTGGATCATCTGGTGGTGGATCAGGAAATTGCTCTGGCAAAAGCTTTTCCCACACTCCAAGCACTTGTAGGGCTTCTCCCCATTGTGAAACTGCTCATGCACCACCAGCTCCGAGTTCTAGCTGAAGCTCTTTCCACCTTCCTGGCACAGGGTGGGTCTTTGCTCCTCAGAACACCCTGGGCTGGATTTGGAGCCCCTCCTCCTATGGGATCTCGAGTGCTTTTTGTCTCTGTTGGAGTCCTGTGCTTCGGAGCTGCTCAAAACAGCCTTTTCCACAAGGTTCTGCTGTGGGGATTTGTCCTCCCAGGTCTCCATCCTCAGCTTCTTGCCTGTAGGAGAAAGGACAAGGACAGGATGCGATTTGTCTCTGTGCCACAGGGAAGGAGAAGGAGATTCCCCGCCATTGCATCCCTGGCAGGACGGGGTTTGCAGCGGCATTGTCCTGCAGCTGGGAGCCGTGCTGGGCTGGGAGATGGAGCAGGAGAGAGGGGGAAAGGGGCACTGACTTCCTCCAAAACTGCCTGGGAGTCCTGAGGCGTTGTCTCAGTTTGAATAGACAGGTGTATGCTAAGGAAGGCAAGAGCCTCCCTTGAAATGGAAAAGGTAAACACTCTCCCCCCGAATTGTTATAATTTTGAAATTATGTGGCTCTAAGGCAAAAGATATGGGAATAGGAATAAAAGTTATTTAGCAGTAAAATTAAAATATAAATGCAATAGTACAAAGAAAAAGTGCTAACAGATTCAGAATATGACCTGATACCCTGTGGGGCGCAGTGGCGGTAGCAGTCCCAGTAAACAGTGGCTGTATTCCTCCTGCAGTGACAGGTGTGGCTCTGTTGAAGCAGGGATCCTGTAGGAGGGTGGAGTTTTCCTCTGAAGGTCCAGTGGTGGTGGTTTTGGGCCTGCTCTTCCTCTGGAAATCCAGTGGAAAAGGCTGACTCTGGTCTTCCAGCTCTCTGATTATATCCAGGTAGGAATGCTTGGCTCCTCCCTCTGGGCGGAGCTTCTCGCAATGGGATGATGGAATTTTATCAGTCATGCAGTGGCACTCAATGGCCCATTAACAGAAGATATCTCCTGGGAGGGAGGATGGGTTGTGGAAGAGATAAAGAAAACTGCTCAATTAACAGAAGATAACTGCCCCATCAGATAGGAATAGAATACACCCCCCATGTCCAACCTAAGACAGCTGGGAAATGCTTTGCAGTATTCTGTGTCTGTGTGTCCGTGTTCGTGTGTATTTTACACTCCAAGTCCCCCAAATTTCCAAGAGGTTTTCCCAGAGGCGTTGTCTTGTCCCTGTGTCCATCTGCACCTCCCGTCACTGTGTCACTGTCACCTGCAGCCATCTCTGAGCCCACTGGCACCTCCCAGGTTTGCACTGAATCCCTCCCTGCTGCCCTCCAGCACTAGCAATGCCCATGGCAGGGAGCTCAGAGCAGGAGCAGCCAGGCCAGGGCTAATGCCAGGATCATGAGCGCCTGGCAGAGGCAGGAGGAATTCCCCATTCCAGGGGGTGCAAGGGCTGCAAGGGGGGCACCCGTGTCCCCTGCTAGCCCCAGGGCTACAGACCAGGGAGATGTCTCAACTGCCTCAGCTGAATTGCTTCCCTCAGCCCTTGGCCTAGGAAGTCTCTGGCTGAAGCACAACCTCTAGAGGAGAGTTTCTACAAGGAAGAGAAAAGAAAGGAATTGTTTCTTCCCTTTCCCTCATCCCTGCCCCTTGTGCTGATTTTCTTGTCATCTCTTAGCAAAACCAACAGAAAAGCATCTGCAATGAGGTGTTTCCCAGGGTCAGTTCCTAAATAGCACAAAGGAAGGTTTTCTGCAAGGGAAAAAGTGCAAAATGTGGAATTTGTTCAGACAGTTTAAAACATAACAATTTCTAAGCACTGGAAATCCAGAGGCCATAAAAACAGAGTCTGCAGTTGTGACGGTCCATTGTCCTCCCTCTTCCCACTGCTGATTTGTTACATCCCAACTCCAGAGGAGCAGATCATGGAAAGAAGACCTGCAGGGAGTGTTGGAGGCCTAATCCCAGAGACAGGAAGAAAGAGTGAAATCAGGAAAAGATTTCCAGTTTTTTTCCTATCCTAATGACCACAAATAGCTCTGTAGTCCATGTGCAATATCCAGATGAAGAGGAACGTTCCTGGTTTTTAATGCCAAATTGCAGTACTTTGGAACATCTTTCTGGATGAGAACAAACCACAGGCCAATAACTGACCCACTTCGGTTCCCAAATCAGAAATCATTAAACTTCTACCAAGATATCTTTCTCTGCAGGTGTCCCAGATTGCAGGCAAGATGGATTCTATTTGCCATCTGTATGGCAGTTTTCCTTATCTCTTCCACAAACAGTCCTCCCTCTGGGGGGCACATCTGCTGATAACAGACTATTGAATGTCACTGCATGGCTGATGAGAACTACAGCATCCCATTGGGAGATGCTCCGCCCAGAGGGAAGAGCCAATCATTCTAGCCAGATAGAATCTGGAGATTCTGGAACAGCAGCTTCTCTACTGGATTTCCCAGAGGAACAGCAGCTGCCTCTTCTTCCATTGGATCCTCTGAGCAACACTACACCCTTTTCTGCAGGAGCCCTGCTCCAACAGAACCACACCTGCCACTCCAGGAGGACTGCAGCCACATTTCCACTTGGATTGCTACCAACAGCCTGACCAACAGGATGTCAGGTTGTGTTCTGACTCTGTAAGTGCTTTTTTAGTTTACTGCATTGTTGATTTTATCCTTTTATTTTCTTCCCTATTACAGAAATGTTATTTCCTGCTCCCATATTTTTTACCTGAGACCCCATTAATTTAAAATTTATAGCAATTCCCAGGGGGAGGGTTCACATTCTCCATTTCAGGAGAGGCTCCTGCCTTCCTTAGCAGGCACCTGTCTTTCCAAACCAAGACAGCAGGACAGAAGGCACTTTGATTCCTTTTGTCCCAAGTTTCCCCTGAGTTCATGACTTCAGATGAACTGGAATGGTCCCAACAGCACAAAAGCAGCCACAATGAGCAGGATCGAACCCCCAGGCCACCATTAAATGCACTCAATCCACGCCTTGCACAGCCCAGCAGCAATTCCTGTCTGTGCCCCAGCTCTGGGTCAGCCTGAGGGGCATCGCTCCGATGTGTGCGGGGCCGGCTCCTGCAGGACACAGCGCTGGGAGCCGCTCTGTGTCCCACAGCTTCGGCATCTCAGGCGCTGCTCCACAGCTGCGGGGCCATGCCACCACTTTTCCATGGCTGTAGTCCCTGTGCCACCACTGTTCCATGGCTGTAGTTCCTGTGCCACCACCATTCCATGGCTGTAGTTCCTGTGTCACCACTGTTCCACCTTTTCCATGCTCACTCCACTGCTGCTCAAAAGCTGTGCTGTGCTGTTTCAGCACGGTTCGTCTGCTCTTCCACTGCTGCTCCTCTGCTGCTCCAACACCGCTCATCTCCCACTGTTCCACTGCTCCTTCTCTGCTCCTCCCTTGCTCCCCTGGTGTTCCACGGCTGCTGCTTCTGTTCTAGTGCTGCTGCCACAGCTGTGGTGTCACAGAGAGGGGAACGTTTGGGCAGCAACCACTGTGGTGTCACGGAGACCGGGACAATGGGGCTGCCACAGCTGTGGTGTCACAGAGAGGGGAATGTTGGGGTGGCTGCTGCTGTAGTGTCATAGAAGGGAACACTGGGACTGCCATCACTGAGGTGTCACAGAGAGGGGACCGTTGGGGCTGCCACCACAGTGGTATCATACACATGGGAACACTGGGGCCACCAGTTCTGTATTGTCATAGAGAGGAGAATATTGGGGCTGCCTCTACCATGGAGTCATAGAGAGAGAAATGTTGGGGCTCCCAAAGCTGTGGTGTCACTGACAGGGCACTCTGGGGCTTCTACTGCTGTGGTGTCACAGAGAGGGGGACTTGATGCTGCCACATCTATGGTGTCACAGAGAAGGAAATGTTGGGGCTGACTCTGGTCTGATTCCTCAGACAAGGGAATGCTGAGGCTGCCACTGTTGTGGTATCACAGAGAGGGGAATGTTGGGGCTGCCATCCTTGTGGGCTCGAAGACAGGAGAACCTTGGGGCTGCTACCCCTGTTTTGTCATACAGAAGTCAATGTTGGGACTGCAATCTCAGTGGTATCACAGAGAGTGGAATGCTGGGGGAGTCACCCCTGTGGTGTCACAGACAGGGAAGCATTTGGGACTGCCACCCCTGTGGTGTCACAGAGAGGAGAACACTGGGGTTGCAATTGCTTTGGTGTCATAGACAGGGGGGACATTGGTATTGCCACTGCTGTCATGTCACTGACAGGGAAACACTGGGGCTGCAAATGCTGAGGTGTCACAGAGAGGGGAATGTTGGAACTGCCACTGTGGTGCTGCCATAGAGAGTAGAACTTTGGACAGCCAATCCTGCAGTGTCATAGAGAGGGGAACTTTGGGGCTTCCACTGCCGTGGTGTCACAGAGAGGGGAACATTGGGGCTGCTACTACTGTTTTCTCATGAAGAGGGGAATCTTTGTTCTGCCATTGTGTTGGTGTCATACAGAGGAGAACGCTGCGGGTGCCACCTCTGTGGTGTCACAGAGAGGGGGATGAGGGGTGGCACAGCTGTGTTGTCACAGAGACGGGAACACTGGGGCTGTAACCACTGTGGTGTCAAAGAGAGGAGAACATTGTGACTTCCACTATGGTGGTGTCACAGAGAAGGGATTTAGGGCTGCCACTGCTGTGGTGTCACAGAGAGAGGAATGCTCAGTTTGGAACCGCTGTGGTATCATAGACAGGGGAACATTGGTGTTGCCACCATTGTTGTCTCACACACATGGGAACACTGCCAAACCTTCCCTGGTGCTGTGCCCACTCCAGTGCTGCTCCTCTGTGACACTGCAGTGCCTCTGGGGACATTGTCACACTGCAGTGCTTCCTGGGCACATTGTGACTCTCTGGAGACTCATGGGACTATAGGGGCCCTGTCACACTCCAGGGTCTTGTAGAATCCATGTAACCAAGAGGACAGTGTGAAGCTCTGTGGCTTCATGGAACCATCCATTGTGATACCTCAGGGCCTCATGCTTCCCACATTTCTGTAAACAGCAGAGTTCTCAGGCTTGTTTTTTGATAACAAGTAAATATCTTGTCCTTGGATAAGTTTTAGGAAAGCAAAAGTGACAAACATGAAGGCCTTGAGAACCATTCATATCAGGCTGAGAAAACAAATCTTGGTTTCAATAACAAACCACAAGTATTGAAAACAAAAGGAGGGGTTGGTGTTTAATCTGTAACCAATGATGAGCTTGGGTTTTGCAATATGTATGAACTTAATTAACACGGTTATAAAATGTGCATGCTGGATCAATAAATTGGAGTTCGATGCTGATCAGAGGATGGTTCGTCTCCCCTCGCTTTCTACACAGGAGCACAGGTTGCTTTTGAGATTTTGACATGGGAAGCTGTGGGTTGGATGTTGTGGGACTGTACTGCATCTGGCGGGAGTGAGGCAAAAGAGGTGTCTAAATATGCTACTTTGTGGAAAATTATCATGGAGGTGTTACAAGCCCTGAAGGCAGAGAGGAAAGCTGCTGCTGCGGCATGTGCAGCCCTTGCCTCTGAGTCAGAACAGCCTCAGGCATTTCCAGTAACTTCAGTTCAGCAACTGCTTTCTACCACCTTAGACATTCTCTCACACAGCAAACAACCCCTCAGCTCAGAATGGAGCATTACACCAACTGCTCCTCCAGCTCAGAGCGAGAATGAGGAAGCTGCTGCCTCTTCGGGGGCTTAGGCTGCAGACCAAAGGACAGTTGTACTCAGAGTGAAGAAACTATTGATAACAGTAACTTAGAAACTAAACATGCTGAAAGTGAAAAGGATAAGGAAGGAGATGTTATTATAAGTAATACTTCTATGGAACAGGATTAAAAGTCTTTAGTGGACAGTTTGCAAAAATTGGTAATTCAACAAAAGGATTCAATTGTCCCCAAAAGAGACTATTCTTTTGAGAAAATGGACTTGCCAATGATAGCAGGTTCAGACAGACAACCAGGAAACCAGTTACCACCCTCTCAGTTTGTCTCTGAGGCAGCATTCAAGACGATTAGACAAAATCCTCCCTCTCATGCTGTAAAGAATGTGGAATTAGAGTTGGAATGTGGCCCTGGAATAGAGGAAGCTCAGAAACAAAAGTGGAAGGGAGTTATTCCAGAAGCTATTGTAGAAGGGACTTTTCTCTCCAATGATGTAGAAGCTTTTCCTGTAGTAACTAATGCTGTAGGTAGAGTTTGGGAACCCTTCAACTAGGAGATTTTAGAGAGGTTAAGAGCTGCAATTTCACAATCCCATTGGTTTAAAATCCCAACTTGCACAGTCACTTTTGCAGTATATTTTTACATCTAACATATTAATTCCAGCTGATGTGTATACCCTAATAAGACTCATAATGCCACCCCATCGGCAGGTGATGCTTCATAAAAGCTAGGAGGAGAAGTGTGCTCAGGAAGCACCTAGAGTGCAGGGTGATCCTCTGTATGGTTGAACAGCACAACAGTTACTTGGCAAAGGGCCCTGGGCTTCTGCCACTGCCCAGGCTAAGAGCATTGATCAAGTCTTGCAGATGAATCAACAACTAGCATATAATGCTATCCTTGCACTTCCAGATGGATTACACACTAAGTCTTTTACACAGATTCGCCAAGGAATGAATGAGGACTTTGATAAATTTTTAGACAAATTGCAAGAAGCTATCTATGATCATCCTTGTTTGGATTCAGACACAAAGATACAATTGTTTAATATGTTTGTTTTTGACAATGCTAATGATAAAACTCAACAGATTTTGGGAAAAATAAAGAAGGGAGCTGATGTTACAGAAATGCTGGAACTCATGGCTAGAACTACAGAGAGACAAAAAGCAGCTTATGTAGTTGCTGCAGTACAGGATGCAGTAAAACCATTGCTTTCTAATGGTTCTAAATGGTTCTAATGGTTCTAAAACCATTGCTCCCTTTACTGCAAAAGGGAGCCGAAGGAAAGAACATTAAGTGCTTTGGATGTGGTAAAATCAGACATGTAAGGAGTCAGTGTCACTGCAACTATGAAAAAATTTTGTTCTATCTGAAAAACGATAACCACAATACTAAAGAATGTCGGTTCCAGGGAAACGGGTCTTGGAATGCCTTCTCTCCGGGCATCACACAAGTACGGAGAGCTGCCTGGATAGCTCAGCCTCCCACGGAGGAGGAGGAGGACTTTACTCACTCAGATCATCAACTTCTGGAAGCGCCGGAGTGGATGTAGAAACCGCAATAGACGTGACCATCACGGACTCTGCTGTGCACCTGATAGATAGTAATGTAAAAGGATCCGTGGGGAATGGGCTTAGTGCTTTTCTGTTAGGGAGATCATCTGCCAGTAAAAAGGGATTGGATGTAATTCCTGGGGTTATTGATGCAGACTATCAAGGGGTTGTTAAAATTATGGTCAGAACATTTTTCCTTCCTGTATCTATTACCAAAGGTTCACAAATTGCTCAGCTTGTTCCTTTTAAGCTTTGTGTCCCCTGTACAGGCTACAAGGAATGGGGAACAGGAAGTTTTGTTTCCACAGGTAAACCAGAAGTATATTAGGCCATGGACATCACAAGAGGTAAACCAGACAAACAGGTAATCCTGACACATCCTAATGGTGATTCTATTACAAAGAAACTCATAATTGACACTGGAGCAGATGTAACCATAATTTCAAACACAATAGGGCCAAAAACTTGGGCATTGGTCAATCCTACTTTAGGCATTGCAGGTATTGGAGGGACTCAGGCAACTCAGATGAGCAGGGAAGTAATTACTTTTACTTTCCCAGATGGAGTGAATGTGTCTACAAGGCCTTATGTCATGCAAACTCCTGGTTCTTTACTAGGTCTGCTTGGTGGGGATCTGTTAAGTCAATTAAAAGCTACCATTGTCACACAGCCTTTCTAGCAGCAGCCACTGGGGAGCAGCCAATCCTCAAAATTAGCTTAGCCACTAATACACCTGTGTGGATTGATCAGGGGCCGCTGTCAAAGGAAAAATTCCCCATAATCCAACAATTAGTGCAAGAACAGCTTGAGGAAGGACACATAAAGCCATCCACTAGCCCTTGGAACACTCCAACTTTTACCACCCTGAAAAAGAGTGGGAAGTGGAGGTTGCTACATGACTTACGTGCTGTTAATGCAGTAATTCTAAGTATGGGTGCCTTGCAACCTAGTCTTCCATCTCCTACTATGATACCTGAGTCATAGAATCTATTGATCATTGATCTCAAAGATTGTCTTTTCACCATCCCCTTGCATCCAGAAGACACTAGTAATTTTGCCTTTTCTGTTCCATCTATCAATAAGGCAGAACCCTACAAAAGGTATGAATGGATTTGTTTCCCCGAAGGCATGCAAAATTCCCCTACAATGTACCAAAATTATGTGGCTTAGGCATTAGAACCTGTTTGGCAGCAATTCCCTGAGTATATCATCTATCACTACATGGATGATATATTAATGGCTGGAAAATAATTAGACTCTGTAACTCTTCTAAAAACTGTGACAGTTTTGCTAGAAGAAAGGAGTATAAAAATTGCTCCTGATAAGGAGCAATCTTCTGCTCCTTAGAAATATTTCAAGTAGCAGATTGATCAGTCTGTAGTGAAGCCACAAAAACTCACCATTACCATTGAAATTAAAACTGTACATGATATCCAGAAGTTAGTAGAAGATATTTAATAGATTAGAACTATATGTAAGATAATTTAGAAAGAACTTGAACCATTAATACAGTTTTTAAGTACTTCGTCTCAAGCAGATGAACGCCGGACCCAAGATTAAGAAACAACAGCAAGCCTTAGATCACATTGCCACAAAGGTTGCTACCTCACATGCACATCATCTGATTGAAGATGTTCCAGTTCAATTGATGATCATCAACCAGAGCAAAGAAGATGGCAATTATGCCAAGCATCCTTTCGACTTGATTTATGAATAGGTTAAAACTCAAGCTAATCCTTTTGTTATTTTAGAATGAGTATTTTTACCTGTAAAACAATCTAGAACTACTACCACTCAACTGGAACTTTTTGCTCATTTGATTATGAAAGGTAGTGAGAGAATATTAGAATTCTAGAGACGTGAATCATATTCAATTGTAGTACCATTAGCTAACTAATATCTTAAATAGAGAATTAAGCATTCTGTTTCTTTACAGATAGCTTTAACTAAATATGATGGTAAAGTTCACAATACTTATCCACAGCACCAGCTGTTATCTTTAGTGGAGCATCATTTAGAGGTGATTCCCTCCTGAAGGGAACTGAGGGCCCCATATGGCGACCAGACCCATCCCCATATGTCGACCAGACCCATCCCACAGGGAAGTTTGTTGCCTCCCTGGGGCCTGGGTACAAAATATCACTGAGAGACTTCCTGGGCTGATTCAGCCCTCTGATTATTACCCACTGCTGATACTCCAGGCTGGTAGTGATGAGATTGAGAAGAGGAGTGTCAAGGCAATTAGAAAGGACTTCAAGGTACTGGGTCAGGTAGTTGATAGGGCAGGAGCACAGGTAGTGTTCTGCTCAGTCCCATTGGTGGCGGAGGAAAATGATGAAAGAAACAGAAGAATCTGCATCATCAACAAGTGGCTTAAGGGTTGGTGTCACCGGCAAAATTTTGGATTCTTTGATCATGGGGAAAATTTTACAACATCTTCTCTGCTGGAACCAGATGGGGTATACCTCTCTGTTAAGGGCAAAAGGTTTTTAGCTCATGAACTGGCAGACCTCATTGAGAGAGCTTTAAACTAAGTTTGAAGGGGGAAGGAGAACCAGCTGAGCTATCTGGAAACAGGCCCAAGAATTGCAAGGCTAAGATAGGGGTGAAGTCAGTAGCCCAGATGAGGTGCATGTATACCAATGCACGCAGTTTGGGCAATAAACAAGAAGAGCTGGAGGCCATGGTGCAACTGCAGAGCTATGTTGTAGTTGCCATCATGGAAATGTGGTGGGATGACTCACATAACTGGAGTGCTACACTGGATGGATACAAGCTCTTCAGAAGAGATAGGAAAGGAAGAAGAGGAGGTGGGATGGCCCTTTATATTAGGCAAACTTTTGATGCCATCAAAATTGAAACAAAGGAAGATGGAGTTGAATGTCTATGGATAAGAATTAAGGGGAAGGCCAACAAGGCTGACATCATATTGAGAGTCTGTTATCATCCACCCAACCAGGAAGAAGAAGTAGATGACTTATTTTATAAGCAGTTAGGCAATGTCTCAAGATCATCAGCCCTTGTTCTTGTGGGTGACTTCAACCTACCAGACATCTGCTGGGAACTTAATATAGCAGTAAAAAAGGCAGTCCAGGAAATTCTTAGAATGTATGGAGGACAACTTTTTGTTGCAGCTGGTGGATGAACCCACCAGGGAAGGGACTATGTTAGATCTGCTGTTTGCAAATAGAGATGGGCTGGTAGAAGATGTGGTGGTTGGAGGTCGTTTGGGGCAGAGTGATCATGAAATAATAGAGTTCTCAATATTTGGTGAAGTCAGAAAGAGCACCAGTAAAACTCTTGCACTGGACTTCCGGAGGGCAGACTTTGGCCTGTTCAGGGGACTTATTCAGAGCGTCCCTTGGGAAGCGGCCCTTAAAAACAAAGGAGTTCAGGAAGGGTGGGCATATTTCAAAACAGAGATCTTGAGGGTGCAGGAACAGACCATCCCTGTGTCCTGAAAGATCAGTCAACGGGGTAAACGTCCAGCCTGGCTGGGCAAGGAAGTTTTGGAGGAACTTAAAAATAAAAAGAGGATGTATCAGCGTTGGAAGAAGGGTCACGTCTCTAAGGAAGTATTCAAGAGGGCTGCTAGAGTATGCAGAAAAAAATTAGGGAGGCCAAAGCTCAGTTCGAACTCAGAATGGCGACTACTGTTAAGGATAATAAAAAATGTTTTTATAAATATATTAATGGTAGGAAGAAAGGTAAGACCAGCCTTTGTTCTTTATTGGACAAAGGTGGGAACTTAGTATCTGCAGATGAGGAGAAGGCAGAAGTGTTTAATGCCTATTTTGCCTCAGTTTTTAATGGGAAGATGACTTGCCCTCAAGACACCCACCCGTCTGGGCTGGTTGATGGTGCCAGGGAGCAGAATGGTCCCCACATTATCCAAGAGGAGGCTGTCATAGAACTACTGAAATGCTTGGATGTTCATAAATCTATGGGACCAGACGGGATCCACCCCAGGGTAATGAGAGAGCTGGCAAATGAGTTTGCAAAGCCACTCTCCACCATTTACCAACAGTCATGGCTTACTGGTGAGGTTCCGGATGACTGGAAGCTGGCTAATGTGATACCCATTCACAAAAAAGGTGCAAAGGAGGATCCTGGCAATTATAGACCAGTCAGCCTGACCTCTGTACCTGGCAAAATAATGGAACAGTTTATATTATGCGCCATCATGCAAAATTTGCAGGATGGCCAGGGTATCAGACCCAGCCAGCATGGATTTAGGAGGGGCAGATAATGTTTGACCAACCTGGTCACCTTTTATGACCAGGTAACCCAGCTAGTGGATGCAGGGAAGGCTGTAGATGTTGTTTACTTGGATTTCAGCAAGGCCTTTGACACTGTCTCCCATAGCTTACTCCTAGACAAACTCGCAGGCCGTGGTCTGGACAGGAATACTCTTTGCTGGGTTCAGAACTGGTTGGATGGCCGGGCCCAGAGAGTGGTGGTGAATGGTGCTGCATCCAGCTGGCGACCAGTCACCAGTGGTGTCCCTCAGGGGTCTGTGCTGAGGCGAGTTCTGTTCAATATTTTTATTGACGACATGGATGAGGGTTTAGAGTCTTTCATTAGCAAATTTGCAGATGACACTAAATTGGGAACGTGTGTAGATCTGCTAGAGGGACGTAGGGCTCTGCAGAGAGATTTGGAACGGTTGGATGGATGGGCAGAATCAAATGGGATGAACTTCAATAAGTCCAAGTGCCAAGTACTGCACTTCGGCCACAATAACCCCCTGCACCGATATAAGCTGGGGACGGTGTTGCTGGACAGTGCTCAGGTGGAAAGGGACCTGGGGGTGCTGGTTGACAGTCAATTGAATATGAGCCAGCAGTGTGCCCAGGTGGCCAAGAGGGCCAACGGCATCCTGGCCAGTATCAGGAATGGTGTGGCCAGCAGGAGCAGGGAGGTCATTCTTCCCCTGTACTCGGCACTGGTGAGGCCTCACCTGGAGTATTGCGTCCAGTTCTGGGCCCCTCACTTTAGGAGGGACGTTGAGATGCTTGAGCGTGTCCAGAGGAGAGCAATGAGGCTGGTGAGGGACTTGGAGCACAAGCCGTATGAAGAACGACTGAGGGAGTTGAGGTTGTTTATCCTGGAGAAAAGGAGACTAAGGGGTGACCTTATCACTCTCTACAACTTCCTGAAGGGTGGCTGTGGTGAGCTGGGGGTCGGTCTCTTTCTCCGGGCGACAACAGATAGAACAAGAGGACACAGTCTCAAGCTGCGTCAAGGGAGATGCAAGCTAGAATTAAGAAGGAAGTATTTTACAGAAAGAGTGGTCAGATACTGGAATCATCTACCCAGTGAGGTGGTGGAGTCATCATCCCTCGAAGAGTTCAAAAAAAGACTGGATGTGGCACTTGCTGCCATGATCTAGTTGAATTGTTAGAACATGAGGTTGGACTTGATGATCGTACAGGTCTCTTCCAGCCTTGAATTTCTGTGATTCTGTGATCAGCGTCTGGAGGACAGACCCTAGAGATCTGACTGTGTCCAAGTGTCTAATGTCATGGTTTGATGCTGGCACAATGCTAATGCTCTCATGAAAATACATTATTTTTGGTGTCTGCTGTGAGATGTGACTAGGAATAGAGCAAAGCAGGCTCTCTCTAGAAATAAAGAAGAGACAACTTTATTAATTAACTTACAACTATATGTAAAAAGAAATACACAGAAAGAATGAAAACTTTCTAAAAACATTTCCCCCACCCCCCACCAAATTTCAAATTCATCTGTTTCTCAGATCACCAACTCTCAGTCCATCACCATCCTTTAGATAATCAATTCTCAGTTCATTAAGGAGTGAGGAGTCTTTCTTGTGCCATAGGCTTCCCCTGGAAACACAGTTGAAACGTGTTGTGTTTCCTGTCACACGTGGCACTGCCTGGAGATCATCTGCTATCGTGACATCTTCCTTCCATGTCCATGTATACCATTGCAGGCAGCATGGGTAACAAACAAGAAGAGCTGGAGGCCATGGTCCAACTGCAGAGCTGTGATGTAATTGCCATCAGGGAAACATCATGAGATGACTCACATGGCTGGAGTGCTGTGCTGGATGGCTACAAGCTCTTCAGCAGAGACAGGAAAGTGAGAAGAGGTGGAGGGGTGGCCCTTTATATTAGAGAGGTTTGGACAACAGGTATTGAAATTAATGATGATGAAATTACATGTTCTATGGGTAAGACTTAAGGGGAAGGCCAACGAGGCTGACATCCTCCTGGGAGTCTGTTATCGTCCACTGAACCAGGAAAAAGAGGTGGACAATTTATTCTATAAGGAGCTAGAGAATGTTTCAGGTTCATCAGCTCTTGTTCTTGTAGGTGATTTCAACCTGCCAGACATTTGCTGGGAACTCAGTACAGCTGAAAAAAGCCAGTCCAGGAAATTTCTAGAGTTTGTGGAGGATAACTTTTTTCATAGCTGGTGAGTGAGCCCAGCAGGGGAGGGACTATGTTAGATCTGTTGTTTGTAAATAAAGATGGTCTGGTGGGAGATGTGGTGGTTGGAGGCTGCCTGGGGAACAGTGATCATGAAATTAGAGAGTTCTCAATATTTGGTGAAGTCAAGAGCAACATTTAGAAGATTTTTACATTGGACTTCTATAGGGCAGACTTTGGCCTGTTTAGGAGACTTATTCAGAGAGTTCCTTGGGAAGCAGCCCTTAAAAACAAAGGAGTTCAGGAAAAGTGGACATGCTACAAAACAGAGATCTTGAGGGCACAGGAACCAACTGTCCCTGTGTGCCAAAAGGTGAATCAACAAGGCAAACATCCAGCCTGGATGGGCAAGGAGGTTTTGGAGGAACTCGGGAATAAAAAAAGGATGTATCATCTTTGGAAGGAGGGTCAGATCTCTCAGGAAGTATTTAAGAGGGCTGCTAGAGTATGTAGGAAAAAATTAGGGTGGCTAAAGCTCAATTTGAACTTAATAAAGTCACTTAATGGTGACTTTTATAAGGGATAATAAAAAATGTTTTTATAAATATACTACTGGTAAAAGGAAGAGTAAGGCCAGCCTTTGTTCTCTGTTGGATGAGGGAGGGAACTTAGTAACTGCAGATGAGGAGAAGGCAGCGGTGCTTAACGCCTTTTTTTTCTCAGTCTTTAGTGGGAAGATGGCTCAGGACAGCTGTCCTCCTGGGCTGGAAGATGGGGTCAGGGAGCAGAATGGGCCCCCTGTTATCCAGGAGGAGGCAGTCAGAGAACTGCTGAGCTGCTTGGATGTTCATAAATCCATGGGACCAGATGGGATCCAGCCCAGAGTGATGAGGGAGCTGGCAGATGAGCTTGCCAAGCTGCTCTCCATCATTTACCAGCAGTCCTGGCTCACTGGTGAGGTTGCAGATGACTGGAAGCTGGCCAATGTGATACCCATTCACAACAGGGGTGGGGAGCAGGATCCTGGTAATTATAGGCCAGTCAGTCTGACCTCAGTACCCAGTGAGGAAATTGAACAGTTTATACTGAGTGCTATCACACAGCACTTACAGGATGGCCGAGGGTATCAGAGACAGCCAGCAGGGGTTTAGGAGGGGAAGGTCGTGTTTGACCAACCTGACCTCCTTTTATGACCAGGTGACCCTCCTGGTGGATGCAGGGAAGGCTGTGGATGTGTCTGTCTGGGCTCCAGCAAGGCCTTTGGCATTCTGTCCCACAGCACACTCCTGGAAAAGCTGCAGCCCATGGCTGGGACAGGAGCACTCTGTGCTGGGCTCAGAACTGGCTGGATGGGCCCAGAGAGTGGTGGAGAGCAGTGCTGCATCCAGCTGGCAGCCAGGCACCAGAGGTGTCCCCAGGGCTCTGTGCTGGGGCCAGCTCTGTTCAATATTTTTATTGACCACATGGATGAGGGGAGTGAGCCTTTCATTAGTAAATCTGCAGATGACATTCAGCTGGGAGTGTGTGTCCATCTGTTGGAAGGTAGGAGGGCTCTGCAGAGAGACCTGGAATGGTTGGGGGGATGGGCAGGGTCAATGAGAGGAAATTTAATAAATCCACGTGCCAAACCCTTCATTTTTGGCCACAATAACCCCCTGCAGCGCTATAGGTTGGGGCCTGTGTGGCTGGACAGTGGCCAGGCAGAAAGGGACCTGGGGGAACTGGTCAACAGCAGCTGAACATGAGGCAGCAGTGTGCCCTGGTGTCCAAGAGGGCCAATGGCTCCTGGCCTGGATCAGGGACAGTGTGGCCAGCAGGAGCAGGGAGGTCATTCTTCCCTTGCACTTGGAACTGGTGTACCTGGCATTCTTCCCCTGTACTGTATCTTGAGTGCTGTGTACAGTTCTGAGCCCCCCAATTTGGGAAGAACACTGAGGGGCTGGAGCGTGTCCAGAGAAGAGCAACAAAGCTGGTGAGGGGTCTGGAGCACAAGTCCTGTGAGGAGTGGCTGGGGGAGCTGGGGTTAATTAGCCTGGAGAAAAGGAGACTCAGAGGTGACCTTATCCCTCTCTACAACTTCCTGAAAGGTGGTTGTAGCCAGGTGGTGGTCGGTCTCTTTCTCCAGGTAACAACTGACAGAACAAGAGGACAGAATTTTAAGTTGTGCCAAAGGAAATTTAGGTTGTACATTAGGAAAAAGTTTTCAACACAAAGGGTGATAAAGTATTAGATTGGTTTGCCTGGGGAGATGGTAGAGTCACCATCCCTGGATGTGTTTAAAAAAAGACAGGATGTGGCACTGGGTGCCATGGTCTAGTTGAGCTGGTGTTGGGGCTGGGTTGGACTTGATCATCTTGAAGGTCTCTTCTAACCCAGTAATTCTGTGATTCTGTGACTCAATGATTGTAATGGGTCCCTCCCAGCTCAGCCCCTCCTGCAATTCTCACCCTTTGGCTCAGCCTTTGTGTCCCCTCGAGGTGCTGGCAGAGCTGTTGGGGACACGGCAGGAGCGAGGCAGCCCCAGAGTTCCCCTGTGTGTGACACCCCAGTGGTGACAGCCCCAGTGTCCCCTGTGTGTGACACCCCAGTGGTGACAGCCCCAGTGTCCCCTGTGTGTGACACCCCAGTGGTGACAGCCCCAGTGTCCCCTGTGTGTGACACCCCAGCGGTGACAGCCCCAGTGTTCTCTCCCTGCAGTTGCTCCAAGGGAAGTGTCCAGAGCTGCGTCCAGTCCACGGAACAGAGCGGCCACTGTCCACCCTGGCCTGGGCGGATGTGAATTCTGTTATAAATGAGACTAGGCCAATATTCAAGCAGCAATCAATTCATTAATTAATATGGTAAAGTATGAGCAATACAGTGCTGGGTACAGTGGGGGAAGTTTTCCCTCCAACTGCACACTGATAGTTGAGGCTTACAGGTATTTATAGGGGTACTCATCAGCTTTCTCAGCAGTTTCTATTCACAATTTTTACTCATCAGCAGTTTCTATTCACAATTTTGATGTCACAATTCTATACACTACTGTGATTTAGTTTTTCTCAGGATGTATCCCAGAAATGAGTATCCCCAGATGCCGATGGTTTGGTTTCTAAAAGAAGGAAGAAATCTCCCAGATGGTGTGGTCCAGAATCCAGATGTGGGTCCACCTTTTAATTGCAGAGACTATAAATCATATAACAGTGATGTCCAGCTTCCCTTGGTCAAAACTAATAATCCTTGAGTTGATGTTCCTCTTCCTTTCTCAAGCTGCTTTTCACTGTTTTGTTAAAGTGTGAGATAAGCATGTTTCCATTATATATATTCTAAAGCTATAGTTTCAAAGACCCTTACTACAAGCAATATTCTAAAATTATACTTCAAAAGGTTATTATTGCAAAACTCTTTAAGGCTTAGCTACAAGCAGAAAGTTCCTGTCAAACAGCAACATCCTTAAGGCTTTAATTCAAATGCTCCTAAATCAACTTAAGACTTATAAAGATTAATTACGAACAAAAGATAGGCTCAAAGGCCTTCTTCCATGCTTTACATTCCTCAATAATTATTAGAATTTGTCTTTCTAACTGTCCCATGGTCGGTTTCCAAACATATTGCAATCACAAATACACACGTTGCCTGTATGTACCTGACACGAAACACAGCTTTGTATTTCACAGGGGGCCACAGGGATGGCTCCTGTGGGAAGCTGCTGGAAGCTTCCACCATCTCTGGCACAGCCAATTCCTGGTGGCTTCAAAGATGGACCTGCTGCTGGCAAAGGCTGGGCCAGTTACAAATGTTGGCAATGCCTCTGCGATAACAGATTTAAAAAGAAATCAAAATAGAGATTGTGGTGCAGTTTTAACTCCACTCAGGAGAGCAGAGGGAGAATATGTGAGAAGAAAAACTCTGCAGACATCAAGGTCAGTGCAGAAGGAGGGGCAGGAGGTGCTCCAGGCCCTGCAGACCCAGGCATCCTGCAGGAGAGCCATGGAGAGAGGGGCCCTGCTCCCAGGCTGGCGCAGCCTGTCCCTGCAGGAATGCACCCCCTGGAAGAGTGACCCATGCTGCAGCAGTTTGGGAAGGACTGTTGTCCCTGGCATGGACTCACACTGCAGCAGTTTGCAGAGGGCTGCTGCCCCTGAAATGGACTCACATGGGAGAAGCTCCTGCAGAACTGTCTCCCTTGGGAGGGACCCACGGTGCAGCAGGGGAACCACTCCTCTCCCTGAGCAGGGCCAGAAGCCATGGGTGATGAACTGACCATAACCCCCATTCCCTGTCTCCCTGCACTGCTGGGGAAGGAGGCAGAGCTGGAAAGAGGGAGGTGAGGGGCTTATTTTATTTCCCCTTTTCCTGCTCTGACTTTGTTAGTAATAAATGAATTTCACATCTCTAAGCTAAGCCTGTTTCTCCAGGACAATATTCGATGAGTAATCTCGCCCAGTCCTTATCTCAACCCATGAACCCTTTATTAAATTCTCTTTGTCCAGCTGCAGAGGGGAGTGAGTGAGCAGCCCACATGGATGCCTGGCATTTGGCCTGGGTCAACCCACGACACCTTGGTACCACAGGGTCACAATGGACCCTTGGTTCTATGGGGTCTCCCTGGTTCCATCAGGCCCTGCAGGGCCACTTAATTCAACAAGGCCCCAAATTTCACCGTGGTCTCCAGGATTCCATGAGGCCCTGCAATGTCAAAATGGACCTTTGGATCCATGGGGGCCCACAGGGTCACAATGGGCTCTTCTGGTTCTACAGCTTCACAACGGCCCCTCGGTTCCATGTGTCCTGCACTGTTCCATGAATCCTTAGTTCCATGGGGTCCTGTAGTGTCACAATGGTCTCCTTGGTTTTGTGGTGCCACAGTTACCATAATTTCCATGGTATCACAACTGCCCTTGGATCCCAAGAGGCCTCACAGTGTGACAATGGCCCCTTGCTTCCATGACACCCTGTTGTGTCACAATGGTGCCCATGATTCCATCAGGCCCTGCAGTGTCACCGTGGACAGTTGGTTCAGTGACACTCCACAATGTCACCACGGCCCCTTGGTTCCACAGAGCCCCACTGTGTCACTGTGGTCCCTTTGCTTCCAGGGCTCAGAAGTGCCAGAATGACCCTTTGGTTCCATCAGGCCTTGAGGTTTCAAAATGGTTTCTATGGTTTCATGAGAACCTTCCCCTGTGTCACAAGAGACTCTTGGTTCCCTGAAGTTCTTCAGTGTCACAATGGGCCCTTGGTGCCATGAGATTTGGTAGAATCACAATTGACTCCTTGGTTCCATGAAGCCCTGCTGTGTCACAGTGCCCATGGTTCCATGAGTGTCCATGGTGTCACCACGGTCTCCTTGGATCCCCAGTGTCGACATGGTCTCCTTGGTACCATTCAGGCCTTGTAACAAGAGACAGGGAGCCATTTTGTGCCTTAGATGAAAGGCTGCAGAACTCATGGTTCTGAGGCTGTGTCACTGATAAGAAACAAAAACCACCTGAATCTGAACGTGAAATATCATCTCATGTACCTTCAATCCCAGCCTCAACAGAGGTAGAAAATACAGAGATTCCACAGTAAATCAAAAACAGGAACCACATTTTGAATGCAGGCAAAATGCATTCAAGTGCATTCAAATGCACTTGATATGCTGGGGAGGTGATAATCCCCTATTCCAAGAGTGAACTTAAGAAGGGCTGACTATTGAAGGAACTACAGAGAACCACAATATAAGAAAAGCAGGTGGCACAGGTGATTCTGGGATAGGCAGACCAGAAAGCAAGAGCAGATGAACCAGTGCAGCCGCCACCAAGAAGATCACGTTCACACGCTGTGGGCAGCAACCCCATCAGACCATGCCACCATCCCCTGGTACAAGGGGGGTCACGATGGTTCGTTTCACTGATCTCAGGGTGCAAAGACACACAGGAGGGGACTTTCCGTATTAACCAAAACAAATGCACCTTTTATTGAGTGCCCACAGCAGATGCAGCACAAGGATTAGAATGGGGATAAAGGATAGAGAGACAGAGAAAAGGAGAGGGGAATAGCTACCAACAAATCCTCATTCTCTGGCCAATAGATCCGTCTGGTCACGTTGGGGAGAGTCTCAAAGCCTTTGGTTAACTCAGGGCTCTTTTATAATCTACCGCCGGGAGGGGAGCAGGACGGCACATGGAGGGAACAGTGGAGAATAAATCCATTGGGAACAGGTACAGACAGCCCAGTTCTAAACAGCTCAAACCAGGGCCAGCAGTGAGTGGGGCCCGTTGTTTCTGGACTGGTTCCTATGGGAAACCTCCTGCTTCCCATGGCAGACATCCAGCTCCAGTCAGGCCAGGACCCCTGGGTTAGAATTTGAAGGGTCTCAGTCTCAGTCCTTGGGGAGAGCTTTAATCTCCGTCCTTGACAGCGGCTGTGAGGCAGATGAGGGATCTTTGTACCGTCTCTTACAGACTGACATCGCAAAACATAAAAATAATTATTCATCTCCCCTTAAAAGAAAATTAACTGCATTAATAAAATTATAATTATTTTTCTTATTTAGAGTATTATTATTCTATATTTGTATTACCAAATTTGAATGTTTATATTAAAAAACCCATACAATGTTAGCAAGCAAAAAATGTATTGGTCATTAATTCTTAGTAACACGATTCCCTTCATTAATTCACTGTCCAGTGCGGCTCTTGATTTCTCCTTTATGCTTATTAGTCCCATTTTAAATCCTTTTGTCATCTTTTTTATCATTTTCACAGACAGGGTAAAAAAGGCCACTTTGGGGTCCATGGAGACATTTCTGGGGATCATTTGGGGCAGTTCAGGGTCTGGAGAGGGAATTCAGAGAGAACTTGAGGGTCTGGAGGACACCTGGGGGAGCCGGGTGGGCACTTGGAGGGGCTCTCAGGGATTCTGAGGGACAGTTCGGGGTCTGGGGCAGCACTTGGGGGTCCAGGGTGGCCCTTGGAGGTCAGGGAGGGGAATTTGGGGCCCTTCGAGGTCCAGGCGGGCCCTTGGGGGGCTCTGACTGGGATCTCTGGGGCGCGAGGGTTGATGGGAGTTGTAGGCGACGGTCTAATACGGTTAAACAGGGCCGCGGAGCATCACGGGAGTTCGAGACGCAGCTGCAATGGCTCTCAGTGGAAGCGCGGGGCATGACGGGAGATGAAGTTCCGGCTGGAATAGTGCTGGACATGCGCCGCAGAGCATGATGGGAGCCGTAGTCCCGGAAGTGGCCCCAACGCTTTGTTTGGAAGTCCGGGAAGGCTCTTCGGGGAGACTCCTGCGTCCGAGCCGCGACTTGAGATCCTCGGGGGAAAGTAGGCGGTTCGAGAGAACTTGCGGGGAGTTCGAGGACCTCTAATAAGGCTCTTTAGGGTGCGGGCACGGCAGGAGTTTTAGGCGCAGGACTGTGTTCTGAGGGGCTCTGGGGCCGCGGGAGAGGAGGGAAGATGAATTCCCAGAAGTGGCTGTACCTGGCATCTGTGGGGTCGGGAGCACTCAGACGATCCGGGGACGCTTTTGGGGGGTCCCGAATGGGCGCTGAGGGGGCACTGAGGGATCCTGGAGGGTGTGGGGGATACTTAAGGGACAAAGGGGAGGCGGATCCCGGATGTTCTGTGGAGCGCGGGGCATGACGGGTATTGTAGTCCCGGCTCCAATGGGGCTCAATGAGGCTGCGGGGCATGACGGGAGTTGTGGATACCGTAGGCACCATCCCCGAGTCTCCGATCTCTGGCACTGATTGGCTTTGGGCGGTGATGGGCCGAAATCTCGGCAAATGGGATGCGGTGGAGGCAGGAGCAGCCCATTTAACTTCTCCACTCCCTCCAAGTACAGCCCAGTCTCTCCCAGTATACCTGAGTTTATTCCCAGTCCCTTCCAGTATCCCCCCAGTTTCATGCACAGGATGCCCGAGTGTCCCCAGTCTTCCCCGCAATGGCCCCAGTGTCCTCAGTTTGCACCCGTATTCCCTAGTATCACTCCCAGTATGTCCCAGACCTCCCCAATGTCACTCCCAGTATGTCCCGGTGTCTCCCACAGCGTTCCCAGTGTTCCCCAGTATGTCCCAGTCCTCCCCAGTGTTTCCAAGGACAGTTTCATTTCTCTTGGTGGCCGTGGCAGCCAAACCCAGCAGTGGGGTCAGTGCAGTGCCCATGGCCACAGCCCCTTGCAGGGCCCAGTGCAGCTTGGGCTGATGATCCACCCTCACAGCTGGCCCAGGGCAGCTCTGCAGTGCCTTTGGTGGCACCTGGGGCTGGCACACACCTGAGCAGTGTGTCTGTTTGCACTGGGGAAACTCAGCAGTTTGAGATTGCTGCAAAAAGTACAAAAAGGGAAAACCCCTCTCAGGCTGGGTGCAGCCAGCTCTGCAAGCACAGCAGGGCCCAGGGCAGTGAGGACAGACAGGATGGGGCTGGGCAATGTGGAGCAAGGTTGTCCACACTGGGTCAGAGCTCCAGGCACAGCTTCTGTGAGCAGGCCAGAGCTGCTGAGGAGAGACCCTGGGTCAATATCAATCACAGAATGCTGCAATCACCTCTGATCCAAAGAGAAATGTAATAAAAGACACGCTTTAAAACAGAAATGTATATTTTATTACTGCTCTTTGATATCTTTCTCCATGACTGGACTAGGAAAACTTTAATGACCCTCTCAGGGCTTTGCTGTTGTTTACATCAGACTCAGTCCTTGAGAGTGTCTTGAAATAACTTCTCAAGAACACAAAGTTAAATTTAGACTCCAAATTTTCTTGGAGTTTTAATGGCTCCCACTGAGGGACACAACTGCCTGCCTCTGCCTGCCCACACAAAGGCTCCTTCTATGGAGGTGCTGCACTACAGCCCTGCCCTGGCAGGGAAATTCCTTTCTGTTTGTGTGCTGTCTGGCTCTCCCTATCTGCCCCTTGCATAAATTCTTTCTTTCTCTGGCTTTTCTCTATTGTGCCAAAAGGATCCACCATCTCTGAAACCTCCCTTCAGTCCCTCCCAGGGCTCCTCTGCTGTCCTCAGTCTCCACCCCACTGAGCACAGAGCTGCTTTGTCCCTGTACACGAATTTGCTGTTTCAGAGGGTGTCATTCACTCAGGCCAGAGCTCTAGTGAGGGATAACTCCCAACCTCACATGGACATGTAATTCTACCAGCGTGTTGCTTCTATACAGTCACTAAATGTAAATTACAATTTATCCATTTCCATAAAACCCACCCCACATTCCCAGATTCAGTCCTTGTTTTCTCTATCCCTGAACCCTTGAGCCAGATGTCTTCATCTTCTCTTCCCACCATCCTTGCTGGGAAAGCAGCCCCTGCATGCCTTGTTCCTGTGCTGAAAGTTCCCAGGCACAGTAAAAATGGAATGAACCCTTTTGGTATCAGCTCAAGGCTCTGTGTGGGCAGGCAGGGGCAGGCAGGAGGCAGAGCTGTCAGCAAAGGAAGGGCCCAGCCAGGTGGGGCAGCTGGGGGATGCCGACAGCCTGCAGGGACAGAGGCGCAGGGCAGGGACACCATGGGACAGCCTGGGCTGCACAGGGCACAGGGATGGGCAGCAGCTGCAAGACAGCCCTGCCAGAGCCAACCTGGGCAGCACTTTGGCCATGGCTGCTGGGCCTGGGCCTGAGGCCATGAGGGGACAACTGACCCTTGCAGGCCTGAGGCCTCATTGCCTCCTTGTCCCTGCTCAGCAGCCTGGCAGGGGCCACCCCATGCTCCTGCCCTTGGCACTGCACATCCCCACATGCCAGTGCCCATCCCAGGAAGAGCCCTGAGCAAGGAGGGAGGGACAGGATCTGCCTGGCCAGGGGCTGGGGCTCAGGCCTTGGCCCTTTGCATTCCTCAAACACATCCAGGTTTGCTCAGCACCAGAGACACCTTTGCCTTCTTTGTCCCCAGCTGTCATCACTGCCTCCAGTGTTCTGCTCTAACTGGAACCTGGGGACACTTGCTCAGTCGTGTCCCTCAAAGGGAGCCATTAAAACTCCAAGAAAATTTGGAGTCTAAATTTAACTTTGTGTTCTTGAAAAGTTTTTTTCAAGACACTCTCAGGGACTGAGTCTGATGTAAACAACAGCAAAGCCCTGAGAGGGTCATTAAAGTTTTCCTAGTCCAGTCATGGAGAAAGATATCAAAGAGCAGTAATAAAATATACATTTCTGTTTTAAAGCGTGTCTTTTATTACATTTCTCTTTGGATCAGAGGTGATTGCAGCATTCTGTGATTGATATTGACCCAGGGTCTCTCCTCAGCAGCTCTGGCCTGCTCACAGAAGCTGTGCCTGGAGCTCTGACCCAGTGTGGACAACCTTGCTCCACATTGCCCAGCCCCATCCTGTCTGTCCTCACTGCCCTGGGCCCTGCTGTGCTTGCAGAGCTGGCTGCACCCAGCCTGAGAGGGGTTTTCCCTTTTTGTACTTTTTGCAGCAATCTCAAACTGCTGAGTTTCCCCAGTGCAAACAGACACACTGCTCAGGTGTGTGCCAGCCCCAGGTGCCACCAAAGGCACTGCAGAGCTGCCCTGGGCCAGCGGTGAGGGTGGATTGTGGAGAGATTTATTAATAATTGGTTAGCTGAGAAAGGCCACGCTGAAATAATGCCGCTGGTTAAGCTGAAGGAGAAAAGCCAGCAGTCAGCAAGCTAAAAGGAAAAGTCAGCAGTGACCTTGCTGCAACATGAGGAGAGGGAGTAGAGATTAGTCCTGAATATATCCTGAGAATATGTGAAAAGTATCAAAAGTAGAACCATAAGGAATGCAGAAGTAGGCGTAGGTGCTGATATGTAACTAACCAATCCTGAGCTCAACTTTTGCAATATATATGAAGCTCATTATGATCTGTATTTAACCCGCCGTACTGATCAATAAAATCGGGCCTGTGATGATCAAATTGATGTCTGGGTCTCCTTCCGTCGACAAATGGTGGAGAATGAGGGCATAACCGAATCTCTGCCCTTTTTCTCGGATTAAAAGAAAAAGGGATTAACGCCACGGTCGAGGAAGTTGGGTTTGGGTCCTTGCAGCCGGGACGGTGCCTGAATTTGAAGCACCCTTGAGGTTCACAACAGCGACTCAAGCCAATACGTGTCGCGGGTACCTGGAGAGCTGCAACAGCGCGCGCTGATTAATAGGTATGGATAGGCAAGCGGCATATGATTTATTTACCGCCTATTTAGAGCGGCGTGGGATAAAAGGGATAGATTTAAAAAAGGAGTTACCAGGGTTATTAGCCTATGGCCATGCTAAGGGTATCTTTTCTAACCCTCATACAGTTCATGAGCTAGCAGAGTGGAAGAAGTTTGGGGAAATATTGTGGGATACAGTGATAGACGATGATAAGTCAGCAAAGAAATTCGGGAAGTTATGGCGGGTGGTGTATAACACGTTACTTCAGCAAGTCTCTGAGAGAAAGGCAGCAGAAAGGGCAACAGAAGCTCATAAGAGGAATATAGGGTATGGTCGTGAGGATGATCCCCTGGCACCTTCTGTAACTAAGATACTTATGCCTAAGGGTCCCCTTCAAAGTGGTGTGGAGAATTTTCCTATAGGCGCAGTGGAACCGTCTGCACCTTTCCTGTCAGAGGGGGAGGGCGAGTCGGATGGTGGGGGTAAGAGTAAACCAGCTTTGCCTCCGCCACCAGCTTCAGGCGGGTTGGATGGTGGGGGTGGGAGCAAGCCAGCTTCGCCTCCGCCGCCATCTTTGCCTCCGCCGCTTCCCCTCAGCGAGCCGGCTCCGGTTACAGCTTCGGCGGGGGGGCGGCCCATTCCCCCGCCCGAGCCGGCTCCAGCGGGGGGGCTGATTGCCCCCCGCAGGCCGGCTCCGCTTGAGCCGGCTCCGGTTTCACTGTCAGCTCCAGCGGGGGGGCCCCTGATTCCCCCGCGCGAGCCAGCTTTTGCTTCGCTGCCTTCCCCGTGCGAAAACTCGGTGTCTGCACCGAAGCGCCAGCAGCATAGCACCCTTAAAGAGCCAGATCCCATCCCAGGGGCACACCGTGATCCATGGGGGGAGATGGCTAAACAGAGGAGGGAAGCTTGGGCTGCTTTGGCGAAAGAAGTAATGCAAATGGGGGATGGTGAAGCGGTGGAAATAGCTTCTAGTCTTGCATGTCCAGTAACATACACACCACAGTATGATGCACAGGGGAACCTTACACATAATATAGCAGAATATACTCCCTTAGATTGGAAGCTGTTAACTCAGCTACGTTCTACGGTTAGTCAGTTTGGAGTAAAAAGTGAACCTGTTAGGCAAATGCTAGATTATCTTTTTAATACTCAGGTTTTATGTCCTAATGATTTAAGAGGAATAGTTCGATTGATATTTACTCAGCATCAGCAGTTATTATTTAACGCCCATTGGCAAGCATTGGTGAATGAATCGGTTGCTGTACAACGAGCCCAGGGAGACCCATTACATGGGGTGACAGTAGAGGAGCTGATGGGCTTAGGGGCATATTTACGTACAGAGGCACAGATGATATCGGGAGCAGATAAACTTAGAGAGGCTATGAGGTTACTGCGTGCTGCAATAGACATGGTTAAAGAGCCAGGAGGGTTACCGGCTTATGTGGGTATTAAGCAAGGAAGGGAAGAATCATTTGGGAATTTTATTGATAGAGCAGCTACTGCCATAGATCGGGCTGGTGTCACAGACTACATGAAGGGGACGCTATTGAAGAAGTGTGACCTGCAAAATAGCAATCCAGCAACCCAGAGAGAGTTAGCTACTTTAGGGGCGAATTGGACTATTGAGGAAGCATTAGAACGAATGGCATTAATGCCAACAGCTTCACAGGCATTTATAGTAGAAGCCTTAAAGGAATTAGGATTAGGGTTACAAAAGCAAGCAGAATCCGCTCAAAATCAGGTGTTAGCTGCTCTTGCTCCTCTCCGAAGCGGCTCCACGCAAGGAGGTTCAAAGCCATTCCTTAAGTGTTACCGATGCGGCAACGAAGGACACACACGCCGAGCGTGCCGAGCGACTGGCATATGGTGTCAACACTGCCGTTCCAGCTCCCACAACACTACGGCTTGTAGGCGCCGGTCGGGAAACCATCAGCGGAGCGCGCATCTCGGGGGCCGCGCCCAGACACAAGTTGCCGCCGTGACATCCGGGACACCAGCAGCTGCCGTGATATCGCTGCCACCTCCTGTCTGCAACCCGCAACAACAGGGAGCCTCGGCTTGGACTTATCAGCAGCAGTAGACGTCACACTAATGACGAATCAGCCTGAGAGGATACCCACTGGAGTAAAGGGCCCTCTTATATTAAATGGACAAACATGTGGAGCATTATTGCTGGGACATTCCTCTACAACTATGTTGGGATTATTTGTTTTGCCTGGTGTTGTCGATGCAGACTTTACAGGGGAAATACAAAT
Organism: Ammospiza caudacuta; assembly: GCF_027887145.1. Lineage (NCBI taxonomy): Eukaryota > Metazoa > Chordata > Aves > Passeriformes > Passerellidae > Ammospiza > Ammospiza caudacuta. Next base: position 5,852,427 of record NC_080599.1, read on the forward strand.
TATGGCTTACACCCTTTATCCTCCGATTAAAATTACAAAAGGACAACGCATTGCACAATTGGTACCACTGTCACAAATGACATCAGGAATACAATCATTTACTGGACAAACACGGGATGAAAAAGGTTTTGGCTCTACTGGTGTTACACTTATAACTGTGGATTTACAAAATAGACCAAAGCAAAAGGTTGAAATTACTTATGGGCATCAAAGCATAACCCTTTATGGATTATTGGATACAGGAGCAGATACTAGCATCATTTCTCCAGAAGCATGGCCACAACATTGGCCTCTATTTCCTTCATCAAACATGCTCACAGGAGTGGGAGGATTTACATTGGCAAGCAGATCGCCGTCTTTGTAGTGTGCATTGAGAATCAACAAATATCTGCTGTGTTTTCAATTGTTCAATTTCCTCCTACAGTTTCCTGCTTAATTGGAAGGGACATTTTAACACAATTGGGAGTGGTGTTGACTAATCAGCACCCTTTGGGGTAATTGCCATTGCTTGGACTTTCCCCATTCCACACACCTGGAAAACGGATACACCGGTGATGGTTAAGCAATGGCCATTAAAAGGGGAGAGTCTTATGCATGCCCATGAACTGGTACAGGAACAATATACAAAGGGACACCTACGACTATCCACAAGCCGTTGGAATACACCTATTTTTGTAATCAAAAAGAAATCAGGGAAATATCGTCTAATACATGATTTGAGGGCTGTAAATGACCAAATGGAACCAATGGGGGCCTTACAGCCTGGTCTTCCAAATCCAGCTATGATTCCAGAACACTGGCCACTTTTAATTATTGACCTAAAGGATTGTTTTTTCACTATTGGCCTGCATCCTGATGATATGAAGAGATTTGCTTTTACTTTACCAGCAATAAATCGTGGAGAACCGGATAAAAGATTTGAATGGACGTCTCTTCCGCAGGGCATGCGCAACTCCCCCACTTTATGTTGGCTTTATGTTGATGCTGCATTACAGCCACTACGTTGCAAATGGCCAGCAACTATAATATATCATTACATAGACGATATTTTGTTTGCACAGCAACAGCCATTCTCCTCTTTACAGATTACACCATTAAAAATACTCTTGCTGCATATTCACTTGTTATTGCTGCAGAGAAAATTCAGACTGCAAAGCCCTGGAAATATTTGGGATGGACTCTGACGGATCAAATAGTAACACCACAAAAATTGGAATTACAATTGGACATTAAAACTCTACATGATGCACAGAAGTTGCTGGGAGACTTACAGTGGCTGAAGCCTATTGTGGGAATACCAAATCATTTATTAGAAACCCTACGGCCTTTGTTAAAAGGCGTGGACCCTACTACTCCTGTACACCTGACAAAGGAGCATCATCTTGCTTTGCAGCAAATTAGTAACTGTGTACAGCAAGGGTATGTGTCTCGTCGACAACTCGACCACCCCATTGACCTTACTATCTGGAATAGCCCGTGCCACTTGCTTGGTGCTCTCTCTCAGTTGCAAAAGAAAACAGGGCAGATACGGGTGTTGGAATGGTTATCACCACCACTACAGAATAAGAAAAAAATATCTTCAAAAATTGAACAAGTGGCTGCATTAATCAAAAAGGGCCGTCTCAGAATTCTTGAAGTGGATGGTAGAGAACCTGCTACTATTAGACTGGGGGCGTCTCAGAATTCTTGAAGTGGATGGTAGAGAACCTGCTACTATTAGATTGCCTATGGAAAAGGAAACCTTGGACTGGTACTTGATTAATTCGAAGAATTTACAAGAAGCATTATTGATGTCACCTGCTAAAGTAGAGACTAGTAAATTAGTGCCTAGAGTTTTGCAATGGATGACAGAATGGAACTGGATCACTCGACCTTTGAAAGAAGAACGCCCCATAGAAGGAGCTATTACAGCTTTTACAGATGTAGGAAAGAAATCAAGGTGTGCTGCTGTTACCTGGCAAGAAAAGGGACAATGGAAGCATCAACTCCTCACAGCAGACCTTGCAGATAGCTTACAAACTTTGGAATTGTTAGCAGTAGTATGGGTGGTGTCCAACTTACAGGAGCCTTTAAATGTGGTCACAGACTCTATGTATGTTGCAGGAGTAGTCAAACGAATAGAGGAAGCAGCAATTAAGGAAGTGAATAATAAACGATTGTATGAGTTACTGATACAGTTAAGGAAGGCTTTAAGAGAAAGAAATGCACCATATTCTGTGATTCATATTAGGAGTCATAAGTGGTCTGAAGGTTTAGGAGAAGGGAATGAACGTGCAGATAAATTGGTTACCCTACCCATTAATAATTCTTGTCCTATTGACAAGCTCACATTGGCCAGAGAAGCACATAGTAGATATCATCAAAATGCAAGAGGTTTAGCAAAACACTTTGAGCTGAGTTTGTCAGAAGCCAAGGCCATTGTCAGAGCATGTCCAACATGTAGTTATCATAATGGTGGGATAGGTCTAGGCATCGGGGTTAATCCTCGAGGTTTAGAAATAAATGAGAAATGGCAAATGGATGTTACACACATAGCCAGATTTGGTAAAGTCAAGCATGTGCACGTCATCATAGATACATATAGTCATTACATATGGGCTACGGCTCAAGCAGGAGAAAAGGCTATACATGTTATCAGACACCTGTTAAGTTGTTTCGCTGTTATGGGAGTTCCAAAGAGTATCAAAACCGATAATGGTCCAGCTTATGTAAGTGCTAGGGTTTGGAAATTTTTGAATCAGTGGTCTGTTAAGCACGTGACAGGTATTCCACACTCTCCTACTGGACAGGCAATAGTGGAAAGAGCAAACGGTACCCTTAAGCAGTATATTGAAAAACATCAAGATTTGGCAGATCCACAAGCATGTTTGGCTAAGGTTTTGTATGTGATTAACCATTTATGCATTTTTGGGGAAGATGATACCCCTCCTGCAATGAAACATCATCCGAGGTCAGGTCAGGAAAATACTAAGGAAACAGAGGTCTGGGTTAAGTATAAGAACCCAAGTACAGGATTATGGGAAAAACCTGCAAAAGTATTATCTTGGGGTCGGGGGTATCTTTGTGTTTCCTCATCTACAGGGCCTTTGTGGGTGCCTGCTAAGTGGACTAAACCTGTTTTTGATGCAGCCTCTGGTGGATCGCCTTACGGAGGAGGACAGGGAGCGACTGGGGAAGAAACTGCTTCTAGTCCTACAACCACTACTGTTACAATTGAAGGGGTACTCGGAAGCGGTGGACAGAGCACTGACACGTCACTATCGGACGGCCCAGGAGTTGATTGGTTTTATTGACTCATTATCAACTTTTCGCTTAACAAATCCAGCGAAATTACATTGCCTTGACTGTCACAATCCACATTGTGCTGCCTGGATAGCTCTACGTTGTGGGGGTTGAGAAAGAACTTTTTGGATAGAACAATCATTATTATGGGATTTGTGGTGTCACACTTGTGAACACAAGCACACGTGGGGTAAAAGCTGGCAAGATGAATTAAGGAGACAAACAGGGCAAAACGCATATATAGCTTTAAATCTTTATGAGTCTCTTGAACAGAAAATTCTTGCTTATTATTGATGGGAGGTACAATGTATTGTGAATAGAATTAAGGTTCAAAGTAAATCACGTATAGTTTCTATAAGGTGTAGGAAATTAGTGCCTTTAGCACAGCATTCAATTGTAGGACCCTTCAAAGGGGATCCTGATAGAGCATTAGATTGCTGCATTGACAAGTTGCAAAAATTGAGTTTGCAAGTGGCAGGACCAGTAAAATCAGGAGCAGTAAGATTGAAGACAGATAAGAAAAAGAAGGCAAAAAGGGAACGGTCTCATTTGAATAAGGGTATCAGTGATTGCTAATTAATTTTCTATGATTAGAACAATTTTACAGTTGTGGGACCCTCGGGAAGATATAGTTGTTGAGGAGGATAACGAACAAGAACTACGATTACAAAATAAGATATACCTTGTATTAAAGAAAGAGCTTGAACTATTAGCCTCATATAGTAAAAAACCTGAAGAGGCTTTGCGATCACCACCATTGAATTGGTTGCTTTGGATTGAAGAACCAGACTTTTATACTGGTCCTTACTTACATTCACTTCCTTGTTATGTTTGCAAAAGGGATAAAGATAAGTGCTATGCATGGGTAGCTTTGCATTGTGCAGATTGTAATCAGGTTTATTGGTATTCACAGAGGTCATTGGGATATTTATGGTGTGCACCTTGTTTTGGAAGGTGGATTCGAAATTTTATCTGGGTTAGAGCTCTTGAACAAAGTACTGGCCTGCCAGGTTGGACAGGATTACAGCTTTTTGAGAGTGCAGAACAAGTGGTTATAGCATATCTTAGGTGGAAGTTGCAGGAAAACCTTAGAATATTTGAAATTAATAAAGCCTCACGCATCATAGCAGCTCGCTGTAAAGCTGATTTGCCTTCAAACTTATCTCATGCTATACTTGTGAGCAAGGATGCTGATTTAGAATTAGATCAGTATATTCAAAAATTGACTCAGCCTTACAATAGACAATCTAGCAAACCAGGGAAAAGACAGCGAAGAAAGGAAAAACAAAGCAAGCAGAAGGAAAGAAAGGAGAAGCAAAGCAAGCAAAAAGAAAAATGAGGTTTGTTCTTGTTATACTGCTCAATGCTGTAGCAAGTGAAGCAGTAGGAATAACACACTTTAGTCAATCAAGGGAAAATTTATGGGTGACACTTGCTAATCAAACTAACCAATCATCGCTTTGTCTTAGTCTTGGAGGAGTCACTAATCCATTTCGAACATGCCTGGTGGGACTTCCGGTGTGGTCTCCTGGAGAATTTTGCAGTTTGATAAACAACCAAACCTTATGTATGTCTAACATGTCAAACATCACATTGCCAGTGCAACAAGGGTATACTGCAGGTCAGAGTGATGGCTATCGTCAATGCTTACTAATCCAATCACTTAACACCTCTTTGCATTCTCCTCCTGAGGAATTAGATATTTTTGGAAGTTCAAACGCCAGTATATCTAACACTACAGATGGCGGATGGTTTAGTTTCAAATTTTCGGGTGCTCAGAATTTAAACCAACCTAAAGAATCATGGGCCACCCTAGATTCATCCCTGAATGTGAGTGAATTCTCTCCACAGCATTACAGTCAATGTAACAGCACAAATATCACAGCACCAATGAAATTACCCACAGGAATATTTTTGATTTGTGGAGACAGGGCGTGGAATGGTATACCAGCTAAACCTCAGGGTGGACCCTGTTTTTTGGGAAAATTGTCATTGTTTCACCCTAATGTATCCTTGCTAATGCAGCTGAGTCAAAATTCAAACAGGAAAAAACGTAGCATACATGACTTAGACTGCAGCCAGATAGGAGATCCACGGTTTTGGGGCACATTCAAACAGGTGGTGGTTTCAACTATCTTGCCAGGAGGATCTGCCAATAAAGCCATGAATTTAGCAAAACAATTAGGATGCTGGGCAAGGGATGAGCTGAACAAGACATCACAAATTCTAGACATGCTAACTGCAGATGTGCAAAGTGTTAACCATGCTGTTTTGCAGAATAGAGCTGCTGTAGATTTTTTGCTCTTAGCACAAGGGCATGGATGTGAAGAGTTTGAGGGAATGTGTTGCATGAATCTGTCTGATCATTCAGTGTCCATTCACACTAAGAAAAAAGAATTGCAACAGGGACTTCACAAACTTAAGGAAGAAGACGGTTTAGGAATTGACGAATGGCTTAAAGGCTTAGGACATGGACCGTGGCTGAGGAACCTTATGATCTATGCTATAGGACTTCTGGGTGTAATTTTACAGTTTTTGCTTATTTTGCCTTGTATCTTTAACTGTATTCAAAACATGGTAAGCCGTACAATAGCAAAAACATGGCAAACTAATCTCCTTGCTCAAGAAGAAACGGGGGAAATGTGGAGAGATTTATAAATAATTGGTTAGCTGAGAAAGGCCATACTGACATAATGCCACTGGTCAAGCTGAGAAAGGGAAGTCAGAAGTCAGCAAGCTGAAAGAAAAGGTCAGCAGTGACCTTGCTGCAACATGAGGATAGGGCGTAGCGATTATTCCTGAATATATCCTGAGTATATGTAGAAAGTATCAAAAGTAGAACCACAGGAATGCAGAAGTAGGCGTAGGTGCTGATATGTAACTGACCAATCCTGAGCTCAACTTTTGCAAAATGTATGAAGCTCATTATGAACTGTATTGAACCCGCCATACTGATCAATAAAATTGGGCTTGTGATGATCAAATTGATGTCTGGGTCTCCTTCCGTCAACAGTTAACTTTGCATTCTAATTGCCCTGCCAAACTCAGCAATGGATGGTGCTCTGGTGTTACTGCCAATGCCTTCCATGAGAAAAATTCATTTCAGGAAGGAGCAACATCATCTGACAGAGACCAAGTGTGCCAGCAGTTGCTCCAGGTGCTCCTGCCATCAGCCCCTGCAGGAAAGAGGCACAGCCCCCAAGGCACGTGGCCTTTGGCTCCTTCTGGCACAGAAGCCCCCCGGGGGCACAGGTCTCTGGGGCAGGAGACAGGCACCAGCGCTGCCAGGGCTCGGGGGGTGGCAGGTCTGCTTGGCCGGGCACTCTGCCACACCTGCTGATGTCAGCGCTCCCCGGGCCCCAGGCCTCAGAGCAGCATTCGTGCCCAGGCCCACACGTTCCTTGTGCGTGTCACACCGGCAGCTTTAGGATGGCCACCAGCCGGGACGACGTCTCCCAAGGAGGCCGTGCCAGCTTCCCTGCAAGGCCCCGTGCCCTTCCCAGAACGGCTGCGTCGGCAGCCCTGGGGGCTCCTTCTGCTGCCCTGAGCCCACAGAGCATGGCAGCGTTTGCTGATGCTCTGAGCCCTTCTTAAAGATCCTGTCGGCCTTGCTTAGACTCCTGGGGCCAGCCATTCCTTCCAAACTGGGCCACTTTGGGTGGGCTGGGCGTGGCCCCAGGGCAGGCAGCAGTGTGTGCAAGGGCCCTTGGTGACACGGTGCCGCACAGTCACTGTGACATGGAACGGGTGTCCAAGGGCCCTCTGTGACACGGGGTGACAAAGGAGCTGGCGGTGACAAGAGCACGCCACAGTGCTCAGAGCACGCGACGGGACAGGACGGGACAGAGCGGTGCCATGAGGAGCCCCCGCACAGCGTGCCCGTTCGCGTCCCACCCGGAGCTTTTCTGAAGCCTTGTTCCTGCAGCTGAGCTCGAGGCCGGACCACAGGACTTGCTGACCCGTGGTCTCCCTGAGGCTTCTCTTCTGCAGGTGCCCTTGAGGCCATATCATAGTCCTTGACAGGAGTCCCCTGTCCTTGTGGCAGGGGCCCTTGAGACCGAGTGCAGGACTTGCTGTCCTGTAGGCTTCCTGAGGCTTCTTACTTGAAGGTGCCTTCCAGGCACCACTGCAGGACTTGGTGCCTTGGAGCTTTTCCAAGGCAACTCTCCTGCAAATAGCCACAAATCCAGGCAGAGACATGGAGCAGAGACACCCGGCAGTGCCTGAGCTGGCCTGGGTGGAGGAGGAGGAAGAAGGCCCTGGAGCTGCCCCGGCACAGCAGACTGAAGAGGTGGTGCCACTCCAGCCACCGCAGGAGGGTGAGTGGCAGAGCTGGGCCACAGGACTGGTGCCTGCTGCCAGCTTGGACCCCATGCCGTGCCGTGCCGTGCCATGCTATCCCCTGGGGACATGCCCACGGACAGGATGGAAGAAGGGCCGGGCAGACACCCCGCAGTTGCCGTGCTCCATCCCCTGGGGCATCCCGGGGCTCTCTCGGCCTGCGGATCGCAGGGCTGGCCCGTGTTCTCCGGCCTCTCCCGCAGCCCCTCATCTCTGGCTGCGCTCGCTCTTTGCCAGATGCAGCCCTGGAGCGCACACAAGAGCAGGAGTCCAGCCGTGGCCGCTTCCGCAGAACAGCGCAGGTACCTGCAGCCACCCCCACCTGGGCTGGGCCTGCTGTCCCTGCTCAGCCCAGCACCGTGTGTGCGGCACTCCATGCAACATCCTCGGCTTCTTGCCCTTCTCCTACAGTTTGTTTGCCACTTCCTCAAGAGAATTGAGGAGGAAGAAACCATCGCCACAGGCGTAGGCCTCAGACCATACTCGCCCATCTTCCTAAGCAAGACCAGTGCTGCCCTGCTGTCTATGCTTGTAGAGGAAGATTTTTACACTCCAAAGCAAGTAAGCAGCCTGTGGCCAGGCTTTGATCCTCCCAGCAATTGCTTGGCCTCCCAATCCACGCATGCTGCTTGCTGTGAGTCTTTCAGGCCACATGGCAGTGGGGTGGGAAGGGAAGAACTCCTCTGGGGAAGCTGGGAACATTGCTCCCTCTGGCAGCTTTCCAAGTCTCCCCGTGCCTTCTCCAGGTGCCTGCCATGGTGAGCTACATCCACCAGTGGCTCGTGGCCAATGATTCTGCTGAGCACAGGCTGGACAAGACCCTGCTGGATCTCACCGAAGCACAGCCAAATGACGCAGTCATGACGCTCCTGCGTGTGGCCCCGTCCTGTGACAGGTATGGGGCCCACCTGCCCACAGGGCTCAGGCCTCTCCAGCCCATCACCCTGCACAGCCTGCCCCAGGTGTCGGAGCAACAGAGAGTTCCAGGGCCCTCTGGCTGCTCCCTTTCCCAGCCCTGCCATGTCAGCCCCTGAGCCTGCTGCCATGCTCCCTTGCCGCCTCTCAGGGCTCTGTCCCCACAGGGCTGGGCTGCCTGGCTGCTGCTGGCCGGGGGGCAGTGGGCAGAGGCAGAACTGGCAGCCGGCTCAGCTGCCCCCGCTGCTGTGTCTGAGACCCGCCCTGAGACACAGCTCTAACCCCACAGAGCTGCCATGGCCATGTGGAAGACCATCATGGGCTCAGCCAGGACTGCGGAGCTGGCGCAGCTGATCCTCCTGGATGTGCTGGGGAGCTGGCCAGAGTACAGCACCTGCACCTCCGACGGGGACGAAACGGCTGTCTTTGCCCTGGCTGTGAGTTTCTGCAACTGGCCTTTGCAGGCCCCAAGGCTGCCTCTCCAGCAGCTCTCCATCCTCCTTCCCCCACTGCATCTCCCTGCCTCAGGCGCTGGCCTGAAACCTGGCCCAGGGGCAGCTTCAGGCCCACCAGGCCCCGTTCTCCGCCTGCCAAGGTCTCTCCGGGTCTCTCCCTGCCACGCTCGGGCCCTGCCCCACGCACACCTCGGCACTGAGCGCTGTCTCGGGGGGCTTTGTCCCTTGCAGGCAACTGTGGTGATGTGGAAGATCCTCCAGGTGCCCTGTCTCCCACGGATCTTGAAGGTGTATTTCCCCCGCCTATTTGTGCATCTGCTATTCCAAGTGTTCTTCAGCACTCTGGATATGCCAGAGGAGGTCGACACGTTCTGGAAGCGATGCCAGGAAGAGCACGGCCTTGCCACCAACCCCAACAGGTGCTCCATCCCACTCCTCCTGTCGCTGCCACGTGGCCTGCCAAGGAGCCAGTGCTGCCAGTGTGACCTGGGCTTTGCTGTGCACACAGGTTTGCTGTGCGCACCCTGAAGTCCCTGCTCTGCCTTCTCCGCTGCGAAGATGTGGTGGTGGCAATGGAGCGCAGGTGTGCCTGGGACACGCTGCTCTCTCTTGACACTCACCACTTTGCCGTGGCTCTGCTTGCCAGGTGAGACCCCCTTCTCCCCACTGCCTCTGACATTGCTGCTCTGTGCCCAGGTGCCCCACAAAGTGTCCATGGTGGCCATGGGTCAGAGGGCCTTGTCACTGAGGGACGGCCAAGCAGACTGGAAAAGGCTGGCACAGGAGGGTGCCCATGAGCAACCAACTCCCAAATGGCCCACGTCCCCTTGCTGGAAGGGTGCTGGGGAAAGATGAGAACTGGGTGAGTCATGCCTGGGAGAGGTTTGCCACACTGCATCAGGGTCTTGTTTCCTTTTTCCGCTCTTCAGAGAAATTCGCCGCTTAGCCATCCACTTTTGTTCCGCAATTGCATTCTACCTGCTCGCCCTGCTCGGCAAAGAGATGCCATACTGGGATTTCCCTGCCCTGGCATTCCTTGTGGAGGTGAGCCTCAAGGCCAGCGCTGCCTGGCTGAGCTGCCTCCCAGCCCTCTGGCCTCTCGCAGCCACAGCTGCCAGGACAGTGCCCGTGCCCTGTGCTGCTGCCTGGGCCCGGCCCTGTGCGCTTCCGGGCCCCTGCCGGCTGGCTCCCCTGTCACTGCCCTGTGCCTTTCAGGTCCTCGAGTGCCTGGACTTGAGCGAATGCAGTGACAGCGTTCTGGAGATCCTGGCACAGAACCTGCAGAGCGAGCACATGGCCAGGCGTTACTTGGCACTCCGAGGCCTCGTAGTGCTGGGCAAGAATCCCTTGATGGTGAGAAGGGGGCAGTGGCTGAAGCCGTGCAGGCAGCGTGGGGCTGGGCAACGCAGTCACTTGGCCTTGTCTGGGCTTCGGCCGCTGGGGCAGCTGTTCCCATCTCTCCTGCTTCCCGCTTCAGCTGCCCCAGTGCTTTGGGACAGGCCTTTGGCCTCTGGGCCCTGCGGCAGCAGGGCGGCCTTTCACAAAGTCGTGTTCCGCACAGGCTGAAAAAATGCGGAGCCTGACTGGAAGTCTTGTGGAGCTCCTGGAGGAAAATGACAGCGACATGATCAGGATGAGCATTCTTCTCCTCAGATATTTGCTCCTGGATAATGGTGCTCCAATAGCCACCCCCATCGCCCTGCAGCTGCCTGAGGCGCTCCTGCCACTCTTTGACAGCGTAAGGCTCTGTGCCCACAGCCACAGCCACTGGCTGCTGCACGGACCCTTGCTGCCCCCTGCAGATGCACGCCTGTGCCCTGGGGGGCCTGAAGCAGCTGATGCTCAGGTCTTTTGCCCTTTCCTTTCATCCAGGATGATATCCAGGTGCAGCTGAGCTCCATGGCTCTATTTCAAGAGATGCTGGACTTATTAACAGAAGAGGGAAGAAAGGCCCTCAAGTGCCACGTGCGCCAGAGCCTGCTCCCTCTCTGCTTCCACTGCCATGATGAGAATCAGATTGTTGCTGAGGTGAGCACTTGTGGCCAGCTGCGGTCCCCCTGGCAGGGGCTTGGGCTGCCTCCTGCCCTGGCACCTTGTGGGCTGCAGCCTCCTCCAGCCTGTGCCATTGGGATGCTGCTGTGCCCAGGACTGTGGGGCCATCTGTGCATCTCTGTCCCTCTCCAGGCCTCCCGGGAAACGCTGCATTCCTCAGCCAGATTCCTGAAGAGGAGAGATATAGAACAAATGCTACACATGGATCAGAGCTTTGGGGAGTGCCTGGTAAGAACAGCAGAGACCCTCCAGCCTCAGCATGGCCAAGGTCCCTGAGGGCGGTGCTCAGCGTGCGGGGCTGGCAGCTGTGCCCGCTGCTGCAGCCAGAGGCCGCGCGGGCTCTTCTCCAGGCTCCCGTGGGCCTGAGTCGGGTGCCCATGGAGCCCCGGCCCGGCGGGGCTGCGGGGCGGCACCACGGCTCCCCGGGCAGCAGCCGGCCCTCCGCCCCCTCCCCTCGGGAGCCCTTGGCCAGGGGCTGCTGCCCGCGCCTCAGGGCTGTGCGGGCAGGCGAGGCCGGCGATGGGCGCAGGCAGCGCCCGGCCCAGGAGCTGAGCCCGCGCCAACCCTTCCCTCCTGCCGCTCTCTGCAGCTGGCAGAGGACAGGAGCCGAGCGGCCGAGCACCTGCGCCGGGCGCTGCACTACCTGCAGAGCCCACAGGAGTCCCTGCGAGAGGCGGCCGTCAGGTTCATGGGTGAGTCCCGAGCCCGGGCTCCTCCCCGGCCCGGCCCGCCGCAGCTCGGCTGCGGCCCCGCCTGCTGCCCCGGCAGCGCCAGCCGGGCCCGGCGCCGTGGAGCCCCGCCTGGCCTGGGCGTTGCTGCCGCCCTCTGGCAGCCGTGCCCTGGGGCGGCAGCGTGCGGCAAGGGCCCGGGCTGAGCCCTGCCCGGCCAGCAGCCCGTGTGGCCACAGCGCCGGCAGCGCCGCTGGCAGGGAGCTGTGCTGCTGGCGCCGTGACAGGCTCTGTGTTCACAGGCATGGCCGGGCGGCACCTGAGAGGGCAGCAGCAAGAGCTCCAGCTGATCTGCGCTGGTGAGTGATTGAGGGCAGCGGACTGACCGTGGGGGCTGGAGGGGGCAGCTGCAAGCCCTGCCCCGGCTGCGGAGGGATCTGCACCCGTGGGCAGAGCACACAGACATACCAGGGCTACGTGTGGCATTTGTGGCCAGCAACTTCAGGCTGTTCCCCTTGCTCCCTGCTCCCTGCGGGCCATGGCAAGAGACGACCGGGATGGCCCTGGCAGGGGGCTCTCCTTGGCTCCCTGCACATGCAGGATCTGACCTTGCCTCTGTTCCTCTCTCTTGCAGCCCTTGAAGAAATGGCATATGACAGCAGTCCTGCAATCAGAAATGCTGCCATTGAATCTTGTTTAGTTGTCCGAGCCATACAGAGAGCTCCCTACTCCCCATGGCGTCAGCTGCGAGATCGCTTCCGCAGTGCATGGAGGAAACGGCCTCGTCTGTGTGGCACTGCCTTGCTGTCCTGCTGGAGCTCTGCAGAGAGATGATCTGGGGCCATTTAAGCCAGCAGGAATTTTCTTTTTCCTCTTTAACTTTTTTGTGTTTGCATTTTCATTGTTGAGTATGTAAATATAAAATACGTTACAATACACAGAGTCCCAGGTTCTTTCTTTTCCTACGCAAGGTCTGTAGGGCAAAAGAGAAGAGGGGGAAAAGGTTGCTTGTACTCAGCCAGCTGCCCAGGCGTGCAGTGTTGCAGGGAAAATGGCCAGAAGCCTTTTGGCCTTTGGTGGTTCTGCTGAAGCGTTTGTGCTGCCCACAGAGCAGCTGGGCAGGGGCTGGAGCTGCGGGGATCCCTGCCAGAGCGGTGCCTGGAGATGGCCACAAGCCCTGTGCTGGACAGGAAGGGCCATCCGTGTCCTCCTGCCCTTCTGCTGCTGGCTGCAGTGCTGAGGGCTCCCAGGTGCCCCTGTATGGGGCTCCTCTGCAGCTGCTCTGGGGCTGCAGCGCTGCTGCCGGGAAGCTTGGCCAGGCTGGTGGAGACCCTGAGGGGCTGAGGCACTGCTAAGCCCTGAGCAATTGGCTGGCAGAGGCCATAGGCAGCCCCCTGGCAGCCGCCTTGATCCCCACAGCCGGCTGCTCTGGCACTTCCAGGTTGGTGGCCGGTTGGAGGGACGCCCTGAAATCAGGCATGGAACCCTGGTCCTGGCCTTTCAGGGCTGTGAGGCCAGCTGTTGTGGGGCTGGGGGGGTGCCCTCCCTGTGCTCCAGACTGGAGCCCCTCGCCCCTCAGCCTTAGGCATTGAGCTCCACTGCCTGATATCCAAGTCTTGTTCCTATTGCTGTGGGGGAGGCCGAGCTCTGTGGCTTTAGGCCCCATTGAGCCAGAAGAGCAGCAGCTTTGAGCCCACAGGGGCCACAGAAGGGCCCTCTTGGACCACGGACATTCCTGTCCTGCCCAGGCCAGGGACACATGAGAGTGCAGCGGGCACCTTCAGGGTGCCACGCTGGCTTTGCACTGGGCCACCTCCCTGTGCTGTGCACGGCTGGCTCTTTGCTTTGCTGCTCTCGGCCTTGTGTTGTTGTACTCCTCTGGCTGTCTGCAGCCGGGGACAGCCCTATTAGGAGGGTGAGAGGCCCCATCTCCAACATCTCAAGGGGGAAATGGAGCTCTCCCAGCCCTCAGCCTACGCTGTAAGCAGAGCAGAGCCTTTTCCAAGCCCCGTTGGCTTTCTGCCTGCTTCTGGCCCCTGGCCACCATGACCCACTGCACTCGCTCTGAGTCACCTACAGCATGCCTGGTGCCTCTTGATTTGCTGACCCTGGGATGTGAGGCTCACTGAGGGAAAGGTGGCTGTCCCAATGCTGAGGGCACACGTGGCTCACTGAGCAGACTTGAGGCTTCCCCAGCAGCTTGCAGGTGCCTTATGTGTCATGTTACAGTGCTTGTGCTCCTGCCTCTTCCTGTCCCTCTTCTCACCCTCACCCAACCTGCACCCTCTGACCTACCTTCAATAAACCCTGTTGCATCAGACACGGTGTCAAGTGCCCTCCTTCGGCTGCCGGTCGAGGGCACGTTACAACCTCCGGGCCTGGGAGCAAGGAGGGCTGGGGGAGCTGTTCTCTCAGACCAGGAGGGAACGGCTCTCGACAGCACCTGCCCATGGACATTCCCCGCACCAAATAAAATCATCTCCAAGTTTAGCTAGTAAACTAGTAAGGTATAAACCATTAATTGCCTGGAAATCTGGCACTAGTCTCTGAGTTCCGTTAGGTTTCTTTATTGCTGATCTAGCAGTATTAAATTTTGACTGCCATTCTTCCAATAGTCCTGATGTCAGGGATTTAATTGATTGTTGGCTCTATTCCTTTCCTAGCTTCTAATCTTCAAGGGTATTGCTTTCTGACTACTGCCCTAACTCTTGTCTGTAGCTCAATTTTCATAGGGTCTGCTCGTTTTGATTTTCCTGGGCTACCAGTATCCCATACTCTTGGGTACACCTGATTCAATACTTGCTCTAACTAGCTCTTCTTGTTTGTTGGTCTGGTGTCAATTGTCAGTCCTACTGCTAAAACCGCTCACTTGTCTTCAGGTACCTTCCATTGAAGTTTTCTTTTTCTAAACGGAGCTGTTGCTTCTAAATTTTCAAGCAAATCCCTGCATAGGACAGATTTGGCTGAGTTTGGTAAAGAAAGAAACTGATGTATTCCCATTTTCTTCTTGATTTTACATCAAAGTGGTTTCAGGAAGAATGCATTTTCTGGCTGCCCTATAGTTGCTCCTATTGCTTGAAGATAGTTTTCACTTTTGGGTATCAGTTCTTGATTCAAGAGTGAAAATGTGTCTCCACTATTTCTTAAAATTTCAACTTCTTCATCATTCTTTAGCTGTATTTTAAACAGTGGCCTGCTAGGGTAAGAATTGCCAGTCTCGGTCATTTCTTATCATCTAGAGTGGCTGCAAGAGTTTTGTGTACTTTGTCTGCTTACTCTGGGCACTGGCCCTATTTCCAGTGTCCTGATTTATTACATGATGCACATTAATTTGGCCCCAGCTTGGTCTGTGGCTGCTTTGAACCTCCTCTGCCTCTGCTATTTTCGCCCCTGCCTCTGCTTCAACCACGCCTACATCCGTCCTCTCCCTGGTGCCGATCCAGAGCTGCCACCATGGCTGCAGGGAGCTCTTTTTCTTTTTCCCTCTCTTGACTATCGTACACTTTCTACTTCTGATGTAGTGTCTAAAAGCTTGCGTGACTGCTCAATGTTCTTTGAACACTTCTCAAACTCAGATGGGCTTGGTGCTGTGACCATTTCCCTGGGGTGTTCCAGTTCGTGTTTATTTATCAGTTATCGTAGAATGGTTTGTTTTCATGTACCCCGTATTTTCCCCAAGTTGGTTTACCCCTAGGCTCTGCCCTCCCTCAAAGCTGTCTCCCTCATGCCATTCCCCACTCTTTGTTCCAGCTCCTTCCCTGCCTCCCAAGATAATCCAGCTCTTTATTCCTGAACCTTCCCTGTCACTTTTGCCTTGGACCAACCCCTGACTGCACCACCCCTTTGGAATCCCTCTATTGCTGGAAGCCCCACTGGCGCATGTGACCTACCCTCTCTTCCCATCTGTCCTAATTAGTCCCAAGCAACTGATGGAATCCCCTCGCTCCTCCCCTGCAGATTCCTTATTGCTCAATCGTTTGTATCCACCCCCTGAGTTGTACCCCGATAAAATCCCGTGCACAGAAGTGTTGGCGGCTCTTTGCTGCTGAATCCTTCCCTTGGAATAAGCCTTGGCCTGTGGAACCTCACAATCGAGGAGCCTCCTCCTTCTCTTTGGCCTGCTCTGTGCTGCAGTTAGTGCATCCCGAACCACTGAGCAGTGGCTCACCAGGGTCAGCCGCGGGCAGGACCCAAGCCTTGGCCGTTCCCCGCTCCTGGCGCAGCGCCGCAGTTTTCCCAAGAGCCAGCCCGGGCTCCACTGGGCTGCGTCAATGGGGAACCCGTCCCAGTGCCAGACCGTGCTCTGGGTGAAAAACCTTGATCTGATACGGAAATGAAACTTCTCCTTTGTCCCCGCTCCCTGCCCTTTTCTCCAGTCCTATCACTGGTCCCAACAGTGACGAGAGCTGCAGCTGCCCCTCTGATTCCTCTCAGGAGGATGTTGAAGACCACAATGACGCCCTTTACCCTCCTCCAGGCTGAACAAAGTGGCTTCAGCTGCACCTGGATGGCTTCCCCTCCAGGCCACACTCCATCCTTGCAGTCCTCCTTTGCATTCTGGCTAATGGTTTCATATCTTTTGATATTGTACTGCCCAAAAGTGCGCCCGTCTGCTTCCAGCGCTTCTCTTGGCTGCTGCTTCAGGGTGTGGGCACCATCATCAGAGACACAGAAGAGCTTCTCCTCCCAGAGTTGTCCTTATTCTCCGCACTTCCACGTCTCTGCCTTGATCTTCACTGGGGAACTTGCCACTTTGTGGCCGCTCATTGCTGTGCTCAGCAGGGACACAGTTTTGTTTGGACATGAGCTGCCAGAGCAAGACATGCAGCAACTGAAGCTGAGAATAGCAGAGGTTGGGCAGATGCCGTTTTTTCCAGAATGTGGGAAAGAGGGTGAGAAAAGCACAAGGAAATTTCAGACTGGTAACTTTGCATTCTTATTGCCCTGCCAAACTCAGCAATGGATGGTGCTCTGGTGCTACTGCCAATGCCTTCCATGAGAAAAATTCATTTCAGGAAGGAGCAACATCATCTGACAGAGACCAAGTGTGCCAGCAGTTGCTCCAGGTGCTCCTGCCATCAGCCCCTGCAGGAAAGAGGCACAGCCCCCAAGGCATGTGGCCTTTGGCTCCTTCTGGCACAGAAGCCCCCCGGGGGCACAGGTCTCTGGGGCAGGAGACAGGCACCAGCGCTGCCAGGGCTCGGGGGGTGGCAGGTCTGCTTGGCCGGGCACTCTGCCACACCTGCTGATGTCAGCGCTCCCCGGGCCCCAGGCCTCAGAGCAGCATTCGTGCCCGGGCCCACACGTTCCTTGTGCGTGTCACACCGGCAGCTTTAGGATGGCCACCAGCCGGGACGACGTCTCCCAAGGAGGCCGTGCCAGCTTCCCTGCAAGGCCCCGTGCCCTTCCCAGAACGGCTGCGTCGGCAGCCCTGGGGGCTCCTTCTGCTGCCCTGAGCCCACAGAGCATGGCAGCGTTTGCTGATGCTCTGAGCCCTTCTTAAAGATCCTGTCGGCCTTGCTTAGACTCCTGGGGCCAGCCATTCCTTCCAAACTGGGCCACTTTGGGTGGGCTGGGCGTGGCCCCAGGGCAGGCGGCAGTGTGTGCAAGGGCCCTTGGTGACACGGTGCCGCACAGTCACTGTGACATGGAACGGGTGTCCAAGGGCCCTCTGTGACACGGGGTGACATAGGAGCTGGAGGTGACAAGAGCACGCCACAGTGCTCAGAGCACGCGACGGGACAGGACGGGACAGAGCGGTGCCATGAGGAGCCCCCGCACAGCGTGCCCGTTCGCGTCCCACCCGGAGCTTTTCTGAAGCCTTGTTCCTGCAGCTGAGCTCGAGGCCGGACCACAGGACTTGCTGACCCGTGGTCTCCCTGAGGCTTCTCTTCTGCAGGTGCCCTTGAGGCCATATCATAGTCCTTGTCAGGAGTCCCCTGTCCTTGTGGCAGGGGCCCTTGAGACCGAGTGCAGGACTTGCTGTCCTGTAGGCTTCCTGAGGCTTCTTACTTGAAGGTGCCTTCCAGGCACCACTGCAGGACTTGGTGCCTTGGAGCTTTTCCAAGGCAACTCTCCTGCAAATAGCCACAAATCCAGGCAGAGACATGGAGCAGAGACACCCGGCAGTGCCTGAGCTGGCCTGGGTGGAGGAGGAGGAAGAAGGCCCTGGAGCTGCCCCGGCACAGCAGACTGAAGAGGTGGTGCCACTCCAGCCACCGCAGGAGGGTGAGTGGCAGAGCTGGGCCACAGGACTGGTGCCTGCTGCCAGCTTGGACCCCATGCCGTGCCGTGCCATGCTATCCCCTGGGGACATGCCCACGGACAGGATGGAAGAAGGGCCGGGCAGACACCCCGCAGTTGCCGTGCTCCATCCCCTGGAGCATCCCGGGGCTCTCTCGGCCTGCGGATCGCAGGGCTGGCCCGTGTTCTCCGGCCTCTCCCGCAGCCCCTCACCTCTGGCTGCGCTCGCTCTTTTCCAGATGCAGCCCTGGAGCGCACACAAGAGCAGGAGTCCAGCCGTGGCCGCTTCCGCAGAACAGCGCAGGTACCTGCAGCCACCCCCACCTGGGCTGGGCCTGCTGTCCATGCTCAGCCCAGCACCGTGTGTGCGGCACTCCATGCAACATCCTCGGCTTCTTGCCCTTCTCCTACAGTTTGTTTGCCACTTCCTCAAGAGAATTGAGGAGGAAGAAACCATCGCCACAGGCGTAGGCCTCAGACCATACTCGCCCATCTTCCTATGCAAGACCAGTGCTGCCCTGCTGTCTATGCTTGTAGAGGAAGATTTTTACACTCCAAAGCAAGTAAGCAGCCTGTGGCCAGGCTTTGATCCTCCCAGCAATTGCTTGGCCTCCCAGTCCACGCATGCTGCTTGCTGTGAGTCTTTCAGGCCACATGGCAGTGGGGTGGGAAGGGAAGAACTCCTCTGGGGAAGCTGGGAACATTGCTCCCTCTGGCAGCTTTCCAAGTCTCCCCGTGCCTTCTCCAGGTGCCTGCCATGGTGAGCTACATCCACCAGTGGCTCGTGGCCAATGATTCTGCTGAGCACAGGCTGGACAAGACCCTGCTGGATCTCACCGAAGCACAGCCAAATGACGCAGTCATGACGCTCCTGCGTGTGGCCCCGTCCTGTGACAGGTATGGGGCCCACCTGCCCACAGGGCTCAGGCCTCTCCAGCCCATCACCCTGCACAGCCTGCCCCAGGTGTCGGAGCAACAGAGAGTTCCAGGGCCCTCTGGCTGCTCCCTTTCCCAGCCCTGCCATGTCAGCCCCTGAGCCTGCTGCCATGCTCCCTTGCCGCCTCTCAGGGCTCTGTCCCCACAGGGCTGGGCTGCCTGGCTGCTGCTGGCCGGGGGGCAGTGGGCAGAGGCAGAACTGGCAGCCGGCTCAGCTGCCCCCGGCAGCTGTGTCTGAGACCACCCCTGAGACACAGCTCTAACCCCACAGAGCTGCCATGGCCATGTGGAAGACCATCATGGGCTCAGCCAGGACTGCGGAGCTGGCGCAGCTGATCCTCCTGGATGTGCTGGGGAGCTGGCCAGAGTACAGCACCTGCACCTCCGACGGGGACGAAACGGCTGTCTTTGCCCTGGCTGTGAGTTTCTGCAAGTGGCCTTTGCAGGCCCCAAGGCTGCCTCTCCAGAAACTCTCAATCCTCCTTTGCTGCCATTGAATCTTGTTTAGTTCTCCGAGCCATACAGGGAGCTCCCTACTCCCCATGGCGTCAGCTGCGAGATGGATTCCACAGTGCATGGAGGAAACGGCCTCATCTGTGCAGCACTGCTTTGGTTTTCTGCTGGAGCTCCGCAGAGAGATGATGTGAAGACTGTGTCTGCTGGGGCCATTTGGGCAAGCAGGGATTTTCTTTTTGTTCTTGAATATTTTTCTGTTTGTATTTTCGTTTTTGTTTTGTATGGAATATCTTAGAGTAGAATAGAATAGAATATCTTACAATATACGGAGTCCCAGGATCTTTCTTTTCCTGCACAGGGTCTGTAGGGCATAAGAGAAGATGGGGAAAAGGGTGCTTGTTCTCAGCCAGCTGCCCAGGCATGCAGTGTCGCAGGGAAAATGGCCAGAAGCCTTTTGGCCTTTGTTGGTTCTGCTGAAGCCTTTGTGCTGCCCACAGAGCAGCTGGGCAGGGGCTGGAGCTGCAGGGATCCCTGCCAGAGCGGTGCCTGGAGATGGCCACAAGCCCTGTGCCAGCCAGGAAGCGCCATCCGTGTCCTCCTGCCCGTCAGCTGCTGGCTGCAGTGCTGAGGGCTCCCAGGTGCCTCTGGATGGGGCTCCTCTGGAGCTGCTCTGGGGCTGTGGCTCTGCTGCCGGGAAGCTTGGCCAGGCTGTGGCAAAGCCTGAGGGGACAGGGCCATGAAGGGATGAGGGTCTCGGAAGCCCTGACAGGACATGGCAGTGGGAAGGCACAAGGGGGATGTGTGAGGGAGTGGGTGGCTTTAACTTTTGTTTCGGGGAGTGGGTTCGAGACAGAGAGAGTATTCACCCCTATGTTCATGTGGCAAACAGAGAGCGTTCATTCTCAAGCCCTTCCTTCTAAAGGGCCTTTGAAAAACCCTGTCTGGAAACTTTCATTGCTCTGATCTTTATGCCTTGTCAGATTCTGGCCAGTAAAATGCTGCAGCCCTGGGAGAGATGTGACTGGGCGAGGCCCCTGGCAATCAAACCAGGGCTGGTACATTCACACAGCCCGAGCCAGCCTGCACTGTGACACACGGCAACAGAGTGCAAGGCACAGATCCGGGTGCTCCCCAGGAACCTCAGCTCTGGGAGCACTGTCTGCCCCAAGCTCCAGGGGCTGCAGTGGGAGCCCGGCTGGGCTCTGCCCTGGGGCCATCCTGCAGGGACAGCTGGAAACAGGGGGCATTGCCTTGCCACAAACAGCCAAGCCAGGGCTGCAGGGCAGCTGCTCCAGCCCGGACTGCACTGTTGTGTGCTGTGCTCTGGGGCTGGGGCTCCCCGCACAGGGAACTGGACTGGTGTGCCAGAGGAGACAGAGAAGCTTCAGCTTCAGCCTAACTGAGGGGGGTGCATGGGCTGGGAAGGGTGGGGAGGCTCAAGGGGATTCACAGAGCTCATCCTGCTGCAAGGATGAGGAAAAGGGAGTGGGAGCTCAGCAGTGAGGAGAGCTGAGGGCTGGAGAGTGGCTCTGAATGACACTAAAATCCCACTGGACCTCTGAGACATTGCTGCTCCTCAGCCAGTGACAGGATGAGTCCCTAAGCCTGGGGCTCAGCCTTCCTTGTGGTGAGGGGCACCAAGGAAGGCAACAGTGTGATGGAGACTGCAATGGACTGGGAACTCACTGAGGGAAAAGAGGGAGCAGTTGGGAAGTAAAAGGAGGGTGGGAGAGAGAACTGTTCAGAGAAGGGCTGAGCTACAGCTTGAGCAAACTGAGAAATGTCATTTGGGCTCATGCCAGATTGATTTCATTTCAGAAGTTACTGAACAAGTTTATTTTTTCAGGGGTGTTATGTTTTCCCTTGGAGGGGCACGCTCTGCAAACTTGAGCTGTGCTGCCAAAATGCTCAAGCAAATGCTGCAGGTCAGACCATTTCTTCTTTGGCTGATTCCAGCCCGGTGCTGAGCTCCAGCAGAGCCCTGGCAGAGCGCAGAGCAGCCTCAGCACCCGCAGAGCCCGGCTGCAAGGAGAGAAAGCAGAAACCGCCTCTCAGCTGAGGGCTCCTGTGCCCTTGTGCCAAGGCCTGCGGTGCCCAGGCCATGCTGGCTGTGCCTAGAGCTGTGCCCAGAGCTGCCCATCCCTGCTGCCTTTGGCAGCAGAGCAGGAGGGCAGCACATGTGCCCAGCCTGCAGCCAGCCAGGGCACATGTGATGGTGGTCAAAGGGGTCTTTGCATGTGGGAAGAGATGAGGATTTGACTCCATATTTCAGAAGGCTTGATTTGTTATTTTATTATATATATATTTCATGGTTTGACATTGGCACAAAGCCAGTGCCCCCATGAAAATACACTCTCCCTGGTTTCTGCTGTGAGATGTGACAGGAATAAGCAAAGCAGGCCCCCACTTAGAAATAAAGAAAAGAAAACTTTATTAACGACACTACAAGTAGAAAGAAACACACAGGGAAAATGAAAACCTTCCAGAAACATTTCCTCCTCCCCCCACCAAATTTCCAATACATCCATCCCTCAGATCACCAGCTCTCAGTCCATCACCACCCTTTACATAATCAATTCTTTGTTCATCAAGAGGACAGGAGTCCTTCCTGTGCCATAGGTTTCCCCAGGAAACACTGTCAAAACCTCATGTTTGGTATGCTGCCAGTTTATATACAGACGCAAACAGGATGGGGCTGCTTTGATCAGCGTCTAGAGCTTTTTATGTTTTCAGCATCAATCTCATTACATGGTTATGACAATGGAAAGATGCGTACAGCTCGCTGACCAGGCAGCAGGCCAAAGAAACTTAATGTTACAACATACCATAAATGCATCTCAGCCAATTACATAGAGCAAAAGCATACCGACAGTAGTTCTATCCAATCATCTTAAACACACGTAGCTTTGGTTAAAACATGAGCAGCCGATTCTCCAACACAACGCCTTGTTTATAAGAGACAATGAATAAAGCTGCATTCATAAGCATAACCTTCTAGATATATACTAAATAAACTTTTTGCAAATTAACAGGCCCATTACACAGCCCTGTTGTCTTCACTACAGCTTATATATCTTTTTTTGCTGCTTTAGCACTTCACAATTCTTGCTGTTTCTGCGGCCTGTCCTTTTTACAACCTTCCTAAAACTCTCTGATTTTTATGGATTCCCACATATGTGTTTCCATGTCACTCGTGGCACCGCCTGGACAACATCTGCCATCGTGATGGCAGATCCATCTTCCACTCTTCCTTCCATGTCCAGCGCTCTCACCACTGCACATGGACCAGAGCTGCTTCTAGGGTTTTCCTTTTAAGGATGCTTTGTCCCGTTCCAAAAAGAGCACAGTCTCTCACTTTTGGGACACCTGTCCCTCCCAAATTTCACCCCTTGGGCCAAGGTATGTCATCACTTAACCCTCTTGGCTTTGAGCCATTGCCTCCCCCTGGATGCAGTCTCTGTGTCACAGGAAACATGGTTCTGTCCAGGGCTATACAAGAAAAGTCCAGCTAAGCCCACTGCATCATCTCTTCTCACCTAAGATTCTTCCCCGCTCTTCTGACATCTTTCACTTACAGGAACTTTCATCACACTTGCCCATTTCTTCCTCTGTTACATCTGCATCTCTCTTCCAGGAAGGTTACTGTTCTGCAAAGTTTTCATTGTCCAAAATAAGGGTTAAAATCTTGGGCTCAGCCCGCCCAGAACTCCCACAGCGGCTGGACACCTTCTTGCTGCAGCCCTCCTCCCTCCCTTCTCCTTCTCATCCGTGCTGCGGGCACACGTTATCAAGTTTCAAGGTAGCACAGTCACAGACACAGGCTGGCTCGCTCTCTCTCTCTCTATCTCTCTCTCTCTCCTGGGAGTGGGTGGCTGCCCGATGCCTCTCGGTGCTCTTCCACTCTTCCATCCTTCCATCCTTGGGGCCAGACCTTCCTCACCTGGCTGCATGGCTTCGCTTCCCCCACCCAGATGGCATGGGAGCTCTGACCTTTTTTCCCTGCCAGAACCCAAGAGAGCTTTCCCTGGGAGTTCTCTGCTTTTAACCCCTGTATTCGCAGAGGGGTATCCATGTCCCCAGTGGCCACACCAGGTGCCAATATTCAAATCTGAACACCCATTGGTGTGACCACACCATCCCAAAAAACTCACTTCCTCTCAAACCACAACCACGATGTATGACTTAAAGTTTGTAAAAACTATATTTTAGCATTGATATATGATTCTTCTAATAAGCTGTGTCCACACCCTTGGCTTACAGAAGAGAGAGTTTAGTGGGACCAGAACTTACGTTTCACCTTCTCTTTATCTGTTTACTTTTAGGCCACCCAAGCCTCCAGATAGTACATGAGCTAAAGTCAGAGAATGCTGCCGTTTGTTGCTGCTGCAGCAGGAATCTGCATGCTCCTCACTGAGCCGCATGCCTTCACCTGGGTGCTTCCACAGTCAAGCCACAATTTCTTGTCCATGGCCATGGCTGTCAGGCATTTAAAGGCATGTTTTTTTTCAACCTGCTGTCACATAGGGATTCAGTATATCAGAGCATCCAGCTACTAAAGGATCAAGGAAACGAGATCCAGACGGAAGGCAACAACGACTGGTTCAGTGGACTTTTCAAACACTGGGGGATGAAAGGCTGGCTTTCATCTCTAGTAAAGACTGTTTTGTGGACTTTGTTTATTGTATTCATTGTGTTGGTTATATTATCCTTTTTTTGCTAAATTCCTGCAAACCTCTATGGCAGAAGCCTTCTTTATAGAAAACAAAAAGGAGGGAGTTGTGAAGGCCCAGAAGCCTACCATTGGAACTGTAATACCTCAGGGTAAAGTGATGAAGAGAGGCATGCCTCTGAATGCAATGGTGTCACCCATGGGCATTTGCAGGCTCATGGTGATGCAGCATGTTTTGCTGGTATCACCCAGTTCAATTGCTGTTTTTTCCTTATATGTACTCCCTCTAGAATGTTCTCCTCTCTCTAGTCCCCTATGGGTCCTGGCTTACTGCAATGCTACCCTGCTTTCCCACCCCATCTAAAACCCTGTGTCCCCAGACCCATTTTATCTCCCTCCCTGGACCCTCTTCAGTGAAAACCACAGTGTTTTGAGTTCCACACAAAGATCCCTTTAGAGCCTCATCCACCAGCAGTTTAAGCAAGCGTGCTCCCAGCTCTGGGAGTGCAGATCACTCACCGAGGTTGGCAGTGGGCAGGCTGCAACACAGGAACTGAGTGCACCAGGGAACCTGGCCTCTAATAAAAGGCATGAATCCCACAGCACACCCAAACCAATGCCTTGCATGTCTCTACTTTTTCCTCCTGCTCTCATCTCTCTTGTCACTTTCCCCATTTTCTCTGAGTGGGTACATGTGGGATCTCAGCACCTCAGGATGGAGGTGCAGAGAGGCCGAGACCACCCTTGGGGGGCTCGGGAGTCCTGGAATGTTGCCAGAAGTGTCTGGTGGCTGGACTTTGATCCTACACAGGAGACGACACCTGTATGAAGATGGGAGGATGTCACTGGGTCAATGGTGAAGGGATAAGTTAATTAGAGTGTAAGACACAGGGTTTAGGATTTCTGTAAAGGGGGGTCTAAAGAAGTAAGATGGAGGAATTGGGGCGTGTCCTGTTCTTCTCCTTCTTCTTCTTGGCCTCCATCTTCTGTGGTGATGTTGGCACTTTGGGATTGGTTATTACTAGAAGTGCACCGGTTAATAAGGGTAAAAGGTATTGGGGAAAAATAATAAATATTGTGTACCTAACTTCGAGTATAAAGATAGGTGACCGCCCCGGGGGCTCGCAGTGTGCCCATGGCTGACATGCTGTGCAGACCTCTGTTGGGCCGAAAGAAAATCTTTTAAATAAACAATTAATAAACACCGAGACCGAGAAAAGATCTGAAGTCTCTTCTCGTCCTTTGAAGCGCGAGCTCTTCAAGGCCATCCCTGGGCCTTTCCAGGCCACCTAAACAGCCGAGAAACTGTCAGGTACATGGCTTGTCTCTCTCCTGTCTGCAGGTTCAGCCACACATGTGACCCTGCAGGAACAGCCTGATCCACAGGGAAGTGGGAGAGGACTCTTGGTCAGGAACTGTTGAGACAGGATAAGGGGGAATGGGATCAAACTGCAAGAGGTGGAAGAGATTTGATGATGGGAAGAAGTTCTTTACTCTCAGGGTGCTTGTCCCTGAAACAGGGACCAGTGCAGCGAGGCTGTGGATGCCCCATCCTCAGCAACATCCAAGGCCAGGTGGGACAGAGGCCACAGCAACCTGGTGTGCTGGGAGGTTGCTCAGCTTGCAACCAGATGAGCTTTAGGGTCCCTTCCAAGCCAAACCATTCAAGGATTTGATCATTCTGCCATCCCAATCTCCCACTGCACAGTTGCCATGAAATTTCAGTTACATCACATCTCCCTGAGGGTTCCAGGTGGAACATCCAGGACCTGGAAAGGAGCAGAGCAGGCACTGCCAAGGGTCAGTTGCCGCTCGCTCTGCACTCTGCCACTGACTGCTGAGCTGTTGCTGCTGCCTGGGCTTTTCCTGCCGCCTGCTCTGGAGCGCCAATCCCAGCAGGATGTGCACTGCTGTGCCAGTGGAGGTACAGTGCCATGCCTGGCAGGGGGGCACCTGGGATAAGCAGGCTGCAGCCATGTGGGAATGGATGATGTGGGACAGGAAGCCAAAAGGGAGATTGTGCTGCCCCATGCAGACTGACAGAGACACTGTGGAGGAGATAGAAGTGGACATGGAGCTGGAGAGGGAGGAGATGATGGGGGTGGACGAGGAAGATCCTGTTGAGGACATGGAAGTAGAGGAGGAGGACAACATCGAAGGGGGATGGAGGTTGATGAGGAGGATGACATCGAGGAAATGGAAGTGGACGAGAAGGATGAGGAGGAGCCCATGGTCCTTGGATGAAGATGGAGCCCCGCAGGTAAGACAGGCAGCTGCTTCCCACGCCCTGGCCACACACACTGGGTCCCCTGACGCCAGGCTGGGGCTGGGCTGATGGCCCCACTCAGGGACACGGTGCCCGCAGGGGGTCTGGAGTGTGCTGGCACAAGCACCAGCCCCGGCCTGCCCTGCATTTGCCCGGGGCCACGCCAGCCCTGCCAGCCCCGGCCCAGCCCCTGGGGCCCAGCTGCCAGCCCTGCTGGGCCCAGTGCTGGCAGCTGAATCCAGCTCTGCTGCTTCCTTTCTTCCAGGACTCATGCACATGATAGCACAGATGTGATGACCTTGTAAATACGTTTCAAAGTCTAGAAGTTGCTTGTAAATACGTTCAGTACGTTAGAAGTTTTCTGTAAATACGTTTTGAAGATTGTTATTCCATTGGGTCCCATGTAAATATGTTCTGTACATTATTGTTGTTGTTGTTGTTATAAGGATGGCTTTAATGAAACGTGTTCTGTAAATACTACTTTTTGCCAATCTTTGGCAAATAAATACTGTTTCTTTTTAAAATCTCACTTCTCTTGGCCATTCTTTTGGGCACAGACAGCGTTTGCACACTTGTGGGTTCCTCTTGATCCGGGTTCCCAGGGCTGGAGGTCCCTGGGGGTGCTGGCACAGCCACCCTGGGGCTGGGGGTCCCTGTGCACAGGGGCTCCCACTGACACCACTCCTGGCACCGGGCACTGCTGCTCTTCCTGGCCTGGGGCGCAGCGCTGTCCCCAAGAGCTCAGCTGTCACCAGCACTCACCCAGGGGGCTCTCACAGCACTGGCCCCTGCAGCCATGCCACCAAAGCAGGCAGCAAACCTTCAGCCACCCTTCCTGCTGCAGCCACAGGGAATCCTGGGCCCAGAGCTGGCAGCAGGCCACAGGCATGCAAAATCCACCTGCACGCACAGAAGGCCACCACAGCCTTGGCAACTGGGCCACCTGCACCTGGGCTGTGCAGGGGCTGATCTTTAAGGCTTGTAGCCTCCAAAGGATTCGGCCTCTGCTTCCCAGCCTGCTCTGCACTGCCCTGAGCCCGCTTTGTTCAAGAGACAAAAGCCAAGCCAGGGCATCCTCACCCTGCCCGCATTCCTGCTGCTGGAAGTGGCCACTGGCCCCTGGGCCCCACTCGGGTGACAGCTGCAGGGACAGGGCAGCCTGTGCTGGGCAGGGGCCATGGGGCTTTGGGCCCTGGGGCTGCTGCTGCTGCTGCTGCTGCTGCTGCTGGGGGCCATCGGCCCAACAGGGCCCCGAGCTCAGCCCCTGCCTGGGCAGCTGCCCCCAAAGCCCCACACTCCCTGAGCATCCTCATCACACCTGCCAGGGGAAATCCCACAGACTTCAGGAATGAAATTCCCCATTGGAAATAGACCAAGGGTCCAAGGAGAAAGTCAGCACCAGCTGGTGTTTACAGCACACTTACAAAGGTGGCTGCAGGGCAGGTGAGATCTCCAGGGCCTCTGGCAGTGCCTGCTCTGCACGTGAGCCTGTGCAGCTGCTCCCAGTGGGACACAGCACCGGGCTCAGGCCAGCCCTCAGCCCTTCACAGCTGATCCCAAGGAGCAGGCTCAGAAAGTAGTTTCAGACCGCTTGCTGCAGATATTTCAAAGGACTAAACATCATTCAAAGAAGCCACCTTGCGCATTTAGTTTTTTGTGTTTTGGCATGAGAAGCCATGAAGGTTCCTCTGAATGAGCACTCAGGGCACTTCCACTGCCATCTCAAAGGGAACACAAAGGACAGGCCTCTGCTTTCACCACTACTGAGCTCCTCACCCAGTAATGAAATCTCAGGAAGTAGTAGTTTTGTGGAGGCCCAGGGGCCTACCACTGGAACTGCAATATCTCAGGGCAAAGATAATGAATTAAAGTGAGACACTCCTCTAAATGCAATGATCTTGCCCAATGGCTTTTGCAGGCTTATGGGGATTCAACAGGGTTTCTTGGTATCATGAACTTCTTTTTTTCCTTATATGTACTCCACCTAGGATGTTCTCACCTCTCTTTTCCCCTGTTGGTCCCGGGTTACTGCATATAAGACCCTTTTATCCCCCATATAAAACCTTGTGTCCCCAGCCCCATTTTGTCTCTGGCCCTGGACCCTCTTCAGCACAATCCACAGTGTTTGGAGTTCCACACAAAGACCCCTCTCTTGCCTCATTCATCAGCAGTTTAAGGAAACCTGCATCCAACTCTGGGAGTGCAGGTCTCTCACAGAGGCTGGATGTGGACATGCCACAACAAGGGGTGCCCAAACAGAGACCTTCTTTCAGAATTCCTTGAAAGCGACTCCAGTGATGATCCAGCTGTGCCACCGTCACCGGAGAGAAGATGCCTCAGGTCAGCCTCCGCCCTGGAATGGGACCTGAGTTTTATCAGGGCTTGCTGAAGGCAGCATTGGCATCCTCCAGCAGCAGGAGGGCCGGCTCAGCTGGTGAAGCCCATGGGACATTTTGAAACACCTGCATCCAGAGCCGCCAGAGCAGTGAGTTGGGGGACAGCCACTTGGAGTGCAGGGTCCTTGGGTGATATTTTAGTCCTGTGGGTGGGCGACCCTTTACATCAGGGGCAGCTATGGGTAACCAATTATCCAAAGCTGAGAGGGGCATATATGTTCAAGTTAGGGAGGTTCTCCATTCAGAGGGGAAGACTTCTACTACGGGAAGTTTGAAGCCTTTTGTTCATTGGCTCTTTAAGGAGTTCCCAGACATTTCTGTTGATTCAGTTTGTCATGGAGCATTTTGGGACTCAGTTAGGGGAAGACTCTGTCTTTTGCAAACTCAGGGGGTGGTAAGATTCACAAAATTTTACCCAATTTTTCACATGATTTATAGTTTTCTCGAGGGTTCAAAGTTCTAGTAGTACAGGGGTAAGGTTTTGAGATTGCAGCAGATAAATTCCAAAAGACAGCCCCCTGGAAGTACCTCGGCCTAAAAACCACAGAGAGAACCATCACACCCCAAACACTGCAAATCAAGGGCAACTCAAAGACTCTGCAAGAACTCCACCAACGCTGTGGAAGCAGTTTTGGTGTCGTGGCATGGGAAGCCATGAAGATGCCTCTGAATGTGCACTCAGGACACTTCCACTGCCATCCCAAAGGGAACACAAAGGACAGGCCTCTGCTTTCAGCACTGCTGAGCTCCTCACTCAGCAATGGAGTCTCAGGAATAGGCAGGAATTGAGACCACCCCTAAAGTGCTGCTTTTTCCTCCCAGAAATGCCACCCTGAGCTTCCAAAGGTGTCCCCTTGCTGCCAGGCTGGCTCTGATCCACAGTGGAGGTGGAACCCTGAGCCCAGCAGACACTGGTTCCTTCCTCCCTTCTTGCCCAGGTCCTAGCAGAGCACTAAAACTCCACACCAGGAGTGGATTTGGAGGCTACATGGAGAAAGGGGAATTGCTGTTGATCGGGGCAGACAGAATAAAATGCAGCTGCCAAAGGGAAATCAAAACATCGCACAGGGTACAGCCAGGTACCCTGCACATCAAGGCTGTGCTGGTGCGGAAATATTGTATTAAAGGAATTTATGATCACTACTATCTGCCAACAAAAATACACAGAATACATTAAGCTTCAGTTTTAAATGCAGAAAAGATACGAAATTCAGAGTGGTTTTCATCAGTTCACCACAAACACATCTCAATGGCCAGCCCAGCACTGGGGTGAAGGGGAGGCAATATTTTGTTGCAACCTCTTGATGGCATTTCTTCTTCTCCTAATGCAGGAATTCTGCCCAGGACAGTGAGGCTGCAGGTGAGCAGTCACAGAGCTGCTCACAGATGGACGGACAGACCAAAGCTGCTCACCCTCCCCCCTTATGAGGAGGATTTCTTATTCAGCCTTTCCTTTCTCTCTTACTTTTACCTAAAAAGATACCTGGTTCATGGCACAGCAGGGCAAATGTGCTGCTTTAATAAATAAACCATGAAAAACATCTCTGTTTTCAACAAAAAGATTGATGTTGACACTTAAAAATGTTACGTCTGTTCAAGGAAGGTCTTCTGTTGTATTTAGTTTGGGGTATTTTGAAGTCAAAAGTGTGTTTGAGGGTGGGTTGGCTTGAATAATGTGATTAAAATTGCTGATTTAGAGGAGTAAGCTGGAAATCTTGAATTTTATTCATGTTTCAGTATGTGGCTTCTAGACATTTCCCTTAAAAATAGTTGATTCTCTTTGATTCCTATAATTTTATAGTATTCAACAACTGGGAGCATACACTGGAGCAATACATGTGTAAGCAATTACACAACTTCACATGCTGCTAAAACAGAACCATTCTGTTAATAGCTCTTTCCCGAGAGGAAATAATTTTTTACTTATTGTTTGCATTA
Source organism: Ammospiza caudacuta (assembly GCF_027887145.1). NCBI lineage: Eukaryota > Metazoa > Chordata > Aves > Passeriformes > Passerellidae > Ammospiza > Ammospiza caudacuta. Next base: position 5,883,044 of record NC_080599.1, read on the forward strand.
AGTTTCATTTAGGAAATGAAACTCAATTAAAAAATACAAAACCAAGTTTTCATTTAAGCCATTTTGTAACATTTTTTCTCCTTGACACCTCAGGCAAATAAAATATGTGTATCCACAGGTAGGCACTGCATAGATGTGTTACTGAATCATCCCTCTTCCCTGAGAGCTGCAAATCCTACAGCTGCCAGACCTCATCCCTTGCTCCTCATAAAGGGAAAGAAGAGTTTCCATTCTAGTTAATTTTCCAGCTCTAAATCAACTACCCAGTGAGTAGAAATAGCTGTGAAATCCCCTCCACAAACCTGCCAGAAGGGTTCCAGCTGTGGAGGGGGAAGCAGCAAATTCCTGCTTCCACAATTGGTTTGGAACCCTTACCAATTAAAAAATATCCCACTCTTGGGATTTTTTTAACCACAACTAAAATAAACTAAAATCAATTAAAAAAAAGATCACAGAATCACAGAATGACGTGGGTGGAAAGGAACCTTAAAGCTCATCCAGTGCCACCCCCTGCCATGGCAGGGACACCTCCCACTGTCCCAATGTCCAGCCTGGCCTTGGGCACTGCCAGGGATCCAGGGGCAGCCACAGCTGCTCTGGGCACCCTGTGCCACGGCCTGCCCACCCTCACAGGGAACAATTCCTCCCTAATATCCAATCTGAACCTGCTCTCAGTTGGAATAGGTGTTATTGCATTGCCTTGGGATGATGGATCAGGAGAAAGCCCCAGGGTGTGAGCAGAGCTCCCAGTGCTGCTGCTGGGGACGTGCCACCCACCTGCTCCTCAGTCACTCAGCTGCCTCACAGCCAAAAAGACAGTGTCCAACAGGAAAAGTACTCCCAGAGGATGAAACCCTTGTCACTGCACAAATGACAAGGCCTTCATTGGGAATAAATGTCAAAGCAGAGCGACAGCGTTTATTTTCCAGGCAGGAGACACTGATCCTGCAGCGACACTGCAGGGATGACGTTATTCCTATTCCTGATTTAATCTCTTTATCAGCTGCAGAAGCACCAGGACAGCTCTGACTGACACTGCTGTCCCCACAAGCTGTCCCCACCCCTGGGTGCTGCCTCTGCAGCCCAAAGCACCTGGAGGTCCCTCTGAGCACTGGCACTCCTTCATTTGGATGCACTCTGTCCATAAAGATGCTTAAAGAGACGCCGAGGAAGACTTTAATTTATAGCCCCATTCTTTTAATCTTGGTCAGCCAGATTTTTTCAGACATCTCTTTATATCTCCTTATAATATATTGGCGGGAGCAGCAGTACCAGGCAGCAGCTCCCTCGCAGGGGCTCTGCTGACATTTATAAACCAAAGCGATTTCTCTCGTGTGCTTTATGTTACCAGCTAAACCTGTCCACTTAAATTATTGCCTTGTAACCAAATCACAACTATCTGTTACTCTGCTCTGTGCACGTTTCCCAGGCTCTATACCAATATCAAGCTTTGCAGAGGCTAAAACCAAGATGATAAATTAATAAACAAATGGAAAACAGGACATGCTTCCACCAGGCTCACAACTGAGGGAGGATCAGGCACATTGTGCACCACATTAGTAAAAGCAGAGGGCTGCTGTGTGGAGTATGCAGCACGCAGTGATAACCAAAGAACCCCATCTCTCTTCTTCTAGAGTAACCAAATGACCAGTTGTGTTCCCTCACTAAAGGAGAAAGGTCTCATCCTGGGCTCCTTTCCAGCACATCATTCCACATTCCACAGGTGGGTTTGTGTTCCAGCACGGGGACAGGGCTGAGCCCCAACTCACTGCACAGCTACAGGCTGGAAAGTTGTACATCACACACTGACCTGCAAACCTCCCACCAAGGTTGTGCAGTAACTCACTGCACTCCTGAGAGTGGCTTCCCATCCCACCCCATCCCATCCCATCCCATCCCATCCCATCCCATCCCATCCCATCCCATCCCATCCCATCCCATTCCATCCCATCCCACCCCATCCCCACCCCTTGGACAAAGCTGACAGCCACTGACTGCCCATCAAGAGGAGCCCAAGAGGGACAGGAGACTCTCCCCCTGCAGCACCACCCTGTCCCCCTTGGCACAGGAATGTCCCCTGGGAAGGCTGGAGCAAGCAGAACAAAGGTGATCCAGCTCACTGAGGCAGATTCCTGGCTTGTCCCCAAGTGAGCATCCTTGTTTGCCATTGTAAGAGAATTCAAAAATCTATCAAGGGTTTGAAAACAAGCCCCAGTTATGAGTCAGTAAGTGGCTCTGCAGCTCTCAAAAATTACCTTGGTGTGTGAGCAAGCCTCAGATAACATCTACCTTCCTTTACTCTTTGTTTCTCTCCACGCAGGGAGTGAGGGAAAAGGGACTTTCTTTCTAGTACAGGCAACAAATTGGAATCAATATGTGAATGTTCCAGCAAACCACACCGGCAGTGCCGCAGTACTGAAATAATCACACTGCCAGAGCATCCATAATAAATTATCTGATGGCACCACACCTTCTCCCTTAATAAAATAATGATTAAAAACCACCAAGAGACAAATCCCAGCAAACAGCAGAGCTCCCCACAGCTGCGTCCCCAGCTCCAGGAGCCACCAGTGCCAGGGCTGGGGACCCGGCTGGGATTGGGGCATCCCGTGCTGGTGGCACATGGGGACACTGTGTCTGACTCCAGCTGTGCCTGGGTGGATGGGATGTCCCACACCAGCGTGCTCAGAGGAAAACAGAGGAGCCAGACTCAGTCTGGGGGCTCAGCTCACACCCTGACCCCAGACTCTGGTTAGAGCTGCTGAGCAACGAAGCAGCAAAGCCTGCCTCCATTTTTCTTTCCTTTCTTTCCTACAAAGGCAAGTCTACCACTCTCCAGATTGTTTGTTACTTCAAAACAAAACATTTTTACATGCAAAAGGAAGACATGTAAAAGGCACAGGTAAGGATGAGATGGATTACTGATGGGAAGAAGAGGCTCAGAGCCTGAATCTCATTTTATTTCTGTCTGTCCCTTCTTCACTCAGCATTAGTTCACTGTCTGGCATTTACTGCTCCTCCCAATTATGCGCCACTAGAAAATGTCATTAATATGCTCTGTGTCACCTCCTCCTGATAGCTGGTGGGGAGGTTTCACAGCACCAGGCCTGGAAGCTCCCCCAGCAGCTGCCCCAGCACCCCCAGCATTCCCCACCTCAGGCAGGGAGGAAGCTCAGACACCTGTGTGCACATCCCAAGTACATACAAACTCCTGTGACAAACTCCTCTTCCTGGGGAAGAAATGCTTTACAAATGCACTCCATGGGCAGCTCCTCCTCCCACGGTACTGCTGGGGAGCCAGAGCTGCCTGCTGAGTGCAGCATCTCCTCAGAGCAGCACCAGCCTGGGCACTGCCTCCCCATTGCTCAGGTAACCAGGGACAGCAGGGGCTCTGCAGGGGATGGGATGCAGGAGGAACCCCTGGGATGATGCACCATGCCCAGTGCCACGGTGCCACCTCTCCCAGGCACTGCCCAGCTCGGGCTGGAGGAGCTGGGCTGCCTCTGCCTGCGAGCAACCAGCCCTGGTGCTGCCAGCCTGGTTTCATCGCTGTTCTGTCTGATCATTGCCCAGAGGGCTGACAAGGACAGAGATGTCCTTCTCTTCCTGGGGTTGCAGAGGAAACCCTAAGAGAGGAGTTCTGTTCTTACAGCATGAGCAAACAATTGGCACTGCTGCTTCCTTCTGCCTCCCAGGGCACCCCGATGGAGCAACACAGGGGTTTGGATGGTGGATGCTCCTGCCTATTTCCCAATAAGCATCTCCTTGGAAAAGCTGCTTGGGTAAACATTCAGGGAGAGCAGCCAAGTCCACACACCACACTCACCATGGCCAGTTCAGCCACGAGACGCAGAAGGGCCTTTTGTATGACAAATTCCAGCAAAGGCTTATTCCAGCACGCCAAAGGGGAATCAGAGACAAAAGAGCTGGACATGTGGTGTGCACAGGGTTAATTAGGGGTCAGTGGCCAATGGTCCAAAGGCACTGGGGTGGCACAAAGGGCAGGGCAAAGAGCACTGCCCTACAGGGAAGACACAGAGCCAGCCACCAGGGATACCACAACCAATGAGGCAACAGGGAAAGGAGAAACTACCAGAGTTTGGGACCTATGGGGAAAGGAACTGGGGTGGTTCATAGTGTTGTGCAAGGCTCCATGGGGAAATTTTCCCTTTCAGCCTAGGTGGAGACTCTACAGCATATTCTTCCAGGGCAAGGCCCTGGGGATTGCCCTGAGGGATTCAAAGGATTCCACACCCAGACACACAGGGAGCAGGCAGGGCCTGATCCCCCAGCCACAGACCTTGCAGAGGCTCTTCCAGAAAGGCCTGAATGGGATGAATTGTTGAGAGACTAAATGAAGACTTCAAAGCACATGAATAAAACCAAGGAAGTCTCATGTAAGAACTTCAGTTGGCTAGTTTATCTGACAAACCTTTCTGTGACATTCCAAGCTATGTTAATAAACATCCTGGAAATCAACATGTCAGATGGTGATGTCTAAGTATGACATCTTCTCCAACATCTGATTTTGTTCTGTGCTGCACTGGAGCAGGGACAGAAGCCATCTGAAATGCTTTCAAGCTTGCCAAGGGTGAATCTGTCCCCTGTTCAACATCCAGCACAGCTGCTGGCAGCAAAGGCATTCCTGGGAAAGCCCCAAAGCCACCCTGTTCTGGTACATCCCAACAGCAGGTGTGCTCCTGCCCAGGCTCCTCACAGGTCCCAAAGCAGCAGCTCTGCTTTCTGCTTGAACCCCACTTGAACAGGGGCAGGGAATGAATTATGGAATGGTTTGGTTGGAAGGGACCTTAAAGATCATCCAGTTCCAGCCCTCCTGCCACAGTGATGCCACCCAAAAAGGGCTGATCCCATTGCAGTTTCTCATTTAGCAAGAGACAAGTGACCCACTGGTGCTTGCTGTGCTGCTGCTCTCCCATGGCTGATGCCACAGAGCTCAGTGGTGGACTCAGGGTGTTAAGGGCTGCTCACACCAGGATTACAGGGAGACAACCTCCACAGTAACCCCTGGGAGAACTTTCTTGCACCCAGTGATTTTTAATGCCAACCTTGCTGCAGTAACCACATCTTTAAGCACCATCCATCAGGCCTTCAGCTCAAACACTTGTTTGGCTGAAAAGGGTTTTAGAGCCACTCTTTTGTCACAGTGCTGAGAGGTCTTCTGTGTAATTTGTTCCCCTCAGCAAACAGAATGAAAACATTTTTAAAATGATGCCAGAATCCGATCCCTCCTCCCGTGATTCAATCCACAGCTAGCAGAGAACAAAGCCTCACAAGGAAGGGGCTCTCCACTAAGTAACCCTTGATAAGAGATGTGAAAGCACCATTCCATTTGGACACTGGGCTGGACAGCGCTCACAACTGGCCTTTTTCCCTGAGCCAGGATGTGGAGAGTTTAGTTCAAGCATTGGCTTAAAGAAAAAGGCCATGAACGCATACAGTTGAGAGAGCAGTAAAAGGTAGTTGTGAAGCAGTTCCAAAAGCAGTTCCCAGGCTGATTTCTATAAAAAATTAGACTTTCTCAGGCATGACTTTATAAACAATAAGGTTCTCAGACAGTCTTCCCATAATAAGCAAAACACCCTCTCTGGGAAAAGATGGCACCCTGGGAACAGATATGGAAGTTTTGGGAACCTTTCATATCACAGTGGGAACACTGGTTTTGTTTTTAATAAACAATTATAGGCATTGTAAAACAAAAGGAGTGGTTAGAATTTTCTCTGTTAGCCTATCGTGAACCTGGATTTTGGAATATGCATGAAGTTAATTAGCACTGTTATTTAAAGTGACTGGTCAATCAATAAATCGGAGTTTGATGCATTAAAGGATGGTCGTTTCCCCTTCACTTCAATAAATGGTGACACCCAGATGTGATAGCAAACACCACGAGGATCGCGAACACCACAGGGATTGCGAACACCACGGGAAGTGAGGACTGGTTCGGGTTCCAAAGCAGCCGGAACGGCAAATAGGCGCGAAGAAAAAAGCGGAGGAAAACCCGCCGAGACGCGCCGTGCCCTGGGCGACTGTATAGACGGGCCTGGCTGCAAAGTGCGCACTTATATAGGTATGGAAAGGCAAGCCCCATATGAACTTTTTATTACTTTCTTGCAAAAAAGGCAAATTAAGGGAATAGACTTACAGAAAGAATTACCGGGTGTTTTGGCTTATGGTCTGGAAAGGGGAATCTTTGTAGATCCCCACACGGTTCACGAATTGTCGGAATGGCATAAATTTGGTGATATATTATGGCAGGCTACGTTAGACAATGATAAAACTGCTAAAAAGTGGGGTAAATTATGGCGGGTCGTTAATACCGAACTGTTGCAGTTTCAGGCTGAAAAAAGGGCTACCCACCAGGCTACTGCCGCTCATGATCGTAACAAAGAGTACGATGAAGACAGGGAGTTTGATAAGGAGTCGGGAACTCCTCTCGGCCCCGCTACGAGGACGGTTTTATTACCAGCCTCACCACCTCCCTCGGCGAGTCAGGCTGCGAGCCCGACTGCGAGCCAGGTTGCGAGTCAGGCTGTGAGTCAGGCTGCGAGCCAGGCTGCGAGCCAGGCTACAAGCCAGGCTCCATAGAGCGCTGTATTACCTGCTTCGCCGCCTCCCTTAACGAGCCAGCCCCCCTTAACGAGCCAAGCTCTGCAGGGTGCTTTATTGCCCGCTTTGCCGCAGGCTACACAGAGCACCTCTGAGTCTCCCGTATCTGCTGTATCGCAGCAGCCGGGGCCACAAACGCATACTCCGTTCCCGAAAAGCAATCAGTCGATCCCTGGGGCGGATGACCTAGCGGCGACGATTGCGAAGGATAGACGAGATGCGTGGGCTGCCCTGGCCAAAGATGCCATGGAAAAGGGAGATCAAGAGCTGATAAGCAAGGCTAGCGAGCTGGCTTGTCCGGTTGTTTTCACTGCTCAGGCCGGGGGGGCATACAGGCGACAATCACTGCTCTTGACTGGAAAATGTTATCTCAATTGCGAGCTACTGTTAGTCAGTTTGGCTTTAAAAGCGAACCAGCCAAACAAATGCTCGACTATATTTTTGACACCAGCATCCTTCTCGTTAATGATTGTCGTGGCATTGTTAAATTAATCTTTACCCAACATCAACAATTGCTGTTTAATGCTCATTGGCAAGCGCTCATTAGCGAGTGTGTGACAGTACAAAGGCAGCAGGGTGACCCCCTCCATGGCGTCACTGTTAATGAGCTTATGGGTCTGGGACCTTTCTTTCGTACTGAGGCACAAGCCTTAATAGGCCAGGAGAAGTGCCGGGAGGCAATGAGGTTAGTCAGACTCGTGATGGAAAGGGTAAAGGAACCAGAAGGGATACCTGTATATATAGGAATCAAGCAAGGCAGAAAGGAATCATTTGGCTCTTTTATTGATAAGGTTGCTGCAGCAACTGAAAGAGCTGAGGTGCCAAAATATCTTAGGGGGGTATTACTCAAGGAATGTGCTCTCCAAAATTGTAATTCTACTACTAGGAGAGTACTTAACACCCTAGGTACCAATTGGACTATAGAAGAGGCATTAGAGAGGATGGCCCTCTAAGGCCACAGAACAGCAGGCTTTTGTGGTAGATGTGATGAAACAGTCAGGAATAGGCTTGCAAGAGCAGGCAAAATCCTCTCAGAGTCAGGTATTAGCCGCTCTTGCACCTCTCCAAGCATCAGCTGCATTTGCAACACCAAATAATTGGGGCCAAAAATGCCGCTCAGACAACCAGACACCAACAGAAGTCATTGCTGCAGCATCGGCACCCTCTCCTGTCTCCAACCCGACACCACAGAGAGCCGCCGCGGGGGGAGCGGGACCGCCGCAGAGGGAATGATCCGCAGCGCGGAGCGGGGGGGGGCCCATCCGCTCCGGCACAAGCGGCGACCAGAGTGCTTTTCCAGCGCCAGAACTTGTTTCTCCGCCCCGCAGCTGGCAAAGACCCTCGGTTTTGGACCTAACAGCCTAATGGATGTGACCCTTTGTCAACAAGGGAGGGGATCCCTGCTGAAATTGAGAAACCAGTGATGGTAAACAAGTGAAGTTAAAGGAACTTTTGTTCTTCCTGGCAGAGACTGTGAAACAGGAATCAGCGTAAATGAATGTGGGAGTCAAATTTCGGCCGATTTGGCTCGGCATTGGTTATGCTGTCAGAATCACCTGCATTGACATAGACTTTAACATCAGAAGCCCGGATGGCTCAGTCGGTGGAACATCAAACTCTAAAATTATATTTTGAAAAATTTAAAAATGTTAAGATGTGTTGGACTGATTGTATGAGTGAGATGTTGTGAGTGTGCTTTTTGATATAGAAATGCTATAGCAAACACGTGAAGAAAGTTATTTTGGCTTAATATTTTGGAATCAGGCCTGTAAGTAAGTTATAGTAAATGCTATATATTATTCCTATGGTAAGTTTATCTGTTGTTAAGTGGTTTAAGTTAAATTATCTATTGAGTGCCGTTAAATGCTAAATACTATTAAGGTTAAGTTTATTAAATTTATTTTCTGTTAAGTTCAAGGTCTGTTAAGTTTAAATTGTATTTGGGTTTAAGTTATGTAGGATTTGAATCCAGTTAAGTTCTGTTGATTTGAAAATAAGTCTGCTAAGTTAAGTATTTTAAGTGCTTCAAGTGCATACTACTTTCTCACCACTCCAAATCAACAAAGGACTGAGAATCACCCAGCTGATGCCATTTGAGCCAAATGACTAAAGGATTACAGACTGTAAAACTGATTTTGAACTTTTCTGGGAAACCCAAGAAAAGGGTGGATGTGAAAATCTCAAGGACCGTCTGGAGAAGAAGCTGCTCCTGATCCTGCGACCACTACTGCTACAACTGAAGGGACACTCGAAAGCAATTGACAGGGCCATAACATGCCGTTGCCAGATGACCAGGGAACTGATTGACATTATTGAATCATTATCATCTTTCCATATAAAAGGACCGGCAAAAGAGAACTGCCTTGAATGTCACAGCCCAAATTGTGCTGCTTGGGTTGCACTGTGTTGTGGGGGTTGTGATAAGACCTTTTGGGTGGATCAGTTGTCACTTTTTCATTTATGGTGTAACACCTGTAATTATAGACATACCTGGGAACATAATTGGGAGTGGGCACTGCAGAATGAAAAAGGGCTAAACACTGCCTCAGCTTTAGATCTTTATGAATCGTATGAGCAGAAAATCTTGGTTTATTATCGGTGGGAGGTACAGTGCATTTTGAAAAGGGTTAAAGCTCAAAGTACATCATATATAGCCTCTGTAAGGTGTAGAAAACTGGTGCCTTTAACACAACATTCTGTTGTAGGGCCTATAAAAGGAGATCCCAATCAGGCATTAGCTAACTGCATTAGAAGGTTGCAAAGGTGTGGTCTTCAAGTACCGGGAACAGTAAGGTTAAAAACTGATAAGAAAAAGAAGGTCAAAGTAAAAACAGAAAAATGAGGTTCATTTTTGTTATATTGCTAGTTGTAGTAGTAGCTGAAGAATTAAGGGTAATACAGTTTAATCAACCTAGAGATAATGTATGGATAACACTTGCTAGACAGATTAATCAGTCATTGCTTTGTCTCAGCATTGGAGGAGTTACTAACCCTTTTCGAACATGTTTGGTAGGGCTTCCAGTATGGTCTCCTCAAGAATTCTGCAGTCTTATTAATAATCGTGCCTTATGTATGCGCAATATGGTAAATATTAAGTTGCCTGCACAAAAAGGGTATACTGCCAGTCAGAGTGACGGCTATCACCAATGCCTGTTAATTCAATCACTTAGTACTCCTTTGCATTCCCCACCTGAGGAGTCAGTTCTTTTTGGAAGTGCAAATGCTAGCGTGACCAGCCCTTCCAACGGTGGGTGGTTTAGCTGTGATTACTCTAATTCTCAAAAGATGAATCAACATAAACAGACATGGGCTACTCTGGATTCATCTCTAAGCCCAGACATAGTGTCCAAACAGCTTTATAACCAATGTAAAGGCTCTAGTATCATGACACCTAAGAAATTACCTACAGGGATATTTCTAATTTGCGGAGATAGAGCCTGGAATGGAATACCAGCCCAACCTCAGGGTGGACCTTGTTATTCGGCCAAGTTATCATTATTCCACCCTAATATATCTGTGTTAATGCAACTAAGTCATAATACAAGCAGGCAAAGGCGCAGCTTACATGATTTAGACTGTAGTCAAATGGTTTCAGCTCTCCTACCATGGGGTGCTGCAAGCAAAGCAATGACTTTAGCAAAGCAAATAGGGTGTTGGGCTGTCATGGGTTGACAACCTTTATCCCAATATCATGTGTTGTGTCTGGCAGCTGTGCCTTTTCCCTCTTCCCCCCCCCAGCCGTCTTGCTGCGGCGGGGTGGGGAAGAGAGGAGGGAGTGTTTGACCAGGCCTTTTTTGCTTTTGGCTTTTGGCTGTTTGGCTTGGCTAGCCGCTTGCTTTCTTGCTTTCTGCTTTTTGCACTGTTTCTTTTTTTTCCTTTTCTTTTGTTCCCTCTTTCTTACCCTCCCCTGAAGATACTGGACCGGCTCCGGACCTGACCTGGACGTCCAGGACACCTGGAGCTTGTGAGAGAAGCTCAGCGCCCTTCACAACACAGTCTGTTTTCTTTTCTTTTCTTCTGTTGGGGAGTGTTCTTTTGTTACTTGTAAATAAATAGGTTTTGTTTTCCACTTTGCTCCTCTGAGAAATTCCTTCCCAAACCCGGTGTTGGGGGAGGGGTGGTTGGAGGTTTGTTTTGTTTTGGGGGGCTCCCTTTTGAAGATTTCCCCTAATTTGTCCTAAACCAGGATATGGTCTAAGGGTGAATTAAATAAGACATCACAGATATTAGATATGTTAACTGCATATGTATAGAATGTTAATCGCGCTGTTTTACAAAATAGAGCTGCCATAGATTTTTTACTACTAGCACAAAGCCATGGGTGTGAAGAGTTTGAAGGGATGTGTTGCATGAATTTATCTGATCATTCTGTATCTATTCATGCTAAGATAAAAGAGCTACAGCTAGGGCTTAACAGCCTTAAGGAAGAAGAAGTATTGGGAATTGATGAGTGGCTTAAAAGTTTAGGATTGGGACCATGGCTAAGAAACCTTGTAATATATGCTATAGGGATATTAGGTGTACTCTTATTGCTTTTATTTATCTTAGCTTGTTTCTGTAGCTGTATTCAAAAAATGGTTAGTAGGATGATAGAGAAAACGTGGCAAACTAACCTCCTTTCTCAAAAAGAAAAAGATGGGGGAAATGTTGGGAGTTTAGTTCAAGCATGGCTTAAAGAAAAAGGCCATGAAGATATACAATTGAGAGAAAAGTAAAAGCTAGTTGCAAAGCAGTTCCCAGCCTGATTTCTATAAACAATTAGACTTTCTCAGGCATCATTTTATAAACAATAAGGTTCTCAGGCAGTCTTCCCATAATAAGCAAAACACCCTCTCTGGGAAAAGATGGCACCCTGGGAACAGATATGGAAGTTTTGGGAACCTCTCATATCACAGTGGGAACACTGGTTTTGTTTTGTGTAAACAATTATCGGTATTGTAAAACAAAAGGAGTGGTTAGAGTTTTCTCTGTTAGCCTATCATGAACGTGGATTTTGGAATATGCATGAAGTTCGTTAACACTGTTATTTAAAGTGACTGATCGATCAATAAACCTCAGTTCAATGCATTAAAGGATGGTCGTTCTCCCTTCATCTCAACATGAGACCTAGGGGTGGATCTAACCATGGACAGTATTTCTCAGGTTATCCATGACTGTGAGATGTGTGCTGCCATCAAGCAGGCCAAGCGAGTGAAGCCCCTGTGGTACGGTGGGTGGTGGTGCAAGTAAAAGTATGGGGAGGCCTGGAAGATTGACTGCAAAACACTGCCCCAGACACGCCAGGGCAAGACCTACGTGCTGACCATGGTGGAAGCCACCACTGGATGGTTGGAAACCTACTCTGTGTCTCATGCTACGGCCCAGAACACCATCCTGGGCCTTGAAAAGCAAGTTCTGTGGAGACATGGTACCCCTGAGAGGACTGAATCAGACCACAGGACCCATTTCAAGAACAGCCTTATCAACACCTGGGCTAGGGAACATGGCACTGAGTGGGTGTACCATATCCCCTACCATGCACCAGCTGCAGGAAAAGTGGAGAGGTACAACAGACTGTTGAAAACCACATTGAAAGCATTAGGTGGGGGATCTTTTAAGAACTGGGAGCAGCATCTGGCAAAAGCCACCTGGGTAGTTAACACCCGAGGCTCTACTAACCGAGTGGGCCCTGCCCAATCTGAGCCTTTGCAGAGAGTAGATGGAGACAAAGTCCCAGTGGTACATGTCAGAGGTTTATTAGAGAAGACAGTTTGGATTAATCCTGCCTCAAATACAGACAAACCCATTCGTGGGGTTGCTTTTGCTCAGAGACCAGGTTGCACATGGTGGATAATGCAAAAAGATGGAAGAACACGATGTGTACCTCAGGGATATCTGATTGTTGGATAAAACCTGTGTAAATATTACTGTTTGCTGAATGTTATTACCATTGTCCGTGTATAGCTGTATAATGGATGTATCATGTATGTACTTGTAGAGTTAGAATTTATATTAGTTTTAGTAGTAAGCAGAAGATATGGGGATAAGGGGTGGAATGTCCTGGGTTGACTATATGATGCTTTTATCCCCAATCGTCTCATTCTGTTCATGTTGAATAATAAGTTTTGTACCTTTAAGAGTGTTCCAGAGAGTGAAGGAGGGGAGAGAAGAAGCGCGCAGTTTGTTTTCAGACACTGCACTTCACATCCACATTCCTGCTCCTGGACTGTGTTGTCTGTGGATGGACAGACAGCAGGACAGAGCTCTTCCTTTGCTTTTTAGTTAGTGTTAGCTAGCTGAGGCAAAGAAGTTCCCTGTACTGTTTTTTTTCCTTTTTTTTTGGACCTCTTGAAACTGCTCTGGACTGAACACCCAGGAGAGCACCGGCAGCTGCAGCTGTGGCCCACCGGGCCGGGCCTGGCCTGTGACAATTCCAGCACTGGAGGGACTGATCAGAGACTGAGTGAGACGAGCTACAACCCGGGGTTTTCTCAGTTTGTCATCTCTTTTAGAGTGGCAAGGGGTCTCATTGTTTGATATTGTGTTGGTTTTATTGTTTAATAAACCGTTTTTTCTACCTTTCTCCAAGGAGGTATTTTTTCCCTCCCAGACCAGTTGGGGGGAAGGGCCGATTTGGTCTGCTTTTCCCACCAGAGTCCTTTGGGGTATTTTCCCCCAAATTTGATCTAAACCTGGACACCAGCCCCATTCTCTGCCCTCCTCCTCTTCCTTGTCCGCCCCCTCCTCCTGTGCCCGCCGCCGGCCCCGCTGCTCACCGGGCCGCCGTCCGAGAGCACTGTGGCCAGGAAGACGCTGCTGAAGCCGCTGCGCCCCAGCAGCGAGCCCAGCCTGTCCCGCTCCTTCAGGCCTTGCTGCGCCTTCCCTGACGGCGGGACGCGGCTGTCAGCACTCGGCCCGGGGCCAGCAACGCCCCCGAGCACCCCTCAAGCGCCCCGGGCTGGCCATGCCCAGGCGTTCGCTCCTGGGAACGGGACAGCGGCGGCTCGGGGCCGGCAGCTGCGCTGCCGAGCGGAGGAGCTCGGGCCGGGCAAGCTGCACTGGAGGCGGCGGGAGCGGCTGCGCTGCGTGTGTCCTCTGCGAGCCCCGGCAGGAGCCAGGAACGGGGCTGGCAATGGGGCCGGGGCTGGGCTCGGGCCAGGCGGAGCCAAAGGGAGGCGATGCCACCCCAGCCCCAGGCACTGATGCCCGCCCAGCAGCGCCACCTCTAGCACGGCCAGAGCCAGCCGGAGGCGAGACTGTGGCGGGACGCCCGGGGCCGGGCACGAGGCAGCCCCGCCCGGGGCTGCGGGTGGGCCGGGGCCATGGCCCGGCCGGGCATGGGGAGAGAGAGACTGGGAGAGGAGGAGACACCAGGAAAGGGAGACCGAGACAGGTGCGGGACTGAGGGAGAGGGAGGGCAGAAGCGAGAGGGAGTCACCAAAGTCGCTGCTTTCGCTGCCGCTGGTGCCACTGCAACTGAAGCACCTGGGCCGTTTGTCCCCATGTCCGTTTGTCCGTTGTCCGCTCGCCCCCGGGCCGAGCCCCGCGCTCCCCGGGGGCAGCCCCTGAGCCTGTCCAAACACGGGAACTTTGCCGTGTTCAGCCAAGACCCAGAATCTGGACTCTGGGCAGTGGCACAGGAATCCCCTTGGTCACTGCATTGTCCCTACTGAGGGTCAAACACTATTGGAGCCCATTTCCTGAATGCAGAATTTGTACCTGACCCATGCACTGCATTTACCTCTCCAGGATTACTTTCCAAGAAAAAAAAAAGAGCAGGGGAAGGCAAACTGTGTATAGCTCATGGAATTTTAGTGTCTAAAACATGCCAAGTCATGGATCTTAGAGGTGAAATCCATTTGGAATTCATGGGATGGAGAAGCAGTGCAAAGGGGAGCATGAAACTAAATAGAGTAAAACATCTCAGATTGTTTCTTTCTGTTTTCATTTCATTTCCTAAAAGCTGTTTCAGTTCTTCCAGAATCTTGTCCACAGTCCTGTTTGCTCTTTCCAACAACATTTCCTGGAGAACGAGGTGCAGCTTCTGTCACAAGATGTGCCACCAACTGCAGCTTCTCATGGCTTTCCACACCATGTGTGCAGCACGACTCTTGCAGCAAAGCAGGACAAATGTTTGAAGAACTTTACAGCTTGTTCTTTCTTTTCCTTGTGGGCTGGGCACTTGTGCCATTGGTAAGGTTTTCATTGTTCCTGTTCTACACTAAGAAAACATGACTGGCTACCAGGAATTGTTAGGGAATGCAAGCCTGACTGAATCCAGAGAAAGAATCTCCAGAGCCTGCAGCCAGAAAAAGACAGCAGTGGGATAATCATTCCAACATCCCCATGGACATTTTGAAAATGATCTAGAAGATGAAAATGGGCTGACAGAGAGAATTTGTTTCAGTGTTCAGTTCAGATGTTGCTACATCTCATGCATTGATATAAATCAAGAGTACAATCTGTTCATGAAGGGCACCAGAACAAGCTGGACCTCTCAGGAGATGACTGAAAGAATGTGAAAAGGAGAAATGCAGGGAATGACTTAGTGAGCTTTGCCTGTACAAAGGATCATTTTTCCTAATAATTTCCAATCCATTCCGTCTGCTTTTGTCCTTCTTAACAAGGCCATTTTCATCCCAGATTCTGCATGAAATGGGAAAGCTGAGATTGTGGAAGTTCCTGAAAGATGCCCTGTTCCTCTGCAGGGACACTGAGGCTGAGGCAGGAGCCTGAGCCCTCTCTGGGGCCACCACCCCCGAGCTGGAATTTGTGCCGTGCTGGGAGAGGAGGAGGAGGGGGAGAGCGCTGGTGCTGTGTGGCAGGAGCAGGAGGTTTGGGCCGCAGGACATTCTGTCTGCGCCGCTGCCCCGCAATGGGCGGCCATGCCCAAGGCTCTGGGCCTGGGCCCGCGTGTGCTGAGCTCCTGACACTGCAGGAGCTCCCTGGGCTGGGCTCAGCTTCCCACTGGGCCTGGGCAGCAGGCTGGGCTCCAGCTGGGATCAGCAGCAGCTGGAAATACCTCTGCATATCTCCATTTGCTGCTGCTGCTGCTCGGGAGAAACAATGGATGGAGTCAAGAGGTTCTGCGTTCTCTTTCTCCTGGTGGATTTTTTCATTTGATTTGACTCTCAAGAGGCAATTTCTGTGATGGCCTCTGTCAGTTGATTCTATTTCAGCAGCAGCAACAGGGCTGTGTTTGAGCACTGCAAATGTCACCTGTGTGGCTGCTTTATTCTCCTTGACTCTGTGCTCAGGGATTTGTGAGAATTTCAAGATCTGCTAAGCATGATGCCTGGGACCAAAAGCTTGAGTTCACCTATTGCCAGCCAGGGGCTATGTACAAATCACCAACAGGATGGGACTGCTGAGGAACGTGTCTGGAGCTGTTTATTTTCCAGCATCAGTCTCATTACATGGGTATGACAATGGGAAGATGCCAGCAGCTCGTGTCCTCGGCAGCAGACAAAGAACTTAATGTTACAACTTACTTTAAAAGTTTTTTGACCAATCACACAATGAAAAAGCATATTGACAGTAGTTCTATGCAACCACTATAAGCACAGGTTCCTTTGGTTAAAACAATGCTTGCTTGTTTTGAATACAATACCTGCTTGTGAGCCTTTAATCCCAACGCACAGAGCTCCATTATTAAGCTTAGAACTTCCTAATATCCCTGGGCTTAGGGATTTATTCTAGACAAGCGTTAATACACCAACCGTTGTTCTATTTGTCCTTACTTCTAATATAACTTTTCTGCTGACAAATCTCATGGCTACCGCTTAGCTCTAATCACAGTCCTGCTGGCTCTGAGGCCTGCCTTTTGCAGCTTTCCCAAAACCCTCTAATTTTATGGATTCCCACATTCACCATTACAAAACTGATCAAAAAAGGCAATTGCAGTTCTACAGATAAATTTAAAGTGGCAAGCAGAAGAGTGGCAAAAGCAGCCAGGATCTCCAATTCCCAAGGCAAAGGCAACAGCAGTCTCCTGCTGTCAGCTCAGGGTGAGTGAAACAGTGCTGAAAACAGTGCTGGAACCCAATCCTTTCTTTCTCTGAGAGTTTGCTGAAGGCAGCACAGGCGAGCCCTGAGCAGTCAGGGCTGTGTGTGGGTGATGGCTGCTCTAATCCAGAATTGAACTGGAAAAAGCCCTTGGGAGCCGAGGCAGGAGCAGGCAGGAAGGGGCCGGCGCTGCTGCTGCTCCTGGCCGGGAGCCCCGGCTGGGCCGGGCCGGCGCCCCCTGCGCTGCGGCTGCTGCTGCTGCCAGAGCCGGGCGGGACTCGGGGACAGGGAACGGACACGGGGGGACAGCAAAGGCCTGGCGGCTGCAGGGATGGTCACGCTGGGGCCAGCGCCAGCACAGAGCTTCAGCCTGCAGTTAACCCTGAGGGAAACGCTGGGGAAAGGCTCCATTTCAGCCTTGCTTTACTCGTGGCTGTGAAGGGTCCAAAATAAAAGGAGAACAAGCTGGGCCCGACCCCTTCTCCTTTGGGAGGAGCCCCAGGCCTGGGGCTGTGAGGGGCCATGATGGAACCGTGAGGGGTTGTAAGCGGCTATGAGGAAATTTGACTGGCCATGGGGTTCTCTGAGAAGCCATGAAAGGCTGTTGGGGACCTTGAGGGGGAGAAGGCTCTCTGAGAGGCTGGGGGAGGCCAGGCACCTCATGGAACAAAGGATTCATTATGACACTGTGGAGACAAAGAGACTGTTGTTTGCAGTATGGAAACTTATGGAGTCAAAAGTCCATAGTGACATTCTGGGGCCTCATGGAACCATGGAGACCATTATGACACTTCAGGACCCTCTGGAACCAAGGGGCCATCGTGACACTGCAGGGCCGTGTTTAACCAAGGGGTCATTGTAGCACGGCAGGGCCTCATGGAATCAAGGGGATTACACTGGGGCTCCATGAGACTAAAGGAACTTTCTGACTCTGTGGAACAAAAGAGACCATTGTGATACTACGAGGCTTGGTGGAACCAGGAACTCATGTAACAGTGAGGAGCCCAATGGAATCAAGGGGCCATTCCGTACTTCAGGACTTCGTGGAGCCAAGGTGCCCGTGTGACACTGCAGGACCTCATGGAATCCTGGAGACCATTATGGCACTTTGAGGCCTTGTTGAGTCTATGGGCTCTGCAAGGCCTTGTGGAGCCAAGGAACTCTTTATGACAGTGCAGAGCCTCACAATGAGACCATTCTGGCACTCTGAGTCCCCATGGCACCAAGAGGCCATTGTGCCAAAGCCATGCTCTGAGGAACCATGGGTCCATTGTGATTCTGGAGAGCCAAATAGAACCAAGGAGCCATTGTGCCATTGTGCTATTCCATGGAACGAAATAAATAATTTTGACTGAAAGGCTTCATGGAAGCAAGGGGTCATTGTGCCACTGCAGAGCCAAGGCGACCATTGTGGTATTGCTGGGCCTTGTGGAAACAAAGATCTGTTGTGATACTGTGGGGCCTCCGAGGGGCAATTGTGATGCTGCAGGGCCCCAGGGATCCAAGAACATGGAAAAGTTCTGGTTGGTTTGGCCTGACTGGTCCAGCTGAGCTTGGAATGTTGAGGGTTGCTTCTCATCTAGCCCTGGAGTTCTGTGCTTTTCTTCCTGTGGGAAAGAACTCTCCTTCTCCAGGGGTTCATGACTGAAATTGGGATTCTACCTCCATATTTGATTATATCCAAAGATTGTCCCACATGAAACCTGCCAGAATAGACAGCTCTGGATGGTCTTGGCATCTTGGGGGCCACCTCTCATCTGCCTTCAAAATGCTGAGCGGCCAAGCTCTTCTTTCCATGCAAAAAAAAATCTTTCAAGTCCAGATGTCCATAGCCAAAATTGGGAATCTGCCTCAAAAATTCTTTATATCCAAGGACAGCTCCCAGACAAAAGCTGCCAGGACTGTCTAGGTTCCCTTGGCTTCCTGAGGGCCAGCTCTCATCTGCCTTTGAAACACTGGGGCGCTGTACTTTCCTTCCAATGGAAAAGAACTGTCCTCCTTTTGCCCAGAAGCCCATTGACAAAACTGGGATTTGGCCTCCCAAACTCTGTCTACCCAAGGATTGCTCCCAGACAAATATTCCCAAGGGAAACAGGTCTGGCTGGCCTTGGCCTCCTTGGGGCTGCCTCTAATCAGCCTTTGAAACACTGGGGCTCTGCCCTTTCATTCGTGTGGAGAAGAACTGGTGCAGGTGGAGATTCTGGTGCAGGCACCCATGGCTGAAATGGAATTCCACCTCCAAAACTCCCCAAATATCCAAAGGCTCATTTCAGACAAAAGCTGCAAGGACCGACAGGTCTGGCTGGCCTTGGCCTCTGGTGACTGCCTCTAATCTGCCTTCAAAACCCTGGGGCTCTGTGGGATCCTTCCTGTAGAAAAGAACCATCCTTCTTGTGCAGGCACCCATGGCCTCAAGCACATGAGCACTGTACAGGGACAGAGGAGCTCTGTGCTCAGTGGGGTGGAGACTGAGGACAGCAGAGGAGAGCCCTGGGAGGGACTGAAGGGTGGTTTCAGAGATGGTGGATCCTTTTGACATAATAGAAAAAAGATAGAAAAAGAAAGAATTAATAAAAATGGCAGCTGGGGAGGTCCAGACTGGACAGCTGGAGAACAAAATTTCCCTCCCAGGGCAGGGCTCTGGTCCAACACCAGAAGGAGTCTGGGTCAGCCCAAGGCTTTGTGTGGGCAGGCAGAGGCAGGCAGGAGGCAGAGCTGTCAGCAAAGGAAGGGGCCAGCCAGGTGGGGTAGCCAGGGGATTAGTTTTACAACATGGCTTATGTGGTCTAAGACCTGTTCCACATTGCCAAAAGATGGCTACATCCTTGGGGATATTTAGTTGACCAACACCCCTGTCAATCACTGTAACATAAGGTGACCAGGAGAGATTGACATCAGACCTCTGTCATTAGTTTGGTTCCACTGACGGACAGAAATTTATTTATTATTGTCTTCATTTTGAAAGTAAGAGCAGTGATACTGGAGTCTTCTGTAGCAGGGGACATGGTATACCATATGGAACATGTGGACCATGGTAAAAGATGTTAAATAAATAAAGAAATAAAATACATTAAATTAAAAAATATATTTATAAATACATAAATACAAACATTCCCAGATGTTCCAGGAGAGCCTCAGC
Organism: Ammospiza caudacuta; assembly: GCF_027887145.1. NCBI lineage: Eukaryota > Metazoa > Chordata > Aves > Passeriformes > Passerellidae > Ammospiza > Ammospiza caudacuta. The sequence goes on from NC_080599.1 coordinate 5,902,791, forward strand.
CTCATGATCTGGGAAGAAAACTTATCACCATGAGTCAGCAGAGTGGCTCTCCAGATGGCTTTGCAGAATGGCTGGTATTACTGCCTAGTGTTACAGGGTTAATATTGGGGTGCAAGGAAGCAGCATTTTGAATTTCACTAGGCTTAATGTGGAATGTTAGGGGAAGAGCCAAAGAAGGAAAAGGGAGGGATCAAGGTAGTTTGGAGAGAAATAGACCTAGGAAAATAAAGGAATAATACAGTAAGTGGGGTCAGTCATGCTGACAGATGCTGACAAATGCTGATCAGTGGGCTTGTAAGGCCCTGCCTTGCACCTGGTCCCTGCACTGTTCCACAGTACCCTGTTTCGTCATTGGACTCTATGTGTGTTTTCTGACTGCTCTGCAGAGCCACTGGGATCTGGTGAAGTCAGATGAGAAACCTTTTTGCACTCTTGTCTGTGTGTATGAACATGTCTGTATGAGGTAGCTGAAAAGTTGAGTGTCCAAAAGCCAGATAAGCAGTGATCCATATGGTGTTGATAAAGGCACCCTTTGTTTTGCGGAGAAAAGAAGAAACCTCACAACTTTGTAAAAGTTGTAAAGCCTGCTATGCTTTTATTATGACGCGCGCCGGACGGAAGTCCCTCAAAAAGGCAAGCGTACCTCTGAAGACCTCGGGTCCTCTTTTATCCCCCTTCCAAATGCATATGCATACAGTTTCACAATAAGTTCATACATATTCATTCCGCGTGACATTTAGCACCAGTTCTTCTTTATCAAAGGAATTTCTAAGTCGGGGGCAAATCGACCTTGTGGTCTTTTCTGTTTTTCTTTCTCTGTCTCCTTGCTGTCTCAGCATGCGAGTTTTTCCTTCAGCTTTGGCCTCACAGACTTTTCACCTTTCTTAGACACTTCACCTAATTCAGGATGGATCTTTACTCTGTCTCATTCCCCCCTTTCTTAGGAAATAAGTAAATTCTTTTACTTAATGAAAACCTTCACGACAGTAAGTGTCTTTTAGTGCTTCACCATGTACGTTTGACAAAGATGTTAGTACAGCTATTCGTTGTAGCATTCTCCAGTTCCAAATTAACAATATAACAGAGAATCCTAAGCTTATCCCAACTAATATTAGTAAAACTACAATGGGGTGGCACAACTTATTAAAGATTCCATTTGCAGTTGGTGACCACCCAAAGATCACATCTCACCAGTGATGATCCATATTTTGTTTTATTCTTTGTAGAACTCTGGTTATCTCCTTTGTGACATGTTGGACAGTAATTAAGGTTTTCTTTCCGCTTCCTTGGATTCCTTTCAAGCCTTCCAATAGGTCTTGGTGCTTAATTAATTGTTTTACCAATGGAAGGTTCATCCCACTAGGGGTAGGTGGTAGTCTGTGATACATTGTGTAATTGGCTTAAATCAGCTGGTGGGATGTTACTGGTACCAAATACCAAAAATCACACCCAATAATCTTAACAAAATTACAAATCAGAGATTAGAATGGTTTCTACTAGACAGAATAACATCATTGCTATCAATTTGTACAGCAGCACAAGCAGTTCTCAAGCATACACCCTTTTCCAGTATATACAAGCACAGTTTTCTGGTCAGTGACTGGATGAATTTCAAAGTGACAAATACTCTGTTCAGTGTCCAAACACACATCCTGAACATTAATAGTATTGCTTTCACAAATGAATCCCATCTGTTCTCTAGCAGTGCAGGATTCCAAGTTTACTGTCTGCCACTTTCCATTCATCTTTCGTGCCCACACTCTATGTTCTGAAGGATAGAGTATTGTTTTTTCATGGTTTAATCCTAGAGCAACGATGGGATGGATAACATAAACAGTGGCATTATGTATGATAAGCACAAAGGCAGTTGCCACATTAGAAACAGGATCATAGGTGAAATTCACCATAGTCCGCCAGGATTGAAACTTCCTTTCAATATCAATTGCATTATTCCACACAATCTCTTGAATTTCAGGTGGAAAATTACCTTCACCCCTTTCCCATATGATCAGAGCTGCTGTTGCTTGTATCCATAACTGTGCTTATATACAACTGAAAGCTAAAGACACATTATCTTGAACTATACTAAGTGCTTCTACTATCAACTTGTGGTCTTGGTCCCCGGCCTTTTCATACTTCCTTACTTTGGCAGTACTTTTGAAATCTGTCACTGGCTAGTTCCTAATGCCAATAGAGATTACTATAAAGGCTGCTTCAATTTTGTTAGGCTACCTGCTGCAGTGGCCAGTTTATTCACCAGTATTTCTGAATCAATTCCATTTAAAACTCCTTATCTTGTCCCTAATATGCCAGTTAGATGTTTGGTATGGGGAACAGGAACTGCTTTCTGTCCATGACTATCCCTCCCTGCCAGAGGGATGTGCTGGGCTCACACTGCAAATTCAGACACACTTCACAAGTGTATCTGACAGAGGTTTAGGTCATATTTGAGGCAGATGTTTGTTCTGAAATGTAGAGACCTCAGGGAATCTCCTTCCCCCTCCAAAGCACCTGATTTCCCAGATGTGTGGCAAGCAGGAATGTCTCTCCTGGTCTACAAAACTTCACCCACCTTGCCCCTAGCTTCAGGTCCAAGCCTCAAGTAAATAATGAAGGGGAAGTATGGAGAGATTTATTAATAGTTGGTTAGCTGAGAAAGGCCATACTGACATAATGCCGCTGGTTAAGCTGAAGGAAGAAAGTCAGCAGTCAGCAAGCTGAAAGGAAAGGTCAGCAGTGACCTTGCTGCAACATGAGGAGAGGGAGTAGAGATTAGTCCTGAATATATCCTGAGAATATGTGAAAAGTATCAAAAGTAGAACCATAGGAATGCAGAAGTAGGCGTAGGTGCTGATATGTAACTGACCAATCCTGAGCTCAACTTTTGCAATATGTATGAAGCTCATTATTAACTGTATTTAACCTGCTGTACTGATCAATAAAATTGGGCCTGTGATGATCTAATTGATGTCCTGGTTCCCTTCCGTCGACAAATGGTGGAGAATGCGGGCAACGCCGAATCTCTGCCCTTTTTTCTCAGATTAAAAGAAAAAGGGGATTACGCCACGATCGAGGAAGTTGGGTTTGGGTCCTTGCAGCCGGGACGGTGCCAGAATTTGAAGCACCCTTGATGTTCACAACGGTGAATCAAGCCAATACGTGTCGCGGGAGCCTGGAGAGCTGCAATAGCGCGCGCTGATTAATAGGTGTGGATAGGCAAGCGGCATATGATTTATTCGCCACATATTTAGAATGGCGAGGAATAAAAGGGATAGATTTAAAAAAGGAATTACCAGGGTTATTAGCCTATGGCCATACTAATGGTATCTTTTCTAACCCACATACAGTTCATGAGCTAGCAGAGTGGAAGAAGTTTGGGGAAATACTGTGGGATACAGTGTTAGATGATGATAAGTCAGCAAAGAAATTAGGGAAGTTATGGCGGGTGGTGTATAACACGTTACTTCAGCAGGTATCTGAGAGAAAGGCAGCAGAAAGGGCGACAGAAGCTCATAAGAGGAATATAGGGTATGGTCGTGAGGATGATCCCCTGGTACCTTCTGTAACTAAGATACTTATGCCTAAGGGTCCCCAGCAAAGTGGTGTGGAGGATTTCCCTATAGGCACAGTGGAACCATCTGCACCCTTCCTGTCAGAGGGGGAGGGCGAGTCGGATGGTGGGGGTAAGAGCAAACCAGCTTTGCCTCCGCCACCAACTTCAGGCGGGTCGGACGGTGGGGGTGGGAGCAAGCCAGCTTCGCCTCCGCCGCCAGCTTTGCCTCCGCTGCTTCCCCTGAGCGAGCCGGCTCTGGTTACGGCTCCAGCGGGGGAGCCGATTCCCCCGCGCGGGCCGGCTGCAGCGGGGGGGCCGCTTCCCCCGCGCGAGCCAGCCTCTGCTTCACTGCCTTCCCCGTGCGAAAGTTCGGTGTCTGTACCGAAGCGCCAGCAGCATAGCACCCTTAAAGAGTCAGATCCCATCTCAGGGGCACACCATGGGGGGAGATGGCTAAACAGAGGAGGGAAGCTTGGGCTGCTTTGGCGAAAGAAGTAATGCAAATGGGGGATGGTGAGGCGGTGGAAATAGCTTCTAGTCTTGCATGTCCAGTCACATACACACCACAGTATGATGCACAGGGGAACCTTACGCATAATATAGCAGAATATACTCCCTTAGATTGGAAGCTGTTAACTCAGCTACGTTCTACGGTTAGTCAGTTTGGAGTAAAAAGTGAACCTGTTAAGCAAATGCTAGATTATCTTTTTAATACTCAGGTTTTATGTCCTAATGATTTAAGAGGAATAGTTCGGTTGATATTCACTCAGCATCAGCAGTTATTGTTTAACACACATTGGCACGCGTTGGTAAATGAGTCGGTTGCTGTACAACGAGCCCAGGGAGACCCATTACATGGAGTAACAGTAGAGGAGCTGATGGGCTTAGGGGAATTTTTGCGTACAGAGGCACAGATGATATCGGGAGCAGATAAACTTAGAGTCTATGTGGTTAGTGCGTGCTGCCATAGATATGGTTAAAGAGCCAGGAGGGCTACCGGCTTATATGGGCATTAAACAAGGTAGAGAAGAATCATTTGGAAATTTTATCGATAGAGCAGCTACTGCTATAGATCGGGCTGGTGTTGCAGGGCGCTATTGAAGTAGTGTGCTTTGCAAAATAGCAATCCAGCAACACAAGGAGTGTTAGCTACTTTAGGGGCAAATTGGACTATTGAGGAAGCATTAGAGCGAATGGCATTAATGCCAACAGCTTCACAGGCATTTATAGTAGAAGCCTTAAAGGAATTAGGATTAGGGTTACAAAAGCAAGCAGAGTCCACTCAGAGTCAGGTGTTAGCTGCTCTTGCTCCTCTCCGAAGCGGCTCACTGGCATTCACGCAAGGAGGTTCAAAACCATTCATCAAGTGTTACCGATGCAGCAATGAGGGACAGACACAAGTTGCCGCCGTAACATCGGAGACACCAGCTGCTGCCGTAACATCGCTGCCACCTCCTGTCTGCAACCAGCAACAACAGGGAGCCTTGGCTTGGACTTAGCAGCAGCAGTAGACATCACACTAATGACGAACCGGCCTGAGAGGATACCCACTGGAGTAAAGGGTCCTCTTATATTATATGGACAAACATGTGGAGCATTATTGCTGGGACGTTCCTCCACAACCATGTTGGGATTATTTGTTCTGACTGGTGTTATTGATGCGGATTATAAAGGGGAAATACAAATCATGGTTTACACCCTTTATCCTCCGATTAAAATTACAAAAGGACAACGCATCGCACAATTGGTACCACTATCACAAATGACATCGGGAATACAATCATTTACTGGTCAAACACGGAATGAAAAAGGTTTTGGCTCTACTGGTGTTACACTTTTGACTGTGGATTTACAAAAGAGACCAAAGCAAAAAGTTGAAATTACTTATGGGCATCAAAGCATAACCCTTTATGGATTATTGGATACAGGAGCAGATACCAGCATCATTTCTCCAGAAGCGTGGCCACAACATTGGCCTCCATTTCCATCATCAAACACAAGCATGTTTGGCTAAGGTTTTGTATGTGATTAATCATTTATGCATTTTTGGGGAAGACGATACCTCTCCTGCAATGAAACATCATCTGAGGTCAGATCAGGAAAATACTAAGGAAACAGAGGTCTGGGTTAAGTATAAGAACCCGAGTACAGGATTATGGGAAAAACCTGCAAAAGTATTATATTGGGGTCGGGGGTATCTTTGTGTTTCCTCACCTACAGGGCCTTTGTGGGTGCCTGCTAAGTGGACTAAACCTGTTTTTGATGCAGCCTTTGGTGGATCGCCTTACGGAGGAGGACAGGGAGTGACTGGTGAAGAAACTGCTTCTAGTCCTACAACCACTACTGTTACAATTGAAGGGGTACTCGGAAGCGTTGGACAGAGCACTGACACGTCACTATCGGACAGCCCAGGAGTTGATTGGTTTTATTGACTCATTATCAACTTTTCGCTTAACAAATCCAGCAAAAGAACATTGTCTTGACTGTCACAATCCACATTGTGCTGCCTGGATAGCTCTACGTTGTGGGGGTTGTGAAAGAACTTTTTGGATACAACAATCATTATTGTGGGATTTGTGGTGTCACACTTGTGAGCACGAGCACACGTGGGGCAAAAGTTGGCAAGATGAATTAAGGAGACAAACAGGGCAAAACGCATATATAGCTTTAAATCTTTATGAGTCTCCTGAACAGAAAATTCTTGCTTATTATCGATGGGAGGTACAATGTATTGTGAATAGAATTAGGGTTCAAAGTAAATCACGTATAGTTTCTATAAGGTGTAGGAAATTAGTGCCTTTAACACAGCATTCAATTGTAGGACCCTTCAAAGGAGATCCTGATAGGGCATTAGATTGCTGCATTGACAAGTTGCAAAAATTGAGTTTGCAAGTGGCAGGACCAGTAAAATCAGGAGCAGCAAGATTGAAGACAGATAAGAAAAAGAAGGTAAAAAGGGAACGGTCTCATTTGAATAAGGGTATCAGTGATTGCTAATTAATTTTCTATGATTAGAACAATTTTACAGTTATGGGACCCTCGGGAGGATATAGTTGTTGAGGAGGATAACGAACAAGAACTACGATTACGAAATAAAATACACCTTGTATTAAAGAAAGAGCTTGAACTATTAGCCTCATATAGTAAAAAAGCTGAAGAGGCTTTGCGATCACCACCATTGAATTGGTTGCTTTGGATTGAAGAACCAGACTTTTATACTGGTCCTTACTTACATTCACTTCCTTGTTATGTTTGCAAAAAGGATAAAGATAAGTGCTATGCATGGGTAGCTTTGCATTGTGCAGATTGTAATCAGGTTTATTGGTATTCACAGAGGTCATTGGGATATTTATGGTGTGCACCTTGTTCTGGAAGGTGGATTCGAAATTTTTTCTGGGTTAGAGCTCTTGAACAAAGTACTGGCCTGCCAGGACGGACAGGATTACAGCTTTTTGAGAGTGCAGAACAAGTGGTTATAGCATATCTTAGGTGGAAGTTGCAGGAAAACCTTAGAATATTTGAAATTAATAAAGCCTCACGCATCATAGCAGCTCGCTGTAAAGCTGAATTGCCTTCAAACTTATCTCATGCTATACTTGTGAGCAAGGATGCTGATTTAGATTTAGATCAGTATATTCAAAAATTGACTCAGCCTTACAATAGACAATCTAGCAAACCAGGGAAAAGACAACGAAGAAAGGAAAAACAAAGCAAGCAGAAGGAAAGAAAGGAGAAGCAAAGAAAGCAGAAAGAAAAATGAGGTTTGTTCTTGTTATACTACTCAATGCTGTAGCAAGTGAAGCAGTTGGAATAACACACTTTAGTCAACCAAGGGAAAATTTATGGGTGACACTTGCTAATCAAACTAACCAATCATCGTTTTGTCTTAGTCTTGGAGGAGTCACTAACCCATTTCGAACATGCCTGGTGGGACTTTCGGTGTGGTCTCCTGGAGAATTTTGCAGTTTGATAAACAATCAAACCTTATGTATGTCTAACATGTCAAACATCACATTGCCAGTACAACAAGGGTATACTGCAGGTCAGAGTGATGGCTATCGTCAATGCTTACTAATCCAATCACTTAACACCTCTTTGCATTCTCCTCCTGAGGAATTGGATCTTTTTGGAAGTACTAACGCCAGTATATCTAACACTACAGATGGCGGATGGTTTAGCTTCAAATTTTCGGGTGCTCAGAATTTAAACCAACCTAAAGAAACATGGGCCACCTTAGATTCATTCCTGCATGTGAGTGAATTCTCTCCACAGCATTACAGTCAATGTAACGGCACAAATATCACAGCACCAATGAAATTACCCACAGGAATATTTTTGATTTGTGGAGACAGGGCGTGGAATGGTATACCAGCTAAACCACAGGATGGACCCTGTTTTTTGGGAAAATTGTCACTGTTTCACCCTAATGTGTCCTTGCTAATGCAGCTGAGTCAAAATTCAAACAGGAAAAAACGTAGCATACATGACTTAGACTGCAGCCAGATAGGAGATCCACGGTTTTGGGGCCATAGGTGGTGGTTTCAACTATCTTGCCAGGAGGATCTGCCAATAAAGTCATGAATTTAGCAAAACAATTAGGATGCTGGGCAAGGGATGAGCTGAACAAGACATCACAAATTCTAGACATGCTAACTGCAGATGTGCAAAGTGTTAACCATGCTGTTTTGCAGAATAGAGCTGCTGTAGATTTTTTGCTCTTAGCACAAGGGCATGGATGTGAAGAGTTCGAGGGAATGTGTTGCATGAATCTGTCTGATCATTCGGTGTCCATTCACACTAAGATAAAAGAATTACAACAGGGACTTCACAAACTTAAGGAAGAAGACGGTTTGGGAATTGACGAATGGCTTAAAGGCTTAGGACTTGGACCGTGGCTGAGGAACCTTGTGATCTATGCTATAGGCCTACTGGGTGTAATTTTACTGTTTTTGCTTATTTTGCCTTGTATCCTTAACTGTATCCAAAACATGGTCAGCTGAACAATAGCAAAAACATGGCAAACTAATCTCCTTGCTCAAGAAGAAAACGGGGGAAATGTGGAGAGTATTATTAATAATTGGTTAGCTGAGAAAGGCCATACTGACATAATGCCGCTGGTTAAGCTGAAGGAAGAAAGTCAGCAGTCAGCAAGCTGAAAGGAAAGGTCAGCAGTGACCTTGCTGCGACATGAGGATAGGGAGTAGAGATTATTCCTGAATATATCCTGAGAATATGTGAAAAGTATCAAAAGTAGAACCATAGGAATTCAGAAGTAGGCGTAGTTGCTGATATGTAACTGACCAATCCTGAGCTCAACTTTTGCAATATGTATGAAGCTCATTATTAACTGTATTTAACCCGCCGTACTGATCAATAAAATTGGGCCTGTGATGATCAAATTGATGTCCTGGTTCCCTTCCATCGACAGGGAAGTCTGAGAGAAGAGCCTAAATTCATTGCAGTGCCTCAGAAGAAACTAGGATCAGGTTTCTGCTACTTGAAACACTCAGCACATAAGTGATGCTCAAAATCCTACAGCCTGCTGCTGAGCTCTGAGGGGGGGTCTCTCTCTACCTCTTTTAAGCAGAATCCAACCGCCTCAGACTGGGACAATCACTGATCCAGATCTCAGTAGGAAAAGGGATAGCTATAAGTAAAGAAAATCACCTTCCTTGCTTGGGTTAATTTACCACCTGCAGTTCAGCACCCTTTACCAGCCATTGCCTGAGTGTTCAGCCAACCAGCTTGGAAAATGACCTAAGGAAACTGATTTCTTGGTGTTCCTGGTTTTAGGCACCAGGAGAGCTGGTTCCTTCCTTTCTTGTTCTGCTCCTGAGATATGCCTGTTTTTATAACCATGTTGTCCAGCCCTCAAAGGAAGTTTTAAGGAAGGAGGAGCAGGCTGGTTGGATTTTTGAGATGTTAATTTGCATTATCAACTCCACACATTTGAGAGACCATTCTGGATTGAATAATAGCTGTTGTTCAGTCACATTCTTTACTATGTAAGGTTCAAGTTTGGAGTTTGGGTAGAGTCTGAACTAGTAGGGGGTGTATAAGGCCCTGCTGTGGTAAAAAGTGCAGTGTCCACTTTGAATTCAAATGAAAGTCTGATAGTAATTCGAGCTCAAAGGCAGGTAACTTCTACAGGCTATATCAAGGTGAAATTACACCAACAGTCTGATTCACTTAGGTTATCACAGACTTCTGGTGTTCATATACACCAGGGGAGGTTCAGACACTAATTACATCTGGTCTCTCATAAGCTACCCTATTGATGACCTGGCACCCTACTTTGATTTCTTCTCCTCAGATTCCTTGAAGTGTCCACAGTTCCTGTTCCTGCCATTCTTGCTCCTCACATACCTGATTCTCGTGGATTACTACAGTAGATACGTTTAAATCTTTTATCTCAGAAGGTTTTCCCATGGATCCAGTATACTGATTAAATGCCAGGGACCAAGGCCATTCAGCATTGCTTTGAATAGAGCTACTCTCAAGTTCTAAAACTTCAGTTATGATTACACACAAAACAATTCTACAAACTAAAATATGAGCTACTCTCGACCGAAATGTACTCATTTTGCCCGAGTAAGTTTTAATCTCAGTTCATTGTCTCCTGGCGTCGCTCCTCAAGGGGTTTCTGGGCCTTCTTCACCCGAGAGTGATGAATCCAGGCGTCCTGCTCCTTGATTTTGATTGCAGTAAAGGTAGTGAGAAGTACTTGCAGTGGTCTCTCCCACTGTGGTTCCGAAGTCTTCTCTGTAAGAGACTTAACATATACATCATCCCCAGGCTATCTAACTCCCTGCTCCGAGTTCCAGCCACATGTACTCTGATCTGTTTGCTTAATGCCACCATGTAGGTGAACATTCTGGACATTCCCTTTGTATTCTATATGGTCTTCTATAAGGCATTCCAAAGGGACTCAGCATTCCTTTAGCTCAAGGTTTAGTTTGAATTTGCAATAGTGCTAGTGGAAGAGCTTGGGCTAGGGTAGATTAACTTCTTGCCCCAGTCTTATTCATTCTCTCCACCTGGTCGCTTGATCGGGGGTGGTATGGGGTGTGAAGTTCCTAATCTATGCCCAGATGGCTACTAATCTGTTGCATTATTTTGGAAATGAAATGTGATTCTTTATCTGAGGATATTGTGGCTGGAACTCTGAAGCGTGGCATTATTTCTTGTAAAAATAATCTGGTCACCTCTTGAGCTTTGACAGTTCTGGTGGGGAATGTTTCTGGCCACCCTGAAAATGTTTCTATTAATACCAGTAAATACTGATACCCCCCTTTCCTTGGGAGTTCTGAAAAGTTAATTTGCCACTGCTGTACAGGCCCATGGCCTCTCCCAGTCTGACCGAGTTTTGGCCAGGGGGTATTTTGGGGTTAGTCTGGAGGCAAGGATCACGCTGTCGGCTCACCTGAGTGATAGTGGCATATAAATTCCTGACAACGATACAATTCTTTCAATCAGATGTGTGTTCTAGAAAGCCTGTGGAAATTACTACTTCAAAGTCAACACTTCATTTCAATGCACTCTGTATCACTCGCAGCCTTGGTCATTTTGAGAAAGGAGCCACACTCTATAAAAGCCTTTTAAGTAGTTAGGCTCTAGTGCATTTTCTAGTGCCCTTCCTTCAGTAGTAACCACGAAAATGGGAAGAGATTGCTAGCTCTCTTTCAATGGTAGCCCACCCCTTGCAGTTGTACGTCTCTTTTGATTAGTATTATTGTATTATGGCTTACCTTCGAGGAAAATCTGTACCTCACCCTTTGCTGCTTTCTTTGCCTCTCCATCCGCCAGCTCATTTCTTTCCTCCATTTTTAAGCTCACTCTCTGGTGTGCCTTAATATGCTTTTTCAGGTAGCTGAACTGCTTCCAGCAGCTGGATTGTCTCTTCTTTCCCTGTGAGGTCAGCAGTCCCCTCTCCTTCCAGATGGCTCCATGTGCATACCTTGAGTCTGTGTAGATGGTTATTCTCCTCCCTTTTGCCCTTTCCAGGGCACGGGTCAGGACAATTATCTCAGCCTTCTGCGCAGAGGTACCTGTTGGTAAGGGTCCAGACTCTATTACCTCTCTGCAGGTAGTCACTGTGAACTTTGCAATGTTGCCTTCCTGTCCGTGAACCAGGTCTCTGCATCATCCGGAGGAGTGTCCCTTCATTCTGGGCGGCTGGAGTAGGTAGCTTCAGTGGTCTCTAGGCAACTATGGTGTACTGCTTCTCCTTGATTCCACTGAGAAAAGAAGCTGGGTTGACAATATTAGTCACCACTATCTCTACATCATCTTGCTCTACCATGATGGCCTGGCATTTCAGAAACCTCTGTGGTGAAAGCCAGTGGCCACCCTTTACTTCCAGTACTGCGGACACTGTGTGGGACACTAGCACAGTCATTTTTGTCCCAGGGTAAACTTGCGTGCCTCTTGAATATTCAGCACAACTGCTGCTACACCTCTGAGGCAACCTGGCCATCCTTTGGCTGTTGCATCTAGTTACTTAGAGAAGTAAGCAACTGCCCTTCAGTATGGGCCCAAGTCCTGAGCCAGTATTCCCAGGGCAATTCCTTGCGTGGAAAAATAGAAAGAATGGTTTACTTACATCTGGAAGTTTCAAAGCTGGAGCTGACATGAGGGCACTCTCTAGCTGGCGAAAGGCCCGCGTGCCGTCTTTTGTCCACTGGAGATCTCAGTTTCCATTGGCAATAAGAGCATAGAGGGGTCTGGCGAACAGTCCATAATTATAAACCCACAGCTGGCACTACCCTACCATGCCTAAGAAGGTTCAGAGTTCCTTCATTGTCTGGGGTTTCAGGGTTTGGCATATGGCTTCCCTGCCTTAAAGTCTGCTGCTCAGCACTCACTTCTTACCCCAGGTAGATTACCTTCTGTTTCACTACCTGTGCCTTTTTCTTTGAGACTCTGCGTCCTTGGAGTCCTAGGAAATTCAAAAGGCTTACCGTCCAGGCTTCTCCTGCTTCCCTCATCCGAGTGGCTACTAGAAGATCGTCCACGTACTGCAACAGCCTCCTTTCCTCTTGTGAGCTTCCTGGGACTCTGGGTCTTTGCAAGCTGTTCTCCAATCGGAGTGGGGAATCTTGAAGCCTTCAGGCACACGGAGTATTTGAGCTGTGTTTGAATGCAAAAATTTTCTGGCTGGCTTCGTGGATAGGGAGGCAAAAGAAGGCATCTTTTAGGCCTAAAACAGTGAACCAGGTTAGCTCAGGTGTTAAACAAGTTAGTAAAGTATATGGATTTGCTACCACAGGGTATAAATTCTGTGTCATCTTATTAACAGCCCTTAATCCAGTTCTATCAGTTATTGGGCTGATTCCTTCCTTATCTTCCTTGTGAGGGTACTACTCAGTTCTCACTAGTTGTGTTCTTTCCTTAAGCTTGATGCTCATGGGGCAGCATCTTTCACTCTCCCTGGTACAGCAGAGGCCCATACCCTTGAAAACACTTATTTACTTATTCTAATATCTCCTTACTAATGTCTTTAATTTCAGTGTCTGTTAATGTTAAGCCTAACCTCTTTATATCATTTGCCTCCAGAGTAACCTTTCTCATTTGAGAATGTTTAGCAAATTGAGCGAATTGTACAAAAGCTTTTAGGTACACATAGTACACATGTTACTTTAAAGGTTTGCACAAGTATGCCTTCTCAGACTAGCCAGTTGTTGTTCATTCCCCACACTACAACATAAACATTCTCCACAGGTACTAAAGCTTTATTAAAACTGAATATATGACCCTTGTGTCGACAAAAATTCTTCCCTTTTGGGGAGGTCATCTTTACCCTTCCTCCCTTACTTTGGGAGGAGCCTTTAGCAAATCATATATACTCATTTTGTGAACTGTGATTGCTTTGCATTTCAGCATGATAATCCTTGCCTGATTTCATACGTTGCTGTCTTATGCTGCATGCTGAACAACATGTTTGATTTGCTTTCTCTTTGCCTTGTTTTCCTTTTTCAAGGGCCAAGACCAGAGGGCGGTCTGATCTTACAGTCTCTTTGCCATTCTGGGTGATTTCTTAAAACAAAAAGACATTTCAGCATACAAAAACTCTATCCCATTTATCCTCCTATTTTAAAACAGTACTAACAGCAATGAAGTATTATAAATCTTTTTATTTTCTGAGCTGCTCCTACTGGCAGCCTTCTCCCAGTGAGCCCCTCCCAAAAGGGGCTAATTTAGGAACCTCTTTGCTCTGGTCAGTTCTCATTATCTCTTTCTCCCTGCCCTATCTCACTTCCACTCAAACCTCTTTTCACAGACCTTCACAGTAGTTTCTCAGTTTTCCTCCCACACACACACAGCTCCAGGTGGCAGATATCAGATGTGATTCCTACACACACAAGCTCTAAGACCTTAGGTTCTGATCAGAAACCTCTAATTTGCACTCGGGGCTTGTGCCCTGACGCTTATTATAACAGCAATACCTGCGTTTCTCACAAACACTGCACTGCAATAATACTTGCACATCCAGCTTTTGCCCACAGGTCATTCCCGTGTTCCCTGGGGAGACAGGGCAGCCAGAGCTGTCCCTGTGCCCAGGGGACAGCCACTGTCACCTCATGCAGCGTGCCAGCCTCTCGATGCACCAAAGGCTCCCCGAAATTGCCCGCAAAGGCAGGCTATTCTGTTTGTTACAGAGAACTTTAAATCCCTACAGCAGATTGCTTCCAGTCCAGACTTACTGCAGTACCAGCTGAAGTCTCATAAATCTCATAAGTCTCATTAACTAATTCATCTCATTCATCTCTTCTATATAAACTCTGTTTTACAAAATATCAGTCTTTTCTAGTTCTCTTCTTGCACAATCTAATTAAGCGCTGTGCCTACTTACACTTGTTTTACTGCTTTGCAAAAAGGCTGTGCTAGTCACAGCCGAAACTCTGATATGCCCACAGACACACACACCCCCACCTCCCCTTTATCTAAAATTCACTAGAGCCAAGGCTTGAATTGCTGTGAGGGGGAGAATTCTTGGAATTCCTTTAACTCGCTTTATCGTAGTTAAGCATAAATCACCGTACTATAGTTCTCCTATGTAAAATGCTACTCTTGTTGCAAACAAAATCTTAAAATCTCCACAAACACTACTATACAATCTGAGAATCAAATTACCACAATGCAGTGGAAGAAAATCACCACACAAAATCACTGGGAAAGGGCATATTTCTCAAAGTGCTCACTTTTCTCAACACAACACAGCATACCATAATTCGGCATTTACTCACATCAATTTTCCTGGACACAATCAGAATAACAGCACACAGTCTAGAGATCAAGTCCAAACATCCAAGGCAAAGGAACTCTCTGAGCTCATACTCACGGTTAGAATGTACCAAATCTACACAAATCACTACATTTAAACACAATCACTGTCGTTCCTCCACTCGCTTCTCTGCGGGGGCACTTCTCTCCCTGCCCCCACAACCTGCTGCAGCCGGCGCCTCAGGCCTCACTCGGCTGCTTCAAACACGGGTAGTACTGACCCCCCCCCCCCCCCCGCACTGTAGGGACCTGTAGATCTACTCTCTTTTATATACCATACACTTATACACTTGCACGATTAGAAACACAGTGCACTGACCACACAATGCATTGACCATACAGCGACACAGTGCCCGGACATCACACACACACACAAACAAAACACACACGGGCTCAGCAGTTCTGCCCTATCAGAACGATGAACCCCCAACACACACATACACAGGTTCACCCAGCTCACCCCAGAGCTGCTGGCGGTTCCACTCTATCAGAACGATGAACCCCGTCTCAAATACAGCTGCTCCATCAGCTGAACCCAGACGTCTCTGGGTGGTTTACTCCCTTGCTCTCCTTTCCCTCCCCCAGGGGCCCCTCAGTACATACCGTATCTTCCTCCGCAGGCCAGCAGGTCCTTGTCTGTCCTTGCAGGTGGCAAGTTGAGACGAGTGGAGCCCCACCAGGAAAAAAATCCTAGGGCGCGCCTTGGAGGTCCGTCTATCCCCCCTGCCCCTGCAGGGACAGAGAACTCCCGGCTGGCTCGCCATAATGTTTTGCAGAGACAAGAAGAAACGTCACAACTTTGTAAAAATTGTAAAGCCCGCTATGCTTTTATTACGATGCGCGCCGGACGCAAGTCCCCCAAAAAGGCATGCGTACCTCTGAAGACCTCGGGTCTTCTTTTATCCCCCTTCCAAATGCATATGCATACAGTTTCACAATAGGTTCATACATATTCATTCCGCGTGACATTTAGCACCAGTTCTTCTTTATCAAAGGAATTTCTAAGTCGGGGGCAAATCGACCTTGTGGTCTTTTCTGTTTTTCTTTCTCTGTCTCCTTGCTGTCTCGGCATGCGAGTTTTTCCTTCAGCTTTGGCCTCACAGACTTTTCACCTTTCTTAGACACTTCACCTAATTCAGAATGGATCTTTACTCTGTCTCACCTTTATCATGGTATACCATGATAACTTATCCTTTGGGGCTCAGTAATCTAAAGATTTATGGAATGTCTTATGGATACGCCTTAGTTACCCTTAATGATCCCTTTTTTCCTCTAAAAATAAAAATTACATCAGGTTAGTTATAATTTCACGCATGAATTTCTTAAAAAAGAAGCACCATAAGACTGCAGGACAAAGTCACTTCCCAGTTGTCCTCTTCAGTTATGTTTCAAGCTTCCAGAACAATAGTTGTATTGAAAAACACATGTATTCTAAATTTCCCTTCCTGGAGTGCTATGGTCAAGAATTCCAATGCCTAAAATGATTCCTAATTATTTTTACCTTTGTATTAGATATTACACACAAAGAAGGGCAGTCTTCTATTCAGAAAGGTCAGTTTCATTATAAAGAAAACCACCAAAGCATAGTATACGGACTTATGATCCTATATATTCAGAAAAAAAGGATGAGAATTTATGTTTTGGTGTTCTGTAGCCATCCATATGGACAACATTTCAATCTGCCAAGGTATGTGGCCAAAATGTAGAGGGGCACCTGTTCCCAGAGCCTGCAGGGACAGAGGCGCAGGGCAGGGACACCGTGGGACAGCCTGGGCTGCACAGGGCACAGGCATGTGCAGCAGCTGCAAGACAGCCCTGGCAGAGCCAATTTGGGCAGCACTTTGGCCATGGCTGCTGGCCCCGGGCCTGAGGCAGGAGCAGGAGACAAGTGACCCTTGCAGGCCTGGGGCCTCATTGCCTCCTTGTCCTTGCTCAGCAGCCTGGCAGGGCCCACCCCATGCTCCTGCCCTTGCCATTGCACAGCCCCACATGCCAGTGCCCATCCTGGGAAGAGCCCTGAGCAAGGAGGGAGGGACAGCATCTGCCTGGCCAGGGGCTGGGGCTCAGGCGTTGGCCATTGGCATTCCTGAAACACATCCAGGTTTGCTCAGCACCAGAGACACCTTTGCCTTGTTTGTCCCCAGCTGTCATCACTGCCTCCAGCGTTCTGCTCTGACTGGAACCTGGGGACACTTTCTCAGTCGGGTCTCTCAGTGAGACCCATTAAAACTTCAAGAAACTTCAGAGTTTCAATTTAATTTTGAGTTCTTGAGAAGTTTTATGAACACCCTCTTAGGCACTGAGTCTGATGTAAACAACACCAAATCCCCTAGAGGCTCATTGAAGTCCTTGTGCTGTGTCTGTGCTGCTGAGCTTTAAAGGAGCAGCTCTTCCCAGGGCCAGCTCCTCTCCCTGTCCAGCAGGGCTGAGGGCTCTGCCTGCAGGCACTGAGGGGACAGGAGCCAGACAGAGACAGGCTGAAGGCAATCAAGATTAGGAAGACATTGAGCTGAGACTTCACTTGGGGAAACATCTCCACAATCCTCTACGTGGTGAGTTTTCTGTGGCAGAGGAGGAGGAGGAGGAGGATGTGTTGCAGAGTGGGGCTGCCAGGGGCACCGTCAGAGGGACAGGGCAGGACGGCTCCTGCTGCCAGGGACGGCTGCAGGGGGTGAAGCTGGGGCTGCAGCCAGGGCTGCTCTGAGATGCAGCTCATGCCCAGCTCATTTCTGAGGGGACTTTTCATGAACTCATTTA
Source organism: Ammospiza caudacuta (assembly GCF_027887145.1). NCBI lineage: Eukaryota > Metazoa > Chordata > Aves > Passeriformes > Passerellidae > Ammospiza > Ammospiza caudacuta. The sequence continues at coordinate 5,920,384 of NC_080599.1, forward strand.
GGGCAGGAGTTTCCTGCTTGGGTCTCTGCTTTCCAGAATCTGTGCTCCCATTTTTGCCTGGCTCAGTTTGGGGGCAATAGAAACTCAGCTGTGCAGTGCACAGCAGGGGCTGAGACTCCTAAACCATCACAGTGAGGATTCCTGGGAACCTCAGCAAGTGTCTGCACCTGCCCAGCCTCCAGATCCATGCAGCATCACCTTTCCATGGTGCCCAGGCTGGGGGAGCTGTTCTTTAATCCCTGCAGGGCCGAGCAGCTGCAGGGCAGAGCTGGCCCAGGGGCTGGGCTGGGCTCTGGCAGCTCTGGCAGAGAAGGAGCCTGGGGCCACAGGAGCAGCTGGGGCTGGGACAGCTCCAGCAGCAGAGCTGTGGGCAGGGAGGGACGGCGGCAGTGCTGCGGGAAGCCCTGCTGCAGGGCAGATGTGGCACCTGCCAGGCCTGCCCTGCAGGGCAGACACTGCCCTGAGCAGCACAGCTCTTGTGTCCCCTCGCAGCCAGCACAGCCCTCAGCCCGGGGGCTCAGGGCCCTCAGTCCCTCCTGGGCGGGCAGAGCAGCCCCAGAGATGAAGGGCATCTCTGTGGCCATTTGCCCATTCCCTACTGACCAGGGCCTGAGGGCCACTGTCCTGCCCTGCTGCTGCCTGGCAGGGGCTGGGCAGGGCTAGCCAGGGAATGGCTTTTCCTCAGGCCCGGCTCTCTCTTTCTCCTTGCCTTGCCCAGGTGCTGCTGGCATTGCTGAGGGGCTCTCTGCAATGGCAGTTCCAGCTGCAGGGCCAGGCCCAGCCCTTGGGCTCCTCCTGTGCAGGCTGAGCACAGCAATGGGGTGTCCCAGCTCCCAGTGCCCAGGGAGCTCTGGGAAGGGCAGCCTGGGAGGCTGGCAATGAGCCCACTCTCCTGACTCTGGGAAAGGCAGGAGCCACTTTGTGTGCCAGGGATCCCTCTGCTCTCAGCTGTGTCTCCTGGCTGTCCAGGGTAACACGGGAGTGGATCTCAGAAAGGTGCAAGTCCAGGGCAGCTGGAACAGTAGAGAGGGACAGAGCAGCTCCCCTCAGTCTGTACTAAGCCTCAGACAATCCTCCTGCCTCCCTGGACTCTCTGTTCTCCCCAGGTGCAGCTAAACCCCTTTTTCTGCCTCCTGCAATCCCCATCCCTTCACACAGGCAGCTCCTCTGCTCCAGGAGAACATTCCTTGTCCAAGTTCACACACAAGGACTTGCCCCTGCCCTCACTGTTCCCCTGCACTGACTGGAGGGTTAGGGCTGACTCTCAGGTGTCCTGCAGGCCAAGGTCCAGCTCCTCACACAGTATTGGCCAGCAACAATCAGGGCTCCAGCAACAGAGTTGAAGGAAGGTCCCCTAGACACAGACAACAGGGAGGTGTTTAGTGGCAGGAAAGTGTTTGTGAGAAACTGCTTTGATTTTTATGTGAGAAATCTTTCCTCCATTGCCCTGTGTTTTCCCCATTCTGTAGGTTGAAATGTGCAGCCACAGCAAATGTCCAACAGCAGCTCCATCAGGCACTTCCTCCTGCTGGCATTGGCAGACACGTGGCAGCTGCAGCTCCTGCACTTCTGCCTCTTGCTGGGCATCTCCCTGGCTGCCCTCCTGGGCAACGGCCTCATCATCAGCGCCATAGCCTGCGGCCACCACCTGCACACGCCCATGTTCTTCTTCCTGCTCAACCTGGCCCTCAGCGACCTGGGCTCCATCTGCACCACTGTCCCCAAAGCCATGCACAATTCCCTCTGGGACACTAGGGACATCTCCTATGAAGGATGTGCTGCTCAGGTCTTTTTCATAATGGTCTTCATCTCAGCAGGGTATTTCCTCCTGACAATCATGTGCTACGACCGCTATGTGTCCATCTGCAAACCCCTGCACTACGGGACCCTCCTGGGCAGCAGAGCTTGTGCCCACATGGCAGCAGCTGCCTGGGCCTGTGGCTTTCTCAATGCTCTGCTGCACACAGCCAATACATTTTCCCTGCCCCTGTGCCATGGCAATGCCCTGGACCAGTTCTTCTGTGAAGTTCCCCAGATCCTCAAGCTCTCCTGCTCACTATCTTACCTCAGGGAACTTGGGCTACTTGCTGTTAGTGTCAGTTTATCATGTGGCTGTTTTGTGTTCATTGTTTTCTCTTATGTGCAGATCTTCAGGGCTGTGCTGAGGATCCCCTCTGAGCAGGGACGGCACAAAGCTTTTTCCACCTGCCTCCCTCACCTGGCTGTGGTCTCCCTGTTTGTCACCACTGCCTTTTTGCCTACCTGAAGCCCCCCTCCATCTCTTCCCCATCCCTGGATCTGGCCCTGTCAGTTCTGTACTCGGTGGTGCCTCCAGCCCTGAACCCCCTCATCTACAGCCTGAGGAACCAGGAGCTCAAGGCTGCAGTGTGGAGAATGATGAGTGGACAATTTAGGAAACATTAAATTGGTTGCTCATTTCTGCATATTTCTTGTCATAAAAGTAATTTTTGATACTTCTTGTTGGATTGGTTAGTTTTTACTCTGTTTTCATTTTTTAATATTCTCCCTAAACCAAGGCCACTGTTTCTGCCATTTCTCACTTTGTTTCTTCAAATTTCACTGTGTCCCCAGACTGTGTCATTGAGGGGCTTTGCTGTCGATGGCTTTAAAGGAACTAAAAGATCTCCTACAAAGTTTTCTGCAGAGATGCCCTTGTGTTGCCTTCTCTGGAGCTGCAGCAACAATGTCTGTGTGCAGAGCTGGGGCGAGATCAGTGCTGGCCCAGCAGCTGTGCCCAGCAGCAGCAGCAGCACTTGGTGTTGCCAGCTGCTGCCGTGGCCCTGCCCCGCTGCCCTGGTGGCCCTGGTGTTGCTGTAGGGCCTGAGTGCTCTCAGGGCCGGGCACAGCCCTGGGGGTGGCAGTGCTGGGGCTGCAGCAGGGACAGGCCATGGGCACTGCTGGGGCAGCGCTGACGCCTCAGCCCAGGGCCTGGGGGCTCCAGGCTCCTTGCCCAGGCTCTCTCAAGAACATGCCCAGGCCAATGATCAGCACAGAAAAGCTCTGTGAGCAGCCCCAGGCTGGCCATGGGCAGGCTGGGGGCAAACAGCATGGCTGGGGCTCTGCAAGGGCCCTGGGGCAGATGGGAAGGAGCAGCAGAGCAGGGGCTGATCCATCCCCAGTGCGCTGCACAGCCCAGGGCAGCGTTCCAGAGTGTCCTCATGGAGCTGCCTACAGCATCCCCCCTCTGCAGCCCTGGCCTCTCCCCCAGCTCACACAGGTGCCCCATCCTTGCAGGCACAGACACGGCAGCACTGGCTAAGCAGCCCCTGTTTGCATTGCACAGAGCAGGGGGAGAACCCCCATGCTGTTGCTGTGGGGACATGAACCTGAGGGAGCACAAATGCCATCAGCCCCTGGGGCCAGCAAGGGCTGGGGGACACCAGGGAAACCACTCAGCTTTGTCCTGGCCTCTGCACTCAGCCAGAAAGTTTGTTCCCATCAGCTGGGAATTTCCTGTCCCAATGCAGATGCTGTTGCTCAGAGCCAGGGCTGCCTGGCAGCCACCCCCAAACTGCCCTCAGCATTTCCTTTGTCCCACCTTTGCTTTCTTTACTCTTTCCCTGATATAAATTTCTTGCTCTCGTGCACCCCTGTTTCCTCCCCTGCAAACAGCCCATCCCTGTTTGCCCTTTCCTCTCTTGCCCCACTCCCCATTGCAGTTCCTGACTTGGCACCATGGGAACATCCCTTGGGCAGCAGGATCATCCTACAAGTGCTGCAGGAATTGTCTGCAGGCTCTTGCAGTCCCTTGTGCTGCTCCCTTGCCAGAGGCACCCCAGGCCAGGCGGGCACATCTGGGCTGCTGTGTCTGGCTCTGGGGCTCCCTGTTCTGGGCAATGAGGAGGAGCTGCAGAGGCTCTGCAGGACTGACAGGATGGGCTTTGGGGCTGGCAGGAGAAGCTGAGGGACCTGGGCTGCTGGAGCTTCTGAATAGGAGGCCTAGGGCTCCTCCTGCAACTGCTCCAAGGGTGGTTTCAGAGAAAAACCTTGGAGATCATCAAGTCCAACCTTTCCCCTGACACTGCCTTGTCTCCCCTGAGCCTCCTCTTCTCCAGGATAAACAACCCCAGCTCCCTCAGCCGCTCCTCACAGGACTTGTGCTCCAAACCCCTCACCAGCCTTGTTGCCCTTCTCTGGACACGCTCCAGCCCCTCCATGTCCTTTCTAAATTGGGGGGCCAGAACTGGACACAGCACTCAAGGTGCTGAGAACAGGGGAAGAATCACTGCCCTGCTCCTGCTGGCCACACCATTCCTGATCCATAGGAGTGCTAGGGTTTGGATGAGGGAAATAGTGGGGAGGGGGTGGGTACAGAGTGTGATTGATTGTCAGCCATGAAGTGTCTTGATTTTCATACATATTCAGGCTGTAGTAGAAGGTTCTCTGGGTCAATATCAATTGGACATTGCTGATATCAATCTATATGCAAGAATAGAAAACAGGAAAAAACAGTTCACTTTGCATTTTTTCCAATACAATATATTAACTTTGAATTAACTTCTAAAGTCTGTCTAATTAACCACAGAAGATTTGAAAACTTAATTTTTTCTCAAGGACTTGTCTTGTTCAGGTGTTTTGTACAAATGTTTTGTGATTTTCTCACTAAATTCCTGAAATAAAGAGCTCAAGATAGAAGAGGCCTCTGGAAGAGTAAAATTCATCAACAACCTCCAAGTGGCTGAGGATCCATCTCCATCAGAGCAGCAATGAAGAGAAATGGGCAAAGCTTTGTGGCTGCCCCAGCTTTGGGATGGGCCCTGGGCCTGGAGCAGGAGCAGCTCTTGAGGGCCCCAAGGCCGGGGCTCTTGTGCTGCCCTGGGTGGATGGGATGGCAGCAGGGGCTGCAGAGCTCTCAGCACCTCAGCCCAAGGGGAGCAGGGCAGCCAGGGAGCCTCCTTTGGCCTTGGCCAAGCACCTTCCCCCATGGCTGGGGCTGAGTCCTGTGGCAGCTGCAGCTGCTGCTGTGCCCTTGCCAGGGGCTGAGGCTGTGGGGCCAGTGCCCAGAGCAGCCTGGCCTGAGCAGAGCTGTGGGGCCAGAACCGGCTGGGCAGGGCTGAGGAGAGGCCCTTGGTGCTGCCCAGAGCTCAGGGCAGCTGGCAGAGCTTGCAGGGAGCTGGGCTGGGCTCAGAGAGCCCGGCCCAGAAACCATCAGTGTCCATCTCAGCCTGGCTGAGCGTGCAGGGGCAGGACTCAGGCCAGGCCTTGGGGCAGGGCCAGTGCCTGTGCAAGGCATTGCAAACAGGCAAGTGCCCTAGAGAGGAGGCTGCTCTGTGCCCACCCAACTGATTGGTTTCATGCTGTGAGCTGCAGGAAGTTGCCCAATCATTCTGAAGTTAAAATAAATATATCATTAATCATAATTTTAATTGTGTTTGTATCTATGACAGAATTATCGTATGTCTTTGTCTAAAACTGTTCCTGTACAGAAATCCCTGGGGGATGGTGGACATGTCAGATGCTGCTGGGACATCACAGTGAGCTGAGGGAAGAGCTGTGATCGTTATTAAACTGTTCAAATGTTCAACTTGTGTTTGTTGCCAAGAAACCTTTCTGTACCTCTGAGTGTCACCAGTGCCTGAGCCCAAAGGACACAAACCTGATGAGCTGTGGTTCCCACTGCAGGGGCACTTGGACCTTGGCTCTGCACAGGAGAGCTCTTCATCCCCTTTCTCTCTTTTCCTCCCTCTGGCCATGGAGGGAGCTCCTGACTTCAGCCTGTGACTCGTGTGTGCAAAGAGCAAATCTGGGCAGAATCAGGGCAGGGAGAGTTCGGGGGACCTTGGGATCTGTGCTGGGCACAGAAGTTGTGTTTTCTATTTCTCTGAGACTGTGTGCTGTGGAAAGTGGATTTAATATCCAGCAGAGGAATGACTTTTGCATTTGATGGAGCTGTGCCTTCCTTGGCTTTGTTGGCTGACAATAAATGTCTGTGTCTTGGGCAGCTCCTTCTCCAAGGAAAGCAGGTGTGAGTGGGACCAAGGAGCTGAAAGCTGCAGGTGCAGCCTGGGCTGGAGGGAGCTCAGATCTGCACAAGGCTGCTCTGAGTGCCAGGGCTTGGATGGGGGAAATGGTAGGATGTGGGTAGGGACAGAGTCTGATTGATTGTCAGCCATGAAGGGTCTTGATTTTCATATCTATTCAAACTGCATGAGGAGGTACTTGGATTCAGTGACAATAGGAGACTGCATATATCAATTTATGAACAGGAAAACAAAACTAAACAAGACCTAAAAAATCTATTCTCACTGTTTTTTTAAATATCATGTATTCACTTTGAATACACTACTGAGATCTACTTAACCACAAAAGATTTGGAAATTAAATCAGAATATTCCCAGAGGCTTGGCTTGTTCAGCTGTTCTGAATGTTAATGAGCCCTGGGACACTGAATTCCCGAACTGAAGAGCTGAAGGCTGAACAAGCCTCTGCAGCAGGAAAATTCAGCAGCAGCCTCTAAGCTGCTGAGGATGTCAGCAGCCCCCACTGAGGCCATCCCTGCCCAGAGACCGTGGGGGAATGGGCAGACAAGGAGAGCATCCCTGGGGCTGGGGCAGCACAACTCAGAGGCATCAGCGGTTCCAGCTGGGAAATGGAGTGTGGAATGTGGCTGGGAAAGCCCTGCCTGGGCTGGGCCAAGCAGGACAGACAAGCCTGACCCCCATTCCCCAAACAAGTCTCTCAAGGAGACATTTAAAAGGAATTCGAGTTGTTTGTGTCTTCTGAGCTGGACTCCCTGGAGAAATACTAACAAGAGATTCTCAGGAGCTCAAAACAGCAAACTGGACTTTACTGGGAAATTTAGAAGATGAGAGAAGCTTTCACAAAAGGTTTAGTAGGACATTCAGTCAAAAAAAAAAAAATAAAAACACTTCTCAAAGAATGAATTTGGCCCATTCAATCTCACAACCTCTAAGCCTTTTCAATTTTAGGTTAATCAAAATTTGCAAGAAGAGGGAATTAGAAAGAGAGAAAGACAAATAAGATACAGAGAAGCACACACAGAGCTACCAACTCCTGGATTCCAGCACTGCTCACATAGAAATTCCAAGAGGAGGTAGGGTCAAGATGTGTGCTTGCCTTGTGATCAGCCTTAAATACCCCTTGGTCTCCCTGGGCCCTTCCCCCAGGTGGGACTTGGGCTCATTTGGTCCCTCAGGATCTGGGCTGGGGGCTCCAGCGTTGGCTGTGGAGCATTGCCTGTGCTGTGCCAGGGACTGGCAGACACTGCTGGGCTGGGATAGAGGCTCTGGTGGGACTGGGGTTCCAGGGCAGGGCAGGGCTGGGGTTCCAGGGCAGGGCCAGAGCTGGACCTGCCCCTTCCTCCTTCACACACAAAATGTTTTGAGCCAACAATCTCCTCCAGTCTGTCACAACAGGGAATGTTGGATGTGGAATCCAAATTTGGCCATGGGCACCTTGATGAGAAGGACAGTTCTTTTCCATAGCACAGAGCCCCAGTGTTTGGAGGGCAGGTGAGAGCCTCACTAGGCCAAGGCCAGCCAGACTTGTCAGGAATGGCAGATTTTGTCTAGGAGCACTCTTTGGATTTAGGGAATTTTGAGGTGGAACCCAATCTCGGCCATGGGTGCCTGGAGCAACTGGCAGTGACTGAGTCTACACTGGGGGCAACTGGGATTGACTGGGACCATGCTGGGGGAGACTGGGATCAGAGTGGACTAATACTGGGATCATACTTGGAGTGACTGGGTCTATGCTAGGGGCCACTGAGAGCAACTGGGGTCAGACTGGGAGCAGCTAGGACCATGCTGGGAGTAACTGGGATCAGACTGGCTTCAGCCTAGGACCATACTGGGAGTGACCATACTGGGATCATACTGGGAGGAAATGGCACCACTCTGATGCTGACTGTGGTCATTCTGGAATGATACTGGAAGTGAATAGGAGAGGGCAGAGGGCAACTGGGACCATGCTGGGGCCACTGGGATATACAGGAAGTGACTGGAATCATGCTGGAGGTGACTGGGAGTGGTTATGAGCAACTGGAATCATGCTGGAAGCTACTGGGAGCAACTGGGAGTGAATGAAAACACACCGGGGGCAACTGGGATATACTGGGAGAGACCAGAAGTGACTGGGATCACAGAGGAAGCATAAAGTAAGTTAGTGGAAGAATACTGGGAGTATCTGGAAGTGACTTGAATCATACTGGGAGTGACTGGAATCGTACTGGGTAACTTAGAATGACTGGGACCATACTGGGGGCGAATGGCACCATACTGAAAGTGACTGGGTTCATACTGGAATCATACTGGGAGGGACTGGAAACATACTGGGAGTGCCTGGAACTATAGTAGGGGTGAATGGGAACACCTGGGACCATGCTGGGATCATACTGGGAGTGACTGGGATGATAATGGGATCATACTGAGTGTAACTGGAAGTGACTGGGAGCATCCTGGGGGTGACTGGGAGCCACAGGGCCCATGCTGGGAGTGACCTGGGGGGAACTGGGGGAACTGGCCCTGCTGGGGCTCAGGGTTGTTCTCCCCCAGGGCTGCCCCGGGTCCTGCTGCCACCCCCGGCCCCACAAAGCCGAGGAAAAGGGGACAGCTGAGAGACAGGGGACAGGGCACAGCCGAGGGAGAGGGGGGGGGTCTCAGTGCTGGGTAAAGGCGTAAAAGGGCATCTCAGTTCTAAGGAATAGGGGTGCAGGGGAGTCTCAGGGTCACAGAAATGGGGGGCAGGGACGTGGAGAGGTAGAAGGGAGTCCCAGGTGGTCCTTGAGCCCAGGAAAGGGGAGTCCAAGGTTTCCCAAAAAGAAGGTACCAGGGTGGGGACACCCGGGATGTTCGGAAAGGGGGAGTTCAGGGGGTGTCTGGTTTTGCACAAAGGTGGGGCTAGGGGCTGGGAAAGGCAGGAATGGGGTCCAAGGCATTCCAGGGTGTCCCAGAGTCAAGCCCACAGCAAGTCTGGAGGCTGGGAGCCATGGGATGGCCGGGAAAAGGGGAGCAGGGGGTCCTGATGCCCAGAATGGGGGATTCAGGGGGTACCTGTGCAGGATGAAGGGAGCAGGGGGTCCCGGTGCTGGCAGTGGCGGTTCAGGGTCCCGGTGCCGGGGGTCCCACTCCCCCCTGACTCCCCAGGAGCGCCCCCAGCCCCAGCGCTGGAGCCATCGCGCTGCTCTTCCTCACTGCCAGTGTGATCCCAGTATGATCCCAGTCTCTCCCAGCAGGGCCCCAGTCACTCACACTTGCCTCCAGTTGCCCCCTGTGTGGTCCCAGTTCCCCCCAGCACATTCCCAGTGGCTCCCAGTGTGGTCCCAGTCACCACCTGCATGGTCTCAGGCACTCCCAGTATATCCCAGTTGCCCTGAACATTCTCGTAGTCATTGCCAGGCACTCTCCGTTACCTCAGCGTGGTTCAGCTGCCCCCAGTTTCATCCCAGTCACTGCCAGGACATCCCAGTTGTCACCAGCATGCATCCTGTCATTCCCAGTTTTTCCCAGTTCCTCCCAGTGTGTGCGCAGGCAGCTCCCAACGTGGGCCTGGTAGCTCTCAGGAACCCCAGGCAGGGACTATTGACACCCACTATAATCCCAGTGTGATCCCAGTCACTCCCAGTATGATGCCAGTCACCCCCAGTGGGATCCCAGTTGTTCCCTGTCAATGCCAGCAGGACCCCAGTAGTGTCCAGTATGATCCTCATGACTCCCAGTGTCTCCCAGTATATCCCAGTCAACCCCAGCATGCTCCCAGTCACTGCCACTTCCTCCCAGTTCCTTTCAGCATGATTCCAGTTGCTCACAGCCACTCCCAGTCAATCCCAGTATGATTCCAGTAACCCACAGTGTGATCCCAGTCTCAGCCAGCACGGACCCAGCTGCTCCCACTGTGATCCCAGTATGATCGCAGCTGCTGCCCGAATAGTCCCAGTTGTTCCCAGTTCCTCCCAGTATGATCCCAGTTGTCCCTCGAATAGTCCCAGTCCCTCTCAGCATGGTCCCACTCACTCCCAGTTGCCCCCAGCATGGTCCCAGCTGTTTGCAGTGTGATTCCAGTCCACCCAGTATGGTCACAGACACTCCCAGTATATCCCAGTGTGCCCAGTAATGTTCTGGTTAGCTCAGAATGATCCCAGTCTTTCCCAGTTCCTCCCAGTTGCCTCCAGCATGATTTCAGTTTCTGGCAATTGCCTGAAGTAAGGTCTTAGTTGCTCCCAATATGATCCCAGTTGTAGTCTCAGTCCCCTCAGCATGGTTCCAGTACCTTCCAGTTGATTCCAGTTGCTCCCACTCTGTCCACATTTTCCTCCCAGCATGGGCCCAGTAGCTCCCAGTAACCCCCAGTCAGGATCCATTCTCATCTGCTGTAATGCCAGTGGCCCCCAGGATGATCCCAGTTGCACCCAGTCCACACCAGTATGATTACAACCACCCCCAGTATGATCCCAGTCACTCGTAGATCCTCCCAGTATGATTCCAGTCATGCTCAGAGTGACTCCCTTTCACTCCCTGTGTGGGCCCAGTTGCTCCCAGTCACCTCCAGCATGGTTCCAGTCACAGCCAGCACCTTTCCAGTCACTCCCAGTTTGGTTCCAGTAGGATCCCAGTCACTCTCAGATACTCCTAATACTTTTCCAGTCACTGCCAGTATGATGCCTGTTAGTTCCAGTATGACCCAGCATGGGCACAGCTGCTCCCGTTATCATCTAGGGGGGTTCCAGTTGCTCCCATTTACCCCCACTGTGGTTTCAATCACTCCCAGCATATTCCAATTACTCCCAGCAGGTTCCCAGTTAGTCCCAGTTGTCCTCAGTTGCTTCCAGCCTGATCCCAGTTGCTCACAGCCACTCCTAGTCACCCTAAGTGCAGTCCCAGTTGCTCCAAGTATGATCCAGTTTGATCCACGTTGCCCCCAGCATGGTTCCAGTTGCTCCCTGTTCCTCCCAGTGTGATCCCAGTTGAACGCTCTTGTCCCTTCTGTAGTCCCAGTCACTCCCCATGTGATCCCAGTCCCTGCCAGAATGATCCCAGTCATGCCCAGTTGCCCCCAGTGTAGACCCAGTCACTCCCACTCACTCCCAGTTGCCCCTACCATGGTCCCAGTTCTCCCCAGCATGGTCCCTCTTGTTTCTAGTCATTCTCAGTATGATTACAAACACTCCCAGTACATCCCAGTTTCCCTCAGCATGTCCATGGTTCTTCCCAGACACTCACAGTGATCCCAGTAAGGTGCTTGTTCTCCCAGTATGTTCTCAGTCATGCCCAGCATATCCCAGTTGCCTCCAGCCTGCATCCAGTCATTGCCAGTTCCTCCAGTTTGCTTGCAACATGATCCCAGTTTCTCTCAGTTGCTCCCAGTGGCCCAAAGTGTGATCCCAGTTGCTCCCTTTCAATACCAATAGGAGCCTAGGAAGCTCCAGTATGATCTTTGTCACATGACAGCACTGCCAGTATGGTCCGATTATAATCCCAGTTACTTCCAGTCTCTCCCAGTATGGTCCCAGTTGCCTCCAGCTAGACCAATCCAGTCAGTCCCAGTATGATGCCATTTGCTCCCAGCATACTCCCAGTCGCCCCCAGTATGGGGGATGATGTGTAGGGTGTGTTCCCAGTCACTCTCAGTCACTCCCAGTATTAGTCCAGTCCCTCCCAGTATGATCCAAAGATGAGCCCAGAGTGCTCCTAGTCCCTGCCAGTGTGAACCAGTTGTGTCCCACATGGTTTGAGTTGCTCTCTTTCACCCTTCCTTTCATTGCAGACACTCCCAGTATGTCCCAGTGTAGCCCAGTTCCTTCCAGCCCATTCTCCAGTCACTGCCAGTTCCTTCCAGCATGATCCCATTTGCTCACAACCACTCCCAGTCAGCCTCAGTCTAGTGGCACTCACTGCCAGTATGATCCCAGTCACCTCCAGCATGACCCCAGTTCATCCCAGTATAAGCCCACTGGCTTCCAATCATGCCCATCATGCACCCAGTCACTCCCAGTTCCTCCCAGTTGCTCCTTGCATGGTCCCAGTTACTCAGAACTGCTCCTGGTCACCCTCAGAATGATCCCAGTCATTCCCAGTATATCCCATCTGTCCCCGATATGGTCTCAATTGACCCCTGCAGGCTCCTACTCCATTCCAGTGTGATCCCAGTATGATCCAGTCTCCTTCAGTGTGATCGCAGTCTGCCCCGGCATGGGCCCAGCTGCTCCCAGTATGATCCTTGTAGCATCCAAGTACAATCCCAGTCATTGGAGATGTTGATCTTTGACATCCCTGAATGATCCCTTTTGGTCCTGAAACAGACTTGCAGAATCCTGAAACAAAGAGCTGCTGAAGAAAAATCACTAATAACTATTTTTAAAAATCCATTGATAATTATCAAACAATATTGAGAAAATTTCTGGAATGCCTTGGACACTGTCCTTAATTGAATCACTTGGGCTGAGTCTGACTCGTGGCTTTCCAGTACTTTGAGCTGGTACCTCTGTCCACCTTCCACAGAACAGTGCCCCGGCTCCAGGTAGGGGGATCACAGCCCCCAAACCCGGCGGTGGGCAGGCCAAACAGCCCAGACCTGGCCTGCAGGGCAGGGTCTTTGTTCTCACAGCCCAACCCCACTGTGCTGCCAGTGCCTCGGCAGCAGGAGTGACCGAACGCTTTTTCCCTCTCCCCACAGAACCACGAGTGCACGCCGGCAGCTGGGAAGGAGAAGCTTTCCCAGGGATCTCCAACCTGGATCTGCGGGTCTTCTTTCCCCGGAAAAAGTGAGCAATGCTCGCTCTCCAACCCCCACCCCCCTGCCCCTCTACCCCAACCCCATGATTCAAATTCCAGTGTTCCTGTTTTCTGTTCCTCAACATCACCCCCATCCCCTCCAGGCTTGTGGACAGAGGCAGCGCCTCTGGGAGCCACATCCCCCACGCCGCTGGCGCACGTGAGGGGAGTCAGGCACCCCAAATCCCAGCGGGAAGCCCCTGACCAAACATGAATTAGCCTGTGAAAAATGTTGTGTCCCAGAAACACACTGAGTTTGAAAGTTTTCAGCTGGGAGGCACCAGCTGTTAGCAAATGAGCCGCGCCTCCCCTGAGGGACAGGTCAGCGTCCCCTTCTTCTCTCCCAGCTCCCACCACAGGGGTGTTATACATGAGAAGCTTGACTGGGCCAATATTCAAGCAGCAATCAATTCATTAATTAATATGGTAAAGCATGAGCAATACAGCGATGGGTACAGTGGGGGAAGTTTTCCCTCCAACTGCACACTGATAGTTGAGGCTTACAGGCATTTATAGGGGTACTCATCAGCTTTCTCGGAAGTTTCTATTCCCAAGTCTTCTATTCCTAATTCCATACCTATTGTGATTTAGTTTTTCTCAGGATGTATCCCAGAAAGGAATATCCCCAGATGCTGGTGGTTCGGTTTCTGAAAGAAGGAAGAAATCTCCCAGATGCTGTGGTCCAGATTCCTGATGTGGGTCCACCGCTTAATTGCAGAGACTATAAATCTCAAAACAGTGATGTCCAGCTCCCCTTGGTTGAAACTATTAATCCTTGAGTTGATGTTCATCTTCCTTTCTCAAGCTGCTTTTCACAGTTTTGTTAAAGTGTGAGATAAGCATGTTTCTTTTTATATATTCTAAAGCTATCGTTTCAAAGATCCTTACTACAAGCAATATTCTAAAATTATACTTCAAAAGGTTATTATTGCAAAACTCCTTAAGGCTTAGCTACACGCAGAAAGTTCCTGTCAAAAAGCAACATACTTAAAGCTTTAATTCAAATGCTCCTAAATCCTAAAACTTAAGACTTATCAAGGTTAATTGCGAACAAAAGATAGGTTCAAAGGCCTTCTTCCATGCTTTACTTTCCTCAATAATTATTAGAATTCATCTTTATAACTGTCCCATGGTCAGTTTCCACACATATTACAATCACAAATACAAACATTGCCTGTATGTACCTGACACGAAACACAGCTTTGTATTTCACAAGGGGGCACAGGGATGGCTCCTGTGAAAAGCTGCTGGAAGCCTCCATCATGTCTGGCACAGCCAATTCCTGGTGGCTGCAAAGATGGACCTGCTGCTGGCAAAGGCTGGGCCAGTTACAAATGGTGTCAATGCCTCTGTGATAACAAATTGAAAAAGAAATAAAAATAGAGATTGTTGCACAATTTTATCTCCAGTCAGAGGAGAGCAGAGGGAGAACATGTGAAAAGAACAACTCTGCACACATCAAGGTCGGTGGAGATAGAGGGGCAAGAGGTGCTCCAGGCACTGAAGACCCAGGCACCCTGCAGGAGAGCCATGGAGACAGGGGCCCTGCTCCCAGGCTGGAGCAGCCTGTCCCTGGAGGAATGCACCCCCTGGAAGAGTGACCCATGCCGCAGCAGTTTGGGAAGGACTGCTGTCCCTGGCATGGACTCACACTGCAGCAGTTTGCAGAGGGCTATTGCCCCTGAAATGGACTCACATGGGAGAAGCTCCTGCAGAACTGTCTCCCTTGGGAGGGACCCACGGTGCAGCAGGGGAACCACTCCTCTCCCTGAGCAGGGCCAGAAGCCATGGGTGATGAACTGACCATAACCCCCATTCCCTGTCTCCCTGCACTGCTGGGGTGGGAGGCAGAGCTGGAAGGAGGGAGGTGAGGGGCTTATTTTATTTCCCCTTTTCCTGCTCTGACTTTGTTAGTAATAAATGAATTTCACATCTCTAAGCTAAGCCTGTTTTTCCCAGGACAGTATTTGATGAGTGATCTCACCCAGTCCTTATCTCAACCCACGAACCATTTATTAAATTTTCTTTGTCCAGCTGCAGAGGGGAGTGAGTGAGCAGCCCACATGGATGCCTGGCATTTGGCCTGGGTCAACCCACGACACCTTGGTACCACAGGGTCACAATGGACCCTTGGTTCTATGGGGTCTCATTGGTTCCATCAGGCCCTGCAGGGCCACTTCATTCAACAAGGCCTCAAAGTTTCACAGTGGTCTCCAGGATTCCATGGGACCCTGCAATGTCAAAATGGACCTTTGGATCCATGGGGGCCCACAGTGTCACAATGGGCTCTATTGGTTCTACAGCTTCACAATGGCCCCTTGGTTCCATGTGTCCTGCACTGTTCCATGAATCCTTAGTTCCATGGGGTCCTGTAGGGTCACAATGGTCTCCTTGGTTTCGTGGTGCCACAGCTGCCATAATTTCCATGGTCTCACAATTGCCCTTGGATCCCAAGAGGCCCCAGAGTGTGACAATGGTCCCTTGCTTCCATGACGCCCTGCACTGTCACAATGGTGTCCGTGATTCCATCAGGCCCTGCAGTGTCACCATGGGCAGTTGGTTCAAGGACACTCCACAATGTCACCACGGCCCCTTGGTTCCACAGAGCCCCACTGTGTCACTGTGGTCCCTTTGCTTTCAAGGCTCAGAAGTGCCAGAATGACCCTTTGGTTCCATCAGGCCTTGAAGTTTCAAAATGGTCTCCATGGTTTCATGAGTACCCCCTGTGTCACAAGAGACTCTTGGTTCCCTGAAGTTCTTCAGTGTCACAATGGGCCCTTGGTTCCAAGAGGTTTGGTAGAGTCACAATTGACTTCCTGGTTCCTTGAAGCCCTGCTGTGTCACAATGTCCATGGTTCCATGAGTGTCCATGGTGTCACCACAGTCTCCTTGGATCACCAGTATCACCACGGTCTCCTTGGATCCCCAGTATCACCCATGGTCTCCTTGGTACCATCCAGGCCTTGTAACAAGAGACAGTGAGCCATTTTGTGCCTTAGATGAAAGGCTGCAGAACTCATGGTGGTGAGGCTGTGTCACTGATAAGAAACAAAAAACACCTGAATCTAAACGCGAAATATCATCTCAAGTACCTTCAATCCCAGCCTCAACAGAGGTAGAAAATACAAACAGAGATTCCACAGTAAATCAAAAACAGGGACCATATTTGGAATGCAGACAAAATGCATTCAAGTGCATTCAAATGCACTCGCTATGATGGGGAGGTGATAATCCCCTATTCCAAGAGTGAACTTAAGAAGGGCTGACTATTGAAGGAACTGCAGAGAACCACAATATAAGAAAAGCAGGTGGCACAGGTGATTCTGGGATAGGCAGACCAGAAAGCAAGAGCAGATGAACCAGTGCAGTCCCCACCAAGAAGATCACGTTCACACGCTGTGGGCAGCAACCCCATCAGGCCGTGTCACCATCCCCTGGTGCAAGGGGGTTCACAATGGCTCATTTCAGTGATCTCAGGGTGCAAAGACACACAGCAGGGGACTTTCAGTATTAACCAAAACAAATGCACCTTTTATTGAGTGCCCACAGCAGATGCAGCACAAGGATTAGAATGGGGATAAAGGATAGAGAGACAGAGAAAAGGAGGGGGGGAATAGCTGCCAACAGAGAGATGAAATCCTTGTGGTCCGGCCAATCGATCCGTCTGGTCACGTCAGGGAGAGTCTCAAAGCCTTTGGTTAACTCAGGGCTCTTTTATAATCTACTGCCAGGAGGGGAGCAGGACGGCACATGGGGGGAACAGTGGAGAATAAATCCATTGGGAACAGGTACAGACAGTCCAGTTCTGAACAGCACAAACGGGTGCCAGCATTGAGCGGGGCCCGTTGTTTCAGGACTGGTTCCTATGGGAAACATCCCGCTTCCTATGGCAGACATCCAGCTCCAGTCAGGCCTGCACCCCTGGGTTAAAATTTGAAGGGTCTCAGTCTCAGTCCTTGGGGAGAGCTTTAGTCTCCGTCCTTGACAGTGGCTGTAAGGCAGATGAGGGATCTTTGGACCGTCTCTTAAAGACTGACATCGCAAAGCATAAAAATAATTATTCATCTTCCCTTAAAAGAAAATTAACTGAATTAATAAAATTATAATATTTTTCTTATTTAGAGTATTATTATTCTATATTTGTATTACCAAATTTGAATGTTTATATTAAAAAACCCATACCATTTTAGCAAGCAAAAAATTTATTGGTCATTGGTTCTAAGTAACATGATTCCCTTCATTAATTCACTGCCCAGTGCGGCTCTCGATTTCTCCTTTATGCTAATTAGTCCCATTTTAAATCCTTTTGTCATCTTTTTTATCATTTTAACAGACAGGGTAAAAAAGGCCACTTTGGGGTCCATGGAGACATTTCTGGGGCACATTTGGGGCAGTTCAGGGTCTGGAGAGGGAATTCAGAGAGAACTTGATGGTCTGGAGGACACTTGCAGGAGCCAGGTGGGCACTTGGAGGGGCACTCAGGGATTCCAAGGGACGGTTCGGGGTCCGGAGCAGCACCCGGGGGTCCAGGGTTGCCCTTGGAGGTCAGGGAGGGGAATCTGGGGCCCTTCGGGCTCCGGGCGGGCCCTTGGGGGGCTCTGACTGAGATCTCTGGGGCGCGAGGGTTGATGGGAGTTGAAGGCGACGGTCTAATACGGTTAAACAGGGCCGCGGAGCATCACGGGAGTTCGAGACGCAGCTGCAATGGCTCTCAGTGGGGCGCAGGGCATGACGGGAGATGAAGTCCCGGCTGGAAAAGCGCTGGACATGCGCCACAGAGCATGATGGGAGTCGTAGTCCCGGAAGTGGCTCCAACGCTTTGTTTGGGAGTCCGGGAAGGCTCTTCGGGGAGACTCCTGCGTCCGAGCCGCGACTTGAGATCCTCGGGGGAAAGCAGGCGGTTCGAGAGAACTTGCGGGGAGTTCGAGGACCTCTAACAAGGCTCTTTAGGGTGCGGGCACGGCAGGAGTTTTAGGCGCAGGACTGTGTTCTGAGGGGCTCTGGGGCTCTGCGGGGGAGGAGATGAGATGAATTCCCAGAAGTGGCTGTGCCGGGCATCTGTGGGGTCGGGAGCACTCAGGGGATCCGGGGACGCTTTTGGGGGGTCCCGAATGGGCGCTGAGGGGGCACTGAGGGATCCTGGATTGTCTGCGGGATACTTAAGGGACAAAGGGGGGGCGGATCCCGGGGTTCTGTGCAGCGTGGGGCATGACGGGCGTTGTAGTCCCGGCTCCAATGGGGGTCAATTGGGCCCAGGGCATGACGGGAGTTGTGGCTACTGTAGGCACTGTCCCCAAGTCTCCGATCTCTGGCAGTGATTGGCTTTGGGCGGTGATGGGCGGGAGTCTCGGCAAATGGGATACGGTGGAGGCGGGAACAGCCCATTCAACTTCTCCACTCCCTCCCATTACAGCGCAGTCTCTCCCAGTATACTTGAGTTTATTCCCAGTCCCTTCCAGTTTCCTCCCAGAGTCATGCACATGATGCCTCAGTGTCCCCAGTCACCCCCGCAATGGCCCCAGTGTCCTCAGTTTGCACCCGTATTCCCTAGTATCACTCCCAGTATGTCCCAGACCTCCCCAATGTCACTCCCAGTATGTCCCGGTGTCTCCCACAGCGTTCCCAGTGTTCCCCAGTATGTCCCAGTCCTGCCCAGTGTTTCCAAGGACAGTTTCATTTCTCTCGGTGGCCGTGGCAGCCAAACCCAGCAGTGGGGTCAGTGCAGTGCCCATGGCCACAGCCCCTTTCAGGGGCCCAGTGCAGCTTGGGCTGATGATCCACCCTCACAGCTGGCCCAGGGCAGCTCTGCAGTGCCTTTGGTGGCACCTGGGGCTGGCACACAGCTGAGCAGTTTGTCTGTTTGCACTGGGGAAACTCAGCTGTTTGAGATGGCTGCAAAAAGTACAAAAAGGTAAAACCCCTCTGAGGCTGAGTGCAGCCAGCTCTGCAAGCACAGCACGGCCCAGGGCAGTGAGGACAG
This sequence comes from Ammospiza caudacuta, assembly GCF_027887145.1. Taxonomy (NCBI): domain Eukaryota; kingdom Metazoa; phylum Chordata; class Aves; order Passeriformes; family Passerellidae; genus Ammospiza; species Ammospiza caudacuta. The sequence goes on from NC_080599.1 coordinate 5,939,113, forward strand.
ACAGGATGGGGCTGGGCAATGTGGAGCAAGGTTGTCTACACTGGGTCAGAGCTCCAGGCACAGCTTCTGTGAGCAGGCCAGAGCTGCTGAGGAGGGACCCTGGGTCAGTATCAATCACAGAATGCTGCAATCACCTCTGCTCTTAACAGAAATTTAATAAAATACACCTTTAAAACAGGAATGTATATTTTATTACTGCTCTTTGAAATCTTTCTCCATGACTGGACTAGGAAAACTTTAATGACCCTCTCAGGGCTTTCCTGTTGTTTTCATCAGACTCAGTCCTTGAGAGTGTCTTGAAAAAACTTCTCAAGAACTCAAAGGTAAATTTAGACTACAAATTTTCTTGAAGTTTTAATGGCTCCCACTGAGGGACACAGCAGGGCTTCAAGGAACCAGGGAGTCAATTGTGACTCTACCAAACCTCTTGGAACCAAGGGCCCATTGTGACACTGAAGAACTTCAGGGAATCAAGAGTCTCTTGTGACACAGGGGGTACTCATGAAGCCATGGAGACCATTTTGAAACTTCAAGGCCAGATGGAACCAAAGGGTCATTCATGCACTTCTGAGCCTTGGAAGCAAAGGGACCACAGTGACACAGTGGGGCTCTGTGGAACCAAGGGGCCGTGGTGACATTGTGGAGTGTCATTGAACCAACTGCCCATTGGGACACTGCAGGGCCTGATGGAATCACGGACACCATTGTGACAGTGCAGGGCCTGATGGAAGCAAGGGGCCATTGTCACACTCTGGGGCCTCTTGGGATCCAAGGGCAGTTGTGATGCCATGGAAATTATGGCAACTGTGGCACCATGAAACCAAGGAGACCATTGTGACCCTAGAGGACCCCATGGAGCTAAGGATTCATGGAACAGTGCAGGACACATGGAACCAAGGGGCCATTGTGAAGCTGTAGAACCAAAAGAGCCCATTGTGATACTGTGGGCCCCCATGGATCCTAAGGTCCATTTTGACATTGCAAGGTCCCATGGAATCCTGGAGACCACTGTGAAACTTTGGGGCCTTATTGAATGAAGTGGCCCTGCAGGGCCTGATGGAACCGATGAGACCCCATGGAGCCAAGGGTCCATTGTGACCCTGTGGTACCAAGGTGTCGTGGGTTGACCCAGGCCAAATGCCAGGCATCCATGTGGGTTGCTCGCTGACTCCCCTCTGCAGCTGGACAAAGAGAATTTAATAAATGGTTCGTGAGTTGAGATAAGGACTGGGTGAGATCACTCATCGAATATTTTCCTGGAGAAAAAGGCTTAGCTTAGAGATGTGAAATTCATTTATTACTAACAAAGTCAGAGCCGGAAATGGGGAAATAAAATAAGCTCCTCACCTCCCTCCTTCCAGCTCTACCTCCTACCCCAGCAGTGCAGGGAGACAGGGAATGGGGGTTATGGCCAGTTCATCACCCATGGCTTCTGCCCCTGCTCAGGGAGAGGAGTGGTTCCCCTGCTGCACCGTGGGTCCCTCCCAGGGGAGACAGTTCTGCAGGAGCTTCTCCCATGTGAGTCCATTTCAGGGGCAGCAGCCCTCTGCAAACTGCTGCAGTGTGAGTCCATGCCAGGGACAACAGTCCTTCCCAAACTGCTGCAGCATGGGTCACTCTTCCAGGGGGTGCATTCCTGCAGGGACAGGCTGCTGCAGCCTGGGAGCAGGGCCCCTCTCTCCATGGCTCTCCTGCAGGGTGCCTGGGTCTGCAGTGCCTGGAGCACCTCCTGCCCCTCCTTCTGCACTGACCTTGATGTGTGCAGAGTTTTTCTTCTCACATGTTCTCCCTCTGCTCTCCTGAGTGGAGTTAAAACTGCACCACAATCTCTATTTTGATTTCTTTTTAAATCTGTTATCGCAGAGGCATTGCCAACATTTGTAACTGGCCCAGCCTTTGCCAGCAGCAGGTCCATCTTTGAAGCCACCAGGAATTGGCTGTGCCAGAGATGGTGGAAGCTTCCAGCAGCTTCCCACAGGAGCCATCCCTGTGGCCCCCTGTGAAATACAAAGCTGTGTTTCATGTCAGGTACATACAGGCAACGCGTGTATTTGTGATTGCAATATGTTTGGAAACCGACCATGGGACAGTTAGAAAGACAAATTCTAATAATTATTGAGGAATGTAAAGCATGGAAGAAGGCCTTTGAGCCTATCTTTTGTTCGTAATTAATCTTTATAAGTCTTAAGTTGATTTAGGAGCATTTGAATTAAAGCCTTAAGGATGTTGCTGTTTGACAGGAACTTTCTGCTTGTAGCTAAGCCTTAAAGAGTTTTGCAATAATAACCTTTTGAAGTATAATTTTAGAATATTGCTTGTAGTAAGGGTCTTTGAAACTATAGCTTTAGAATATATATAATGGAAACATGCTTATCTCACACTTTAACAAAACAGTGAAAAGCAGCTTGAGAAAGGAAGAGGAACATCAACTCAAGGATTATTAGTTTTGACCAAGGGAAGCTGGACATCACTGTTATGAGATTTATAGTCTCTGCAATTAAAAGGTGGACCCACATCTGGATTCTGGACCACACCATCTGGGAGATTTCTTCCTTCTTTTAGAAACCAAAACATCGGCATCTGGGGATACTCATTTCTGGGATACATCCTGAGAAAAACTAAATCACAGTAGTGTATAGAATTGTGACATCAAAATTGTGAATAGAAACTGCTGATGAGTAAAAATTGTGAATAGAAACTGCTGAGAAAGCTGATGAGTACCCCTATAAATACCTGTAAGCCTCAACTATCAGTGTGCAGTTGGAGGGAAAACTTCCCCCACTGTACCCAGCACTGTATTGCTCATACTTTACCATATTAATTAATGAATTGATTGCTGCTTGAATATTGGCCTAGTCTCATTTATAACAGAATTCACATCCGCCCAGGCCAGGGTGGACAGTGGCTGCTCTGTTCCATGGACTGGACGCAGCTCTGGACACTTCCCTTGGAGCAACTGCAGGGAGAGAACGCTGGGGCTGTCACCGCTGGGGTGTCACACACAGGGGACACTGGGGCTGTCACCACTGGGGTGTCACACACAGGGGACACTGGGGCTGTCACCACTGGGGTGTCACACACAGGGGAACTCTGGGGCTGCCTCGCTCCTGCCGTGTCCCCAACAGCTCTGCCAGCACCTCGAGGGGACACGAAGGCTGAGCCAAAGGGTGAGAATTGCAGGAAGGGCTGAGCTGGGAGGGACCCATTACAATCATTGAGTCACAGAATCACAGAATTACTGGGTTAGAAGAGACCTTCAAGATGATCAAGTCCAACCCAGCCCCAACACCAGCTCAACTAGACCATGGCACCCAGTGCCACATCCTGTCTTTTTTTAAACACATCCAGGGATGGTGACTCTACCATCTCCCCAGGCAAACCAATCTAATACTTTATCACCCTTTGTGTTGAAAACTTTTTCCTAATGTACAACCTAAATTTCCTTTGGCACAACTTAAAATTCTGTCCTCTTGTTCTGTCAGTTGTTACCTGGAGAAAGAGACCGACCACCACCTGGCTACAACCACCTTTCAGGAAGTTGTAGAGAGGGATAAGGTCACCTCTGAGTCTCCTTTTCTCCAGGCTAGTTAACCCCAGCTCCCCCAGCCACTCCTCACAGGACTTGTGCTCCAGACCCCTCACCAGCTTTGTTGCTCTTCTCTGGACACGCTCCAGCCCCTCAGTGTTCTTCCCAAATTGGGGGGCTCAGAACTGTACACAGCACTCAAGATACAGTACAGGGGAAGAATGCCAGGTACACCAGTTCCAAGTGCAAGGGAAGAATGACCTCCCTGCTCCTGGCCACACTGTCCCTGATCCAGGCCAGGAGCCATTGGCCCTCTTGGACACCAGGGCACACTGCTGCCTCATGTTCAGCTGCTGTTGACCAGTTCCCCCAGGTCCCTTTCTGCCTGGCCACTGTCCAGCCACACAGGCCCCAACCTATAGCGCTGCAGGGGGTTATTGTGGCCAAAAATGAAGGGTTTGGCACGTGGATTTATTAAATTTCCTCTCATTGACCCTGCCCATCCCCCCAACCATTCCAGGTCTCTCTGCAGAGCCCTCCTACCTTCCAACAGATGGACACACACTCCCAGCTGAATGTCATCTGCAGATTTACTAATGAAAGGCTCACTCCCCTCATCCATGTGGTCAATAAAAATATTGAACAGAGCTGGCCCCAGCACAGAGCCCTGGGGACACCTCTGGTGCCTGGCTGCCAGCTGGATGCAGCACTGCTCTCCACCACTCTCTGGGCCCATCCAGCCAGTTCTGAGCCCAGCACAGAGTGCTCCTGTCCCAGCCATGGGCTGCAGCTTTTCCAGGAGTGTGCTGTGGGACAGAATGCCAAAGGCCTTGCTGGAGCCCAGACAGACACATCCACAGCCTTCCCTGCATCCACCAGGAGGGTCACCTGGTCATAAAAGGAGGTCAGGTTGGTCAAACACGACCTTCCCCTCCTAAACCCCTGCTGGCTGTCTCTGATACCCTCGGCCATCCTGTAAGTGCTGTGTGATAGCACTCAGTATAAACTGTTCAATTTCCTCACTGGGTACTGAGGTCAGACTGACTGGCCTATAATTACCAGGATCCTGCTCCCCACCCCTGTTGTGAATGGGTATCACATTGGCCAGCTTCCAGTCATCTGCAACCTCACCAGTGAGCCAGGACTGCTGGTAAATGATGGAGAGCAGCTTGGCAAGCTCATCTGCCAGCTCCCTCATCACTCTGGGCTGGATCCCATCTGGTCCCATGGATTTATGAACATCCAAGCAGCTCAGCAGTTCTCTGACTGCCTCCTCCTGGATAACAGGGGGCCCATTCTGCTCCCTGACCCCATCTTCCAGCCCAGGAGGACAGCTGTCCTGAGCCATCTTCCCACTAAAGACTGAGAAAAAAAAGGCGTTAAGCACCGCTGCCTTCTCCTCATCTGCAGTTACTAAGTTCCCTCCCTCATCCAACAGAGAACAAAGGCTGGCCTTACTCTTCCTTTTACCAGTAGTATATTTATAAAAACATTTTTTATTATCCCTTATAAAAGTCACCATTAAGTGACTTTATTAAGTTCAAATTGAGCTTTAGCCACCCTAATTTTTTCCTACATACTCTAGCAGCCCTCTTAAATACTTCCTGAGAGATCTGACCCTCCTTCCAAAGATGATACATCCTTTTTTTATTCCCGAGTTCCTCCAAAACCTCCTTGCCCATCCAGGCTGGATGTTTGCCTTGTTGATTCACCTTTTGGCACACAGGGACAGTTGGTTCCTGTGCCCTCAAGATCTCTGTTTTGTAGCATGTCCACTTTTCCTGAACTCCTTTGTTTTTAAGGGCTGCTTCCCAAGGAACTCTCTGAATAAGTCTCCTAAACAGGCCAAAGTCTGCCCTATAGAAGTCCAATGTAAAAATCTTCTAAATGTTGCTCTTGACTTCACCAAATATTGAGAACTCTCTAATTTCATGATCACTGTTCCCCAGGCAGCCTCCAACCACCACATCTCCCACCAGACCATCTTTATTTACAAACAACAGATCTAACATAGTCCCTCCCCTGCTGGGCTCACTCACCAGCTATGAAAAAAGTTATCCTCCACAAACTCTAGAAATTTCCTGGACTGGCTTTTTTCAGCTGTACTGAGTTCCCAGCAAATGTCTGGCAGGTTGAAATCACCTACAAGAACAAGAGCTGATGAACCTGAAACATTCTCTAGCTCCTTATAGAATAAATTGTCCACCTCTTTTTCCTGGTTCAGTGGACGATAACAGACTCCCAGGAGGATGTCAGCCTCGTTGGCCTTCCCCTTAAGTCTTACCCATAGAACATGTAATTTCATCATCATTAATTTCAATACCTGTTGTCCAAACCTCTCTAATATAAAGGGCCACCCCTCCACCTCTTCTCACTTTCCTGTCTCTGCTGAAGAGCTTGTAGCCATCCAGCACAGCACTCCAGCCATGTGAGTCATCTCATGATGTTTCCCTGATGGCAATTACATCACAGCTCTGCAGTTGGACCATGGCCTCCAGCTCTTCTTGTTTGTTACCCATGCTGCCTGCAATGGTATACATGGACATGGAAGGAAGATGTCACGATAGCAGATGATCTCCAGGCAGTGCCACGTGTGACAGGAAACACAACACGTTTCAACTGTGTTTCCAGGGGAAGCCTATGGCACAAGAAAGACTCCTCACTCCTTAATGAACTGAGAATTGATTATCTAAAGGATGGTGATGGACTGAGAGTTGGTGATCTGAGAAACAGATGAATTTGAAATTTGGTGGGGGGTGGGGGAAATGTTTTTAGAAAGTTTTCATTCTTTCTGTGTATTTCTTTTTACATATAGTTGTAAGTTAATTAATAAAGTTGTCTCTTCTTTATTTCTAGAGAGAGCCTGCTTTGCTCTATTCCTAGTCACATCTCACAGCAGACACCAAAAATAATGTATTTTCATGAGAGCATTAGCATTGTGCCAGCATCAAACCATGACATTAGACACTTGGACACAGTCAGATCTCTAGGGTCTGTCCTCCAGACGCTGATCACAGAATCACAGAAATTCAAGGCTGGAAGAGACCTGTACGATCATCAAGTCCAACCTCATGTTCTAACAATTCAACTAGATCATGGCAGCAAGTGCCACATCCAGTCTTTTTTTGAACTCTTCGAGGGATGATGACTCCACCACCTCACTGGGTAGATGATTCCAGTATCTGACCACTCTTTCTGTAAAATACTTCCTTCTTAATTCTAGCTTGCATCTCCCTTGACGCAGCTTGAGACTGTGTCCTCTTGTTCTATCTGTTGTCGCCCGGAGAAAGAGACCGACCCCCAGCTCACCACAGCCACCCTTCAGGAAGTTGAAGAGAGTGATAAGGTCATCCCTGAGTCTCCTTTTCTCCAGGCTGAACAACCCCAGCTCCCTCAGTCGTTCTTCATACGGCTTGTGCTCCAAGTCCCTCACCAGCCTCATTGCTCTCCTCTGGACACGCTCAAGCATCTCAACGTCCCTCCTAAAGTGAGGGGCCCAGAACTGGATGCAATACTCCAGGTGAGGCCTCACCAGTGCCGAGTACAGGGGAAGAATGACCTCCCTGCTCCTGCTGGCCACACCATTCCTGATACTGGCCAGGATGCCGTTGGCCCTCTTGGCCACCTGGGCACACTGCTGGCTCATATTCAATTGACTGTCAACCAGCACCCCCAGGTCCCTTTCCACCTGAGCACTGTCCAGCAACACCATCCCCAGCTTATATCGGTGCAGGGGGTTATTGTGGCCAAAGTGCAGTACTTGGCACTTGGACTTATTGAAGTTCATCCCATTTGATTCTGCCCATCCATCCAACCGTTCCAAATCTCTCTGCAGAGTCCTACGTCCCTCTAGCAGATCTACACACGTTCCCAATTTAGTGTCATCTGCAAATTTGCTAATGAAAGACTCTAAACCCTCATCCATGTCGTCAATAAAAATATTGAACAGAACTCGCCTCAGCACAGACCCCTGAGGGACACCACTGCTGACTGGTCGCCAGCTGGATGCAGCACCATTCACCACCACTCTCTGGGCCCAGCCATCCAACCAGTTCTGAACCCAGCAAAGAGTATTCCTGTCCAGACCACGGCCTGCGAGTTTGTCTAGGAGTAAGCTATGGGAGACAGTGTCAAAGGCCTTGCTGAAATCCAAGTAAACAACATCTACAGCCTTCCCTGCATCCACTAGCTGGGTTACCTGGTCATAAAAGGTGACCAGGTTGGTCAAACATGATCTACCCCTCCTAAATCCATGCTGGCTGGGTCTGATACCCTGGCCATCCTGCAAATTTTGCATGATGGCGCATAATATAAACTGTTCCATTATTTTGCCAGGTACAGAGGTCAGGCTGACTGGTCTATAATTGCCAGGATCCTCCTTTGCACCTTTTTTGTGAATGGGTATCACATTAGCCAGCTTCCAGTCATCCGGAACCTCACCAGTAAGCCATGACTGTTGGTAAATGATGGAGAGTGGCTTTGCAAACTCATTTGCCAGCTCTCTCATTACCCTGGGGTGGATCCCGTCTGGTCCCATAGATTTATGAACATCCAAGCATTTCAGTAGTTCTATGACAGCCTCCTCTTGGATAATGTGGGGACCATTCTGCTCCCTGACACCATCAACCAGCCCAGACGGGTGGGTGTCTTGAGTGCAAGTCATCTTCCCATTAAAAACTGAGGCAAAATAGGCATTTAACACTTCTGCCTTCTCCTCATCTGCAGATACTAAGTTCCCACCTTTGTCCAATAAAGAACAAAGGCTGGTCTTACCTTTCTTCCTACCATTAATATATTTATAAAAACATTTTTTATTATCCTTAACAGTAGTCGCCATTCTGAGTTCGAACTGAGCTTTGGCCTCCCTAATTTTTTTCTGCATACTCTAGCAGTCCTCTTGAATACTTCCTTAGAGACCTGACCCTTCTTCCAACGCTGATACATCCTCTTTTTATTTTTAAGTTCCTCCAAAACTTCCTTGCCCAGCCAGGCTGGACGTTTACCCCGTTGACTGATCTTTCGGGACACAGGGATGGTCTGTTCCTGCACCCTCAAGATCTCTGTTTTGAAGTATGCCCACCCTTCCTGAACTCCTTTGTTTTTAAGGGCTGCTTCCCAAGGTACGCTCTGAATAAGTCCCCTGAACAGGCCAAAGTCTGCCCTCCGGAAGTCCAGTGCAAGAGTTTTACTGGTGCTCTTTCTGACTTCACCAAATATTGAGAACTCTATTATTTCATGATCACTCTGCCCCAAACGACCTCCAACCACCACATCTTCTACCAGCCCATCTCTATTTGCAAACAGCAGATCTAACATAGTCCCTTCCCTGGTCGGTTCATCCACCAGCTGCAACAAAAAGTTGTCCTCCATACATTCTAAGAATTTCCTGGACTGCCTTTTTTACTGCTGTATTAAGTTCCCAGCAGATGTCTGGTAGGTTGAAGTCACCCACAAGAACAAGGGCTGATGATCTTGAGACATTGCCTAACTGCTTATAAAATAAGTCATCTACTTCTTCTTCCTGGTTGGGTGGATGATAACAGACTCTCAATATGGTGTCAGCCTTGTTGGCCTTCCCCTTAATTCTTATCCATAGACATTCAACTCCATCTTCCTTTGTTTCAATTTTGATGGCATCAAAAGTTTGCCTAATATAAAGGGCCACCCCACCTCCTCTTCTTCCTTTCCTATCTCTTCTGAAGAGCTTGTATCCATCCAGTGTAGCACTCCAGTTATGTGAGTCATCCCACCACATTTCCATGATGGCAACTACAACATAGCTCTGCAGTTGCACCATGGCCTCCAGCTCTTCTTGTTTATTGCCCAAACTGCGTGCATTGGTATACATGCACCTCATCTGGGCTACTGACTTCACCCCTATCTTAGCCTTGCAATTCTTGGGCCTGTTTCCAGATAGCTCAGCTGGTTCTCCTTCCCCCTTCAAACTTAGTTTAAAGCTCTCTCAATGAGGTCTGCCAGTTCATGAGCTAAAAACCTTTTGCCCTTAACAGAGAGGTGTACCCCATCTGGTTCCAGCAGAGAAGATGTTGTAAAATTTTCCCCATGATCAAAGAATCCAAAATTTTGCCGGTGACACCAACCCTTAAGCCACTTGTTGATGATGCAGATTCTTCTGTTTCTTTCATCATTTTCCTCCGCCACCAATGGGACTGAGCAGAACACTACCTGTGCTCCTGCCCTATCAACTACCTGACCCAGTACCTTGAAGTCCTTTCTAATTGCCTTGACACTCCTCTTCTCAATCTCATCACTACCAGCCTGGAGTATCAGCAGTGGGTAATAATCAGAGGGCTGAATCAGCCCAGGAAGTCTCTCAGTGATATTTTGTACCCAGGTCCCAGGGAGGCAACAGACTTCCCTGTGGGATGGGTCTGGTCGACATATGGGGCCCTCAGTTCCCTTCAGGAGGGAATCACCTCTAAATGATGCTCCACTAAAGATAACAGCTGGTGCTGTGGATAAGTATTGTGAACTTTACCATCATATTTAGTTAAAGCTATCTGTAAAGAAACAGAATGCTTAATTCTCTATTTAAGATATTAGTTAGCTAATGGTACTACAATTGAATATGGTTCACGTCTCTAGAATTCTAATATTCACTCACTACCTTTCATAATCAAATGAGCAAAAAGTTCCAGTTGAGTGGTAGTAGTTCTAGATTGTTTTACAGGTAAAAATACTCATTCTAAAATAACAAAAGGATTAGCTTGAGTTTTAACCTATTGATAAATCAAGGCGAAAGGATGCTTGGCATAATTGCCATCTTCTTTGCTCTGGTTGATGATCATCAATTGAACTGGAACATCTTCAATCAGATGATGTGCATGTGAGGTAGCAACCTTTGTGGCAATGTGATCTAAGGCTTGCTGTTGTTTCTTAATCTTGGGTCCGGCGTTCATCTGCTTGAGACGAAGTACTTAAAAACTGTATTAATGGTTCAAGTTCTTTCTAAATTATCTTACATATAGTTCTAATCTATTAAATATCTTCTACTAACTTCTGGATATCATGTACAGTTTTAATTTCAATGGTAATGGTGAGTTTTTGTGGCTTCACTACAGACTGATCAATCTGCTACTTGAAATATTTCTAAGGAGCAGAAGATTGCTCCTTATCAGGAGCAATTTTTATACTCCTTTCTTCTAGCAACACTGTCACAGTTTTTAGAAGAGTTACAGAGTCTAATTATTTTCCAGCCATTAATATATCATCCATGTAGTGATAGATGATATACTCAGGGAATTGCTGCCAAACAGGTTCTAATGCCTAAGCCACATAATTTTGGTACATTGTAGGGGAATTTTGCATGCCTTCGGGGAAACAAATCCATTCATACCTTTTGTAGGGTTCTGCCTTATTGATAGATGGAACAGAAAAGGCAAAATTACTAGTGTCTTCTGGATGCAAGGGGATGGTGAAAAGACAATCTTTGAGATCAATGATCAATAGATTCTATGACTCAGGTATCATAGTAGGAGATGGAAGACTAGGTTGCAAGGCACCCATACTTAGAATTACTGCATTAACAGCACGTAAGTCATGTAGCAACCTCCATTTCCCACTCTTTTTCAGGGTGGTAAAAGTTGGAGTGTTCCAAGGGCTAGTGGATGGCTTTATGTGTCCTTCCTCAAGCTGTTCTTGCACTAATTGTTGGATTATGGGGAATTTTTCCTTTGACAGCGGCCCCTGATCAATCCACACAGGTGTATTAGTGGCTAAGCTAATTTTGAGGATTGGCTGCCCCCCAGTGGCCGCTGCTAGAAAGGCTGTGTGACAATGGTAGCTTTTAATTGACTTAACAGATCCCCACCAAGAAGACCTAGTAAAGAACCAGGAGTTTGCATGACATAAGGCCTTGTAGACACATTCACTCCATCTGGGAAAGTAAAAGTAATTATTTCCCTGCTCATCTGAGTTGCCTGAGTCCCTCCAGTACCTGCAATGCCTAAAGTAGGATTGACCAATGCCCAAGTTTTTGGCCATATTGTGTTTGAAATTATGGTTACATCTGCTCCAGTGTCAATTATGAGTTTCTTTGTAATAGAATCACCATTAGGATGTGTCAGGGTTACCTGTTTGTCTGGTTTACCTCTTGTGATGTCCATGGCCCAATATACTTCTGGTTTACCTGTGGAAACAAAACTTCCTGTTCCCCATTCCTTGTAGCCTGTACAGGGGACACAAGGCTTAAAAGGAACAAGCTGAGCAATTCGTGAACCTTTGGTAATAGATACAGGAGGGAAAAATGTTCTGACCATAATTTTAACAACCCCTTGATAGTCTGCATCAATAACCCCAGGAATTACATCCAATCCCTTTTTACTGGCAGATGATCTCCCTAACAGAAAAGCACTAAGCCCATTCCCCACGGATCCTTTTACATTACTATCTATCAGGTGCACAGCAGAGTCCGTGATGGTCACGTCTATTGCGGTTTCTACATCCACTCCGGCGCTTCCAGAAGTTGATGATCTGAGTGAGTAAAGTCCTCCTCCTCCTCCGTGGGAGGCTGAGCTCTCCAGGCAGCTCTCTGTACTTGCTGTGTGATGCCCGGAGAGAAGGCGTTCCGAGACCCGTTTCCCTGGAACCGACATTCTTTAGTATTGTGGTTATCTTTTTTTCAGATAGAACAAAATTTTTTCATAGTTGCAGAGTGACACTGACTCCTAACATGTCTGATTTTACCACATCCAAAGCAGTTAATGTTCTTTCCTTTGGCTCCCTTTTGCAGTAAAGGGAGCAATGGTTTTAGAACCATTAGAACCATTTAGAACCATTAGAAAGCAATGGTTTTACTGCATCCTGTACTGCAGCAACTACATAAGCTGCTTTTTGTCTCTCTGTAGTTCTAGCCATGAGTTCCAGCATTTCTGTAACATCAGCTCCCTTCTTTATTTTTCCCAAAATCTGTTGAGTTTTATCATTAGCATTGTCAAAAACAAACATATTAAACAATTGTATCTTTGTGTCTGAATCCAAACAAGGATGATCATAGATAGCTTCTTGCAATTTGTCTAAAAATTTATCAAAGTCCTCATTCATTCCTTGGCGAATCTGTGTAAAAGACTTAGTGTGTAATCCATCTGGAAGTGCAAGGATAGCATTATATGCTAGTTGTTGATTCATCTGCAAGACTTGATCAATGCTCCTAGCCTGGGCAGTGGCAGTAGCCCAGGGCCCTTTGCCAAGTAACTGTTGTGCTGTTAAACCATACAGAGGATCACCCTGCACTCTAGGTCTTGCAGCTTCCTGAGCACACTTCTCCTCCTAGCTTTTATGAAGCATCACCTGCTGATGGGGTGGCATTATGAGTCTTATTAAGGTATACACATCAGCTGGAATTAATATGTTAGATGTAAAAATATACTGCAAAAGTGACTGTGCAAGTTGGGATTTTAAACCAAATTGTGAAATTGCAGCTCTTAACCTCTCTAAAATCTCCTAGTTGAAGGGTTTTCAAACTCTACTTGCAGCATTAGTTACTACAGGAAAAGCTTCTACATCATTGCAGAGAAAAGTCCCTTCTACAATAGCTTCTGGAATAACTCCCTTCCACTTTTGTTTCTGAGCTTCTTCTATTCCAGGGTCACATTCCAACTCTAATTCCATATTCTTTACAGCATGAGAGGGAGGATTTTGTCTAATCGGCTCGAATGCTGCCTCAGAGACAAACTGATAGGGTGGTAACTGGTTTCCTGGTTGTCTGTCTGAACCTGCTATCATTGGCAAGTCCATTTTCTCAAAAGAATAGTCTCTTTTGGGGACAACTGAATCCTTTTGTTGAATTACCAATTTTTGCAAACTGTCCACTAAAGACTTTTAATCCTGTTCCATAGAAGTATTACTCATAATAACATCTCCTTATCCTTTTCACTTTCAGCATGTTTAGTTTCTAAGTTACTGTTATCAATAGTTTCTTCACTCTGAGTACAACTGTCCTTTGGTCTGCAGCCTAAGCCCCTGAAGAGGCAGCAGCTTCCTCATTCTCGCTCTGAGCTGGAGGAGCAGTTGGTGTAATGCTCCATTCTGAGCTGAGGGGTTGTTTGCTGCGTGAGAGAATGTCTAAGGTGGTAGAAAGCAGTTGCTGAACTGAAGTTACTGGAAATGCCTGAGGCTGTTCTGACTCAGAGGCAAGGGCTGCACATGCCGCAGCAGCAGCTTTCCTCTCTGCCTTCAGGGCTTGAAACACCTCCATGATAATTTTCCACAAAGTAGCATATTTAGACACCTCTTTTGCCTCACTCCAGCCAGATGCAGTACAGTCCCACAACATCCAACCCACAGCTTCCCATTTCGAAATCTCAAAAGCAACCTGTGCTCCTGTGTAGAAAGCGAGGGGAGACGAACCATCCTCTGATCAGCATCGAACTCCAATTTATTGATCCAGCATGCACATTTTATAACCGTGTTAATTAAGTTCATACATATTGCAAAACCCAAGCTCATCATTGGTTACAGATTAAACACCAACCCCTCCTTTTGTTTTCAATATTTGTGGTTTGTTATTGAAACCAAGATTTGTTTTCTCAGCCTGATATGAATGGTTCTCAAGGCCTTCATGTTTGTCACTTTTGCTTTCCCAAAACTTATCCAAGGACAAGATATTTACTTGTTATTAAAAAACAAGCCTGAGAACTCTGCTGTTTACAGAAATGTGGGAAGCATGAGGCCCTGAGGTATCACAATGGATGGTTCCATGAAGCCACAGAGCTTCACACTGTCCTCTTGGTTACATGGATTCTACAAGACCCTGGAGTGTGACAGGGCCCCTATAGTCCCATGAGTCTCCAGAGAGTCACAATGTGCCCAGGAAGCACTGCAGTGTGACAATGTCCCCAGAGGCACTGCAGTGTCACAGAGGAGCAGCACTGGAGTGGGCACAGCACCAGGGAAGGTTTGGCAGTGTTCCCATGTGTGTGAGACAACAATGGTGGCAACACCAATGTTCCCCTGTCTATGATACCACAGCGGTTCCAAACTGAGCATTCCTCTCTCTGTGACACCACAGCAGTGGCAGCCCTAAATCCCTTCTCTGTGACACCACCATAGTGGAAGCCACAATGTTCTCCTCTCTTTGACACCACAGTGGTTACAGCCCCAGTGTTCCCGTCTCTGTGACAACACAGCTGTGCCACCCCTCATCCCCCTCTCTGTGACACCACAGAGGTGGCACCCACAGCGTTCCCCTCTGTATGACACCAACACAATGGCAGAACAAAGATTCCCCTCTTCATGAGAAAACAGTAGTAGCAGCCCCAATGTTCCCCTCTCTGTGACACCACAGCAGTGGAAGCCCCAAAGTTCCCCTCTCTATGACACTGCAGGGTTGGCTGTCCAAAGTTCTACTCTCTATGGCAGCACCACAGTGGCAGTTCCAACATTCCCCTCTCTGTGACACCTCAGCATTTGCAGCCCCAGTGTTTCCCTGTCAGTGACATGACAGCAGTGGCAATACCAATGTCCCCCCTGTCTATGACACCAAAGCAATTGCAACCCCAGTGTTCTCCTCTCTGTGACACCACAGGGGTGGCAGTCCCAAATGCTTCCCTGTCTGTGACACCACAGGGGTGACTCCCCCAGCATTCCACTCTCTGTGACACCACTGAGATTGCAGTCCCAACATTGACTTCTGTATGACAAAACAGGGGTAGCAGCCCCAAGGTTCTCCTGTCTTCGAGCCCACAAGGATGGCAGCCCCAACATTCCCCTCTCTGTGATACCACAACAGTGGCAGCCTCAGCATTCCCTTGTCTGAGGAATCAGACCAGAGTCAGCCCCAACATTTCCTTCTCTGTGACACCATAGATGTGGCAGCATCAAGTCCCCCTCTCTGTGACACCACAGCAGTAGAAGCCCCAGAGTGCCCTGTCTGTGACACCACAGCTTTGGGAGCCCCAACATTTCTCTCTCTATGACTCCATGGTAGAGGCAGCCCCAATATTCTCCTCTCTATGACAATACAGAACTGGTGGCCCCAGCATTCCCATGTGTATGATACCACTGTGGTGGCAGCCCCAACAGTCCCCTCTCTGTGACACCCCAGTGATGGCAGTCCCAGTGTTCCCTTCTATGACACTACAGCAGCAGCCACCCCAATATTCCCCTCTCTGTGACACCACAGCTGTGGCAGCCCCATTGTCCCGGTCTCCGTGACACCACAGTGGTTGCTGCCCAAATGTTCCCCTCTCTGTGACACCACAGCTGTGGCAGCAGCACTAGAACAGAAGCAGCAGCCGTGGAACACCAGGGGAGCAAGGGAGGAGCAGAGAAGGAGCAGTGGAACAGTGGGAGATGAGCGGTGTTGGAGCAGCAGAGGAGCAGCAGTGGAAGAGCAGACGAAAAGCACAGCACAGCTTTTGAGCAGCAGTGGAGTGAGCATGGAAAAGGTGGAACAGTGGTGACACAGGAACTACAGCCATGGAATGGTGGTGGCACAGGAACTACAGCCATGGAACAGTGGTGGCACAGGGACTACAGCCATGGAAAAGTGGTGGCATGGCCCCGCAGCTGTGGAGCAGCGCCTGAGATGCCAAAGCTGCGGGACACAGAGCGGCTCCCAGCGCTGTGTCCTGCAGGAGCCGGCCCCGCACACATCAGAGCAATGCCCCTCAGGCTGACCCAGAGCTGGGGCACAGACAGGAATTGCTGCTGGGCTGTGCAAGGCGTGGATTGAGTCCATTTAATGGTGGCCTGGGGGTTCGATCCTGCTCATTGTGGCTGCTTTTGTGCTGTTGGGACCATTCCAGTTCATCTGAAGTCATGAACTCAGGAGAAACTTGGGACAAAAGGAATCAAAGTGCCTTCTGTCCTGCTGCCTTGGTTTGGAAAGACAGGTGCCTGCTAAGGAAGGCAGGAGCCTCTCCTGAAATGGAGAATGTGAACCCTCCC
Source organism: Ammospiza caudacuta (assembly GCF_027887145.1). Classification (NCBI taxonomy): domain Eukaryota; kingdom Metazoa; phylum Chordata; class Aves; order Passeriformes; family Passerellidae; genus Ammospiza; species Ammospiza caudacuta. The sequence goes on from NC_080599.1 coordinate 5,955,548, forward strand.
CCTGGGAATTGCTATAAATTTTAAATTAATGGGGTCTCAGGTAAAAAGTATGGGAGCAGGAAATAACATTTCTGTAATAGGGAAGAAAATAAAAGGATAAAATCAACAATGCAGTAAACTAAAAAAGCATTTACAGAGTCAGAACACAACCGGACATCCTGTTGGTCAGGCTGTTGGTAGCAATCCAAGTGGAAATGTGGCTACAGTCCTCCTGGAGTGGCAGGTGTGGTTCTGTTGGAGCAGGGCTCCTGTAGAAAAGGGTGTAGTGTTGCTCAGAGGATCCAATGGAAGAAGAGGCAGCTGCTGTTCCTCTGGGAAATCCAGTAGAGAAGCTGCTGTTCCAGAATCTCCAGATTCTATCTGGCTAGAATGATTGGCTCTTCCCTCTGGGCAGAGCATCTCCCAATGGGATGCTGTAGTTCTCATCAGCCATGCGGTGACATTCAATAGTCTGTTATCAGCAGATGTGCCCCCCAGAGGGAGGACTGTTTGTGGAAGAGATAAGGAAAACTGCCATACAGATGGCAAATAGAATCCATCTTGCCTGCAATCTGGGACACCTGCAGAGAAAGACATCTTGGTAGAAGTTTAATGATTTCTGATTTGGGAACCGAAGTGGGTCAGTTATTGGCCTGTGGTTTGTTCTCATCCAGAAAGATGTTCCAAAGTACTGCAATGTGGCATTAAAAACCAGGAACGTTCCTCTTCATCTGGATATTGCACATGGACTACAGAGCTATTTGTGGTCATTATGATAGGAAAAAAAACTGGAAATCTTTTCCTGATTTCACTCTTTCTTCCTGTCTCTGGGATTAGGCCTCCAACACTCCCTGCAGGTCTTCTTTCCATGATCTGCTCCTCTGGAGTTGGGATGTGACAAATCAGCAGTGGGAAGAGGGAGGACAATGGACCATCACAACTGCAGACTCTGTTTTTATGGCCTCTGGATTTCCAGTGCTTAGAAATTGTTATGTTTTAAACTGTCTGAACAAATCCCACATTTTGCACTTTTTCCCTTGGCAGAAAACCTTCCTTTGTGCTATTTAGGAACTGACCCTGGGAAACACCTCATTGCAGATGCTTTTCTGTTGGTTTTGCTAAGAGATGACAAGAAAATCAGCACAAGGGGCAGGGATGAGGGAAAGGGAAGAAACAATTCCTTTCTTTTCTCTTCCTTGTAGAAACTCTCCTCTAGAGGTTGTGCTTCAGCCAGAGACTTCCTAGGCCAAGGGCTGAGGGAAGCAATTCAGCTGAGGCAGTTGAGACATCTCCTCCCTGGTCTGTAGCCCTGGGGCTGAGAGGGGACATGGGTGCCCCTCTTGCACCGCCTGGAATGGGGGATTCCTCCTGCCTCTGCCAGGCGCTCATGATCCTGGCATTAGCCCTGGCCTGGCTGCTCCTGCTCTGAGCTCCCTGCCATGGGCATTGCTAGTGCTGGAGGGCAGCAGGGAGGGATTCAGTGCAAACCTGGGAGGTGCCAGTGGGCTCAGAGATGGCTGCAGGTGACAGTGACACAGTGACGGGAGGTGCAGATGGACACCGGGACAAGACAACGCCTCTGGGAAAACCTCTTGGAAATTTGGGGGACTTGGAGTGTAAAATACACACGAACACGGACACACAGACACAGAATACTGCAAAGCATTTCCCAGCTGTCTTAGGTTGGACATGGGGGCTGTATTCTATTCCTATCTGATGGGGCAGTTATCTTCTGTTAATTGGGCACTTTTCTTTATCTCTTCCACAACCCATCCTCCCTCCCAGGAGATATCTTCTGTTAATGGGCCATTGAGTGCCCCTGCATGACTGATAAAATTCCATCATCCCATTGCAAGAAGCTCCGCCCAGAGGGAGGAGCCAAGCATTCCTACCTGGATATAATCAGAGAGCTGGAAGACCAGAGTCAGCCTTTTCCACTGGATTCCCAGAGGAAGAGCAGGCCCAAAACCACCACCACTGGACCTTCAGAGGAAAACTCCACCCTCCTACAGGATCCCTGCTTCAACAGAGCCACACCTGTCACTGCAGAAGGAATACAGCCACCATTTACTGGGACTGCTACCGCCACTGCGCCCCACAGGGTATCAGGTCGTATTCTGAATCTGTTAGGACTTTTTCTTTGTACTATTGCATTTATATTTTAATTTTACTGCTAAATAACTTTTATTCCTATTCCCATATCTTTTGCCTTAGAGCCACATAATTTCAAAATTATAACAATTCGGGGGGAGAGTGTTTACCTTTTCCATTTCAAGGGAGGCTCTTGCCTTCCTTAGCATACACCTGTCTATTCAAACTGAGACAATGCCTCAGGACTCCCAAGCAGTTTTGGAGGAAGTCAGTGCCCCTTTCCCCCTCTCTCCTGCTCCATCTCCCAGCCCAGCACGGCTCCCAGCTGCAGGACAATGCCGCTGCCAACCCCGTCCTGCCAGGGATGCAATGGGGGGGAATCTCCTTCTCCTTCCCTGTGGCACAGAGACAAATCGCATCCTGTCCTTGTCCTTTCTCCCACAGGCAAGAAGCTGAGGATGGAGACCAGGGAGGACAAATCCCCACAGCAGAACCTTGTGGAAAAGGCTGTTTTAAGCAGCTCCAAAGCACAGGACTCCAACAGAGACAAAAAGCCCTCGAGATCCCACAGGAGGAGGGGCTCCAAATCCAGCCCAGGGTGCTCTGAGGAGCAAAGACCCACCCTGTTCCAGGAATGTGGAAAGAGCTTCAGCTAGAACTCAGAGCTGGTGGTGCATGAGCAGCTTCACAATGGGGAGAAGCCCTACAAGTGTTTGGAGTGTGGGAAAAGCTTTTGCCAGAGCAATTTCCTGATCCACCACCAGATGATCCACACTGGGGAATGGCCTTACAAATGTGGGGAATGTGGGAAGGGCTTCAGGTGCAGCTCTAAGCTCGTCACCCACCAACGCATCCACACCAGGGAAAAGCCCTATGAGTGTCTTGAGTGTCCAAAAAAGTTTCACACCACCTCCACTCTCCTCAGGCACCAGCAGATTCACACAGAGGAGAGGCCCTTGTGCTGCCCCAACTGCAGGAAGGGCTTCACCCGCAACTCCCACCTCATCACCCACTGGCGCATCCACACTAGGGAGAGGCCCTACGAGTGTCTCCAGTGTGGGAAGAGCTTCACCCAGAGCTCTCACTTGATCAAACACCAATGGAGGCACTGGTAAGGGAAGCTCTGCAAATGCCGCAACTGCAGGAAATGCTTTGTGCACTGCTCCAGCTTCATCCCCCATTGGAGTAGCCACATTTGGAAGAACCCTGGTGATCCATGTTCCCTGTCATTAATGCTTGAAAGAGTCCTGTCCCTTTTCCTGCCCCTGCCAATGACATGATGTGGGTCCAAGAACATGAGGGTCTGGCCATGGTTGCGTCATTATATTCTCTCCCAAATCAGATCATTGCTAGGGGTAGGAAAGGGATTCTGTCTTCCCCAAGGAGAAGGGTGTCCTTTCCAGGCAGGAGTGAATATGTGGCCGGGAAGAGACAGTCGGTGGTGTTGCAGTTTTCCCTGTAAATAGTTTTTCTGATCTCTACTGTTATCAGTGTTGTTGCTGTTCCTGTTTGTTCCTTATCTCGTTGCTGTTACCAGTAAATTGTTCTTATCCCAGCCCAGGATCTTTGCTGTTTGTGCTTTCCATGGGAGGCGGGAGGGCAGCGAGGGCAGTGTGGTTTTAGCAGGAGCAGGAAATTAGGGAATCCCATTCCTGAACCCCGGCCCATGAAAACCAAGCATCCCAGCTGATCCCAGCCCTGGTGGCCATAGCAGCAGCCTTGGGAGCGGGTCCCTGGCTGGGGCTGTGGGAATCTCTTCCCTCTGGTACCCAGGGACAGGAGTGGAGGGAACGGCTGCAGCTGAGTCGGGGCAGGCTCAGGTTGGATGTCAGGAAAAGGTTTTTGCCCAGAGGCTGCTGGGGCCCTGCCCAGGCTCCCCAGGGAAGGGTCCCAGCTCCAGGGCTCTCTGAGCTCCAGCAGCATTTGGACAGCGCTGCCAGGCCCAGGCTGGCATTGTTGGGGTGTCCTGTGCAGGGCCCGCAGTTGGACTGGAGGATCCTGATGGGGCCCTCTCAGCTCAGCCAATTCTGTGGTTCTGGGATCCCATGAGCCTGGGGATGGGGGGCTGAAAATCATTGCCATGGCAATGGGCTCTGGCTGCAGGCCTGAGCTGGTGTCCATGGCAACCACCCCATCATGGGGTCTCCATGGAGCTGCCAAGGGACTGACCATAGCAACAGGGGGTTTGTGATGGTTGCCATGGAAACTGACCATAGCAAAAGGGAGGTGGTGATGGTTGCCATGGAAACAGACCATAGCAAGAGGGCACTGGTGATGGTTGCCTGCTAAGGATCAGATTTGTCACAGGCCCTCAAAGGTTTTCCATAGGGACTTTCCAAGAGTCTCCAGGCTGTTCCAGAGCTGGAATGTCACAGGCACAGACCGGGGCTCCATGGAGACCTGCCAGGGCTTTCTGGGGATGGTAAAGAGCCGTGTGGTCAGAGGCAGTCACAGCCATTCCATGGTGACATCCCAGGGCACCTTGGGCTGCAAAGGCACCGATCTATCACAGGCACTCATGGGGACTCCAAAGTTACATCCCAGGAGTCCCCAGGCTGCCAAAGAGCCAGGACGTCCCAGACACTCACAGGGGTTCCTGTCATGGGCACAGTGGGATCTTCAGGCAGAGTTTATTAGAGAAGATCCTCTTGGGTCTTGAGGTTCAGAAAGGAGCCCCAACAGCCCCCACAGATACCAAAATGTCACCATTCAATCAGAGATAACACAGACTCCGATCACAAGTCTAAGGGCTCAAAGCCACCCTTTTTTCAATCCTCTTCTTTTATACCTTAATTTCCTAGAGGTGGACATCATTGGTCATTTAATCAACATATTTCACATGATTGGCTAATTAAGACAACACTCTTCATTAAAAATTTTATGGAAAAAACAACCTATTACAAATATTGTCATGGTGCCAGTTATTGATGTTTGTTTTATGCTGGGCCTTTCTGGGGGCTCTCTGGATGTGGGAAACCCTCCTGTAGCAGTTCTGTGCCAGGTAAAAGGAAATGCACACGACTTTTTTTGTCTTCAGCTTCTTGTTTATTGTTATCTTCTCTAAAGTTTTGCATGCTGTGTATACCAGGTTCAGCAAGCTGGACAAACACCTCAAAATGGCTCTAAAATGTACGGTTTCAAGGTCTTTTAAAGTTGTCTTACCCAATTAACTCTTAAAACTTACATTATTTCTACTTATCGACCAATAACTCATCCCTTGACTGTCCAGGTAACCTCTGCACTGTGCTTTCCTTGACCAATCACCCTGTGCCACCAACACTGCAGAAAATGGAGTGGATGAAGAAGAAGACAGGGACTACATCCAAATGCCTCCATCTTGCTTCCTATCTACATCATATTAAAAATCCCAAAATCTAAATTTCTCACCCAAGGGACATGCTATACTACCCTATAATCTATTTCAGACTTTGGTAAATTGTAATCTGTCTCAAACTCCTGGAAGTCCTCTCCATGGGGGAAGGTTAAAGGCAGTGTTTCTGTGGGGGTCAGAACCCCCACAGAGAAATATTCCCTTTGCCCTGGATTCCCACACATTTAATCTAAAAACCTTTAACCCTTAACATGTGAAGTTACCAAAAATGTTCCAGGTAAGTAGGATTAGAAGGAGAAGAAATAGAGAACAACAGAAAGACAGAAGATCCATAGAAAGACACACACATAAGTACCAACTGCTGGGGTTCCAGCGTCACTAACAGAGAAACCCCAGGAGAAGGCAGAATCCAGACCATGGGCTGGCCTCGTGCTCCGGCTTTTAACCCCCTGGGCCTTCATGGGCCCGCTCCGGGGGTGGGACTGCCAATTGCTTGTCCAGTATGAGCCAGAGTAGCACCAGCTGCTGGTGTGTGATTGATTGACAGCTCAGCCAATCAGGGTGGGGTTATCACAGCATTTGCTATGTGATTGACAGCTCTGCCAGGCCAGGGCTGGGGGCGGGGCTCTGTCCCACCACAAACCAAGGCCTGACCCAGCCCTGGCCCCACACGGGCATTCCGAGCATCCCAAGGTGTCTCAGGACATCGATCTCATCCAGCCTCTGACAGCGACCACGGTGACACTACGGAACCTCATGGAACCATGGGTCAGTTGTGACAATGGAGATCCAAGGAAACGATGGTGAGACTGTGGAATCCAGGAATCATGGAATCAAGGAGATCATTGTGCAAATCATGGGCCCCATGGAAGCAAGGATCAAGGATCAAACTGTGGTTTGATTGTGATTGATTTAAAATAGAAACAAGGAGCCATTGTTTCACAGCGGGGCTGCGTGGGGCCAATGGACCCTTGTGACTCTGTTGAGGCTCATGAAACCAAGAAGCCATTGTGACATTTCCAGACCTCATGGAATCAAGGAGAGCATTGTGACAGTGTTAGCACCCATAAAGTCAATGGACCATGGAACAGGTCTTCCTGGTTTGGACTCCTGGAGGCTGTCTGAGACGTCCCACTGAATTTGACATGTCAAGGGCCACTTCCCATCTGACCGTGCAGCACTGGGGCTCTGTGCTTTTATTCCTATGGGAAAGAACTGTCTTTCTTGTCTAGGCACCCATGGCCAAAACTGTGATTCCGTGTCTAAAATTCTCTATATCCAAGGGTTACTCCTGGATGAAAGCTGCCCATACAGTCAAGTCTGGCTAGACTTGGCCTCTGGTGACTGCCTCTCATCTGCCCCTGCACCACTGGGGCTCACTTGTTTCCTTCCTATGGAGGCCATTGTGACACTGCAGGGCATTGTGGAACCAATGGGCCATGGTGATACTGCAGGCCCTTGTGGAACCTGTTACACTGTAGGAACTTTTGGAACCAAGGGGAACATTGTGACCCTGCAGGGTACCATGGATCCAAGGGGGCACTGTGACACTATGGGGCCTTGTGGAACCAAGAATATCTTTGTGGCTCTGTTGGGCTGCATGGTCCTAAGGAGCCAGTGTGAAGCAGCAGGGCTTTGTGGAACCAAGAGGCCATTGCTGCATTTCAGGGCCTCGTGGAGCCAAAGGGCCGTTGTGATCCTGCGAGGCACCATGGATCCATGGAGAGCATTGTGACATTGCAAGACCCCGTGGAATCATGGAGACCATTGTGACTCTGCAGGGCCTCATGGAAGGAAGGGTCCATTGTGACACTCTGGGAACTTGTGGAACTAAGGGAATCATTGTTGCACTACTGGGCCCCAATGGAACCAAGGGGCCATTGGACACAGCAAGGCTTCAAGGAACCAATAGACCATTATGACACTGTGGGACCTTGTGGAACCATGGAGACCATTAGGATCCTTACGGACTTGTGTAATCAAATGGCCATTATGACACCTGAGGGCATAATGGAAGCAAGGAGCCATTGTGACACTGCAGGGCCCTGTGGAAGCAACGGAACATGAAATAGGTGTGGCTGCCTTGGTCTCCCAGGGGCCACCTGACAGGTCTGTCTGACCTTGGAATGTGGAAGGCTGCTCCCATCTGCCCCTGAAACACTGGGGCTCTGGGCTCTTCTTTTCACTTTTTACAGGCAGCCATGGCCAAAATTTGGATTCCACCTCCAAATATCTCTCTATCCAAGAATTGCTGCCAGACAAAAGCTGCCAGGAGAGACAAGTCTGGCTGGTCTTTGATTCCTGAGTGCCAGAACTCACCTGTTTTCCAAACACTGGAAAGGGCTCTGTGCTTTGCTTTGTATGGAAAAAATCATGCTTCTCCAGACATAAAATTCTGAAATTAGGATTCCACATTCATAATTTTGAATATCCAAGGGTTGCTCCAAGCAAACCTGCAGGACAGACAAGTCAGGCTTGCCTTGGCCTCTGGTGGCTGCCGTTCATCAGCTCCTGAAACATGGGGCCTCCGTGGCTTCCTTCCTATGGAGACAAATGTGACATTGGGAGCCTTGTGAAATGAAGAGGCCATTGTGACACTGCAGAGCACCATGGATCCAAGGGACCATTGTGACACTGTGGAGCCTCGTGGAACCAAGGGCATCATTGTGGCTCTGTTGGGCCACATGATCCCAAGGTGCCAGTGCAAATCAGCAGTGTGGTAGTTAGCCCAGCTGTAACTCAGAGTCAGTCAGATTTTACCCTAAAAGGATTGGGCATGAGTTTCAAGCCCTAGGAATCATTTGTTTAACATAGGGTGAGTTTGAGAGTTCCCCCACAAGCCTTTAGTGTTGCTGTGCTAACTTGTCCAAGTGTCTACTCCCCTATTGGTTACTTGTTTCCCCTATATGGTTGTTGTTCTAGTTTTCTACTCCCAAATGTACATGTTGTTGCTTCCCCTTTGACTCAGGTCTTTGGATCCTGCCCCTCATACTGTTCTCAACTTCTCCATGTTTATTGTTTTTCACCCCGTTATTAAAGTTGCTTTTAAACAACTCCATTGATCCTGCTCCTTTTCATTTTTGCCACCCTCACCCTGAAGTCAGGGAATGAGAGAGTTTTGTCACAGCCACCTTCATTGTGACATTTGGCCCCCGAACAGGGACCTGACACTCAGGAATCCCTGTGTCAGTCACATCAGCTGGGGTTAGCTCGTGGATAGGCCAGTGCTCCCTGGGATTTTGGATTCATCATTGTTACAAGGGACCTTTCCCAGGATATGCAGGGACAATGACGATTTCACCTGCATAGGTTTGCAGGTGGGTTTAGGGAAATGCAAGACATTTAGTGCCCATTTTGCCATTGTGCCATTGTGTTTTTACAATATGCACCCAAGTCCCATAATTGATTTGGGCTGTTCTGGTAGCTCTTCTTCATAAGGCAGTGTAGAAGTCCATCCAAAAAATCCTTCATTTTTTGCCTCACAATTGTCATGAGAAAAGACTACCGAAGGGTTAAAACTGCTGAGCCAGTTGGGAAAGAAAGTCTCCTGCTTATCTAGTGTGTTCACAAGTGATGTTTGCAGAACACGCCATGCTGTACTCGAAGGGGGCATGCTGCCCTTTTCTGGACAATTAAACTGGACTTTCTTCCAAACTCCTGACCTGGCTGGACTGAGCTCTGGGGTGGCTCCTCCCTGCTCCGTGAGAGGACCCCTCTTGCCTGTCTTCAACCACCGTGACGGACCAACAGAGATGCAAATCCCCTCATCAAGGAACCAAGAATCCCTCTGGTACCCTATTGGTACCCCCATGGCACCCCCATGGCACACCCCTGGCAACCTCCTTTCAGAGACTGGGACTGTACTCCCTCCCAACTCAGGGAGTGGGAAAAACCTAACGTACCTGTGAGCATTTGGCCATGAAAACAATGGAACTGTCTCACCCCCTCCTTCTGTTCCTATTCTTCTCCCCTCCATGGAAACCTAATTTCAGCCACCCTTCCCCCAACCAAGATATATATTGGGGTTCGGTTTGACTGCCTTTTGAGTACTCCCCAAGACGTGTACCAGTGAGTTTCGGCGGCGGGACCCCGAAGACATCACATTTTGGTAGCTATACCCCATTTCCTGACCTTCTTTCCTCCCTTTTTCCCTTGTCTTACCCTTCTCTTCCCCAGATCCCTTAACCAAACACATATTTAGCTGTGGTTATAATCAATAAAATTGCACCTTGTTGATTTGTTACTGCAAAACCCCTGTGCCTTTTGTTGGTTATTTTTGCACCCAAAAATCATTCGTCACCCGTTCATTTCGGGCGGACCTTCACAGGCAGAGAAAGAGAAAAATGGGCAGCCAGATTTCCAAAGTAGAAAGGAGCATATATGGATGCTTTAATTCTCACTGATCATGACAAAGTATTTTCAAAGAACGAATTGAAATCAATCACAAGGTGGACCATTAAAAATTTTCCAGACACCTCTGCTAATGAAATCCATACCACTGAATTTTGGGACTCAGTGGGAGTTAAACTGTACAACTTTTGATCAAAAGGGACCCCATTGCACCCCACATACTCCCCATCTTCAACACCACCTTCACCAGGAAGCAATGTGTTGACAACTCAATCCATTGGTCACTCCTACCTCAGGACCTCCCCTCAAACCTGCCTTTCTCAGACCTTCCACGGCAGTCCAAGATGGAGACAGCCACACGGTCTTGGAGCATCATGCCCTGGAGACTCAAGACGGAAGGAGCCCGAATGTGGCTTGGGAGACTGACCATCCTCCCTCCATTCTGGCTCCTCCACTTCCTGCTACCACAACCTTCTCTTCCACCCTGAATGAACCTCCAGACTCCACCCTCACAATTGTGGGTCATGCCCCACTCTTAATCATTCCACCTCCATCCTGGGCCATGCCTCCAGAACTCCACCCTGGAAGTCCGCCATCCTAAATCAAGGGCCTTCCTCCTCAACACCTGACAAAATGGCAGTGCCCTTTGCCTCACCCTCCGGCAACAATATACCCCCATGATCAAAGATACAAAGCCCAACTGTCACAGTATTTCTAATCCAAATGTTTCTGCTCCAAGTTATTCTTCCTCCCCAGAAGACAGTTAGGACTCCTCAGATCCACCTCACCCCTCACTCCCAGAAGATCCCTAGGAAAGGAACAAGACTGGCAAATGGTCTTGAAATTCCTCATTGCCCCAGGATGTTATGAAAGAAGGAGGCAGAACCCCAGGTATCAGCCATTGGTTTAATTGGTTTCATTCCTAGCCATTGGAGGAAATCAAGGAGCTGTGTAGGGCAGCTAAAGACCATAGGAAGGACTGAGCTTGTTTTAATGGCCTAATTAGGGCAATGTTTACAGCACATGTCTTAACCCTCTATGAGTTAAAATATATTAGGACCATGTTGTTATCTCCTACAGAATACACCCTGTGGGAAGGGGGATGGAAGTGTTTACTAAATCAATTAATAGCAGACTATGCTAATAATGAGGCAAGGGCAGAATTGACAATCAACCATCTAGCTGGAGAAGGACAACACAGCCTATAAGATGATCAAGCAGCAGGTATCCTCAGAGAAGTATTGGATGATTAAAGAAAGCCATTAAAGAAATGGCTTTGCAAGCTTTAATCCAGGTATCGGATGGTAGCACCCCCAATTTGGACTACCTTGGGTGGCTGCAGCTAAAGCTTTAGGACAATTTGACCATCTGGGGTGCCTGTTAAGTAAGCAAGCCAATGCTATCTCCCTTGCATTGAGTGGCCTGCTCTCAGACATAGAGACCATCAGACATGCCACCTTGCAGAACAGCAATAGAGGTTTTACTCTGGGCACCTGGGCATGGCAGTGTAGACTCTGAGGGCATGTATTGCATGAACCTCTCCAGGCAGAGTGAGTCAATCCACAAGAGCATTCAGGTACTGAAGGGTTCAAGAATATTCAAGTGAAAAACAAAGACTGGTTCAATAAACTCTTCCAATCCAAGGGACTAAAGGGATGGATAATATCTAGCTAAAACAGGACTATTAATTCTCTTAGTTGTTGTTGTATTATTAGTTGTCCCATGTTTGTTTGGATGCTTTTAGAAAATCTTACGAAATTCTTTCAGTTTCATCTTTGTTGTAAAACAAAACGGAGGAAGATACACAACACAGGATCCTCATGGACACCTTGGAGGAGAGAACTGGAGGCCAGGATGGCACAAAAACTTCTCAGAGACTCAGTGTGGGAAGGAAACACCTTAAAAGTACCTAGAAGTATTCTTAAATGCATAAAGTACCTTAAAAACCTTGAGTATCTCAAAGCATTAAATGGGCACCACTGAGTGTCAGTACAAAGTTCTCAAGGGACTCATTAAAGCAGATAATTGGGGCCATGATTGCACAAAACTCTCACAGAGTCTGTATCAAGAGAGAAACACCAGGCACCTTAAAATAACTGAAGTACCCTGAAGTATTAATGAGCCCCAATGAGTGTTGTTACTGACAAAGCCTCTCCAGGGACTAATTACAGCAGATAATTGCAGGCCATGATTGCACAAACCTCTCAGAGACTCTAATAAAAAAGCCAAACCCAAAGTCCTTTGAAAAACCTGCAGTCCCTGAAGGGAGCATTCAGGAGCCCCCAGGCCATTGCTGAGCAAGGCTCCCCAGGGACTCCTTCCAGCAGATCCTTGATGCCACTGGGAGGTGGGCTAGGGGGGATGCTGAGGGCAGGACAAGGGGCTGACAGTGCCCAGCCTGGCTGGGGCTGTGCCAGGAGGCCCCAGTGCCTCAAGACAAGGTGTCTCCTCCCAGCCCTTGGTGGCACAGACCCTGCTGTGCCCAAGGGCACCAAGACTTGGCTTCTCTTTGTCCCCACCTGTCATCACTGCCTGCAGTTCTCTGCTCTGCCTGGGGCCTGGGGACACTTTCTCAGTCATTTCTCTCAGTGGGACCCATTAAAAGTCCAAGAAAATTTGGAGTTGGATTCTGACTTGGAGTTCTGAAGAGGTTGAGTCAGCTCCCTCTCAGGGACTGATGTTCAGGGCCTGAGCACAAAGCCCCAGAGACTCATTTAAGTCCTTGTGCTGTGTCTGTGCTGATGAGCTGGGCCCGGCTCCTGGCAACAGAGGCAGCTCCTGGTAACCAAGAAGAGCTTCAAAAGCACATTTCTCTTGATGAGCAGCTCTTCTCTCAGCTCAGCAGGGCTGGGGCACTGCCTGCAGCCACCCTGGGCACAGCACAGAGGCACAGAGAGCTTCAATCAGTCAGGGCTGGGAAGGTGCTGAGAAGTGCCTGGGGCACAATCACTGCCAGCCCTTGGCACAGGAACCTCTGGCTGCAGGACAATGCAGCTGCAGCTCCTGGAGCCATCTCCTGCAGCTGGAACATCCCAATGCCTACAGACCCTGTGAGTACATTCTCTGATTGTCTCTTGTGCAGAGCAGCCAGGGGTGCCCAGGGCTGTCCTGCAGAGCAGGGTCCTGCAGCCCAGGGTGCTGTGCTGGGGCAGGGACTCTGCTGCCTGCCAGGGACAGCTCTCAGCCAGCCCTGGCAGCTGCTCCCAGCACTGGGGGACAAGGTCTGGGTGGGAGGAGACAGCTGGTAAGGCTTGGAAGTGTTCTCTTTGTGGTGGTGAGGATGCTGCATTGTTCAGAATTGATCATGCATGATATATAACTGCTGCACATTTCGAAGTATTTTATACAGGGAGCACAGCAAGGCAGGGGCTGCATAAAAGAGGAATTCCTGTTTTTTAACCTACTGGTCTCAGTTGCCTGGATGGGCAATTGCCCATAGATATTCATCTCCTAATTCTGGCTGAGAAAAACAAAAACATTTTTTCTCAGATCTGAATAAACCATGCAGTCACAGAAATCAGCTCAGGACCCCTCACAGGTGGCATCAGTGTTGCTTTTCCAGCCTCCTCAAGGTTGCTCTGACATTGCCATCAGAGCCTGCAGAGCCAGAGAGGCCTCTGGGCAGTGCCAGAGCTGGGAGGGGTCTGCAGGGCAGAGCTGAGCCCCCAAAGCTGGGCTGGGCTCTGGCAGAATTGGCAGGGCTCAGCCCTGGGCACAGGGAAGCAGCTGCTGGCAGGGACAGCTCCAGGCAGCAGAGCCCTGGACAGGCAGTGGGGGGAAAGTGCCCCAAGGCTCTGCTGGGATATTTAAAATCCTCTCCAAACCCTACTATTCCATGATTACTTTTTTTACAGATCCTCCTGCCAAGACATTGCAAATGTCCAACAGCAGCTCCATCAGGCACTTCCTCCTGCTGGCATTGGCAGACACGCGGCAGCTGCAGCTCCTGCACTTCTGCCTCTTGCTGGGCATCTCCCTGGCTGCCCTCCTGGGCAACGGCCTCATCATCAGCGCCGTAGCCTGCGGCCACCACCTGCACACGCCCATGTTCTTCTTCCTGCTCAACCTGGCCCTCAGTGACCTGGGCTCCATCTGCACCACAGTCCCCAAAGCCATGCACAATTCCCTCTGGGACACCAGGGACATCTCCTACACAGGATGTGTTGCCCAAGTTTTTTTTTTTGTTTTCTACGCAGCAACAGAGTTTTATCTCCTGACTGTCATGTGCTATGACCGCTACGTGTCCATCTGCAAACCCCTGCACTATGGGACCCTCCTGGGCAGCAGAGCTTGTGCCCACATGGCAGCAGCTGCCTGGGCCAGTGCCCTTCTCTTTTCGCTGATCCACACAGCCAATATATTTTCCCTGCCCCTGTGCCATGGCAGTGCCCTGGGCCAGTTCTTCTGTGAAATACCCGCAATCCTCAAGCTCTCCTGCTCCAAACATTATCTCAGGGAATTTGTCCTAATTGCTGTAAGTGTGTGTTTAAATTTTGGTTGTTTTGTGTCCATTGTTTTCTCCTATGTGGAGATCTTCAGGGCTGTGCTGAGGATCCCCTCTGAGCAGGGACGGCACAAAGCCTTTTCCTCCTGCCTCCCTCACCTGGCTGTGCTCTCCCTGTTCCTCAGCACTGCAGCGTTTGCTCATCTGAAACCCTCCTCCATGTCCTCCCCATCCCTGGATCTGGCCCTGTCAGTTCTATACTCGATGGTACCTCCAGCCCTGAATCCCCTCATCTACAGCCTGAGGAACCAGGAGCTCAATGCTGCAGTGTGGAGACTGATGACTGGAGGCTTTCAAAAACATTAAACTGCTGGCCAGTTTCTGGAAATCACTTGTAATAAAACTCGGTTTTGATACCTTCTGTTGGTTTCATTTTGGAGGTTTCTTTTCTTTGTTTTACTTTTTTAATCTTGTCTGATACTCTTAGATTGGACGTGACCAACATGTGTTCTCTAGTTTATATACTTTTAAGAAAGCATCATCTTAAAGTCATTAATTACATCACAATAAAATATATTAATTAGAGCAAAGATCTTTGTATCAATGTAATTAGCAAAAGTTTTACAGAAATTTAATAAGGCACATTTACGTATGCACCTAGCCTAGCTTGCAAATATTTGCATCTATCTTTTCAAATGTGTTTCCATGTTGATGCCTTGTCTTCTTCCTGGCTATGCAAACATTTTAAAATCATCAACTGGTTTTTAATCCATTAACTCAGCTTTGCTTGTAAGCTAGCTGTCAAGCCCTTCTGTATTTTCCACAGAGAAATGTCACTGATAATGCCATTTCCCATTTTGTTTCTCTCCACAATCACTGTGGCCACAGACTGTGTCAATGTGGGGTTGCACCCTCAGTGTTTTAAAGGAGCTAAATGCTCATCCAGCAAAGTTTTCTGCAGAGATGCCCTTTTGTTGCCTTCTCTGGAGCTGCAGCAGCAATGTCTGTGTGCAGAGCTGGGGCAGATCAGTGCTGGCACAGCAGCTGTGCCCAGCTGCAGCAGCACTTGGTGTTGCCAGTGCTGCTGCCGTGGCCCTGCCCCGCTGCCCTGGTGGCCCTGGTGTTGCTGCAAGGCCTGAGTGCTCTCGGGGCCAAGCACAGCCCTGGGGGGGGCAGTGCCGGGGCTGCAGCAGGGACAGGCCATGGGCACTGCTGGGGCAGCGCTGATGCCTCAGGCCAGGGCCTGGGGGCTCAAGGCTCCTTGCCCAGGCTCTCTCAAGAACACTGCCAGGCCAATGCTCAGCACAGAAACCCCCGTGAGCAGCCCCAGGCTGGCCGTGGGCAGGCTGGGGGCGAACAGCATGGCTGGGGCTCTGCAAGGGCGCTGGGGCAGATGGAAAGGAGCAGCAGAGCAGGGGCTGATCCATCCCCAGTGTGCTGGACAGCCCAGGGCAGCGTCCCAGAGCGTCCTGATGCAGCTGCCAACAACATCCCCCCTCTGCAACCCTGGCCTCTCCCCCAGCTCACACAGGTGCCCCATCCTTGCAGGCACAGACACGGCAGCACTGGCTCAGCAGCCCGTTTGCATTGCACAGAGCAGGGAGAGCACCCCCATGCTGTTGCTGTGGGGACATGAACGTGAGGGAGCACAAATGCCATCGGCCCCTGGGGCCAGCAAGGGCTGGGGGACACCAGGGAAACCACTCAGCTTTGTCCTATCCTCTGCACTGAGCCAGAAAGTTTGTTCCCATCAGCTGGGACTTTTCTTTCCCACTGCAGACGCTGTTGCTCAGAGCCAGGGCTGCCTGGCAGCCACCCCCAAACTGCCCTGAACATTTCCTTTGCTTCACCTTTGCTTTCTTTACTCTTTCTGATGCAAATTTCTTCCTATTGCCCACTCCAGTGGGCCCAGAACTGGACAAAGCCCTTGAGGTGCTGACCAACCAGTGCTGAGCTCAGGGGAAGAATCACTTCCCTGGTCCTGCTGGCCACACCATTCCTGATCCATGCCAGGAGCCATTGGCCTTCTTGGCCACCTGGGCACACTGCTGCCTCATGTCCAACCTGCTGTCCATCAGTGCCCCCGGGTCCCTTTCTGCCTGGCTGCTGTCCAGCCACTCTGTCCCCAGCCTGTAGTGCTGCAGGGGTTGTTGTGGCCAAAGTGCAGGACCTGACATTTGGACTTGTTCAACCTCACCTTGTTGGATTTGGCCCCTGGATCCAGCCAGTCCAGGGCTCTGTGCAGAGCCCTCCTACTCTCCAGCAGATCAACACTCATACTCAGCTTGGTGTCATCTGCAAATTTGCTCATGATGGAGTCAATCCCCTCATCCAGATCATCAATGCAGATATTGAAACCCACGCTGGCTGGCTCTGATCCCTCAGGCATTCTGCGGGTGCCCTGGGATGGCAGTCAGGGTGATCTGTTCCATAACCTTACCTGGCACCCAGGTCAGGCTGACACGCCTGGAGTTCCCCAGATCCTCCTCCAGCCCTTCTTGGGGATGGGCTCACATTGGCACCTCAAGTCCTCTGGGACCTCCCTGCTGAGCCAGGACTGATGGTAAATGATGGAGAGCAGCTTGGGGAGCTCATCCACCAGCTCCCTCATCCCCCTGGGATGGATCCCGTCTGATCCCATGCACCTGAGAGCATCTGAGTAGCTCAGCAGGTCACCCACTGCTTCCTCCTGGATTACAGGGGGCTGTTCTGCTCCTTGTGCCCATCTACCAGATCAGGAGAATACTTGTATTGAGGACAACCTATCCTAAAATTTAAAATTGTGACAAACAAGGTATTAAGTAGCGCAGGCTTTTCCTCATCTTTAGTTACTATATTCTCCACTGTACCTAAAAAAGAGTAGAGGTTGTCCTAATCCCATGTTTTTCTAGTAATTTATTTGGAGAAACATTCAGTATTATTTTTTATAGAAATGGCCAGATTAAGTTCTAAATGAGCTTTCACCTCTTTCCTTTTCTTTGTGTATGACTTAACTACATCCTTAAACATTTCCTAAGTTGCCTGGCCTTCTGTCCAAATGTGATGTTCCCTCTTTTTTCCCTGAGTTCCCACAAAAGCTCCATGGACAGCCAGGCCAGTCATTTTCCTCACCAGCTCATCTTTTGCCACACTGGGACAGGCTGCTCCTTCCCCCTTAAGATTACTTTCTTGAAATGTGTCCATCCTTCCTGGATCCCTTTGTTTTTAAGGGCTGTTTTCCTTTTAAAAATCAGCATCTGATTTGGTACTCCCCAAATCTGCATCCTGAACAGGCCAAAGTCTGCCCTTCCTAATTCCAGTGTAGAAGTTTTGTTGCTGCCCCTCCTTCTTTCACAGAACATTGAAAACTTGATTATTTCATGGTCACTGTGCCCCAGACTGCCTCCGAGCCCCACATCTGCCACCAGCCCTTCTCTGTTTGTGAACAGCAGCAGACAGAGCTTTCCTTGGCAGTGGGAGTGTTACAAAATTCAGTAAAACAGAAAATTACTTAACCTCAAAGTAGCATTAGAAGCACCATTCTTGATTCAGCTGGATGCACGGCGTATAGCTCCTCCCAAAGCCGTGCATGGTGAGTACAGGAAAGTTTCTGTTTCTTTTCTGTATTTTGCACACATATTCATTGATTGTCCTGGACTAAACACACATCTGATAATCATTTCCTCAAAATCATTAACATATTTCCCCTCCCCTTTACCCATGCATTCTCCTGTCCTGGGGGTCTCTCTGATGGTCCCTGGTGCTCGTGGACCCCAGTGTTCCTGTGGGCCTGGCTGAGCTGGCAGGACACTGAGGCTGGTGAATTTCAGTTCCCTTCTCACAAAATGGGCATTGTGTGGTTTCCATAGGCCTGGGGTTTTGGAGAATCAGCATTGTGTGTGCTCACCTGGTGTAGACAATTTATCATTTGGTGACATGAGGTCACAGAGTGGGCTATCACATCACAGAGTGGGTTATGTGAGGTCATCGAGCAGCTATGGCATCATGGACTGTCTCTGTGACATCACAGAACCACCTGTGAAATCACAGGGCAGAGGACTGACATCACAGAGCAGACTATGACATCACAGAGTTGGCTGTGACATCAGAGACCAGCTGTGTGACATTAGATAATGGGTTGTGACATCACAGAGCAGACTGTGACATCGAGGAGGGGGCGGGTGACTGTGTGACATCACAGGAATGCTGTGTGAGGTCACTGGGTTGGTCACTCTGCCCCAGCTCCCCCTCTCAGTTTCCCCCCAGAAGTCCAAAGCTGTTCATGCCCAGCAGGGTCCCTGTCCCCTGGGATCCCCCCGGCCCACCTGGAGCCACAGCCTCCATCAAAGGATGTTCCACAAAATCAACCCCAAAACCTGACACAGGGACAGGGGGCTGGGCTGTGTGACCAGGACATCAAGGACGGGGATTATCCAGGTCACTGGGGCCTGGTCTGGGTTCCCCAGGGCCGGAAAGATGTGGCAGCTGGAGCAGGGTCTGGGAAGGGCCTTCAAGGTGGGGCTGGAGCCCTTGGGCTGTGAGCAGAGGCTGAGGGAGCTGGGCTTGTCCAGCCTGGAGCAGGGAAGGCTGAGGGGCTCCTCATCCCAGCCTGGCAGTGCCGGCGAGGAGGGGGATGGACAGCACAGACCCCCTGTTTGTCTCAGGCAGTTTCTTCTGCAAAAAAAGCAGGTGGTGGTTGATGCCAAGGAGCTGAAAGCTGCAGGTGCAGCCTGCAGTGGAGGAAGCTCAGTATTACACAAGGCTGCTCAGGGCCCCAGGGGTTGGATGAGGGAAATGGTGGGGAGGGGGTCGGGAAAAAGTCTCATTGATTGTCAGCCACAAAGATGTTCATGTCTACTCACACTGCATTAGGATGTGCTAAGATCAATATCAACAGGAAATTGCTGGTATCAATCTACAAGCAGGAAAAGAAAATTAACAGGAAAAAATACTATCTTTGTTTCATGGTTTTCAATATAGTAGATTCAGTTCAAATACAACTCTGAAATCCATCTAATTAACCACAAAAATCTGTAGACCTTAAATGAAATTATTCCCAAGGGCTTGTCTTGTCAGAGTGTTTTAAAATGTTAATGAGCCCTTCAGCTCTGAATTCCTGAACTGAAAAGCTGAAGCCAGAACAAGCCTCTGGAGAAGTAAAATTCGTATGGGAAACTCCAAGGTGCTGAAGATCCATCCTGATCAGAGCAGGAATGAACAGCAATGGGCATAGCTTTGTGGCTGCCCCAGCTCTGGGATGGGCCCTGGGCCTGGAGCAGGAGCAGCTCTTGAGGGCCCCAAGGCCGGGGCTCTTGTGCTGCCCTGGGCAGATGGGATGGCAGCAGAGGCTGCAGAGCTCTCAGCACCTCAGCCAGAGGGGAGCAGGGCAGCCAGGGAGCCTCCTTTGGCCTTGGCCAAGCACCTTCCCCTATGGCTGGGGCTGAGTCCTGTGGCAGCTGCAGCTGCTGCTGTGCCCTTGCCAGGCGCTGAGGCCGTGGGGCAGTGCCCAGAGCAGCCTGGCCTGAGCAGAGCTGTGGGGCCAGAGCCGGCTGGGCTGGGCTGGGGAGAGGCCCTTGGTGCTGCCCAGAGCTCAGGGCAGCTGGCAGAGCTTGCAGGGAGCTGGGCTGGGCTCCGAGAGCCTGGCCAAGAAACCATCAGTGTCCATCTCAGCCTGGCTGAGCACGCAGGGGCCAAGAAGCGCAGCCAGGGTCTGCACATTCTCTGTGTGGGAGCTGAGCTTGTGAGCCCTGAGCCCTCCCAAGTGCTGGGGCTGTACCTCCAGCTCCCGAGGAGATGTGACAAATAGGAGCAGAGACAAAGAATTCCTGCTGGATTCTTTATTGGGTTTGCTTATACAGGTGACCTGGATCCATATGTAGACAAGGGGTTTTGTGTCAGAAAACACTGGGACAGTGATAAGAATAATATTTTTTAGCTGAAAATTATATTTGATGTATAATAACACAATGACAAAAAATGACACATGATCAGGCAGGCATTTGAGTTTTTCGGAGGACAGGAGTCTCATTGATATTCCAGAAGTCAAACCTGTTCAAATACTTTCCTCAGGGCTTTCTTGAGATGACAGGTAACCACCAGAGGCCAAGGCCAGCCAGAGCACTCTTTCCTGGCAGCTTTTGTCTGGGAGAACCCTTGCATATAGGGAATTTTTCAGAAGGAGTATCATTTTTGGCACTGGGAACCTGTAAAGACCAGAGGTTCTTTTCCATATCAGAGAAAGCACATGGTGCCAGTTCTTCAGGGGCTGATGAGAGGAACATTCCAAGATCAGCTGGACCTGTCAGGTGGACTCTGGGAAGCCAGGCCAGCCAGACCTGTTCCATGTTCCCTTGGTTCTGTGAGGCCCCACGGTGTCATAATGGTCTCCATGATTCCTTGGGGCCTTTTGATTTATTAAAAATATGTATATTGGTCTAGTACCTATATCCAACTGTGACAGACAAAGACTCTCTAACAGTTAGAAAGTGTATGTTTATTGTGACACCGGGCAGCATGTGGGATAGCTCCCACATACACACCGCAATTTACAGGTGATTACAGAGTCCTTTTATCTATACAAATATTGAATACCCAAAATACAAATGCATATTCATAACTTTGGTACATCCCATTCCCCACTTTGTATGGTAATTAGTTCAAAAGCTATTAAGCATGCGTAGTTTGTTCCTCTAAATGAGTCGGTAGTCCCTTTCATGGGGACAGGTCCCAAAATGAGGAAGTAAATGAAGTTTTCCTTGTTCTGACCTTTCTACATTTTCAATGCAAATACGACAAATGAACCCTTGGTAGTACTCCCATTCCCGTTTTCAATTGGTTTTGGAACAGAGGAGACCTACAATTGTCTTATGATCCTAAAAGATACATATCAGTTTCTATATTCTTCATTATAAAGCCAGCTAACCAAACATTATGTTGACAAGCAATCAATTATTAGTTAACTACTAACTCTTAACTTCATCAAAGCCTACCCATTTTTTTTATTAACTCTAATAAAGCTTATCCATAACTAAAACCTCAGCGCCTTTGAAATCCCTAAAGCCCTTAAAGTTTATGTCACACTAGCAATGCCACAATGGTCCCCATGGATCCACAGTGCCCTGCAGGATCACAGCGGCCCTTTGGCTCCACAAGGCCCTGAAATGCAGCAATGGCCTCTTGGTTCCACAAAGCCTTGCTGCTTCACACTGGGCCCTTGGGACCATGCAGGCCAAAATAGCCACAGTGATGTCTTTGGTTCTATGAGGCCCCACAGCGTCACATTGGTCTCCACAGAAAGAAAACCACAGAGCCTCCATATTTCAGGGGCTGATGAACTGCAGTCACCAGAGGCCAAGGCCAGGCCTGTCTTTCCTGGCAAGTTTTTCCTGGAGCAACCCTTGGATTTTTGAAATCTTGAATGTTGAATCCAAATTTCAGCCCTTTTTGCCTGGAGGAGAAGGCCAGTTCTTTTCCATAGGAAGGAAAGCACAGACCCCCTGTGTTTGGAAGGCAGGTGAGAGCTGGCCTTAAGGAGGCCAAGGCCAGCCAGACCTGTCTGTAATGGCAGCTTTTGTGTAGGAGCAATCTTTGGATATAGGACTTTTGGAGGTAGAATCCTAATTTCAGCCAGAGTGCGTGGAGAAGAAGGATGGTTCTTTTCCACAGAAAGGAAAGGGCAGAGCCCCAGTGTTTCAGGGCAGAACAGAGGCCAAGTCCAGCCAGAGAAGTCTGTCCTGGCAGCTTTTGTACAGGAGAAACCCTTGCATATAGGGAATTTCCGAGGAAAAGTACATGTTTTGGCCAAAGGTGCCTGTGCAGGAGGGAAGGTTCTTTTCCATAGAAAGGAAAGCACAGAGTTCCAGTGTTTGAAGGCAGATGAGAGCCAGCTCTCAGAAAGTCAAGGTCAGCCAGACTTGTTCGTAATGGCAGCTTTTGTCTGGGAGCAATCCCTGGATATTGGGAATTTGGGAGGGTGAATCCCATTTTCGCCATGGATGCTTGAATGAGAAGGACAGTTCTTTTCTATCTGAAGGAAAGTGCAGAGCCCCAATGTTTCAGGAGTACATGAGAAAAGACCCTCGACAAGCCAAGGGCAGTTGTACCAGTCAGGCCAAGCCAACCAGAGCTGTTCCCTGTTCCTTAGGATCCATAGGGCCCCACAGTGTCACACTGGCCACTTGTTTCCATGGGACCCCACAGTGTCACAATGGTCCCTTGCTTCCATGAGGCCTTGCAGTGTCACAGGGGTCTCCTTGGTTCCATGGTGTCACACTGGACCCTTGGTTCCATGGGGGCACCCAATGTCAGAAGGGTCTCATTGGTTCTATGAGGCCCTGCAGAGCTCCTTGATTCAACGAGGCCTCAATGTGTCAGAATGGCCTCCAAGATTCCATGAGGCCCCACCATGTCACAATGGACCTTTGCTTCCATGGAGTCCCACACTGTCGCATGAATCCATAGTACCATAGGGCCCTGTAGTGTCACAATGGACTCCTTGATTCCAGGGTGCCACACAGTGTGACAACTGTCCCTTGGCCTGCCAAGACTCCATAGTGTTACAACGGTTCCTTGCTTCCATGAGGCCTTGTAGCGTCACGATGGCCCCTTGGTTCAGTGAGACCTTTGGAGTCACTATTGTCCCCATGATTCCATAAGGCCTTGCAGTGTCACAACAGACCATTGGTCTCACTGAGCCCCACAGTATCACTGTGGTCTCCTTGGCTCTACAAGGCTCTGAAGTGTGACAATTGCCTTTTGGTTCCACAAGGCCTCAAAGTGTGAAAATGGCCTCCATGGTTCCATGAGGCCCTGCTGGGTCACAATGGACCTTTGGTTCCCTGATGCCCCAGAGTATCACAATGGTATCTTTGGTTCCATTGGACCCTTCATCCCATGGAGACTCACAGGGATCACTGTAGTTCCCTTGATTCCATGATGTCCTGCCATGCTATAATGGCCCCTCAGTTCCAGTGGGTCCCAAAGTGTCAGAACAGTCTCCATTGTTCCACGAGGCTTCTCAAAGTCACTGTGGTCCCCTTGGTTCCACAGGGTCCCACAGTGGAACAATGGACTCTTGGTCCCATGAGGTTCCTCAGTGGCAATGGTCTCCTTGGATCAAGAGTGTCACAATGGCCCCTTGGCTCCATGTCACCATGCTGTGTCACAATGGCCTCTTGGTTCCAAGAGGTTTCTCAGATTCACAATGGTCTCCTTGGATCTGCAGTATCACAACGGAACATTGGTTCAATGTGGCCCCAATGTGCCAAAATGGATTTTGGTTCCATGGGGTTCCGCTGGGTCACAATGGACCCATTGTTCCATGAGTTTGCTCAGTGTCACAGCTGATTCCTTGGTTCTGTGAGGCCTCGCCGTCACCAAATCTCCAAAATATCAGAATAAGACTCATTAACACTAAATTGCTATTCAAGAGGGTATCATTGATTCAGGCCTGAGGTCTAGCGAGGGATAACTCCTAACGTTATGTGGGCATGTAATTCTACCAGTGTCACTAAATGTGCATTACTATTTACCCATTATCACAAAACCCACCCCAAGTTATCAGTTTCAGTCCTTCTTTTTTCTGCCATTACATCCTTGAGCCAGATGTCTTCTTGTCTTCCAACCATCCTTGCTGGGAAAGAAGACTGTGCATGCCTTGTTCCTGTGCTAAAAGTTCACAGGCACAGTAAAAATGTAATGAACCCTTTTGGTATCAAGGCCAAGACTTTGTGTGGGCAGGCAGAGGCAGGCAGGAACCAGAGCACTCAGCAAAGGAAGGGGCCATCCAGGAGGGGCAGCCAGGGGATGCCGACAGCCTGCAGGGACAGAAGCTCAGGGCAGGGACACCATGGGACAGCCTGGGCTGCACAGGGCACAGGGATGGGCAGCAGCTGCAAGACAGCCCTGCCAGAGCCAACTTGGGCAACACTTTGGCAATGGCAGGCAAAGAGCACCAAAGCCCCAGAGGGTCGTTAAAGTCCTTGTGCTGTTTCTGTGCTGCTGAGCTGGGCTGGGCTCCTGGCCCAGAGGCAGCTCCTGGCAAGGGCAGCGCTGCAGAGAGACAGCTCTGGCCAGGAGCAGCTCCTGTGCACAGCCCAGCAGGGCTGGGACGCTGCCAGGGCCCCTCAGGGACACCAGCAGGGCATTGAGAGAGCTCACAAGGGCTCAGCACTCCCAGGGGCTGTGGCATGTCCCAGAGGGGGGTTGTGTCCGAGCAGCACCTCTGTGGCTGTGTCATAGAGGCACAGAGCAGCTGTGATGTCAGCAAGGGGCTGTGTGACAGCACAGAGTGGGCTGTGTGGGGTCACAGATTGGACTATGACATCACAGAGTTTGTTGTGTGAGGTCACTGAGCAGCTACAGCATCATAGAGGGGACCGTGTGACATCACAAAGCAGGCTGTGACATCATGGCATGGCTGTGTGACATCATAGAGCTGGCTGTGAGGTCAGAGTGTGTGCTGTGACATTACAGAGTAGCAGTATGACATCGCAGAGAGGGTTTTGTGACATCACTGAGACTGTTGTGACATCACGCAGCTGCCTGTGACAATAAAGAGTAGGGTGTGAGGCCATAGAGCAGATCCTGCCATCATGGAGGATGTCTCTGTGACATCAGAGAGCGGGTTGTGACATCACTGGTTGGCTGTGCAACATCATAGAGCAGGCTGTGACAACACAGAACAGATAGTGACATCACAGGGTGCCTTTTTGTCATCACAGTGTTTTCTGTGACATCACAATGCAGCTGCATAACATTCCAGGGTGACATCCCAGATTTGGTTCTGTGGCATCACAAGTGTGATGTGTTACATTCCAGAGTGGGCTGTGACATCATTGGTGTCTATGTGACATTGCAAAAGAGCTGTGTGGCATCATAAGGGGCAGTGTGACATCACAGGTGGCTGTGTGACATCACAGGGGCTGTGTGAAATCACAGAGGCTGTGAGGTCACTGGGGAGGTCACTCTGCCCCGGCCCCCTCACAGTTCCCCCCTGAGCAGTCCAACCCTGCTCGTGCTCAGCGGGGTCCCCTGTCCCCCCAGGTCCCGCTGCCCCTGGCCCCGCACCCTCCCCCAGAGGATGTTCCATGAGATCGACCCCAGAGCCTGACATGGGGACAGGGGGCCGGGGCCCTGGGGGTGGCACAGGGGGACAGGGACCCACGGCAGCGTCCCCGTGTCCCCCAGGGCCAGAGCCTAGGCCAGGGCTCCTTCACCCTGTTACAAACGAGGCCTTGAGAGCGCTGAAAAAATCCCCAGCAAGGGATCAGCAAAAACCAGATTGAATATTAAGGGACAGCAGCACAAAGTTCCTTAGCAAGAGTCACTCTGCTCCTGATTGGACACTTCAGGCACAGCAAGGAAACAAAGCAACAACAAAACCAAACAAAATCCAGGCAATCAAACCAGAAATCAGCCAAGAACTCTTCCTGGGTATGTGTGAGACACAAGGACAGTGAGGGCAAAGATAAAATGAATATGGCCAAAAAGCTTAACAGAGCTCAAACTTTACAGGACTTAACTTACACCTTAACCTTAACTGATACCTTCAACTCCCGAATTTAGCAAAAGAACAGCACTTAACACTATTTAACCTAACTTAAAACCTATGAGTTAGAAACTTAACGGAGGAATCACACTTAACAATCCTTAACTTAGCTAATAAATAAAATTTAACAACTTAGAAAAAGAACAACTCTTAGCAGCATTTAACTTTGTTTAGACCTCGTGACTAAAACTTACTGATACATGGATATCTGACTGACTCAGCTATCCAAGGCACTCCAACCCCTCAGAGAGCAGCATTTCTGCTACATTTCCCCAGCACAAGCACTCCTGTGTGCACATAGACACAAAGAGTCAGTGCAAGGCACCAGTAAGAAATTCCCCTGAGGGCAGGAAATGCTCACTGTGGATCCTTTGGCATCTCTCCAGTGGGTGAAGGGCTGAGCCTGGAGGAGTGGGAGGATCGGCCCAGGCTCTGTCATTGTTCAGGATCCCCGAGTGCAGCAAATGGGAGAGTTCCTGGCTGGGAGAGGCCCCACTCAGAGGGAGTGGCTGGCCCAGGAGAGCTCCAAGGGCTCCTTTTTGGAGCACTGTTTGTAGGGCCCCAACAGAGGGGCTTCAGTCCCAGCAATGGTTCATCCTGGCCGCACTTGGCATCAACAGCTTTCTTTGGCAGTGTGAGAACAGGGATGTTGTGCCACTGAGGGAACAAAAACAGTTCCCAGGGCTGTTGCTAAAGGAACCAGGAGCTGGTTGGGCAGGAGCAGTGCCTGGAGCAGACAGTGTTTGTGATGAGCTGCAGAGGAGCTGAGCCCAGGGGCTGTTGGCCAAGGCCGAGGCCCAAGGAGCATTTCTCAGCTGGCAGGGCGGCCTGAGAAGGGGAGGGGGGAATGCAGCAGCACAGGGCCCATGGAACCAAGGGACCATTGTAACACTGTGGGGCCCTGTGAGACCAAGGGACCATTGTGATACTGTTGAGACTCATGGAGTCATGGACAGCACTGTGACATTGCTGGGCCTCATGAAACCAAGGGGACCGTACTGACTCTGTGTGGCTCCATGGAATGTAGGGATCATTGTGACATTGCGAGCCCCCATCAAACCAAGGTCCATTGTGACATTGCCATGCTTCATGGAACCATGGAGAGGCCATTAAGAGACTTCACAGCCTTATGGAACCAAGGGGCCATTGTGGCACTGAGGGGCACCATGAAACCAAGGAGACCATTCTGACACTGAGGGGACTCATGGAATCACAGAGACCCTTTGACAATATGAGGCCCCATGGAATAAACAAAGCATTGTGACACTTTAAGGCCTTATGGAACCAGTGAGACCATTGTGACCCTGGGGGTCCCCACAGAACCGAGAGGACCATTGTGATACTTTGGGGCCTTGTGAAACCAAGAGGCCTTTGTGACACTGCAGGGGTGCATGGAACCAAAGCTCCAGGGTGACACAGAGGGGCCTCCTGTCATCAATGGTCCATTGTGACACTGTGGAGCCAAAGGGGACCATTGTGACACTGCAAACCCCCAGAGTCCAAAGGTCCATTGTGGCATTGCAGGGCACATGGAACAGAGGAGTCCTGTGACACTGTGGGGCCTGGGGAACAACAGAGACCACTGTGACACTGCAAGGCCTCATGGAACCAAGGTGTCATTGTAACACTATAGGGCACGATAAAACTAAGGGAACATGGAACAGGTTGGGCTAGTTCGGCCTCCTGGGCCCCCTTACTGGTCCAGCTGACCTTGGCAAGTTGAGGGTCTCTTCTCATTCACTATTGAAACACTGGGGCTCTGTGCTTTCTTTGCTATGGAAAAGAGCTGTCCTTCTCCTCCAGGTGCTCATGGGCAGAATTGGGATTTCACCTCCAACATTGCCTTACTGTGATAGACTGGAGGAGATTGTTGGCTCAAAACATTTCATGTGTGGGGATGAAAGGGCAGGTATAGCACTGCCCTGCCCTGGCACCCCAATATCCCCAGAGCCTCTACCCCAGCCCAGGAGTGGCTGCCAGTCCCTGGCACAGCACAGGCAATGCTCCACAGCCACCTCTGCAGCCCCCAGCCCAGCTCCTGAGGGACCAAATGAGCCCAAGTCCCACCTGGGGGAAGGGCCCAGGGAGACCAAGGGGTATTGAAGGCTGACCACAAGGCAAGCACACATCTTGACCCTTCCTCCTCCTGGAATTTTCATCTGAACAACACTGGAATCCAGGAGTTGGTAGCTGTATGTGTGCTCCTCTGTATCTTTTCTGTGTTTTTCTCTTTCTGTGTCTTCTTCTGTTTCTGTTCTCCTGCAAATTTTGATTAACATTAAATTGAACAGGCTTAGAGTTTGTGAGGTTGAAAGCGCTAAGTCAATGCTTTAAGAAGTGTTTTTTGTTGGTTGAATGTCTGTCGTAGTTTGAACATGAGAAGAATTATACAAAGTAATACAAAACTTTTTGTGTAACTGACAACCTATTAAACCACTAAGATACTGAACATGCCTCTGTTAAACACATATGTTAAAGATAAAAAAACCCAGGAACCTCCTCTTTCTTTTCCAGGCAACAAAGAAGTAGCGGGCCCTGGCCCTGGCCCCCATCTCAACCAAAGCAAAGCAAAGCAAAGCAAAGCAAAGCAAAGCAAAGCAAAGCAAAGCAAAGCAAAGCAAAGCAAAGCAAAGCAAAGCAAAGCAAACCAAGCAACCGTGCCATGGGCCGAGCCCCTTCTCCCCTCCCCAGGCTATCCCCTGTCCCCATCAGCCCCATTCTAACCAAGCAAAACCCCAACAACTAACAAACAGGAAAATAAAAGAGGCCACAAAATCCCAACCAGAACAAAGCTAGCCAGAGCTAATAAAATCTTACCATCAAGTCCCCTCTCCCCAACACAACTGAAACCAAAAACCCCTACAACCTATAACCCATAAAAAATAACCCTCCAACAAAAAATTAAACAAAAAAAACCCCCCAAAAACCAGCTATAAAACCAATCCTAACACAACCCAACCATTACTTCCACCACAAGTTACTGGTGGGTCAGGTGTTAACCCTTCCCATATTTCAATCCTCTTCCAAGTAAAAGAAAAATAAAGTACAAACATATATTAAAAAAAAAAAAACAATTAAACCATCAAGATCAGTAAAGAAGAAAAAATATCCCAATTAAAAAAGAAGAAAAAATACCTTAATCCTAAAACTAAAATACTCTTATAAACCATAAAAACCCTCTTTTTCTTTATAACACTTAAAACTATAAAAAAATATTCAAATTAATATCAAACAAAAACCTCCATACTAAGAGAAAAAAAACCCTGTAATTCCATAAAAATTTAAACAGAAATGAAAAGTAATCTAGTACCCTCAAGAGAAGATCTCTATTCCCAGAGATAAAGATATTTTAAAAGTAAACAATAAAAACATTACCTTTGAACAACTCATCTTTAAAACAATACCTCATTAGTCGACGTGGCCCACCAACAAGATGCAAACAATCTTGTAGCAATAAAAACAACTTCACAATACCAAATTTCCCCAGACAGCTGTTAGCCATGACAAAATTAAGAACCACAAAAACTATTTTTTCCTCTTAAAAAAAAATGGCCATAACCATAACAAGAAAACTTCTCTCCCTAAGTAAACTAAAAAAATCTATTCTAGAAATAGTAAACTAACTAGAAATTTTAAGTTTACTTAAGTTTACATTGTCAGTAAAATAAAAGTTGTAAAGAATAAAAGGTGTTCCAAAAAGTTTATTGTGATTCTTACTACCTTTTTTATTTTTTAACTTATTTTTAATGATATTTTCTTTATACCTTTTAAAAATTTTAAGCCGACTTTACCTTTCTCATAATGCTGTTTCAAAACAAAATACATACATAAATAACTGACACTAAACCCCACCACACTCATCAATCCATTAATTAAGAAATATCAAAATTAGAAAAATCATAAATTAACAAACCAAAACCACTACAATGTCATATAAACCTTTTGCTAAAGTTTCTCCGATTTTCTAAAGTTCCCAGTATAGGCTTTTATGTTGTTTTGAGCTCCTGAGAATCTCTTCTTGGTATTTCTCCAGGGAGTCCAAATCAGAGTACACAAACAATTGTAATTCCTTTTAAATGTCTCCTTGAGAGAACTGTTTGAGTTTTGGGTATCAGGGCTTGTCTGTCCTGCTTGGCACAGCCCAGGCAGGGCTTTCCCAGCCACATTCCACACTCCATTTCCCAGCTGGAGCCACTGGTGCCTCTGAGTTGTGCTGCCCCAGCCCCAAGGACGCTCTCCTTGTCTGCCCATTCCCCCATGGTCTCTGGGCAAGGATGGCCTCAGTGGGGGCTGCTGACATCCTCAGCAACTTGGAGGCTGCTGCTGAATTTTCCTGCTCCAGAGGCTTGTTCAGCTTTCAGCTCTTCTGTGCAGGAATTCAGTGTCCCAAGGCCCATTAACATTCAGAACACCTTAACAAGCCAAGTCTCTAGAGATAATTTTATTTCAGTTTCCAAATCTTGTGTGGTTAATAAGAGAGATTTCAGAAGCGCATTTAACTGAGTATGTTCTATTTTAAAAGACAGTGAGAAAACATTTTTTAGGTCCTGTTTAGGGTTCTTTTATTAATTTTATTAACAGGGGAATGTTAATAGCAATCTCCAATTGGCATTGAATCCAAGTACCTCCTCATGCAGTTTGAATACATATGAAAATCAAGACCCTTCATTGCTGACAATCAATCAGACTCTGTCCCTACCCCCACCCCACCATTTCCCCCATCCAAGGCCTGGCACCCAGAGCAGCCCTGTGCAAATCTGAGCTCCCTCCTGCCCAGGCTGCACCTGCAGCTTTCAGCTCCTTGGCTCCAGCTCCCACCTGCTTTCCTTGGAGAAGGAGCTGCCTGAGACACCGAGGGATGTTCATTTCTTGACAGCCAACAAAGCCAAGGGAAGGCACAGCTCCATCAAATGCAGAAGTCATTCCTCTGCTGGATATTTAATCCACTTTCCACAGGAGACAGTCTCAGAGCAATGGAAAACACCTTCTGTGCCCAGCACAGAACCCAAGGTCCCCCAAACCCTCCCTGCCCTGATTCTGCCCAGATTTGCTCTTTGCACACACGAGTCACACGCTGAAGTCAGCGGCTCCCTCCATATCACAAGGGAGGAAAAGAGAAAAGTGATGAAGAGCTCTCCTGTGCAGAGCCAAGGTCCAAGTGCAGCCCCTGCAGTTGGAACCACAACTCATCAGGTTTGTGTCCTTTGGGCTCAGGGACTGGTGACACTCAGAGGCACAGAAAGGTTTCTTGCCAACAAAGACAAGTTGAACATTTGAACAGTTTAATAACAATCATAGCTCTTCCCTCAGCTCTCTGGGATGTCCCAGCAGCATCTGACATGTTCCCCATTCCCAAGGGATTTCTGTACAGGAACAGTTTTAGACAAGGACATAAGGTAATTCTGTGATAGATATAAACACAACAAGATGTTGAATATTGCTATATTTATTTGAACTTCAGAAAGATTGAGGCACTCCCTGAGTTTCAAAGCATGAAATGACTCAGTTGAGAGGCCAGAGAGCATCCAGAGGAGAAAAACTGGGAGGAATGGGAAGGACATAGATCGAGCTGGTCTACTGAAGAGATGTCCTTAGACATGGCCATTTAAAAAGGAGAGCTGGAAACACCTGAAGAAAGAGGAAGTAATACACTGAATATTGGTGAGACAAGAAGAGAGGAAGATCAGTATTTCTTCACATTATGTCATCAGCACACCTCTCGGAAATTCCTGGTCCTGGTGGGAAAACTTTGTGACATCATAAAAGTAGTCAAGGTACCAAGATAATAAAAATGTGCTTGTATATTATGAAACTAACAGGTAATAAAACCTGAGCCCCTTTGCAGGCAGAAATCAGTTGTGTGCCCATGAACAGGCAGTGCCACTTGTGCCCTGATGTGCCGAGTTGGGATTGGATCTTTCTGAGAGCACCTGAGGGAGAACAGAACACCGTGCAAGCTGCAGGTCCCTGACAGCCCTGTAGGGCTCCTGTCCCATCAACATCTGCTCTGCTCCAGTCTGAAACAGGGCCCAGCATGGTGCTGGGATCATCAGACAGCTGAGGTGTGTGCTGGAATTCAATGCCCTCCCCGTCCCGCAGCATTTCCCTCCTGCAGCCCTGGTCTCCAGCACAGCCATGGAGGCTCTTTGGCTCTGGACTGTTCCTGCAGCCCCCAAGGACAGCTGAGCTCTGCCTTTGGCACAGTCAGGCCTGGCCAGCGCAGGCCATGCTCAGCAATGTCTTGTGTGTGCCTGGCCTTGCTGTCAGCCCCAGCAGCAGCTGCGTGGCCCTGTGCTGGCCAGGCCATGGTGGCCCAGCCCCTGTGCAGGCCCAGCCCAGGCCAGGAGCATTGCAGCTGGGAATGGCCCCTGTGCCGTGGTGCCCACAGCAGCCTTGGGGCTCTGTGCCCCATGGCCTCCCTGCTGGGCAGCCTCTGCCAGCTCCTGCAGAGCCCATGGCACCTGTGAGGCTGCACAGACAGCCCTTTCTCCGGGCTCTGCCGGCCCCTGGGCCAGCAGAGAGGCAGCCAGGGCTGGCCATGGCTAGGAACAGGCCCTGAGCCCCGCAGGAGGATGGAGCTGGGCCACAGCCAGACTCAACCCAAGCCAAAGCTGGGCTCAGCAGCCAGGGCTGCCAAGGCCTGGGCACAGAGGCTGGCACTGACAAATGTCCTGGGACCCCTCCCTGCTCTGCCCACGCCACCAAGGGCATAGAGCAGCCTCCTCTCTGGGCCACTTGCCTGTTTGCAATGCCTTGCACAGGCGCTGGCCCTGCCCCACAAGGCCTGGCCTGAGTCCTGCCCCTGCACGCTCAGCCAGGCTGAGATGGACACTGATGGTTTCCGGGCCGGGCTCTCTGAGCCCAGCCCAGCTCCCTGCAAGCTCTGCCAGCTGCCCTGAGCTCTGGTCAGCACCAAGGGCCTCTCCCCAGCCCAGCCCAGCCAGCTCTGGCCCCACAGCTCTGCTCAGGCCAGGCTGCTCTGGGCACTGCCCCACAGCCTCAGCCCCTGGTAAGGGCACAGCAGCAGCTGCAGCTTCCACAGGACTCAGCCCCAGCCATGGGGGAAGGTGATTGGCCAAGGCCAAAGGAGGCTCCCTGGCTGCCCTGCTCCTCTCGGGCTGAGGTGCTGAGAGCTCAGCAGCCCCTGCTGCCATCCCATCTGCCTAGGGCAGCACAAGAGCCGTGGCCTTGGGGCCCTCAAGAGCTGCTCCTGCTCCAGGTCCAGGGCCCGTGCCAAAGCTGGGGCAGCCACAAAGCTGTGCCCATTTATCTTCATTTCTGCTCTGATGAGGATGGATCCTCAGCCACTTGGAGGTTGCTGATGAATTTTCCTACTCCAGTGGCCTCTTGCTTCTGGAGTTCTTCGCTTCAGGAATTCAGAGAGAAAGGCTCATAAACATTTGCGCAAAAAACACAGGGGAAAAAAGGCTCCAGGGAATAATCTATATTAACTCTTCTGTGGGAAAAATTATTCTTTCTGGTAATAATTCTTCTGTGAATAAATAGACAGATTTCAGAAGTGTGTTCTAAGTGAATATAGTATATGGAAAACAAGGCATAGAGAAGTGTTTTCTCATGTTAAGTTTTCTTTTTATGTTTGTAGATTGGTATCAGCAATATCAAATTGTTATTGATCCCCAGATCATCCTAATGCAGTTTGAACAGATATGAAAAGCAAGACCCTTCATGGCTGATAATCAATCAAACTTTGTGCCCGCCCTCTCCCCAGAATTTCCCTTATCCAACACCTGGCACTCCTATGGATCAGGAAAGGTGTGGCCAGCAGGAGCAGGACAGCGATTTTTCCCCTGTGCTCAGCATTGGTTGGGCAGCATCTCCAGTGCTGTGTCCAGTTCTGGGCCCCCAATTTAGGAAGGACATGGAGGGGCTGGAGCGTGTCCGGAGAAGGGCAACAAGGCTGGGGAAGGGTCTGGAACACAAGTTCTGTGAGGAGTGGCTGAGGGAGCTGGGGTTGTTTATCCTGGAGAAGAGGAGGCTCAGGAGAGACAAGGCAGTGTCACGGCACAGGTTGGACTCAATGATCCCCAAGGTCTATTCCACGCTTGCTGATTCTAGGATTCTCTGAAATCACCCTTGGAGCAGTTGCAGGATGAGCCCTGGGCCTCCTCTTCAGCAGCTCCAGCAGCCCAGGTCCCTCAGCTTCTCCTGCCAGCCCCAAAGCCCTTCCTGTCAGTCCTGCAGAGCCCCTGCAGCTCCTCCTCATTGCCCAGAACAGGGAGCCCCAGAGCCAGACACAGCAGCCCAGATGTGCCCCCCTGGCCTGGGGTGCCTCTGGCCAGGAAGCAGCACCAGGCACTTCAGGAGCCTGCAAACAATTCCTGCAGCAATTGCAGGTTGCTCCTGCTCCCCAAGGGATGTTCCTGTGGTGCCAAATCAGGAACTGCAATGGGGAGTGGGGCCAGAGAGGAAAGGGCAAACAGGGATGGGCTGTTTTCAGAAGAGGGAACAGGGCTGGGCAACAGGAAGAAATTTTTGCCAGACAGAGTAAAGAAATCCAAGGTGAAGCAAAGGAATTGTTCAGGGCAGTTTGGGGGTAGCTGCCAGGATGCCCTGGCTCTGAGCAACAGCGTCTGCAGTGGGACAGGAAACTCCCAGCTGATGGGAACAAACTTTCTGGCTGACTGCAGAGGCCAGGACAAAGCTGAGTGGTTTCCCTGGTGTCTCCCAGCCCTTGCTGGCCCCAGGGGCTGATGGCATTTGTGCTCCCTCGCGTTCATGTCCCCACAGCAACAGCTTGGGCATGCTCCTGCCTGCTGTGTGCAATGCAAACAGGGGCTGCTGAGCCAGTACTGCCGTGTCTGTGCCTGCAAGGATGGGGCACCTGTGTGAGCTGGGGGAGAGGCCAGGGCTGCAGAGGGGGGATGTTGTTGGCAGCTCCATGAGGATGCTCTGGGACGCTGCCCTGGGCTGTCCAGCACACTGGGGATGGATCGGCCCCTGCTCTGCTGCTCCTTTCCATCTGCCCCAGGGCCCCAGCCATGCTGTTTGCCCCCAGCCTGCCCACGGCTAGCCTGGGGCTGCTCATGGGGTTTTCTGTGCTGAGCATTGGCCTGGCTGTGTTCTTGAGGGAGCCTGGGCAAAGGGCGTGGAGCATGACTAATCAAAATTACATCATCCCATTGTGAGATGCTCCACCCAGAGGGAGGAGCCAAGTATTCCTAACTGGATATAATCTGAGATTTTGGTACACCAGAACAAGTTTTTCACTGGATTCCCAGAGTAGCGGCAGCTTTTTCCACTGGATTCCTAGAGGAAGACCAGACCTATCTACACCACCAATGAATCTTCGGAGGAAGACTACACTGTTCTACAGCATCACTGCTTCAACAGAACCACACCTGCCACTTTAGGAAGACTGCAGTCACCATTTCAATTGGACTACTACCAACACCCTGACCAACAGGGTGTCAGGTCATATTCTGACTCTGTCAGTGCTGTTTTGTATTACTGCATTGTTTATTTGTTTAATTTTCTTCCCTAATAAAGAACCGTTATTCCTGCTCCCATATCTTTGCCTGAAAGCCCCCTCCCTTAATTCCAAAATTATAACAATTCGAAGGAAGGGGGCTTACATTTTCCACTTCAAGGGAGACTCCTGCCTTCCATAGTGGACACCTGTCTTTTCAAACCAAGACATTAACCTTTAGGGGAAAATTGAAAATATGTACCCCACACTCAGTTAGAAGTATCCTAGGTGAAAAGGCTGAGAAATGGCTCAAAGATCCCTGTATGTTAACTTATAAAGCAATCTTAATAGAAAATGGTTTAAAGCTAATCGTGAGTAACCAACTCTACCTGCCCAGTTCTTGTATGGAGACAGATGAGGAATTATTACATAACTGCCTAGAGGTTATAAACTATCAAACAAAAGTAAGAGAGGACCAAACAGATAAACCACTCCAAGTTGGAAAATGATTGTACATCAATGGATCTTCACAGGTAATAAAGGGGCATAAGGTGTCAGGGTACACTATAGTGCATGAAGGGTTGGTAGCCATAGAAAAAGGAAAGGTGCCTTCCAACTGGTCAGCCCAAGCATGTGAGCTGTATGCCCTAAAACGAGCTCTAGAAACATTAGCACAGAAAAGGGGAACAATATATACAAACTGAAAATATGCTTTTGGAGTAGTGCATAAATTTGGAAACATTTGGGAAGAGAGGGGGCTATTAAATTCAAAGGGAAAGGGACTGATTCACAAAAAACTTATTTTAAAAAACAATGCTAGAAACATTGCAATTACCAGAGGAAGTAGGGGTGATATATGTTAAAGGATATCAAAAAGGGATGACTCTGGAGGTGTGACAGAACAATTTAGAAAATTTAGAATTTACAAATGCAACTGAATCAGAGACAGAAAAACTAATAATAATACCAACACCCATGAGAGAAATGCAAAAAATCACTGGATTCAGTAGGAAAGAAGAGGAAGAATTCCTCAAAATAGGAGCCAAGAAAGACAATGAAGGAAAGTGGAGATTGGCAGATGGGAAGCAAATGTTGAATAAACCCCTTGCCAAGAAAATGCTAGAAGGCATACATGGAACAACACATTGGGGTACACCAGTGCTAAGTCATCAATTTCTAAGGGAATGGGGATGCATAGGAATTTCTGGAATAGATAAGCAAGTAACTGAAGGGTGTGTGATATGTCAAAAAGTTACTAAGAAAATCATGATGAAAACACACAGAGGAGGGCGAGAACTAGCCTTAGGGCCCTTCCAAAACATCCAAGTAGACTTTACTGAGCTTCCCCATGTACAACAGTGGAAATTTTTGCCAGTGATAGTAGATCACATGACTCATTGGGTAGAGGTGGTACCCACTGTGAAAGCCAATGCCCGTGTTGTGAGTAAAACACTTCTAGAATCAATCATTCCCCAGTATGGGATGGTAAACAAGATTGATTCAGACTGGAGAACTCATTTCACATCAAAGATATTGCAGAAAGTTGTTCAGGCCTTGGGAGTAAAATGGCAATTACACACTCCATGGCATCCACAGAATTTCAGTTGGGTGGAAAGAATGAATTAAACTCTTAAAAGAGTTCTAGTGAACCTAATGATTGAAACCCAAATGTCATGGATAAAATGTCTCCCTTTGGTCTTACTAAGAATTAGAACCCAACCCCAATCAGATCTGGGGGTGTCACTCCATGAAATGATGTTTGGGTTACCCTTCCTGACCTCACCCCAGAAGGTTGCCACCTATGAGGAAGGGGAAGCCAATGCCAAGAAATAAGTTATGTCTATAGCACAAACCTTAGAAGGGTTAGGACATAAAGAGGCAATTCCTCAAACTACCACCCTGGATTTCAGAATCCATAATGTTAATCCTGAGGATTGGGTGATGATTAAGTCATGGAGACATCGGCCTCTAACTCCTCAGTGGGAAGGTTCCTTTCAGGTACTGCTCACCACCAAATCAGCGGTGTGAACTGCAGAGCAGGGATGGACTCATGCCAACAGAGTCAAAGGCCCAGTTGAAGAACCCAAAGAGTGGACTGTAACATCCAGGCCAGGTGAAACAAGATTGACTCTCAAGCAGAGACTGAAAGGCAGCCAGAAATACACCAAGATGCCCAAAAAGTAGAGTCAAGCATCCACCAACCAGCTCGAGAACTGTCTTTCTGTTTTAATGGGTGAGAATTACCAGCATCTGTTGAGGGGAAGTACACAAGGGATGGTAAAAGGTAATGAGACAGCTTCTTCCAGAAAAAAAAGACAAAGGAAAGAGGGAAAGACCAGGTTGGCCCATTTGTTTGCTACCAAGAAGGCTCCATAGCCCTGCTGTGGGTAGCAACCCCTTAGGCATGGTAAGGTAGGGACAAAAGGCCATACCAGACCTCTATAATTCCTCAATTGTCGTTTAATTCAACAGGGACTGGAGGGCAGGACCGAGTTGGCCTCTGTACTCACCCCTAAGATACACTGACTATGGGTAGCAGCCACATAGGCACAGTAGATGGGAGTCAAAGCCATACCGGACCTCTGGGATGTCCTTTTGTCCATTCCAAATAAGTGTGTCCAAGGAAAACCTGAGATTTTTTTCTCCTGTTCCCATTGTCCTTGCCCACATCAACAGATGCTGGTATGACTCATTCAAAAGAGAGAGAAAATTTTTGACTGAACTGTTTGAACAAAATAACTTATAAAAAAAGAAAAGAGGAGTTTGTTATAGATGAGTAATCCTATTGTTGACTCTCTCAATTAAGGGGTGAATATTAAATATATGTTAAGAGAAGTTTTGTACATGTATTGTTATCCTTCCCCTCCCCCTTGCATTGTTCTCACAGGATGGCCTCAGTAGTTTGGGCATTTGGGAGGGTCGGCTTGTTACTATGGCAGCACCTGACCTCCAATAAAGGTTTAAGACAGTGATCTCCACCACTGGACAGTGAAGAAGAAGTCGATTGACAAAACTTTGGGAGGGGCTAGAGGTATAAAAGACAGAATATTCATTTTGTAGATGAGCACGCAGTGACTGAATTTTTGCTCCTGGCATTGTATCCTTTTATTTATTCAGTCTTCTGTTGTATTATGATAAGGTCTTAAAAAGGCATTTAAATTTTTGAAAGTAAAATAGTTTCTCACATGGGATTGGGGAATGTGAGGCAAGGTTGTCCAAAGTGGATCAGCTCTCAAGGTATAACTTCTCTGACCTGGCCAGAACTCCTTAGGAGCGGCCCTACATCAATATCAAGAACAGAATGCTGCAATCATATCTTCTCTAAAGAGAACAGTAATAAAATACACTCTTTAAGATAGGAATTCATATTTCTTAGAAGCTCTTTGAAATATTTATCCATAACTGTATAAGGAAATCTTCCTGCTGAACTCTTCCTGCTGGACTCGACAAGAAGGAAATCAAGACAAAGCCATGGTTTGTCAGGACTTGCTTGATCCTAATGAGCCCTGTGGGGTGCATTTGGAGCTGAGCCCTGAAACCTCAGGGCCTGAGAGGAGATTGCACAAACCTTTCCAGTAGTCAAAGTCAGAAGAAAATCCCAAAGTGTCTCGAGGAATGAATGGGTCCCACTGAGGTCCATCCCCAACACAGGCTCCTCATGGACTCCTTGGAGGAGAGAACTGGAGGCCAGGATGGCACAAAAACCTGCTCGGACACTGAGTCTGGAAAGAAAAATCCAAAGTACCTTAAAAACCTTGAGTATCTCTTAAATGTATTAATGAGCCCCACTGAGTGTCAGTACAAAGTTCTCAAGGGACTCATTAAAATAGATAATTGGGGCCGTGATTGCACAAATCTCTCACAGGGTCTGTATCAAAAGGGAAACAGCAAGTACCTTAAAAAAACTGAGTACCCTGAAGCATTAATGAGTCCCACTGAATGTTGCTACTGACAAAGCCTCTCCAGGGACTAATTACAGCAGATAATTGGAGGACATGATTGCACAAACATCTCAGAGACTCCAAGGCAAAAGCAAAACCCAAAGTCCTTTGAAAACCTGCAGTCCCTGGGAGCATTAAGGAGCCTCCTGGGCGATTCCTGAGCAAGGCTCCCCAGGGACTCCTTCCAGCAGATCCTTGAGGCCACTGGGAGGTGGGCTAGGGGGGATGCTGAGGGCAGGACAAGGGGCTGACAATGCCCAGCCTGGCTGGAGCTGTGCCAGGAGGCCCAGTGCCTAAGGACAAGGTGTCTCCTCCCAGCCCTTGGTGGCACAGACCCTGCTGTGCCCAAGGGCACCAAGACTTGGCTTCCCTTTGTTCCCACCTGTCATCACTGCCTCCAGTTCTCTGCTCTGCCTGGAGCCTGGGGACACTTTCTCAGTTGTGTCCCTCAGTGGGACCCATTAAAAGTCCAAGAAAATTTGGAGTTGGATTCTGACCTGAAGTTCTGGAGAGGTTTCTTCAGCTCCCTCTCAGGGACTGATATTCAGGGCCTGAGCACAAAGCCCCAGAGGCTCATTAAAGTCTCTGTGCTGTGTCTGTGCTGATGAGCTGGGCTGGGCTCCTGGCACAGAGGCAGCTCCTGGTAACCAAGAAGAGCTTCAAAAGCACATTTCTCTTGATGAGCAGCCCTTCTGCTAGCCCAGCAGGGCTGGGGCACTGCCTGCAGCCA
Organism: Ammospiza caudacuta; assembly: GCF_027887145.1. Lineage (NCBI taxonomy): Eukaryota > Metazoa > Chordata > Aves > Passeriformes > Passerellidae > Ammospiza > Ammospiza caudacuta. Next base: position 5,995,368 of record NC_080599.1, read on the forward strand.
CTCTGGGCACAGCACAGAGGCACTGAGAGCTTCAATCAGTCAGGGCTGGGAAGGTGCTGAGAAGTGCCTGGGGCAGAATCACTGCCAGCCCTTGGCACAGGAACCTCTGGCTGCAGGACAATGCAGCTGCAGCTCCTGGAGCCATCTCCTAAAGCTGGAACATTCCAATGCCTACAGATTCTGTGAGTACAATTCTGGGTATTTCTGGTGCAGGGGAGGTGAAATGCTCATGAAGCTCTTACATGCTGAGGGGTTCTGTTCAGTCATACAATATTTCCAAGTCAAGGGTTTTCATAAAATATAAGAAATTTCTCAGACTTTGCATTCAGTTTCCTACTATTCCAATGCCTACTACTAAGAATGGCAGGGATGGGAGGTTAATATTAAAGGATGATTATAAATTTTGACAATTGCCTGTAATATCTGACCTGGTAAATTTAGTGATCAATATGTTCATAGGAGATCCCTAATGAGCTTTCTGCCCCTCCTCTGCCCATAGACAGCACCAGCATCACATTTGCTGGAGCCATCAGGCTCAGTCTGAGCTGTCCTTTCTCCAAGCTGCAAATAGAACCTGCCCCCAGCCAGTGCCCTGCAAGCAGGAAGGGTTCTGTAGGGCCAAGGAGAGGGCACAGAGATTTGGGGTCTGTGAGTGCTGGCAGGGAGAGAGCAGGCACAGGGAAACACCTGAAGGAGGAAAATCTCCAGGAAGCAGAGAGAAGATCAGGCAAGGAGAGAAAACAAAATACAGCAATGCTGTGGTAGGAAGAGTTTAGAGATGTCCACAGGATCCCCTCCAGTGCAGCCCATCCCTCTGAACAAGCCCCCTCCCTCCTGTCCCCCAGCCAAGCCTCTGCCCTCAGGGCCAGGGCTCCAAGACGTGCAGCCCCTCCTGTGCAGGCAGAGCTGCAGCAGAGCTGTGGGGCAGCTCTGCAGCCCCAGGCCCAGTTCCCTCTGCAGAGCACAGGGCTGGGAGCAGCTGCCCGGCCCTGGGGGCTCTGGCAGGGGGCACAGCTGTCTCAGGGTGATGCTGTCCCCAGTGCCCTGCTCTGGGCAGTGCTGTAAGTGCAGGCAGGGAAGGAGCTGCATCTCCCTTCATCCAGTGCCATGGTTATGTTTGCCCAATTATCCCATCATAAAAAAACCCCAAACAATATTTAAAGTAGTAACAATTTTAATTGAATAATTAAAATAAAAAATATAAAATTGGATACAATATAATTTGATTAAAATAAGGGATAATTTTTTTCCAATAATAGCGCATGAGCAAAAGATACTGCAGGGTACAGTGTGCAGGGTTCTTGACCCTTGCCCCTTCACGTACAAGATTGCCAAGTGAAAGTCACCCCTTATATGCCATGTGTCAATACCATCTCCTCCCACTTTCAGTTTGTCATCTCTCCATCTCCGCCTTCATTACCACCCTTATCAAAAATGCGCCACCACTCGGTTTGGTGGTTGCACAAGTCTTTGGGGGTCGTTTTGGATGAAGACCTCTCCTCTTCCTCTTTGTCCTTTAATTCACCTTTGGGTTACACATGCACACCAAGCCAGTACAATGTAAGCCAAGACTAACATATCACTGCATCTACATATCAAGGCAATAAATCCCTTATAATTAGCATTTGTTGGGACCGAACCAGATTCTTGCTCTGTTTTAAGCAACTGTATCTTCAGCTTCTTTCCTGTGGTCCTTGAGAACATCTGCTGGGAAGGGGGGGTGGAGCCCCTCCTCTCCCTCTCTTCTTTGGCATTACAACTTTTAACTATTTTATTATTCTCAAATATTAATTACTGTATCAATATTGATTACTGTTTCAATTTTTATCAGCACGAATCATACCTATTTATCACACCATCAGAAGGACACTTGGAAGTCTCCCTGAGATTTCAGTCCAAGCTGGCAGCTTCAATCCAGGGTGCAAACCTGTCCTAAAGCATCTCTGAGTTATAAGATTGATGGGGAAAGGCAGAGGTGTTCTGACATGGAAAATGCTGCTGGGTTGGTGAAATGAACAACGTGAGTCCTTGGCTAAAAACATGGGGCTGAGCTGTCGTGGATCTATCTGCCCTCAGGAATATGTGTTTGTCTTTAAGGAAAATTTGGGCATGTGAACACCCTCCACTTAAGAAGAGTGAGAGCCCAGATAAACTCCAAACAGAATGAAGGGACACACCACCTCCTCCCAGGCTCCACTGTTCATATTGCCTCAGGGAAGGCAACATGAACCCCTCTGTTCTCCCTGAGGGCGGGAGAAATGCTGAGTTTCTGATATCCAAGAACATCAGGACAGATACAGGGGAGCCTAAAAAGATAACCTCAGAACTCTTAAACACAGAAATATGTGCATGTGTATTATAGAGCTGGGCATATGAGAAATGGCTATGATTTTGGTTACAGAAATCAGTAACTCTTAATTGTCCTTTTCTCCAGCAAAGTACCCCATGCCAAGACACAGCAAATGTCGAACAGCAGCTCTATCAAGCACTTCCTCCTGCTGGCATTGGCAGACACGCGGCAGCTGCAGCTCCTGCACTTCTGCCTCTTGCTCAGCATCTCCCTGGCTGCCCTCCTGGGCAACGGCCTCATCATCAGCACTGTAGCCTGCGGCCACCACCTGCACACGCCCATGTTCTTCTTCCTGCTCAACCTGGCCCTCAGCGACCTGGGCTCCATCTGCACCACTGTCCCCAAAGCCATGCACAATTCCCTCTGGGACACCAGGAACATCTCCTACAAAGGACGTGCGGCACAGCTCTTTTTTTTCCCTTTTTCATTTCAGCAGACTTTTCCCTCCTGACCATCATGTGCTACGACCGCTCCATGTCCATCTGCAAACCCCTGCACTATGGGACCCTCCTGGGCAGCAGAGCTTGTTCCCACATGGCAGCAGCTGTCTGGGCTAGTGTCTTTCTCAATGCTCCCATGCACACAGCCAATACATTTTCCTTGCCCCTGTGCCGTGGCAATGCCCTGGACCAGTTCTTCTCTGAAATGCCTCAGATCCTCAAGCTCTCCTGCTCAAATTCCTACCTCAGGGAACTTGGGCTAATTGCTGTTAGTGTGTGTTTAGCATTTGGCTGCTTTGTGTTCATTGTTTTCTCCTATGTGCAGATCTTCAGGGCTGTGCTGAGGATCCCCTCTGAACAGGGATGGCACAAAACCTTTTCCACCTGCCTCTCTCACCTGGCTGTGGTCTCTCTGTGCCTCAGCACTGCCATATTTTCTCACTTGAAGCCGCCCTCCATCTCTTTTCCATCCCTGGATGTGGCCTTGTCAGTTCTGTACTCAGTGGTGCCTCCAGCCCTGAACCCCCTCATCCACAGCCTGAGGAACAAGGAGCCCAAGGCTGCAGAGTGGAGACTGATGACTGGATGCTTTCAGAAACATTAAACTGTTGGCCAATTGCTGCAAATCACTTGTAATAAAAGTAATTCTTGATACTTCTTGCTAGTTTCATTTTGGAAGTTTGTTTCTTTTGTTTTACTTTTTTAATATATTCCACAAATAAACGTCATTGTTTGTGCCATTTCTCATTTTGTTTCTCTCCATTTTCCCTGTGGCTAGAGACTGTGGCAATGAAGGGCTGCTCTTTTGGTGGCTTTAAAGGAAATAAAGGATTTCCCAGCAAAATTTTCTGCACAGATGCCCTTTAGTTGCCGTCTCTGGAGCTGCAGCAGCAATGTCTGTGTGCAGAGCTGGGGGCAGATCAGGGCTGGCCCAGCAACTGAGCCCAGCAGCAGCAACACTTGGTGTTTCCAGTGCTGCTGCCGTGGCCCTGTCCCGCTGCCCTGGTGGCCCTGGTGTTGCTGCAGGGCCTGAGTGCTCCCAGGGCCGGGCACAGTCCTGGGGGTGGCAGTGCCAGGGCTGCAGCAGGGACAGGCCATGGGCACTGCTGGGGCAGTGCTGACGCCTCAGGCCAGGGCCTGGGGGCTCCAGGCTCCTTGCCCAGGCTCTCTCATGAACACACCCAGGCCAATGCCCAGCACAGAAAACCCCCGTGAGCAGCGCCAGGCCGGCTGTGGGCAGGCTGGGGGCAAACAGCATGGCTGGGGCTCTGCAAGGGCCCTGGGGAAATGGGAAGGAACAGCAGATCAGGGACCGATCCATCCCCAGAGTGCTGGACAGCCCAGGGCAGAGTCCCAGAGTATCCTCATGGAGCTGCCAACAACATCCCCCTCCGCAGCCCTGGCCTCTCCCCCAGCTCACAAAGGTGCCCCATCCTTGCAGACACAGACATGGCAACACTGGCTCAGGAGCCCCTGTTTGCATTGCACACTGCAGACAGGAGTACCCCCATGCTGTTGCTGTGGGGACATGAACGTGAGGGAGCACAAATGCCATCAGCCCCTGGGGCCAGCAAGGGCTGGGGGACACCAGGGAAACCACTCAGCTTTGTCCTGGCCTCTGCACTCAGCCAGAAAGTTTGTTCCCATCAGCTGGGAGTTTCCTTTCCCACTGCAGACGCTGTTGCTCAGAGCCAGGGCTGCCTGGCAGCCATCCCTAAACTGCCCTGAGCATTTCCTTTGCTTCACCTCTGCTTTCTCTATTCTTCCCTTGTCCAAGTTTCTTCCTCTTGCCCAGCCCTGTTCCCTCCCCGCAAACAGCCCATCCCTGTTTGCCCTTTCCTCTCTGGCCCCACTCCCCATTAAAGTTCCTGACTTGGCCCCATGGGAACGTCCTGTGGGGAGCAGGATCATCCTATAAGTGCTGCAGGAATTGTCTGCAGGCTCCTACAGTGCCTGGTGCTGCTTCCTGGCCAGAGGCACCCCAGGCCAGGGGGGCACATCTGGGCTGCTGTGTCTGGCTTTGGCTTTCCCTGTTCTGGGCAATGAAAACAGCTGCAGTGGCTCTGCAGGACTGACAGGAAGGGCTTTGGGGCAGGCAGGAGAACCTGAGGGACTTGGGCTGCTGGAGCTTCTGAAGAGGAGGCCCAGGGCTCCTCTTGCAACTGCTCCAAGGGTTCTTTCAGAAAACCCCAGAGTCAGCAAGGTTGGAAAAGACCTTGGAGATCATCAAGTCTAGGCTGTGCCCTGACACTGCCTTGTCTCCCCTGAGTCTTCTTTTCTCCAGGCTAAACAACTCCACCTCTCCCACCTGTTCCACACAGGACTTGTGCTCCAGACCCCTCCCCAGTCTTGCTGCCCTTCTCTGGACACACTCCAGCCCCTCCATGGCCTTCCTAAATTGGGGGCCCCAGAACTGGACACAGTATTATAAGCAGCTGCCTAACCAGTGCCCAGCACAGGAGAAGAATCCCTGCCCTGCTCCTGCTGGCCCCACCATTCCTGATCCAGGCCAGGAGCCATTGGTCTTCTTGGCCACCTGGGCACACTGCTGGCTCATGTCCAGCTTGCTGTCCATCAGTCCCTGCAGGTCCCTTTCTGCCTGGCTGCTGTCCAGCCACTCTGTCCCCAGCCTCTGGTGCTGCAGGGGTTGTTGTGGCCAAAGTACAGGATCCGGCACTTGGACTTGTTAAACCTCACCTTGTTGGATTTGGTGCCTGGATCCAGCCTGTCCAGGGCCCTGTGCAGAGCCCTCCTACCCTCCAGCAGATCCACACTCCCAGCCATCTTGGTGTCACCACATTTCCATGAGGCCCCAGAGTGTCCCAATGGTCTCCATGATTCCATGAGGCCACCCAGTGTCACAATGTCCCTTTGGTTCCATGGGACACCTTGGTGTCACAAAGTCCCTTGGATCGCTTGGGCCCCACAGTATCACAATGGCGCTGTGGTCCCCCAAGGCCTTGCAGTGTCACAGTGGATCCTTGGTTCCATGAAGTCTGGCAGTGCTGCAATGCTCTCCTTGGTTCCACAGTGTCATAGTGGCCTCTTTGGGCCAAGGGCCACCACAGTGTCAAACATGTTTCCTTCATTCCAGGAGTCCCTGAGGAGCAGCACTGGTGCCTGTGTTCCATGGGGCCCTGCAGTGTCACAATGGCCCCATCATGACACCAGATCCTGCTCTGTCACAATGCTCTGCATGGATCCACAAGGCCCTGCATGGTCACAGCGGCCTCTTGGTTCCAGGAGGCCTCAGAGTGCCACCATGAATTCCTTGGTGCTGCAGTGTCACAATGGAGCCCTGGTGACACAAGATCCTGCAGTGTCACCAGGGACCTTTGGTTCCATGGGGCACCACAGTGTCACAATTGTTCCCTCAGCTCCCAGAGTCCTTGCAATGGAGCAATGGCCCCTTGATTCCATTGTCCCCAGGGTCTCCTTGGTTCCGCAGTGGCACAATGGTCTCTTGGTTCCACAAGGCCCTAGAGTTTCACAGTGGCCTCTGTGGTTCCAGCAGGACCCAGACTGTCACAATGGACTCCTTGCTTCCATTCAGCCCCACAGTGTCACAGTGGCCCCATGGCTCTGTGCTGCCATGTCGTACACAGTGTCACCATGGTCCTATTAGTGCCACCAGGCCCTGCAATGTCACAATGGCCTCTTGCTCCCCAGGGCCCTGCAGTGTCACAATCATCAGAGAATCAACCAGACTGGAAAAGACCTTGGAGAGCATCAAGTCCAACCTGGGACCCAACACCACCTTGTCACCCAGGCCATGGCACTGAGTGCCACATCCAGTCTTTCCTTACACACTTCCAGGGACAGTGACTCACCCACCACCTTGGGCAGCCCATTCAAATGCCCAATCATAATTTCTGTGAAGAATATTTCCTGATGTGCAGTGTAATTGTCCTGTGGTGCAGCTGAAGGCTGTGTCCTCTTGTCCTGTCACTGTTCCCTGGGAAAAGAGCCCGACCCCCACGTGGCTGTACCCTCCTGTCAGGGAGTTGTAGAGAGTAATGAGGTCTCCCCTGAGCCTCTTCTTCTGCAGGATAAACAACCGCAGCTGCCTCAGCTGTTCCTCAGAGGAGTCGTGCTCCAGACCCCTTACCAGCCTTGTTGCCTTTCTCTGGACTTGCTCCAGCCCCTCCATGTCCTTCCTAAATTGGGGGGCCCAGAACTGGACACTGCACTCGAGGTGCTGTGCCACCAGTGCTGAACACAGGGGAAGAATCACTGTCCTGGTCCTGTTAGCCACACCATTCCTGATCCATAGGAGTGCCAGGGGTTGGATGAGGGAAATGGTGGGGATGGGGTGGGGACAAAGTGTTATTGATTGTCAGCCATGGAGGGTCTTGATTTTTATATCTGTTCAAACTGCATTAGGAGGTACTGGGGATCAGTATCAATTGGGCATTGCTGATATCAGTCTTTAAAAAGGAAAAGAAAACAACAAAAAGTTCTCTCTGCTTTTTTTTCTTTCAGTATAGCAGATTCACTTTGAATACACTTCTGATATTTGTCTAATTAACTGCAAAAGAGTTGAAAACTTAGAATATTCTTTGGGACTTTTCTTGTTTGGGTGTATTGAACAAATATTTATGAGCCTTTTTCACTGAATTCCTGAACTGAAGAGCTGAAAGAAGAAGAAGAGGCATCTGGTGTAATAAATTCATCAGCAACCTCCAAGAGGCTGAGGATCCAACCCCATCAGAGCAGCAATGAACAGAAATGGGCACAGCTTTGTGGCTGCCCCAGTTTTGGCATGGGCCCTGGGCCTGGAGCAGGAGCAGCTCTTGAGGGCCCCATGGCCAGGGCTCTTGTGCTGCCCTGGGCAGATGGGATGGCAGCAGGGGCTGCTGAGCTCTCAGCACCTCAGCCCGAGGGGAGCAGGGCAGCCAGGGAGCCTCCTTTGGCCTTGGCCAAGCACCTTCCCCCATGGCTGGGGCTGAGTCCTGTGGCAGCTGCAGTTGCTGCTGTGCCCTTGCCAGGGGCTGAGGCCGTGGGGCCAATGCCCAGAGCAGCCTGGCCTGAGCAGAGCTGTGGGGCCAGAGCCGGCTGGGCTGGGCTGGGGAGAGGCCCTTGGTGATGCCCAGAGCTCAGGGCAGCTGGCAGAGCTTGCAGGGAGCTGGGCTGGGCTCAGAGAGCCTGGCCCAGAAACCATCAGTGTCCATCTCAGCCTGGCTGAGCGTGCAGGGGCCAAGAAGAGCACCCCAGGATCCACAAATTCTCTGCGTGGGAGCTGAGTTTGTGACCCCCTGAGTCCTCCCAAGTGCTGGAGCTGCACCTCCAGCTTCAGAGGTGATGTGACAGATGGGAGCAGGGACAAATAATTCCTGCTGCATTCTTTCTGGTGTTTGCTTATACAGGTGACCTAGATCCACATGTACATGAGGTGTTTTGTTTCAGATAACACTGTGAGAGAGATAAGAATAATATTTTTTAGCTGAATATAATATTTCAGGTATAATACACAATAAGGGAAAAAAGACAATTATGATCAGAAGAGCATCTGTGTTTGTCAGAGGACAAGAGACTTATTGATGTTCCAGCAGTCAAGCCTGTTCAAATATTTTCCTCAGGGCTTCACTGAGATGAGAGTTGACCACAAGAGGCCAAAGCCAGCCAGAGCTCTCTGTTCTGGCAGCTTTTGTCTGTGAGAACACATGCATATAGGGAATTTTTCAGGGGGAGCATCAATTTTGGCTGTGGGCACCTGGAAGGATGGATGGTTTTCCATAGGAAGGAAAGCACAGGGTCCCAGTTCTCCAAGGGCTGATGAGAGGCAGCCCTCAATATTCCAAGATCAACTGGACCTGTCAGGTGGATTTTGGGAGGCCAAGTCAATCCGACCTTTTACCTGTTTCCTTGGACCTCTAAGGCCGCACAGTGTCACACTGATGGAGTCAAATTGTATCCTTGGTACCACGAGGCTGTGTCACACTGGCCCCTTGTTTCCATGAGGCCTTGCAGTGTCACAAGGTTCTCCTTGGTACCGCAGTATCACAATGGACCCTTGGTTCAATGAGGCCCGGCAGTGTCAAAATGGCCGCCTTGGTTCCATGGTGCCACACAGTGCCAGAATTGACCTTTGGCCCAACAGGGCCTCATAGTGTCACAATGGACTCCTTGGTCCCATGGGGATGCCAAGTGCCGTGATGAACCTTTGTTTCACAAGGCCTCAAAGAGTAAAAATGGCCTCCATTGTCTCCCAAGTGTGTGCTGTTTCACAATGGACCTATGACTCCATGATGTCCCAGAGTGTCACAATGGACTCCTTGGTTCTGCACTTTAAGAATGTCCCCTTGGTCCCTTGGAGCCCCACAGTGTCACTATTGTAGTGACACTACAGTGTCACTATTTTGTGCCCTTGGTTCCATGAGGCCCTGCAGTGCCACACTGGTCCTTTGGTTCCACGAAGCCCCATGGGTCACAATGGCCTGCTTGGTTCCATGATGCCCTGTAGCACAGCAATGTTCTTGATTCCACAGTATCACAATGTCCCCTTTGTTCCATGGAACCCCACAATATCACTGTGGTCCCCTTGATTCCATGAGGCCCTGCCGTTCTACAATGGCCCCTTGGTCACAATGAGTTCCAAAGGCTCATAATGGTCTCTGTGGTTCCATGACACCCCACAATATCCCAATGGACCCTTGGTTCCAAGGGGGCCCGCAGTGTCACAAGGCTGCCTTAGTTCGACAAGCCCTGCAGTGCTGTAGTGGCCCCTTGGTTCCATGAAGAAAAGGAGAATCAGAATGGCCCCTTGGTTCCATGGAGCACCACAGTGTCACCATGGTCCCATTAGATCCACAGGTCCCTGTAGTGTAACAACGGACCTTTGGTTCCATAAGATTCCTCAGTGTCTCAGTGGGCCCTTGGCTCCATGCAGCCCCACACTGTCCAAATGGTCTCCTTGGTTCTGTGAAACCCTACAGAGCCACAATGGACCCTTGGTTCCACGAGCTTTTTGCACTATCAACAATAATCTGAGTTCCACAGTATCCTGGGGTGATGTTGTGATGCTTGTATCCCCATTCATGTTCTGTGCCTTTAAGACTGTCTTTGAAGAGTGAAAGATTTGTTTGGGTTTCTCTTATCAGGGACACAGGGACGGGCAGTACATAGGGCTGTTTTCGCTTTTTGCTTTTTGGCTTTTTGCTTTGTTCTCTCTCTCTCCCCTCTGCTCTCACTTCTGCTTGCTTTTGCTTCTGCTAGTTCTAGCTAAACAGTCTAAATTCCTTCCTGAACTGTTTCTCCTCTCCTTTTTCTGCGACCATCTTGAACCTGCTCCGGACTGGGACCTGGGAACACCAAGGGTTTGCACTGTTTGGCCTGCAGCAACTGCCCCAGCACTGGAGAGACTGAGAACAGAGCAACCAGCCCAGAAAGAGACTTTCTGATTTTGTGACCTTTTTCACAGCGGTGTCATCCGGTATTGTTCATTTTGTGTGCTGGGGGGTGCTGGGCCTGTTAAATAAACAGGTTCTTTTCACTTCTCTCTGAGGAATTCTTCCTGAACTGGTTGGGGGGAGGGGCTGTGTGCGTTTGCTTTCTGGAGGGGCCCTCCTTTGGAGATTCTCTACCAAATGTGCCCTAAACAGGGACAAGGTGTTTCCAGCTCTCCTGGTTAAATGACCATGTCTACGGACATCTCCTCACTGCACCAGCTGGATCTATGTTCCTCCTGCTGCTCTCAGATATCCTCCTGCGGATGCTTTCTGGTCATTCGAGTATCTCTCAACTGACTGGTTCCATGTTTTGAGTTTCTGGGAGTTGACCAGTCTTTTTGAAGTTCAAATAAATATCACATTAGTCAACATCTAAATTGTGTTTATATCTATCACAAAATTTTCCTTAATCCTTGTCTAAAACAGCTCCTGTATGGAAATTCTTTGATGACAGGGGACATGTCAGATGCTGCTGGGACATCCCAGAGAGTTAAGGGAGGAGTTCAGTGATGGTGATTAAACTTTTCAAATGTTCAATTTTATTTTTGCTGGCAAGAAACCTTTCTGTGCCTCTGAGTGTCACCAGTCCCTGAGACCAAAGGACACAAACCTGATGAGTTGTGGTTCCCACTGCAGGGGCTGCACTTGGACCTTGGCTCTGCACAGGACAGCTCTTCATCCCCTTTCTCTCTTTTCTCCCTCTGGGCATGGAGGGAGCTCCTGACTTCAGCGTGTGACTCGTGTGTGCAAAGAACAAATCTGGGCAGAATGGGGGCAGGCAGGGTTTGGGGAGACCTTGGGATCTGTGCTGGGCACAGAAGGTGTTTTCCATTGCTCTGAGACTGTCTGCTGTGGAAAGTAGATTTAATATCCAGCAGAAGAATGACTTTTGCATTTGATGAAGCTGTGCCCTCCCTTGGCTTTGTTGGCCGACAAGAAATGAACATCCCTCTGTGTCTCGGGCAGCTCCTTCTCCAAGGAAAGCAGGTGGGAGTTGGAGCCAAGGAGCTGAAAGCTGCAGGTGCAGCCTGGGCTGGAGGGAGCTTAGATTTGCACAAGGCTGCTCTGAGTGCCAGGGCTTGGATGGGGGAAATGGTGGGGTGGGGGTAGGGACAGAGTCTGATTTATTTTCAGCCATGAATGGTCTTGATTTTCATATCTAATCAAATTGCATGAGGAGGTACTGGGATTCAATTTAAGTTGGAGATTGCACATATCAATGTATTAACAGGGAAAAAAAAAACCTAAACAGGACCTAAAAAATCTTTTCTCACTGTCTTTTTAAATAGAATATATTCAGTTTGAATACATTTCTTAAATCTGTCTGATCAACCACGAAGGATTTGGAAAATTAAAATCAAATTATTCCCTGAGGCTTGGCTTGTTCAGGTGTTCTGAATGTTAATGAGCCCTGGGACACTGAATTCCTGCACTGAAGAGCTGAAGGCTGAACAAGCCTCTGGAGCAGTCAAATTCAGGAGCAGCCTCCAAGCTGCTGAGGATGTCAGCAGCCCCCACTGAGGCCATCCCTGCCCAGAGACCGTGGGGGAATGGGCAGACAAGGAGAGCGCCCCTGGGGCTGGGGCAGCACAACTCAGAGGCACCAGTGGCTCCAGCTGGGAAATGGAGTGTGGAATGTGGCTGGGAAAGCCCTGCCTGGGCTGTGCCAAGGAGGAAACACAAGCCCTGACTCCCCCCAAAACAACTCACTCAAAGAGACATTTTAAAGGAATTACAATAGTTTGCGTCCTCTGAGTTAAACTCACTGGAGAAATAGCAACAGGAGATTCTAAGGAGCTCAAAACAACCAAACAGCCTTTACTGGCAACTTCAGAAAATCAGAGAAACTTTGTCAAACGTTTATTGTAACATTGTAGTTTGTTTTGTTTGTTAAATTCAGATTTTTCTAATCTTGAGATTTGTTAATTAATATATTGATGAGTGTGGTGGGGTTTTAGTGTCGATTAATTATTTATGTATTTATTTTGTTGTGAGATAGGATTACAAGAAACGTAAAGTAGGCTTAAAATTTTAAAAGGGTATAAAGAAAATTTTATGAAAAATAAAGTAGAAAAGAAGAAAGTAGTAAGAATTAAAATCAACTCCTTAGTACACTTTTTTTTCTTTACAACTTTTTCTGACAATGTGAAGAAACTAAATTTAAAATTTATAGTTACCTTACTATTTCCAGAATAGTCTTTTTTTAAGATCACTTTGGGAGAGAAGTTTCTTGTGTTAAACCTATGGAGTTTTTTTACAAGAGGAAAAAAGTATTTTTTTTTGTGGTTCTTAATTTTGTCATGAATACAGTTGTCTGGGGAACTTAGATATTGTGAAGTTGTTTTTATTGCTACAAGCTTTTGTACAGCTTGTTGATGGGCCATACTGACTTATGAGGTATTGTTTTAAAGATGAGTTGTTTAAAGTTAAAAGATTTTATTATTTACTTTTACAATTATTTTTATCTTCTGGAATAGAGTTCTTCTCTTAGGGGTATTGGATTATTGGTTTTTTCTTTTCCTTTTTAAACTTTTTATGAAATTACAGTGATTTTAACATTTGTTTATTTTAGTATTCAGGTTTTTGTTTGATAATAATTTGAATATTTTTTTATAATTTTATGTGCTATAAAAGAGTTTTTTCTTTATAGTTTATAGGAGGATTTAAGATTTAAGATTAAGGTATTTTTTCTTCTTTTTTATTTGAGATTGCATTTATTTTTTACTGACTTTGATGGGTGTTTTTTAATATGTTTGCATTTTGTTTTTTTCTTTTACTCAATGGAGGATTGATATATTGAAAGGATTAACACGTGATCTGACAGTAACGTGGTGGGAGTTGGTTTTGGGCTGTGTAGGATTGGTTTTATGGTTGGTTTTTGGGTTTATTTTGTGTTTAACTTTAGTTGTAGGGTTATTTTTTATAGGTTATGAGTTGTAGGGGTTTTTGGTTTGAGTTGTGTTGGGAGGGGGAGGACAACAACTTGATGATAAGATTTTAATAGCTGTGGCTAGCTTTGTTCTGGTTGGGTTTTTGTACCTTTTTTTGTTTTCCTGTTTGGTAGCTGTTGGGGTTTGGTTTTGTTAGAATGGGGCCGATGGAGGAGGGCAGCCGTGAGAGAGGGGAAGGGGCTCAGCCCAGGGCAGGGTTGCTTGGTTTGGTTTGGTTTGGTTTGGTTTGGTTTGGTTTGGTTTGGTTTGGTTTGGTTTGGTTTGGTTTGGTTTGGTTTGGTTTGGTTTGGTTTGGTTTGGTTTGGTTTGGTTTGGTTGAAATGGGGGCTGGAGCCAGGGCCCACTACTTTCTTGTTGACTGGAAAAGAAAGAGGAGGTTCCTGGGTTTTTCATCTTTAATATATGTGTTTCACAGAGGCGTGTTCAGTATCTCAGTGGTTTAACAGATTGTCAGTTACACAAAAAGTTTTGTATTTTTAAAATTCTTCTCATGTCAAACTACGACAGACATTCAATCAACAAAAAACTCTTCTCAAAGCATTGACTTGGTCCATTCAGTTTCACAAACTCTCAGCCTGTTACACGTAATGTTACTCAAAATTTGCAGGAGCACAGAAATAGCAGAAGACACAGAAAGAGAGAAAGACAAAAAAGATACAGAGAGGCACACACACAGCTACCATTCCTGGATTCCAGCACTGTTCAGATGGAAATTCCAAGAGGAGGAAGGGTCAAGATGTGTGCTTGCCTTGTGGTCAGCCTCAAATACCCCTTGGTCTCCCTGGGCCCTTCCCCCAGGTGGGACTTGGGCTCATTTGGTCCCACAGGAGCTGGGCTGAGGGCTGCAGAGGTGGCTGTGGAGCATTGCCTGTGCTGTGCCAGGGACTGGCAGCCACTGCTGGGCTGGGATAGAGGCTCTGGGGGGATTGGGGTTCCAGGGCAGGGCAGAGCTGGGGTTCCAGGGCAGGGCAAGGCTGGACCTGCTCCTTCCTGCCCCCCCACATGAAATGTTTCCAGCCAACAATCTCCTTCAGACTGTCACAATAAGGAATGTTAGAAGATGGAAATCCCAGTTCTTGCCATGGGCACCTTGACTGAGTAGGACAGTTCTTTTCCATAGGAAGGAAAGCACAGAACCCCAGTGTTTGGAGAACCTCACTAGTCCAAGGCCAGCTTGACTTGTTAGGAATGGCAGATTTTGTCTGGAAGTAGTCTTTGGATTTAAGGAATTTTGTAGGTGGAACTGAATCTCAGCAATGGGTACCTGGAGAAGCAGGACCGTTCTTTCCCACAGGAAGGAAAGTACGGAGCCTTCCCCAATGTTTTGGGGAGAGATGGAAAGTGACCCTTGTGAAACCACTGCAAGACCAAGTTGTCCTGGCAATATTCCTATGGGAACAATCCCTGGATATAAGGAAATTTGGAGATGAAATCCCAATTCAGACCATGGGTGCCTGGAGGAGAAGAACAGTTATTTTCCATTGGGAAGGAAAGCACAGAGCCGCGGTGTTTCAATAGCATATGAGAAGAGACCCTGGACATGGGCAAGGTCAGCTGGACCAGTCAGGCAGTCCGTGGGAGGCTAAACCAGCCAGACCTGTCTTGCCTTGGTTTTATGAGGCCCCATGTTGTCAAAGTAGCCCATTGATTACAAGAAGACCTGCAGTGTCACAATGGACCCTTGGTTTGATGGGCTCCCAGAGTGTCACATGGCCCCTATATTCTGGAAGGCCCCAAAGAGTCACAATGGTCCCAACAACTTGATGAGGCCTTGCAGTGTCACTATGGTCTCCGTGGTTCCATAGGTCCCACAATGACACGTGTCTACTCTATTCCATGAGCCCTGCAATGTCACAATGAACCTTTGGACCCTGGGGGTTTGCAGTGTCACAATGGTCTCCTTTGGCTCTACAGTGTCACAATGGACCGTTGATGACTCAAGGCCCTCTGTGTCAACCTGGAGCTTTGGTTCCACACAGACCTGCAGTGTCACAAAGGCCTCATGGTTTCACAAGGCCCCACAGTATCACAATGGTCCTCTTGATACTGTGGGAACCCTCAGTGTCACAATGGTCTGACTGGTTCCATGATGCCCCTAAGTGTCACAATGGCCCGTTGGTTCCATGAGGCTGTGAAGTGTCCTGATGGTGCCTCCACAGTTCCATGACGCCTTGCAATGTCTCACTGGACCTTTGACTCCATGGGATCTCACAGTGTCACAATGGCCCCTTGGTTCCATTACATCCCAAAGTGCCATAATGGTCTCCACAGTTCCACGAGTCCATGCAGTGTCACAATTGACTCTTGGTTTGATGGGGCCTCTCAGTGTCACAATGAACCCTACATTCCATGGAGCCACATAGCATCAATACGGTTCCCTTGGTTCCATGAGGCCCAGCAATGTCACAGTGCTCTCCATGATTCCATGAGGCCCCACAGTGTCACAATGGTCCCTTGGTTCCATAGGCCCTGTGCTACTGCATTCCCCTCTCCCCTTCTCAGACCACCCTGCCAGCTGAGAAATGCTCCTTGGGCCTCGGCCTTGGCCAACAGCCCCTGGGCTTAGGTCCTCTGCAGCTCATTACAAACACTCTCTGCTCCAGGCACTGCTGCTGCCCAACCAGCCCCTCGTTTCTGTAGGAGCAGCCCTAGGAACTGTTTTTGTTTGCTTTTGTTGATGCTTTGTTTCCTTGGTGTGCCTGAAGTGTCCAGTCAGGAGAAGAGTGACTCTTGCCAAGGAACTTTGTGCTGCTGTCCCTTAATATTAAATCTGGTTTTTGCTGATCCCTTGCTGGGGATTTTTTCAGCGCTCTCAAGGCCTCGTTCATAACAGGGTGAAGGAGCCCTGGCCCAGGCTCTGGCCCTGGGGGACACGGGGATGCTGCCAGGGGGGTCCCTGTCCCCCTGTGCCACCCACAAGGCCCCGGCCCCCCATCCCCGTGTCAGGCTCTGGGGTCGATCTCATGGAACATCCTCTGGGGGAGGCTGCAGGGCCGAGGGGCGGGGGGACCCGGGGGGACAGGGGCCCCCACTGCGCATGAGCAGCATTGGACTGCTCTGGGGGGACTGTGAGGGGGCCGGGGCAGAGTGACCTCCCCAGCAACCTCACATAGCCCCTGTCATGTCACACAGTCCCCTGTGATGTCACAAAGCCATCTGTGATGTCACACCCCCTGGGATGTAACACAGCCATCTCTGTGACCTCACACAGCCCCTGTGATGTCACAGAAGACTCTGTGATGTCAGAAAGTCACCCTGTGATGTCAATGGCATTTCTGTGATGTCACAGCCGGCTCCATGGTATTTCACACCCAGACAGTGATGTCACAATCTGCTCTCTGATGTCACAGAGCCACCCTCTATGATGGCAGGATCTGCTCTATGGCCACATACCCTACTCTATGATGTCACAGACAGCTGTGTGATGTCACAAAATCCTCTCTGTGATGTCATACTGCCACTCTGTAATATCACATCACACCCTTTGACCTCACAGCCCGCTCTGTGATGTCACACAGTCATGCCATGATGTCACAGCCTGCTCTGTGATGTCACAGAATCCCCTATATGATGCTGTAGCTGCTCAATTACCTCACATAACAAACTCTGTGATGTCATAGCTCAACGTGTGACCTCACACAACGCACTCAGCGCTGTCACACAGCCCCTTGCTGACATCCCAGCTGCTCTGTGCCT
The DNA here is from genome assembly GCF_027887145.1 of Ammospiza caudacuta. NCBI lineage: Eukaryota > Metazoa > Chordata > Aves > Passeriformes > Passerellidae > Ammospiza > Ammospiza caudacuta. The sequence continues at coordinate 6,012,253 of NC_080599.1, forward strand.
CTATGACACAGCCCCAGAGATGCTGCTCTGACACAGCCCCCCTCTGGGACATGCCACAGCCCCTGCCAGTGCTGAGCCCCTGTGAGCTCTGTCTGTGCCCTGCTGGTGTCCCTGAGGGGCCCTGGCAGTGCCCCAGCCCTGCTGGGCTGTGCACAGGAGCTGCTCCTGGCCAGAGCTGTCTCTCTGCAGCGCTGCCCTTGCCAGGAGCTGCCTCTGGGCCAGGAGCCTGGCCCAGCTCAGCAGCACAGAAACAGCACAAGGACTTTAATGACCCTCTGGGGATTCAGTGCTCTTGCATCTGCCCTGGCCAAAGTGTTGCCCAAGTTGGCTCTGTCAGGGCTGTCTTGCAGCTGCTGCCCAACCCTGTGCCCTGTGCAGCCCATGCTGTCCCATGGGGTCCCTGCCCTGAGCCTCTGTCCCTGCAGGCTGTTGGCATCCCCCAGCTGCCCCACCTGGCTGGCCCCTTCGTTTGCTGACAGCTCTGCCTCCTGCCTGCATCTGCCTGCCCACACAAAGCCTTGGGCGTCATATCAAAAGGGTTAATTCAATTTTTCCTGTGCCTGTGAACTTTTAGCACAGGAACAAGTCATGCAGGGGCTGCTTTCCCAGCAAGGATGGTTGGAAGACAAGAAGACATATGGCTCAAGGATGTAATGGCAGAAAAAAGAAGGACTGAAACTGGGAACTTGGGGTGGGTTTTGTGGTAATGGGTAAATAGTAATACACATTTAGTGACACTGGTAGAATTACATGCCCACATAAGGTTAGGAGTTATCCCTCGCTAGACCTCAGGCCTGAATCAATGATACCCTCTTAAATAGCAATTTAGTGTTAATGAGTCTTATTCTGATATTTTGGAGATTTGGTGACGGCGAGGCCTCACAGATCCAAGGAATCAGCTGTGACACTGAGCAAACTCATGGAACAAAGGGTCCATTGTGACCCAGCGGAACCCCATGGAACCAAAATCCATTTTGGCACATTGGGGCCACATTGAACCAGTGTTCCATTGTGATACTGCGGATCCAAGGAGACCATTGTGACTCTGAGAAACCTTTTGGAACTAAGGGGCCATTGTGACTCAGCCTGGTGACATGGAGCCAAGGGGCCACTGTGACACTCTTGATCCAAGGAGACCATTGCGACTGAGGAACCTCAAGGAACCAAGAGTCCATTGTTCCACTGTGGGGCCCTGTGGAACTAAGGGGACCACAGTGACTTTGAGAAGCCTCATGGAAAAATGAAGACTGTTCTGACATTTTGGGACCCACTGGAACCGAGGGGCCATTATAGCGTGGCAGGGCATCATGGAATCAAGGGAACTACAGTGATCCCTGTGGGTCTTCATGGGATGAAGGGTCCAATGGAACCCGAGATACCATTGTGACACTGGGGCCTCATGGAACCAAAGGTCCATTGTGACACAGCAGGGCCTCATGGAACCATGAAGGCCATTTTCACACTTTGAGGCCTTGAGAAACCAAAGGGCCTTTGTGGCACTTGAAAGCCTTGTGGAGCCAAGGGGACACAGAGAGACACTGTGGGGCGCAGTGAAACCAATGGTCTGTGGTGACTGCAAGGCCTTATGGAATCATGGAGAGGGTTGTGACACCACAACGCCTCACAGAACCAAGGGGCCATTGTGACGCTACAAGACCTCATGGAAGCAAGGAACCATTGTGACACTATGGAATCTTGGCAGGCCAAGGGGCAGTTGTCATGCTGTGTGGCTCCATGGAATCAAGGAGTCCATTGTGACACTACAGGGCCCCATGGAACTAAGCATTCATGGAACAGTGCTTGAACACATGGAACCAAAGGTGCCTTGTGACACTGCAGGGCCTCATGGAATCCTGGAGGCCATAATGACACATTGAGGCCTCGTTGAATCAACGGGCTGTGCAGGGCTTCATGGAACCAAGGAGACCCTTCTGACACTGTGAGTCCCCATAAAACCAGGGGTCCAGTGTGACACCATGGAACCAAAAAGACTGTTGTTGGCTGTTGTTGGCAGTACAAAAGCTCTTTGAATCAAAAGTCCATTGTGACATTGTGGGGCCTCATAGAACCATGGAGTCCATTATGACACTTCAGAACCCACTGGAGCCAAGGGGCCACTGTGACACTGTGGGCCCCCATGGAAGCAAGGGGCCAGTGTAACACATCCAGGCCTGGTGGAACCTAGGCGCCATTGTGACCCTGAGGAGCCCAGTAGAACCAAGGGGCCAATTTGAGACTCTGAGGCCTCATGGAACCAATGGGCCATTGTGGCATTGCATAGTTCCATGGAAACAAGGAAACCATTTTGACGCTGCAAGGCCTCATGGAAGCAAGGTGCCAGTGTGTCACTGTGGAGCCAAGGAGACCATTATTATATCACTGGGCCTCATGGAAACAAAGATCTGTTGTGATCCTACAGGTCCTCATGGAACCAAGGGGCCGTTGTGATGCTGCAGGGCCCCAAGGATCCAAGAACACGGAACAGGTCTTGCTGGCTGGGCCTCCTGGGGGTTGCCTGACTGGTCCAGCTGACCTTGGCATGTTGAAGATCACTTCTCACCTTCTCCTGAAACCCTGGAGTTTTGTGTGTTCCTTCCTGTGGGAAAGAACTGTCCTTCTCCTCCAGGGGTTCATGGCCGAAATTGGGATTCCTCCTCCAGATTTGATTATATCCAAGGATTATTCCCATATGAAACTTGCCAAGACAGACAGCTCTGCCTGGCCTTGTCTTCTTGGGGGCCACCTCTCATCTGCCTTCAAAACACTGGGGGCCTGTGCTTTTCTTCCCATGGAAAAAGACGTCTTTCAAGTCCAGGGCATCCATGGCCAAAATTGAGAATGCACCTCTAAAATTCCTTATACCCACGGATAGCTCCCAGACAAAAGCTGCCTGGACTGTCCAGGTTGCCTTGGCTTCCTGAGGGCCAGCTCTCATCTCCCTTTGAAACACTGCGGCTCTGTACTTTCCTTCCTGTGGAAAAGAACTGTCTTCTTGTCCTGATGCCCATAGATAAAAGCAGGGTTTGGCCTCCCAAATTCTGTCTGTCCAAGCATTCTTCCCTGACAACAAGTCTGGCTGGCCTTGACCTCCTTGGGGCTGCCCCTAATCAGCCTTTGAAACACTGGGACTCCACCCTTCTCCTTCCTATGGACAACTGCCATTCCAGTCCAGGAACCATGGCTGAAATGGAATTCCACCCTCAAAACTCCCCATATATCCAAAGGCTGCTTTCAGACAACAGCTGCGAAGACAGACAGGTCTGGCTAGCCTTGGTCTCTGGTGACTGCCTCTCATCTGCCTTCAAACCCTGGGGTTCTGTAGTTTCCTCCCGATAGAAAAGAATTGTCCCTCTTTTCCAGGTGCTGCTGGCATCAGGAATTTGACCATTGTATAGGGACACAGGAGCTCTGTGCATAGTGGGGTGGAAACTGAGTAGAGCAGAGGAGAGCCCTGGGAGGGACTGAAGGGTGCTTTCAGAGATGGTGGATTCTTTTGGCATAGTAAAGAACAGCTGGAGAAAGGAAGAATTATTGCCAAGTTGGGGAGGCCCAGACTGGACACCAAACAAAGGAATTTCCCTGCCGGGGCAGGGCTGTGGTGCAGCACATCCATCAGAACGAGCCTGGAGAAGCCCAAGGCTTTGTGTGGGAAGGCAGAGGCAGGCAGGAGGCAGAACTGTCAGCAAAGGAAGGGGCCAGCCAGGTGGGGCAGCCAGGGAATAACGACAGCCTGCAGGGGCAGAGGCGCAAGGGAGGGACAACGTAGGACAGCCTGGGCTGCACAGGGCACAGGGATGGGCAGCAGCTGCAAGACAGCCCTGACAGAGCCAACTTGGGCAGCACTTTGGCCATGGCTGCTAGGCCTGGGCCTGAGGCCAGGAGGGGACAAGTGACCCTTGCAGGGCTGGGGCCTCATTGCCTCCTTGTCCCGGCTGAGTAGCCTGGCAGGGGCTGCCTCATGCTCCTGCCCTTGGCATTGCCCATCCCCACATGCGAGTGCCCATGGCCAGGAAGAGCTCTGAGCACTGAGGGAGGGACAGGATCTGCCTGTCAAAGTCTGACAGGAGCGCATCAACCAGCAGGAACAAAGGCAGGTGGTGACATGTCCTGAGCCCCTGCCCTGATCTGTCCCTGCCACCAAGGGCCCAGACCAGTCTCCTCTCTGGGCCACTTGCCTGTTTTCAATACCTTGCACAGGTGCTGGCCCTGCCCCACAAGGCCTGGCCTGATTCCTGCCCCTGCACGCTCAGCCAGGCTGAGATGGACACTGATGGTTTCCGGGCCAGGCTCTCAGAGCCCAGCCCAGCTCCCTGCAAGCTCTGCCAGCTGCCCTGAGCTCTGGGCAGCACAAAGGGCCTCTCCCCAGCCCAGCCCAGCTGGCTCTGGCCCCACAGCTCTGCTCAGGGCAGGCTTCTCTGGGCACCTGCCCCCCGGCCTCAGCCCAGAGGGCACAGCAGCAGCTGCAGCTGCCACAGGACTCAGCCCCAGAAATGGGGGAAGGTGTTCAAGTTCCCAAGCTCTTGCTAGCCCCAGGGGCTGATGGCATTTGTGCTCCCTCAGGTTCATGTCCCCACACCAACAGCATGGGGGGTGCTCCCGCCTGCTGTGTGCAATGCAAACAGGAGCTGCTGTGCCAGAGCTGCTGTGTCTGTGCCTGCAAGGATGGGGCACTTGTGTGAGCTGGGGGAGAGGCCAGGGCTGCAGAGGGGGGATGTTGTTGGCAGCTCCATGAGGACGCTCTGGGATGCTGCCCTGGGCTGTCCAGCACACTGGGGATGGAGCAGCCCCTGCTCTGCTGCTCCTTCCCATCTGCCCCAGGGCCCTTGCAGAGCCCCAGCCATGCTGATTGCCCCCAGCCTGCCCACAGCCAGCCTGGCGCTGCTCACGGGCTCTTTCTGTGCTGAGCATTGGCCTGGCCATGATCTTGAGAGAGCCTGGGCAAGGAGCCTGGAGCCCCAGGCCCTGGCCTGAGTCATCAGTGCTGCCCCAGCAGTGCCCATGGCCTGTCCCTGCTGCAGCCCCAGCACTGCCACCCCCAGGACTGTGCCCAGCCCCGAGAGCACTCAGGCCCTACAGCAACACCAGGGCCACCAGGGCAGTGGGGCAGGGCCATGGCAGCAGCACTGGCAATACCAAGTGCTGCTGCTGCTGGGCTCAGCTGCTGTGCCAGCGCTGATCTGCCCCCAGCTCTGCACACAGACATTGCTGGTGCAGCTCCAGAGAAGGCAACGATAGGGCATCTCTGCAGAACACTCTGCTGGGAGATCCTTTAGTTCCTTTAAAGCCACCAAGAGAACAGCCCTTCATTAACAGAGTCTGTGGTCACAGGGAAGTTGGAGAGAAACAAAATGAGCTATGTCACAAACAATAACATTACTTTGTGGACAACATTAAGAAGAAAAACTAAGAAAAAGGACTACCAAAATGAAACCAAGAAGAAGTATCAAAGATTACTTTTATTACAAATGATTGGCAGAAATTGACCATCAGTTTAACGGTCCTGAAACCATCCAGTCATCAGTCTCTTCACTGCAGCCTTGAGCTCCTGGTTCCTCAGGCTGTAGATGAGGGGGTTCAAGGCTGGAGGCACCACCGAGTACAGAACTGACACTGACAGATCCAGAAATGGGGAGGAGATGGAGGGGGGCTTCAGGTAGGTAAAAAATGAGGTGCTGATGAACAGGGAGACCATTGCCAGGTGAGGGAGGCAGGTGGAAAAGGCTTTGTGCCGTCCCTGCTCAGAGGGGATCCTCAACACAGCCCTGAAGATCTGCGCATAGGAGAAAATCATGAACACAAAACAACCAAATGCTAAACAGGCACTAACAGCAAGGAGCCCCAATTCCCTGAGGTTTGAGTGTGTGCAGGAGAGCTTGAGGATCTGTGGGATTTCACAGAAGAACTGGCCCAGGGCATTGCCATAGCACAGGGGCAGGGAAAATGTATTGGCCGTTTGAAGGAGAGCATTGAGAAAGGCACTGGCCCAGGCAACTGCTGCCATGTGGGCACAAGCTCTGCTGCTCAGGAGGGTCCCGTAGTGCAGGGGTTTGCAGATGGACACATAGCGGTCGTAGCACATGATGGTTAGAAGATAGAACGCAGCTGCAATGAAGAACAGAAAGAAGAAGAGCTGAGAAGCACATCCGATGTAGGAGATGTTCCTGGTGTCCCAGAGGGAATTGTGCATGGCTTTGGGCACTGTGGTGCAGATGGAGCCCAGGTCACTGAGGGCCAGGTTGAGCAGGAAGAAGAACATGGGTGTGTGCAGGTGGTGGCTGCAGGCTACGGCGCTGATGATGAGACCGTTGCCCAGGAGGGCAGCCAGGGAGATGCCCAGCAAGAGGCAGAAGTGCAGGAGCTGCAGCTGCCGCGTGTCTGCCAATGCCAGCAGGAGGAAGTGCCTGATGGAGCTGCTGTTGGACATTTGCTGGGGCTGCACATGGGGATCTGTTCACGGACAAAGGACAGTGCAGAGTTAGAGGAGATACCTCTAACCAAAACCAAAGCCATTTCCTACAAATCCTCCTCTGTAACACGCACAGATTATTTTTATTGAAAATTAACATGTTGCTGTGTTTAAGACTTCTGAGTCATTGTTTTTGAGCTCCCCCCATGTCTCTCCTGGTATTCTTGGATATCAGAAACCCTCAATATTTTTACTGCACTCAGGGACAACAGAGCAAGTTCTGGGTGGCAAAGTGATGAGTGAAGGGTGAGGGGCGATGGTCTGTCATTCTGACCTGTTCAGAGTTTCTCTCAGCTTTAACCTTTCCCAGGTGGAGGGAGACCACCTTCCCATGCTTCCCCTAAAATGTCACCAGGTACTGCTGAGAGCAGATGGATCCCCCACAGTCCAGCTCCACATTTGTAGCCAAGGACTCACGTTGCTCATTTCAACAACCCAGCAGCATTTTCAGTGTCAGAACACCTCTGCCTTTTCCCATCCATCTTATAACTCAGAGATGCTCTAGGAGAGGTTTGCACCCTGGATTGAAGCTCCTAGCTTGGACTGAAATCTCAGGGAGACTTCAAAGTGTCCTTATGCTGGCATTGGATGAAGGGAGACGCAGCTCCTTCCCTGGCTGCACTGACAGCATAGCCCAGAGCCGGGCACTGGGGACAGCGTCACCCTGAGCCAGCTGTGCCCCCTGCCAGAGCCCCCAGTGCCGGGCAGCTGCTCCCAGCCCTGTGCTCTGCAGAGGGAACTGGGCCCGGGGCTGCAGAGCTGCCCCACGGCTCTGCTGCAGCTCTGCCTGCACAGGAGGGGCTGCATGCCTTGGAGCCCCAGCCCTGAGGGCAGAGGCTTGGCTGGGGACACAGGAGGGAGGGGGCTTGTTCAGAGGGAGGGGCTGCACTGTAGGGGCTCCTATGGACATCTCTAAACTCTCCCTGCCACAGCATTGCTGGGCTTTGTTTTCTCTCATTGCCTGATCTTCTCTCTGCTTCCTGGAGATTTTCCTCCTGCAGGTGTTTCCCTGTGCCTGATCTCTCCCTGCCAGTACTGACAGACCCCAAATCTCTGTGCACTCTCCTCGGCCTGACAGAACCCTGCCTGTTTGCAGGGCACTGGCTGGGGGCAGGTTCTCTTTGCAGCCTGGAGAAAGGACAGCTCAGACTGAGCCTGATGGTTAAGAGCAAAAGTGATGCTGGTGCTGTCCATGGGCAGAGTGGCTGAAAGCACATTAGGGATCTCCTGTGAACCTATTGATCACTAATAGGAACAGTACGAATGTCTCAGACACTAGTCAAAATTCATAATCAGCCTTTAATATTTATACCCCCTTCCCTGCCCTTGTTCAGTAGTATGAAATGGAATAAAAAATCTTTGGCAATTTCCACGTTCTTATAAAAATCCTTGTCTTGGAAATACTCCTTGACTGATCGGAACCCCTAAGCATGTCAGAGCTTCGTGAGCATTTCACCTCCCCTGCACCAGAAATACTCAGAATTGTACTCACAGTCTGTAGGCATTGGGATGTTCCAGCTTTAGGAGATGGCTTCAGGAGCTGCAGCTGCATTGTCCTGCAGCCAGAGGTTCCTGTGCCAAGGGCTGGCAGTGATTCTGCCCCAGGTATTTCTCATTCCCAGCCCTGACTGATTGAAGCTCTTAGTGCCTCTGTGCTGTGCCCAGGGTGGCTGCAGGCAGTGCCCCAGCCCTGCTGGGCTGGCAGAAGAGCTGCTCATCAAGAGAAATGTGCTTTTGAAGCTTTGCTAGGTTACCAGAAGCTGCCTCTGTGCCAGGAGCCCAGCCCAGCTCATCAGCACAGACACAGCACAAGGACTTTAATGAGCCTCTGGGGCTTTGTGCTCAGGCCCTGAATATCAGTCCCTGAGAGGGAGCTGACTCAACCTCTTCAGAACTCCAAGCCAGAATCCAACTCCAAAGTTTCTTGAAGTGTTAATGGATCCCACTCAGGGACACGACAGAGAAAGTGTCCCCAGGCCCCAGGCAGAGCAGAGAACTGGAGGCAGTGATGACAGGTGAGGACAAAGGGAAGCCAAGTCTTGGTGCCCTGGGGCACAGCAGGGTCTGTGCCACCAAGGGCTGGGAGGAAACACCTTGTCCTGAGGCACTGGGGCCTCCTGGCACAGCCCCAGCCAGGCTGGGCACTGTCAGCCCCTTGTCCTGCCCTCAGCATTACCCCTAGCCCACATCCCAGTGGCCTCAAGGATCTGCTGGAAGGAGTCCCTGGGGAGCCTTGCTCAGGAATGACCCTAGGGACTCCTTCATGCTCACAGAGTTTTTCAAAGGACTTTGGGTTTTGCTTATGACTTGGAGTCTCTGGGAGGTGTATTGCAAACATGACCTCCAATTATCTGCTTTGAGTCCCTTGAGAGCCTTTGTCAGTAACAACACTCAGTGGGCTCATTAATGCCTCAAGGTACTTTAGTTATTTTAAGGTACTTGGTGTTTCACTTTTCATACAAACTCTATGAGAAGTTTCTGCAATCATGGCCCCAATTTTCTGCTTTAATGAGTCCCTTGAGAGCTTTGTACTGACACTCAGTGGGGCTCATCAATGATTTGAGATACTCAAGGTTTTTAAGGTACTTTGGAATTTCCTTTCCACACTGAGTCTCTGAGAGCATTAAGTGCCATCCTGGCCTCCAGTTCACTCCTCCAAGGAGTCCAGGAGGAGCCTGCGTTGGGGATGGACCTCAGTGGGACCTATTCATGCTTTCAGACGCTTTGAGTGTTTCCTCTGACTTTGACTCCTGTAAAGGTTTGTGCAATCTCCTCTCATGCCCTGAGGTTCCAGGGCTCAGCTCCAAATGCACCACATTGCTCATTAGGATCAAGCAAGTACTGACAAACCATGGCTCTGTCTTGATTTCCCTCTGCTCTCATGCAGTTCATCAGGAAGTTCTCTGTAGTGGTTTTGGATCACCAATATGAGATTTCTTAGCCAATGCATCAATTAGTGTAGGGGGTTAAGTTTTGGCACATTACCTGTACACTCACTAGACTATTCTTACTGATTTTCTGCTGTGAGATCGAATTAGGAGAAAGGCAAAGTGGGCTCAAAACTTTAAAAGGGTATAAAGAAAAGATTATTAATAGTAACTCAAAGAAAGAGAAATAAGAATCAGAACAAAACTTTTAGAATACTTCTCTCTCTAAAACCTTTTCTTTGTTACTGACAATGTAATGAGACAAAACCTAAAGGTTTCAGTCAGTTTACCACTTCTATAAGAGCCTTTCTTCAGTTCTCTTGGGGAGAGGAGTCTCTCCTTCATCCTATGGAGACTTCTCCATAAGAAAATAATTCTCTCATTGCTCTCAATTTCAGTGAATAGCAGCTGCCCGGCAAATCTGCAATTGTGAAGTCCCTCCCATTTTTTCCACAACTTTTCCCATAGCTGTGTTCATAAGCCATGTCTGCTTATGGGGTATTATTTTAAAGATGAGCTGTTGAAGACCAAAAGTCCTCTTCATGTATTTCTGAAATCATCTTCATCTCTGAATACAGAGATCTTCTTCTCTTCATGAGGGCACAGGGTCTCAACACTCTTCTCTCTTTCTCTGTTCAAATTTCTCATGCGATCACAGCTACTTCAACATTTGCTTACTTTAGCATGGATGTTTCTCATGTTAAGGGCTCCCAGCCGGGTAATAATAGACATTGACTCAATGATTCACAGAAGGCTGATCAATAATCTTTATTAAGAAAGCCATACTTTTATACCCCAGTTTGCTACAGGTGGACCTAAATGGTCCTCCAATCCAAACACCATCACCATTGGCTAATTAAGAACCCACCCTTTGGTAAACAAATCTCCATAAAACATTCAACTTGTTTAAAATACCAAGTGCAGCAAGTTAAGCTAAGAATTTTTTCGTTTTTCTGATCTTCTCCAAAGGCTTTTCCAAAACAATGCCTGGAAAAGTTGTGTTTCTCACTGTGGCCAGAGAGCTTCTACCATAGAAGGCTTTACTGAATAAGTAATTTCCTCATACTTTTTAGTGCGTTATAGAGAAAAAGAGAGTCTGATGTATCAATTACATCCTTCTCCATAGCTTTACAAGAGGATTTCAGCCCCAAGATCAGGACATCTCCTCATCCCTCCCATCAGGGACTCAGCTTCCTCTTCAGTGACCTTGGGGTCTTCATATTGCTCCTCTATGAGCCTGCACTTTGTCCTTTTCTCTCACTCGAGGGAGGATGGAAGCACTGAAAAAGTTCATATCTCACCCGGGACCTGCAGATGGTTCCGTGACCCCGGCCGGGCTCGGTGCTTGTGGCCGGAGCTGTTTTACAATGGAGGTTTCTGCAGTGGCTGCTCTGGGGCTGTGTCAGGATGGGCTGCACTGGGGGGAGGGCCAGGATCTCAGCAGTCTGGCCAGAACACAGCAGCAGCACGGCCGGGGGCTGATGGCTTCTCCTCCCCCTGCCCAGGGCTTGCGGGTGAACCCCAGCGATTTTTTGATCTTTAGCATCTGTCTTCACAGAGGCGTGCACAGTTTCCTTAGTGGTTTAACAGATTGTCAATTCTCATAGCTAATTACTGATTGGTTATTTTGTCAGACACAGAGGAAACTGCTAGTAGCTTCTCTTAGAACAGTACTTCAGTTATGCAAAATCACCACAACAGCACAGAGAACAGAACTCCTTTGTCCATATGTACTAGTCATCTGCCTGAGGCTTCAAAACTCCTCTTTGGGAGATTTCTGGGCCCTCTCCAAGGTGTTTTCAAATGAAAACATTCAGCTAATAACCCAAAAAAATCACCAGAGGACAGGGCCAGCCCAACCGGTCTGTCCTGGCCACTTTTGTCTGGGAGCAATCCTTGGATATACAGAATTTGGGAGGCCTAATTCTAATTTTGGCCTTGGTCCCTAGACAAGAATTCTGGTTCTTTTCCATAGGAATGAAGGGACAGAGATCCACTGTTTCAGGGGCAGATGAGAGGTGACCACCAGAGGCCAAGGCCAGCCAGAGCTGGCAGATTTTGTTCTGAGAGATACCTTTGCATATAGGAAAATTTTAGGGAGAGTACCAATTTTGGCAATGCATATCTGAAAAGAGGAATGGTTCTTTTCCATAGCAAGGAAAACACAGAGTCCCAGTGCTCCAGGAGCTGAGGAGAGGCAGCCTTTGACATCTCAACATCAGCCAGACCTGTCAGGCGGCCCCTGGGAGGCCAAGCCAGCCAGACCTGGTCCATGTTCCCTGGGTTCCATGGGGCCCCACAGTGTCCCAATGGTCCCTTGCTTCCTGGAGGCCCTGAGGTGTCATAATCCCCCTTTGGTGGCATGAGGCCCTGAAGGGTCTCCATGGTTCCATCAGGCCCCACAGAGTCATAATGGTCTCTGGGTTCCATGAAGCCCCGCTGTGTCACCATGGCCCCTTGGTTCCATGGGCTCCAGTGGTGCCACAATGTTCCCCTTGGTTCCATGAGGTCCCCACAGTGTCCCAGGGATCTCCATGGGAAGGAAAGACCCCAGCCCCAGTGTTGCAGGGGCAGTCACCAGAGGCCAAGGCCAGCCAGACGTGATGGTACTGGCATATTTTGCCTGGGAGCAACCCTTGGATATTCAGAATTTTAGAGGTGGAATCCCAGTTTCAGACATGGACACCTAGAGAAGAAGGATCGTGCTTTTGATAAGAAGGAAAGCACAAAACACTGGTGTTTGAGGGGCAGATGAAAGGCAGCCATCAGAAGCCTAGGCCAGGCAGACCTCTCTGTCCTGGTAGCTTTTGTCTGAAAGCAACTCTTGGATATAGGGATTTTGGGAGGTGGAATCCCATTTTTGGTCATTTCTGCACAGATAAGAAGGACTGTTCAGTGCCATAGGAAGGAAAACACTATGCCCCAGTGTTTGGACAGTAGGTGAGAGGCAGCTCCGAAGAGGCCAGGGGCAGCCAGACCTGTCTGTCCTGGCAGTTTTAACTTGGGAGCAATTCTTGGATATACAGAGTTTTGGAGGTAGAATGGCAGATTTGGCCATGGGCACCTGGTCAAGATGGATTTTTTTTTTCCTATAGGAAAGAAAAGTGAAAAGTCCAAGTGTTTTGGAAGAAGATGAAGGGTGGCCAACCTTAGGCCAAGGGCATCCAGACCTGTCGCTCTTGGCACCTTTCATCTAGGGGATATCCTTAGACATTGGGCATTTTGGAGGTGGAACATCAATTTTGGCAATGAGCACCTAGACAGGAAGAAGAGTTCTTTTTATTAGGAAGGAAAGCACAGAGCCCCAGTGTTTCAGAGGCAGATGAGTGCCAGCCCTCAGGAAGCCAAGGCCAGCCAGACTTGTCAGTACTGGCAGCTTTTGTCTGGAAGCTGTCCTTGGATATAGGGAATTCCAGAGGCAGTTTCCCAATTTTGGCCATGGGCACCTGGTTGAGATGGATGTTTTTTTTTCCTAAGCAAGAAAAGCACATGGTCCCAGGGTTTCAAAGGCACATGAGAGGTGGCCCCTGGGTGGCCAAGGCAGGCAGACCTGTCTCTTCTGGCAGATTTCATCTGAGAACAATCTGTGCATATAAGGAAATTTAGAGGAGGAATACCAATTTTGGCCATGGTCCCCTGGAGGAGAAGGACAGTCCTCTCCCTTAGGAAGGAAAGCCAAGAGCCCCAATGCTTCACGGGCTGATGAGAAGCAGCCCTCGACATGCCAAGGTCAACCAGACCTGTCAGGTGATTGCCAGGAGGCCCAGCCAGCCAGACCTGTTCCATGTTCCCTTGGTTTCATGGGACCCCACAGTGTCACAAGGGTCTCCTTGGTTCCATGAGGCCCTGCAGTGTCACAGTGTTCCCCTTACTCCTGCAGTGTCACAATGGTCCCGTGCTTCCATGGGGCCTTGCAATGTCACAATGGAGTCGTGGTTCCACAAAGCTCTGATGTGTCACCATGGCCCCTCAACTCCATGTGCCCTTGCTGTGTCACAGTGGCTCCTCTGTGACACTACGAGCTCCACAAGGTCACCATGGACCATTGGTGCCATGGGGCCCCCGAGTTTCACAATGGTCTCCTTGTTTCCATGAGGCCCCACAGTGTCCCACTGGCCACTTGGTTCCTTGAGGATCTGCAGTGTCACACAGGTTTATGACATTTGTCCTTGCTGCCCCTCACATCCCACTGCCCCACAAACCACCCCAAGCCACCCGTGAGGGACAGGCCCTGCTGTTCCAGGCTGGGCTCAGGCCTTGGCCTTTCTGCTTCCCCCAGCCCAGCCCAGATCTTGCTCAGCATTGCAGTTCCCTGCTCGGAGCATTTGACTCCCTGCAATCCTGGCCTCAAGGATCTACTCTCCGCAGTCCCTGGGGAGCCTTTGTCAGTCCCTGCCCTCAGTGGGGCCCAGTGATGTTCCAAAGGACTTGGAGTTTTGCTTCTGACTCCTTGAGCAGCTTCTTCAGCCTTCTCTCAGTGCCTGAGGGTCCTGGACTCAGCCCCAAATCCACTGTGGGGATCATCAAAATACAGAAAGCCCTCAGGAGCTCTTTTCAGCCCCTTGTGCAATTCTCACCCTTTGGCTCAGCCTTTGTGTCCCCTCAAGGTGCTTGCAGAGCCGTTGGGGACAGGGCAGGAGCAGGGCAGCCCTAGCTGACAACCAGCTCTGCTAAGGACAAATCAGAAACTTTGATAACAATGGGATTCTAAGTCACTGCGACTAAATTTAAATGGGCTAATTCAACAGAATTGCTAATAGTTCTGAATTAGACATTACGCCCTGGCTACTATCAAGTAGCAATATTCTCTCTGCAAAATGAGCTTTTCTGTCCTTGAAAGTTCTGAAATGGAAAATTAGGAAATAGCCAGCGATGCCTTTGTTATTGCTGCTGCAGACATGGAAATGGATTTTCTTTCAGCCTGCCCAGCTGGCCCTCTACACTCTACTGCCACAGGTCAAGCTCACAGCTTGCTCTACAATTCTTAAGCACCAGGAACATGAAATGTTCCTTTCTCACTCACCTCACAATCAGCCCTCTGAATACAAGGATCATGTGATCTGGAGTGGGCAAGGGAAATGAACAAGTGCTGTGAGAAAACTGCCTGGGCTGCTGAATCCCACAGAAGAGAAGAAGTCAACCCAAACAGAGAGTATTTTTCTTTATCAACATCCCTCCAGGTGACATAGTTCTTTCACACAGCCAGCAAGAGATCAGGACAATAATCTTGGTTGTGCCTACACTTCAGCCTGTTTAGCCAGTAAATGAATAAAAATGTGATCAAGAAAATGCAAATTGTTCTTCAACACTCAATGCTTCTGTTCTGTCCAACAGATAAAGCAGCTTTTGTTCTCCTGTCTTTCAGGTACTTTTTAAAAAAAAAGAAGTTGCATGCACTAATTCCCATTAAGTTGCTGAAAACAATCACCCAGAAAAGCTTGCCCCAAATCCCTCTGAGCTGTGGCAGTTCTATTGTGTAACAGCACAGCAGCAGCTCCAGGACTCAGGAGCCGACACTCACTGCTTTGGTGTTTGCACTTCACTGCAAAGGGAATCACTATTTTAGCACTCAGTCAGGAGTCAAAATGGACAGTCAAATCCTTTCATTACAAAATTTAGAATAAAAGAAGCTTTCCTTGAGTTCTGGGGAGAACTACAAAGTCTTTAGAAGGCCTTCTGAGAAGGCCTCCCAGTCTGCATTTTGGAAGTTGTCCTGCTTCTCACAGCAAATTAAGGAAATGACAGACCCTACCGCCACAGTCTCTCCTGTGGAGAGAACGGAAGCCCTGCAGGTTCCCCTGCAAATGCTGCCCCTCTGGCTACAGACACCCCCTTTTTAGCTGAACGCCTTGACAGGAGCTTTACCAAACCAGTGGCATCCTAATGCTCTTTCTCTTTCAAAATCAACTCAGTCACCAAGAAAGAGCAGGAAGACATACAAAAGCCAGGTTAGGTTACACCCCAACCTAAGTAGAAGGGAAACCTCTACTTACGGGTGAAGTGTGTCACGTAATACATGAAGAAAGAAATGCCATACACAGCAAAAGCTGCTGTGGCCAAATGGTGAAATATTGTCATTTTTGAAAGTTAGGTAAATAATAGAAAAAACAAGGCTCTTGTCAGTGGGCAGTTGCCCACTGACAAATTCCCCAACCAGGAGGGTTCTCCTGATGTGAGCAAGTGCTAGGACTGCTCTGACACTCAGGCCTTCCGTGCACCAAGGCAACCTTCTGATGTCACTACGACAATGTAGCAACCATGCCCTGACATCACAAAGCAAACACTCCATGTTGGTCTTTGAATTTATGCAAAGCAATAACCAACCTTCCCTACAGCAAACACAAAAGAGCCTGGGAAGTTCTTCTCTATCACAAAGCAGCACAAATTCCCTTCATGGGCCAAACCCTGTTGTTCAGGGATCCAAGAGGAACTCCAAGAGTCCCTCAAGCACCTACAGCCTGTACCCCAGCTGAGCACTCAGATGGGACCCAAGCAAAGGAAACCAGACCAAGAAAATGGCCCAAAGCATTGTACAGAACCAGGAGAGAAAGCACTATTGGCATAGCAGCTGAAGTAATTCCTAACAAATCACCCCATATATCTGCATGTTCATAGGATGTTCCCAGGACTGCTCTGTATGTACATCTCTTCCTCTGCTCTGCCTTTCTTCACCTTTGGCAGCAGTTGAACTGGCAGCATCTGCCTGCCAGCAGCAGCTGCTCCCAGCTGGGAACGCCACTGGTGGTGCTGATTTCCAGAGGCTTCTGTGTGCCAGGGGAAGCCAAGGCAGGAGCGGGTTGAACGGCGCTGGCACTGCTGCTGCTCTGTGCCAGAGAGCCCCGGCTGGGCAGGGCACGGTGCCCACTGCGCTGCGGGCTCCTTCTCCTGCCACAGCTGGGCACACCTGGCAGCAAGGCATGACAACCTGTGGGCAAGCCAAGGGGTTTCTGGGGCTGCACTGCTCTGCACACACCCAGCACACCTGCAGCAGAGAACCTTGGTCCCCCTGTTTTGCAGAGAAAAGAAGAAACCTCACAATTTTATAAAAGTTGTAAAGCCCGGTATGCCTTTATTACGATGCACGCCGGACGCAAGCCTCTCCAAAAGGCATGTGTACCCCTGAAGACTTCAGGTCTCTTTTTATCCCCCTTCCAAATGCATATACATACCTTTTCAAAATAGGTTCATACATATTCATTCCATGTGACATTTATCGCCAGTTCTCCTTTATCAAAGGAATTCTTAGGTCGGGGGCAAATTGACCTTGTGGTCATTTCTGTTTTTCTTTCTCTGTCGTCTTGCTGTCTCCGGCATCTGACTTTTCCTTCAGCTTTGGCCTCACAGACTTTTCACCTCTCTTAGACACTTCACCTAATTCAGAATGGATCTCTACTCTCTCTCATCCCCCCCTTTCCTAGGAAATAAGTAAATTCTTTTACTTAATGAAAACTCTCATGACAATAAGTGTCTTTTAATGCTCCACCATGTACGTTTGATAAATAGGTTAATACAGCTATTCGTTGGCCTCCAGTCCCAAATTAACAATATAATAGATAATCCAAAGCTTATCCCAACTAATATTAGTAAAACTACAATGGGGTGGCACAACTTATTAAAGATTCCATTTGCAGTAGGTGACCACCCAAAGATCACATCCCACCAGTGATGATCCATATTTTGTTTTATTCTTTGTAGAACTCTGGTTATCTCCTTTGTATCATGTTGGACAGTAATTAAGGTTTTCTTTCTTCTTTCTTGGATTTCCTTTAAGATCTCCAATAGGCCTTGGTGCTTAATTAATTGTTTTACTAATGTAGGGTTCATCCCAATAGGAATAGATGGTAGTCTGTGATACATCGTGTAGTTAGCTTTAATCAGCTGGTGGGATGTCACTGGGGCCAAGTACGAAAAATCACACCTGATAATCTTAACAAAATTACAAATACAGAAATTAGAATGATTTCTACTAGACAGAATAAAAACCATTGCTATCAATTTTTACAGCAGCACAGGAGCACAGGCAGCTCTCAGACATATACACCCTTTTCTAGTATATACGAGCACAGTTTTCTGGTCAGTGACTGGATGAATTTCAAAGTGACAAATACTCTGTTCAGTGTCCAAACACACATCCTGAGCATTAAGAGTATTGCTTTCACAAATGAGTCCCATCTGTTCTCTAGTAATGCAGGATTCTAAGTTTACTGTCTGTCACTTTTCATTCATCTTTCATGCCCACACTCTATGTTCTGAAGGATAGAGTATTGTTTTTTTCATGGTTTAATCCTAGGGCAACGATGGGATGGATAACATAAACAGTGGCATTATGTATGGTAAGCACAAAGGCAGTGGCCACATTAGAAACAGGATCATAGATGAAATTCACCATAGTCCACCAGGATTGAAACTTCCTTTCAATATCAATTGCATTATCCCACACAATTTTCTGAATTTCAGCTGGAAAATTACCTTCACCCCCTTCCCGTATGATCAAAGCTGCTGTTGCTTGTATCCATAACTGTGCTTGTATACAACTGAAAGCTAAAGACACATTATCTTGAACTATACTAAGTGCTTCTACTATCAACTTGTGGTCTTGGTCCCCGGCCTTTTCATACTTCCTTACTTTGGCAGTACTTTGAAATCTGTCACTGGCTAGTTCCTAATGCCAATAGAGATTACTATAAAGGCTGCTTCAATTTTGTTCGGCTACCTGCTGCAGGGGCCAGTCTATTCATCAGTATTTCTGAATCAATTCCATTTAAAACACCTAATCCTGTCCCTAATATGCCAGTTAGATGTTTTTTATGGGGAACAGGAACTGCTTTCTGTCCATGACCATCCCTGCCAGAGGGATGTGCTGGGCTCACACTGCAAATTCAGACACACTTCACAAGTGTATCTGACAGAGGTTTAGGTCATACTTGAAGCAGATGTTTGTTCTGAAATGTAGACACCTCAGGGAATCTAACCTCTCCTTCCCCCTCCAAAGCAGCTGATTTCCCAGATGTGTGGCAAGCAGGAATGTCTCTCCTGATCTACAAAACTTCACCCACCTTGCCCCTAGCTAAGATCAAGCTGTGGACTGTGTTCAGGGCAGGTCCAAGCCTCAAGTAAATGATGAAGGGGAAATCTGAGACAAGAGCCTAAATTCATTGCAGTGCCTCAGAAGAAACTGGGATCAGGTTTCTCCTACTTGAAACACTCAGCACAAAAGTGATGCTCAAAATCCTACAGCCTGCTGCTGAGCTCTGAGGGGGGGGGTCTCTCTCTACCTCTTTTAAGCAGAATCCAACTGCCTCAGACTGGGACAATCACTGATCCAAATCTCAGTAGGAAAAGGGATAGCTATAAATAAAGAAAATCACCTTCCTTGCTTGGGTTAATTTACCACCTGCAGTTCAGCACCCTTTACCAGCCATTGCCTGAGTGTTCAGCCAACCGGCTTGGAAAATGACCTAAGGAAACTGATTTCTTGGTGTTCCTGGTTTTAGGCACCAGGAGAGCTGGCTCCTTAGTTTGGGTAGAGTCTGAACTAGTATGGGTTTTTTATAAGGCTCTGCTGTGGTAAAAGGTGCAGTGTCTGCTTTGAATTTAAATGAAAGTCTGATAGCAATTCGAGCTCAAAGGCCGGTCACTTCTACAGGCTGTATCAAGGTGAAATTACACCAACAGTCTGATTCACTTAGGTTGTCACAGACTTCCTGGTGTTCATATACACCAGGGGAGGTTCAGACACTAATTACATCTGGTCTCCCATAAGCCGTCCTATTGATGACCCAGCACTTTACTTTGATTTCTTCTCCTCTGATTCCTTGAAGTGTCCACAGTTCCTGTTCCTGCCATTCTTGCTCCTCATATACCTGATTCTCGTGGATTACTACAGTAGATATGTTTAAATCTTTTATCTCAGAAGGTTTTCTTATGGATCTAGTATACTGATTAAACGCCTGGGACCAAGGCCATTCAGCATTGCTTTGGATAGAGGTACTCTCTAGTTCTAAAACTTCAGTTATAATTACATACAAAGCAATTCTGTAAACTAAAGTATGAACTACTCCCGACCGCAATATACTCATTTTGCTCGAGTAAGTTTTAATCTCAGTCCATTGTCTCCTGGTGTCACTCCTGAAGGGGCTTCTGGGTCTTCACCCAAGAGTGATGGATCCAGGCATTCTGCTCCTTGATTTTGATTGCAGTGAAGGTGGTGAGAAGTTCTTGAAGTGGTCTCTCCCACTGTGGTTCCAAAGTCTTCTCTGTAAGAGACTTAACATATACATCATCCCCAGGCTATCTAACTCCCTGCTCCGAGTTCCAGCCACATGTTTCTCAATTACTCTGAGCTGTTTGCTTAATGCCACCATGTAGGTGGACATTCTGGACATTCCCTTTGTATTCTATATGGTCTTCTATAAGGCGTTCCAAAAGGATTCAGCATTCCTTTAGCTCACGATTTAGTTTAAATTTGCAATAGTGCTAGTGGAAGAACTTGGGCTAGGGTAGATTAACTTCTTGCCCCAGTCTTATGATTTGCTGCTTAATCAAATGATTCATTCTCTCCACCTGGCCACTTGATTGGGGGCGGTATGGGGTGTGAAGTTCCTAATCTATGCCCAGATGGCTACTAATCTGTTGCACTATTTTGGAAATGAAATGTGATTCTTTATCTGAGGATATTGTGGCTGGAATTCTGAAGCGTGCTATTATTTCTTGTAAAAATAATCTGGTCACCTCTTGAGCTTTGACAGTTCTGGTGGGAAATGTTTCTGGCCACCCTGAAAATGTATCTATCAATACCAGTAAATACTGATACCCCCCTTTCCTTGGGAGTTCTGAAAAGTTAATTTGCCACTGCTGTACAGGCCCATGGCCTCTCCCAGTCTGACCGAGTTTCGGCCGGGGGGTATTTTGGGGTTAGTCTGGAGGCAAGGATCACATTGTCAGCTTACCTGAGTGATAGTGGCATATATAAATTCCTGACAACGATACAACGATTGTTTCAATCAGATGTGTGTTCTAGAAAGCCTGTGGAAATTACTGCTTCAAAGTCAACACTTCATTTCAATGCACTCTGTATCACTCACAGCCTTGGTCATTTTGAGAAAGGAGCCACACTCTATAAAAGGCTTTTAAGTAGTTAGGCCCTAGTGTGTTTTCTAGTGCTCTTCCTTCACTAGTAACCACAAAAATGGGAAGGGATTACTAGCTCTTTTCCAATGGTAGCCCACCCCTTGCAGTTGCATGTCTCTTTTGATTAGTATTATTGTATTATGGCTTACCTTCGAGGAAAATCTGTACCTCACCCCTTGCTGCTTTCTTTGCCTCTCCATCCACCAGCTCATTTCTTTCCTCCAATTTTCAGCTCACTCTCTGGTGTGCCTTAATATGCTTTTCCAGGTAGCTGAACTGCTTCCAACAGCTGGATTGTCTCTTCTTTCCCTGTGAGGTCAGCAGTCCCCTTTCCTTCCAGATGGCTCCATGTGCATACCTTGAGTCTGTGTAGATGGTTATTCTCCTCCCTTTTGCCCTTTCCAGGGCACGAGTCAGGGCAATTATCTCAGCCTTCTGCGCAGAGGTACCTGTTGGTAAGTGTCCAGACTCTATTACCTCTCTTCAGGTAGTCACTGTGAACTTTGCAATGTCGCTTTCCTGTCAGTGAATCAGGTCTCTGCATCATCCGGAGGAGTGTCCCTTAAGTCTGGGCGGCTGGAGTAGGTAGCTTCAATGGTCTCCAGGAAACTATGGTGTACTGCTTCTCCTTGATTCCACTGAGAAAAGAAGCTGGGTTGACAATATTAGTCACCACTATCTCTACATCGTCTTGCTCTACCATGATGGCCTGGCATTTCAGAAACCTCTGCGGTGAGAGCCAGTGGCCACCCTTTACTTCCAGTACTGCGGACACTGTGTGGGACACTAGCACAGTCATTTTTGTCCCAGGGTAAACTTGCGTGCCTCTTGAATATTCAGCACAACTGCTGCTACAGCTCTGAGGCAACCTGGCCATCCTTTGGCTGTTGCATCTAGTTGCTTAGAGAAGTGTAAGCAACTGCCCTTCAGTATGGGCCCAAGTCCTGAGCCAATATTCCCTGGGCAATTCCTTGCGTGGAAAAATAGAAAGAATGGTTTACTTACATCTGGAAGTTTCAAAGCTGGAGCTGACATGAGGGCACTCTCTCTAGCTGGCGAAAGGCCCGTGTGGCGTCTTTTGTCCACTGAAGATCTCAGTTTCCATTGGCAATAAGAGCATAGAGGGGTCTGGCAAACAGTCCATAATTATAAACTCACAGCTGGCACTACCCTGCTATGCCTAAGAAGGTTCAGAGTTCCTTCGTTGTCTGGGGTTTCAGGGTTTGGCGTAAGGCTTCCCTGCCTTAAAGTCTGCTGCTCAGCACTCACTTCTTACCCCAGGTAGATTACCTTCTGTTTCAATACCTGTGCCTTTTTCTTTGAGACTCTGCGTCCTTGGAGTCCTAGGAAATTCAAAAGGCTTACCGTCCAGGCTTCTCTCACTTCCCTCATCCGAGTGGCTACTAGAAGATCGTCCACCTACTGCAACAGCCTCCTTTCCTCTTGTGGAGCTTCCTGGGACTCTGGGTCTTCGCAAGCTGTTCTCCAATCAGAGTGGGGAATCTTGAAGCCTTCAGGCACATGGACCATGTGAGTTTGAGTTTGAATGCAAAAATTTTCTAGCTGGCTTCGTGGATAGGGAGGCAAAAGAAGGCATCTCTTAGGCCTAAAACAGTGAACCAGGTTAGCTCAGGTGTTAAACAAGTTAGTGAGGTATATGGATTTGCTGCCACAGAGTATAAATTCTGTGTTATCTTATTGACAGCCCTTAATCCAGTACTATCAGTTATTGGGCTGATTCCTTCCTTATCTTCCTTTTGAGGGTACTACTCAGTTCTCACTAGTTGTGTTCTTTCCTTAAGCTTGATGCTTATGGGGGAGCATCTTTCACTCTCCCTGGTACAGCAGAGTCCCATACCCTTGAAAACACTTATTTACTTATTCTAATATCTCCTTACTAATGTCTTTAATTTCAGTGTCTGTTAATGTTAAGCCTAACCTCTTTATATCATTTGCCTCCAGAGTAACCTTTCTCATTTGAGAATGTTTAGCAAATTGAGCGAATTGTACAAAAGCTTTTAGGTACACATAGTACACATGTTACTTTAAAGGTTTGCACCAGTATGCCTTCTCAGACTGGCCAGTTGTTCATTCCCCACACTACAACATAAACATTCTCCACAGGTACTAAAGCTTTATTAAAACTGAATATATGACCCTTGTGTTGACAAAAATTCTTCCCTTTTGGGGAGGTCACCTTTACCCTTCCTCCTTTACCTTGGGAGGAGCCTTTAGCAAATCATATGTACTCATTTTGTGAACTGTGATTGCTTTGCATTTCAGCATGATAATCCTTGATTGATTTCATACAATGCTATCTTATGCTGCATGCTGAAAAACATGTTTGATTTGCTTTCTCTTTGCCTTGTTTTCCTTTTTCAAGGGCCAAGACCAGAGGGCGGTCTAATCTCACAGTCTCTTTGCCATTCTGGGTGATTTCTTAAAACAAAAAGACATATCAGCATGCAAAAAAAAACTCTATCCCATTTATCTTCCTATTTGAAAACAGTACTAACAGCAATGAAGTATTATAAATCCTTTTATTTTCTGAGCTGCTCTTACTGGCAACCTCCTCCCAGTGAGCCCCTCCCAAAAGGGGCTAATTTAGGAACCTGTTTACATGTGCTCTGGTCAGTTCTCATTATTTATTTCTCCCTGCCCTATCTCGCTTCCACTCAAACCTCTTTTCACAGAACTTCACAGTAGTTTCTCAGTTTTCCTCCTACACACACACAGCTCCAGGTGGCAGATATCAGATGTGATTCCCAAACACAAGCTCTAAGACCTTAGGTTCTGAATCCACTTGACCAGAAACCTCTAATTTACACTCGGGGCAAGTGCCCTGACATTTATTAGAACAGCAAAACAGCAATACCAGTGTTTCTCATAAACACCGCACTGCAATAATACCTGCACATCCAGCTTTTGCCCACAGGCCATTCCCGTGTTCCCTGGGGAGACGGGGCAGCCAGAGCTGTCCCTGTGCCCAGAGGACAGCCACTGTCACCTCACACAGCATGCTAATCAAAAACGTGACATAGACACTATGTTCTGATCAAACAAAATATCAGTCTTTTCTAGTTCTCTTCTTGCACAATCTAATTAAGCACTGTGTCTACTTACACTTGTTTTACTGTTTTGCAAAAAGGCTGTGCTAGTCACAGCCGAAACTCTGATATGCCCACATGTAAGGTTTTCTGTGCTGTTTAGGTGGCCTGGAAAGGCCCAGGGATGGCCTTGAAGAGCCGACGCTTCAAAGGACGAGGAGAGACTTCTGATCTTGTCTCGGTCTTGGTGTTTATTAATTGTTTATCTAAAAGATTTTCTTTCAGCCCGACAGAGGTCTGCACAGCGAGTCAGCCATGGGCACACTGCGAGCCCCCGGGGCGGTCACTTATCTTTATACCCTAAGTTACATGTACAATATTTATCATTTCTCCCCAACACCTTCTACCCTTATTAACCGGTGCACTTTTAGTAATAACCAATCCCAAAGTGCCACCACCACCACAGAAGATGGAGGCCAAGAAGAAGAAGAAGAAGGACAGGACACGCCCCAATTCCTCCATCTTACTTCTTTAGACCCCCCTGTACCAAAATCCTAAACCCTGTGTTTTACACTTTAACTAACTTATCCCTTCACCATTCACCCAGTGAATTCCTCCCAGTCCTCATACAGGTCTCATCTCCTGTGTAGGATCAAAATCCTGCCACCAGACACTTCTGGCAACATTCCAGGATTCCCGAGCCCCCCAAGGGTGGTCTCGGCCTCTCTGCACCTCCATCCTGAGGTGCTGAGATCCCACACCCACAGACACAAACACTCGCACCCCCCCCTTTATCTCAAATTCACTAGAGCCAAGGCTTGAATTGCTGTGAGGGGGAGAATTCTTGGAATTCCTTTAACTCGCTTTATCGTAGTTAAGCATAAATCACCGTACATAAATCACCTATGTAAAATGCTACCCTTGTTGCAAACAAAATCTTAAAATCTCCACAAACTCTACTATACAATCTGAGAATCAAATTACCACAATGCAGCAGAAGAAAAGCACCACACAAAATCACTGGGAAAGGGCATATTTCTCAAAGTGCTCACTTTTCTCAACACAACACAGCATACCATAATTCAGCATTTACTCACATCAATTTTTCCTGGACACAATCAGAATAACGGCACACAGTCTAGAGAACAAGTCCAAACATCCAAGGCAAAGGAACTCTCTGAGCTCATACGGTTAAAATGTACCAAATCTACACAAATCACTACATTTAAACACAATAAATACCATCACTGACATTCCTCCACTCGCTTCTCCGCAGGGCACTTCTCTCCCTGCCCCCGCAGCCTGCTGCAGCCTCGGGCCTCACTCGGCTGCTTCAAACACGGGTAGTACTGACCCCCCCGCACCGTATAGCACTGTAGATCTACTCTCTTTTATACACCATACACTTATACACTTGCATGATTAGAAACAAAGTGCACTGACCACACAATGCATTAACCATACAGCAACACAGTGTCCGGACATCACACACACACACACACACACACACACAAACAAAACACACACGGGCTCAGCAGTTCTGCTCTATCAGAACAATGAACCCCCAATACACACATACACGGGTTCACCCGGCTCACCCCCAGAGCCCCTAGCGGTTCCGCTCTATCAGAACGATGAACCCCGTCTCTAATACAGCTGCTCTATCAGCTGAACCCAGATGTCTCTGGGTGGTTTACTCCCTTGCTCTCCTTTCCCTCCCCCAGGGGCCCCTCAGTACATACCATATCTTCCTCCGCAGGCCATCAGGTCCTTGTCTGTCCTCGCAGGTGGCAAGTGAGATGAGCAGAGCCCCACCAGGAAAAAAATCCTAGGGCGCGCCTTGGAGGTCCGTCTATCCCCCCTGCCCCTGCGGGGACAGAGAACTCCTGGCTTGGCTCGCCATAATGTTTTGCGGAGAAAAGAAGAAACCTCACAACTTTATAAAAGTTGTAAAGCCCGGTATGCCTTTATTATGACGCGCGCCAGATACAAGCCTCCCCAAAAAGGCATGCGTACCCCTGAAGACTTTAGGTCTCCTTTTATCCCCCTTCCAAATGCATGTGCATACAGTTTCACAATAGGTTCCTACATATTCATTCCGCATGACATTTAGCACCAGTTCTTCTTTATCAAAGGAATTTCTATGTCGGGGGCAAATTGACCCCGTGGTCTTTTCTGTTTTTCTTTTTTTGTCTCCTTGCTGTCTCGGCATGCGAGTTTTTCCTTCAGCTCTGGCCTCACAGACTTTTCACCTTTCTTAGACACTTCACCTAATTCAGAATGGATCTTTACTCTGTCTCAGTCAGAGGGCAATTGCTGAGGCTGCCAGGGCGCTGCTCCTGCCGTGCCTGCCAAGGCAGCTGTGCAGGGCAGGGTCAGGCTCCAGCAGCTGGCTGGGCTCCCCGAGCAGACAGCAAAGGCGGCTTTGCTGCACATTCTGCAGCTGGGAGCAGAGGGAAGAAGGGAAGGGAGTCCCTGACAGAATCCTGGAATGCCTGTGCCTGGAAGGAACCTGCCCCCAGACCCCAATCAGGCCCAGCCCTGGATGTCCCCTGAGACCCCTCCAGATCCTCTCCCCAAACCCTTCCAGAGCCCTCAGAGCCCCTCCCCAAAACCTCCAGAACCCTCCCAGGACACCCTTAGGACCCCCCAGAGCCCTCCCCAAACTCCCCCCAGGACCATCCCAACACCCCCAGACCCTCCCAAGACCTTCCTACGACCCCACCCCAAAACCCCCCCAGGCCCTCCAAGGACCCCCCCCCCCCTCCCCCTGATCTCCTCTCAGGCCCCTCCCGCTCCTGTCCTGAGCCCGGCGGGTCCCAGGGGCAGCGGGAAGGGGTGGCCGCTTCCGGCTCGCCTCGGATTGGCTGGGGCAGCGCGGGGAAGGCGGGCCTTGCTGAGGGGACCGGCACCGTGATTGGTTGTTTCAGTGATGTACGGCGCGTTGATTGTTTGGTTCGGCGGGGTGCGCCGCCATTGTTGAGAGTCCGTGCGCGCGGTGGTGGCGGGAGATTGTGAGGGGAGAGCAGGGCTGAGGTGGGACCGGAGGGAAACTGGGGGGGTTTGGGGCATGTCTGAGGGGAAGTTGGGGATTTTTGGGGGCATCGACGCAAAATAGGGGGGTGTGCATGCGTTTGGGGACAATGAGGGGGTCTGAGGGGGCTTTGGGGAGCCTGGGGGGAAACTTGAGAGGGTCTGGAGCATTCTCAGGTGGGTTAAGAGGGATCTGAGGGGAATTTGGAGGGTCTGAGGGGATTTTGGGGGATTTCGAGAGAAACTGGGGCGTTGTGAGTGGATCTGGGGGGTTTGAGGTGGCTCTGGAGATATGTGGGGGATTCTGACGGAATTTCATAGGATTTGGTGGGGATTGAGGGGTCTGAGGGGGATTTGGGGCAGTCTGATGAATTTGGGGGGGTCTCAGGTAGGTCTGGGGTAAATTTTCGGAGGAAATGGGGGGGGGTCTGAGGGTCCTGGGGAGGTTTTGGTGTCCAGGGTGGTCCTGGGCCAACCCTGGGGGAGCTCTGGGGGGTTTGGGGTTCCTGGATGGGGGCCCGGGGGAGATTTGGGGGTCCCGGGGAGTCCCAGGCCCACCCTGAACTGGGGTCTGGGGGTTTCGGCGGGAGGGGGCACAGCAGGGCTTCCCCTCCCCCCTCCCTGGTTTTTGGGGTCTCCCGTGGTGCCCCCTCCCCAAAAAGCTCTGAGGGCCCCCTGAAGTGGGTCCTGTTCCACCGGCCAGTGCCCCCTGATACAGGACAGCCCCACTGAGTCTGGGGGGTTTGGGGGGATTTGTGGGGATTTTGGGGTTTTGGAGGATTTTTGGGAATTTTGGGACAGCTTTTTTGGGCTTTGGGGGATTTTGTTGGGGGTTTGGGGGGAATTTTTGGGGAGAATTATTGGGTTTTGGGATGGTTATGTGATTTTGGGGTGTTTTGTTGATTGGAGGGGTTTGGATTTTAGGTGTTTTGTTTGGGTTGGAGGGGGGTTTTTGAGTGGCGGGATGTATTAAAATTTTTGGCAATTTTTTAAAATTTTGGTAAGTTCCACTGGGATTTCTGGAGATTCTCTGGGGGTTTTGAGGACTTTCTTGTAATTTTTTGGGATTTTTTGGGGTTTTCGTGGAATTTTTGGGGACTTTGGAGCATTCCTTGGGTGTGGGGAACGGCTGACAGGCACCAAAATCTCCTTAAAACCCCCAAAAGTCCCAATAAAATCCACAAAATCCCAATTAAATCTCTCAAAATCCCATTAGAACATCCTAGAATCCCAATAACAGCCCACAAAATCCTTTGAAGTCCCAATAACACCAAAAATCCTGATTAAAATCTGCAAATCCCCGAAAAATGTCCTCAAAACCATAAAAAGTCCCACAAAATCTCCCCCAAGATCCAAAGAAATCCTGGCAATACCCAAAAAACCCCACAAAAACCCCCCAAATCCCAAAAAAACCCAAATCCCTTATGAATCCTACTACATGGGATCCTACTACATGTGAATGTTACCACAATTCCAATAAAATGCCCCAAAATCTCCTAAAAATCCCAATAAAACCCCCAGAATTTCTGAGAATCCCAAAAAATCCTAAGAAAATCCCAGTAAAACCCCCAAAATTCAAAAACAGACACAAAAATTTCTATAAACCCCCAAACACTCCCAGAAAAACTCCCCCTCAAAATGCCAATAAAATCCCCCAAAATCCGCAAAACCAGCCACTTCCAGTCGATCCCGGTATGATTCCAGTCGCTCTCAACGAGATCCCAGTGTAACCCAGTATGGACTCAGCTGCTCTCACTGTGATCCCAGTGTGATCCCAGTTGCTCCCAGCATAATTCCAGTTGTTCCCAGTTCCTCCCATTATGATCCCAGTTGCCCCAAGGATAGTTCCAGTCCCTCCCAGCAGGGTCCCAGTTGTGCCCAGTTGCCTCCAGGGTAGATTCAGTTTCCCCCAGCATCGTCCCAGTTGCTCCCAGCATGATCCCAGGTGTTCCCAGTGTGGTTCCAGTCCCCCCAGTATGGTTAGAGACACTCCCAGTTTGTTTTAGTTACCTCAGAATGATCCCAGTCTTGCCCAGTTACTCCCAGTTTCCTCTAGCATAATCCCAGTTTCCATCTGTTGCTCAAAGGGTGGCCGCAGTTGCTCCCAGTATGATCCCAGTTACCCCAGTTAGAGTCTCAGTCCTCTCAGCATGGTTCCAGTACCTTCCAGCTGTTCCCAGTTGCTCCCAGTGTGTCACATTTTCCTCCCAACATTGGCCCAGTAGCTCCCAGTAAGCCCCAGTCAGGTTCCATTCACACCCAGTATAATCCCAGTATGAGTGTAGCCACTCCCAGTATGATCCCAGTCACTTGCAGTCTAATCCCAGTGTCTCCCAGTCACTCCCAGTCTGATGCCAGTGCCCCCAGTGTGATCCCAGTTGCTCCCAGCATGGGCCCAGCTGTTCCCAGTGTGCTTCCATCACTCCCCTATGGTTACAGACACTCCCAGTACAGTCCCAGTTGGACCCAGTTGCCCCTGCTCTAGTCCCAGTCACTCCCCATATGATCCCAGTCCCTCCCAGCATGGTCCCACTCACTCCCAGTTGCCCCCAGAGTGATCCCAGTTGCCCCCAGTGTGGTCCCAGTTGTTCCCAGTGTGGTTCCAGTCCCCCCAGCATGGTTACAGACACTCCCAGTATATCCCAGTTGCCCCCAGCATGTCTGTAGTCATTTCCAGGCACTGCCAGTGGCCCCAGTAAGGTGTTAGTTATCCCAATATGATCCCCCAGTCATGCCCAGTATATCCCAGTTGCCTCCAGCATGCATCCAGTCCTTCCCAGTTCCTCCAGTTTGCTTGCAGCATCGTCCCAGTTTCTTTCAGTTGCTCCCAGTAGCCCAAAGTGTGATCCCAGTCTTTCCCTTTCAACCCTAGTATGATCCCAGTAAGCTCCAGTTTGATCCCAGTCACATGCCAGCCCTCCCACTGTGGTCCCAGTGTAATCCCAGTTGCTTCAATTTCTCCCAGTATGGTCCCAGCTGCCTCCAGCATGGTTCCAGTTGCTTCCTGGATCAACCCAGTCAGTCCCAGTTTGACGCCATTTGCTCCCTGTGTGCTCCCAGTTGCTCCCAGTCAGGCCCAGAATGGGGGATGATGCGCAGGGTGTGTTCCCAGTCACTTTCAGTTACTCCCAGTATTAGTCCAGTCCCTCCCAGTATGATCCAAAGATGAGGCCAGTGTGCTCCCAGTACCTGCCAGTATGAACCAGTTGTGCTCCACATGGTCCCAGTTGTTCCCTTTCACCCTCACTTTTGTTCCACTCACTCCCAGTATGTCCCAGTGGACCCCAGTTCCCTCCAGCATCTTTCCACTTCCATCCAGTATGATCTCATTTGTTTACAAGCACTCCCAGTCAGCCTCAGTGTAGTGGCACTCACTACAGTATGATCCCAGTCACCTCCAGCATGATCCCAGTTGAAGTTCAGCAGTTTCCGATCACCTGCAGCATGCAGCCAGTCACTCCCACTACCTCCCAGTTGCTCCTATCATGTCCTCACTTGCTCACAGCTACTCCCAGTCATCCTCAGTATAATCCCAGTCCCTCCCAGTGTATCCCATTTGCCGCTAACATGGTCTCAATTGCTCCCCGCAGGCTCCTGCTCACTCCCAGTATGATCCCAGTGTCCATCAGTGCGATCACACGCTGGCCTGCAATGGCAGTACGATCCAAGTATGATGTCAGTACAAACACAGTACAATCCCAGCCACTCCCAGTATGTTCCCAGTATAATATCAACACAAACCCAGTACAATCCCAGTACGATCCTAGTATGATGTCAGTACAAAGCCAGTACAGTCCCAGTCACTCCCAGTAGGATCCCAGTGCAGCCCAGTCCCTGGAAGTGCTGCCACTGCTGGGATCCCCCAGCCCTGTGTGCGTTCCCCCCTGGCGGATGTGCCGAGAGGAGCCCCAAGGGCTGGCAGTGGCCAGGCAGGGTCCCCAGCAAGGCCCAGTTGGGATGTGCAGCCCCCAGTTTGCCCAGTTTGCCTCTCCTTTGGCCCGGGCCGGGTTCCCCCCGCCCGCAGAGGCTGGGAGCAGCCGAGAGCCCCGCGCTGCCTATCCCGACCTGTCCCCGCTCCTGCCACGGGCTGCCAGGGCTGCGGGAATGGGGCACCGAGGGTGTGGCTGCTGCTGGGGGAGGAGGAGGAGGTAGGGAAGGGCAGGGATGGAGGGGGAGGAGGAGGCGGGGTTAGGGGGAGGAGGGATGGAAGAGGAGAGGGAGGAAGAGGAGGGACAAAGGAGCATCAAGGAAAGGAGAAAGAAGCACTCAGTCGTGCCTTCCTTGAATTCTCAGCCCCCACCGGTGGGATCATCGCCCCCCACAAAGTGCAGGTGAGCGGCGATTGGGGGAGGGGGGGGGAGCTCAGCCCAGATATCCCGGGGGGTCCCTGGGTTGGGTTTTTTGGGAGGATGTTTGGAGAATGAAGCAGTCCAAGGCTGAGCGGAAAAGGCCCCTTGGGGGGACATCGGGGGGGTGCTGGTGGCGGCTGCCGGCAGAGGCAGCCTGGAGGAGCAGAGCCCTGTGTCCCCCAGGAGCCCAAAGTGGGGAGCCCAGAGAGGGGGGAGCACCGCCATTGGCGGGAGCCTCAAGAGCCTGGAGAGGGGCAGGGGGGACTCCTTGGAGCCGCTGCAGCCCAGAGCAGAGAATGAGGGAAGAAGGGAGCCCAAACAGCCCCGGCATCCCGAAATGGGGAGATGGAAAACGGGGAACTTTTTGGATCGCCGAGTCTCCCAGCAGCCTGGGCAGGGCGGGCACCGAGTAGACGGGGGACCCCCAGTCCAAGCGTGATCCCCAGCAGCTGGGACAGGGGGGAACCTCCCCGGGCACCTGCGGGATGGGGGGCGATGCTCTTGGGTTCCAGAGTTAAGGCAGCGCTGGAGCCGCACGATTCCGGCTGTGCTCTGCTCCCGCCGCTTCCTGCTGCCGCTCCGCCTCTTCCTCCCTCCTTCTCCTCGTCCGGTCCCGGAGCCCTCGCAGCCGGCGGGAGGAGCGGGGATGGAGCTGGGTCAGGTCGGAACGGAGCGAGGGGTGGGGGGGATGGCATCAGTGGGAGTGACTGGGCTGTACTGGGATCATCCTGGGAGCAGCTCTCGGGTGACTGAGTTCTACTGGGACCATACTGGGATCACACTGGGAGTGAGGAGGAGCAACACGATAGCTCCAGCGCTGGGGCTGGGGGCGCTCCTGGGGCCCGGGGGGCGGCGAGAGCTGAGGGGGATCCCCAGCACCGGGACGCTCTGATCGCCCATCCCGGAGCATCGGCGGTTCCTGAAACCCCATTCCTGGGCACCGGGATCCCCCCGCATCCCCATTCCCGGGCAGGGGATCCATCCTGCACCCCCTGATCCGGCACCAACAACCCCCGCACCCCCATTCCCGGTCAGGGGATCCACCGTGCACCCCCTTATCTGACACCAACAACCCCCACACCCCCACTCCCGGGCATGGGATCCACCCTGCACCCCCTTCTCGGCCATCTCGCCTCTCCCAGCCCCTAGAGCCCCCTTTTCCTTCCCGCAGAGACCCCCTGGACCCCAATTCTTGCCTTTCCCAGCCCCCAGCCCCTTCTTTCCTTAACACCGACGACACCTGGGACCCTTATTCCCGGCCATCCCGGGTTTTCCCACCTTTTGCTGGGAATGGGGACACCAGGGACCCTTGGAGCTCCCTTTCCTGCATGCAGGAACCCCCTTAGCCCAGCCTGTGCCCCCTCTACCCACTGCAGCCTCTGCTTTTCTCAGTCCTGGAACCCCCAAACCCTGTTCCCTGCTCTCCCAGCTCTCCCTTTGGTTCCCCCTTTGGTTCCCCTGTGCCCCCCAGCCTCCCAGTCTCGGTGTCCCCCCAGTTCTGTCCCTGCGTTCCCTGCCCGTGGCGCTGTCGTAGCCTGGCCTGGGGTTCTCCCAGTTGGTGTCCATGGGGTCTCTGGCTGGGATCCCCTTCCAGCGGGATCTCGGCACAGCCAGAGCCGGCACCACGAGCGGCACTGGCACGGGGCCACCGGGGAGCTGCTGCAGCTGCATCCTGCCATTCCCAGCTGCTCCCAGTTCCTCCCAGTGGCTGCGCAGTCGGCTCCCAGCATGCACCTGGCAGCTCCCAGCACCCCCCAGACGGGGACCAGTCACACCCCCTACAATCCCAGTCTGATTGTAGCTACTCCCAGTATGATCCCTGTCAGTCCCAGTATGATCCCAGTTACCCCCAGTATGATCCCGGTCACTTGCAGTGTAACTCCACTCACTCCCAGTCTGATGCCAGTGGCCCCCAGTGTGATCCCAGCTGCTCCCTGTCAATGCCAGTATGACCCTAGGAGCCTCCAATATAATCCCAGTGATTCCCAGTCTCTCCCAGTATATCCCAGTCCTCCCCAGCATGCTTCCAGTCCCTCTCAGTTCCCCTCAGTTGCTTTCAGCATGATTCCAGTTGCTCACAGCCATTCTCAGTCAATCCCTGTATGACTCCAGTCACCCTCAGTGTGATCCCAGTCTCACCCAGCATGGATCCAACTGCTCCCACTGTCAAACCAGTATGATCCCAGTTGCTGCCAGAGTAGTTCCAGTTGTTCCCAGTTCCTTGCAGCATGGTCCCAGTTGTCCCTAGAATAGTCCCAGTCCCGCTCACCGAGGTCCAACTCACTCCCAGTTGCCCCCAGCATGGTCCCAGCTGTTCCCTGTGTGCTTCCAGTCCCCCCAGTATGGTCACAGACAGTCTCAGCATATCCCAGTTGGCCTGGTACAGTTCTAGTTAGATCAGAATGATCCCAGTCTTTTCCAGTTCCTCCCAGTTGCCTCCAGGATGATCCCATGATCTGGCAGTTGAACAAAGTGTGTTCCCAGTGGCTCCCAGGATGACCCCAGCAGGAGCAGTAGTCACTCCCAGTATGGTTCCACTTGCTTCTTGGATGATCCCAGTCACTCCCAGTATTATGCCAGTGGCCCCCAGTATGATCCCAGTTGCTCCCTGTCAATGCCAGGATTACCCCAGGAGCCTCTAGTATGATCCCAGTGATTCCCAGTGTCCCCCAGTATATCCCAGTCAGCCCCAGCATGCTCCCAGTCACTCCCAGTTCCCCCCAGTTGCTTTCAGCATGATCCCAGTTGCTCACAGCCACTCCCAGTCACTCCCAGTATGGTTCCAGTCACCCCCAGTATGACGCCAGTCAGTCCCAGATACTCCCAGCATTATTGCAGTCATGCTCAGAGTGACTCCCTGGCACTCCCAGTGTGGGCCCAGTTGCTCCCAGTCACTTCCAGTATGGTTCTAGTCAGAACCAGCACCTTCCCAGTCACTCCCAGTATGATCCTAGCCATTTCCCATAGGATCCCAGTAGGATCCCAGCATGGGCACAGTTGCTCCCATGATCATCCAGTGTGGCTCCAGTTGCTGCCATTTACCCCCTTTGTGGTTTCAGTCTCTCCCAGTGTATCCCAGTTGCTCCCAACATGTTCCCAGTCATTCCCAGATGCCCTGAGTTGCTTCCAGCCTGATGCCAGTTGCTCACAGCCACTCCCAGTCATCCTCAGTACAGTCCCAGTTGCTGCCAGTATGATCCAGTATGATGCCAGTCACTCCCAGCATTGGCCAGCTCCTCCTACTGTGATCCCAGTAGGATCCCAGTAGCCCCCAGCAAGGTTCCAGTCACTCCCTGTTCCTCCCAGTGTGATCCCGGTTGTCCCAGTATAGTGCCAGGTACTCCATAGATGATCCCAGTCCCTGCCAGCATGGTCCCAGTCATGCCCAGTTGTCCCCAGTGTACCCCCAGTCATTCCCACTCACTCCCAGGTACCCCCAGCATGGTGTCCCAGTTCTCCCCAGCATGGTCCCACCTGTTCCCAATGTCGTTCCAGTCACCCGAGTGTGGTTAACAGACGCTCCCAGTATATCCCAGTGTCCCTCAGCATGCTCACAGTGATTCCCAGTCACTCCCAGTAGAAACCAGTCCCAGTGCTGCCACTGCTGGGATCCCCCAGCCCTGTGTGCGTTCCCCCCTGGCGGATGTGCCGAGAGGAGCCCCAAGGGCTGGCAGTGGCCAGGCAGGGTCCCCAGCAAGGCCCAGTTGGGATGTGCAGCCCCCAGTTTGCCCAGTTTGCCTCTCCTTTGGCCCGGGCCAGGTTCCCCCCACCCCCAGTGGCTGGGAGCAGCCGAGAGCCCCACGCTGCCCATCCCGACCTGTCCCCGCTCCTGCCGCGGGCTGCCAGGGCTGCGGGAACGGGGCACCGAGGGTGTGGCTGCTGCTGGGGGAGGAGGAGGAGGGAGGGAAGGGCAGGGATGGAGGGGGAGGAGGAGGCGGGGTTAGGGGGAGGAGGGATGGAAGAGGAGAGGGAGGAAGAGGAGGGACAAAGGAGCATCAAGGAAAGGAGAAAACCACGCGGTCATTCCTTCCCTGAATTCGCAGCCCCCACCTGTGGGATCATTGCCCCCCCCTCACCATCGTGCAGGTGAGTGGGGGCGGGGAGCTCAGCCCAGATATCCCGGGGGGTCCCTGGGTTGGGTTTTTTGGGGGGATGTTTGGAGAATGAAGCAGTCCAAGGCTGAGTGGAAAAGGTCCCTCGGGGGGGACATCGGGGGGTGCTGGTGGCGGCTGCCGGCAGAGGCAGCCTGGAGGAGCAGAGCCCTGTGTGCCCCAGGAGCCCAAAGTGGGGAGCCCAGAGAGGGGGGAGCGCCGCCATTGGCGGGAGCCTCAAGAGCCTGGAGAGGGGCAGGTGGGACTCCTTGGAGCCGCTGCAGCCCAGAGCAGAGAATGAGGGGAGAAGGAAGCCCGGGAGCCCAAACAGCCCCAGCATCCCAAAATGGGGAGAGAGAAAAAAGGGGAGCTTTTTGCATTGCTGGGACTGTCAGCAGCCTTGGGAGGGCAGGCACCGAGGAGAATGGGGGCCCCCAATCCAAGCGTGACCCCAGCAGCTGGGACAGGGGGAACCGCCAAACACCAAAGAGGAAGGACCAGGGACAGGGAACTCCTGGGAGGCTTTTCCAGGGCTGAATCTTGGTGTTTGGGAGGTTTTTATGCCACCCAGATTGCCAGTGACTCCTAGAGATGGACTTGGGCAGAGGGACCTTCAAACTCAATGTGCTCATCCCTTGTTTTCCCCAAACCAGGATTTCCCATTCCCAACCCCTGGGAGGCTGTGAGGAAGAGGAAGATGCCCCAGGACACGGAGACAGGTCAGGAGGAAGTCAGTGCCCCTTTCCCCTCTGTGCTGCTCCATCTCCCAGCCCAGCATGGCCCCCGGCTGCAGCACAGCCCTGGGGGATCTCCTTGCCCTTGCCTGTGGCATGGAGGCAAATCCCTGTCCTTGTCCTTCCTCCCCCAGAGCAGGAGCTGGGCATGGAGAGCAGGGAGGACAAATGCCCACGGCAGAACCTGGTGGAAGAGGCCGTTTTGAGCGGCTCCACAGTGCAGGAATCCAACGGGGAGGAAAAGCCCTGGAGATGCCGCACGAGGAGGGGCTGCAAACGCAGCTGGCGGGGATCTGAGGGGGAAAGAGCCAGCCTGGGCCGGGAAGGCAGCCAGAGATGGAGCCAGAGCTCGGAGCTGGTGTTCCATGAGCAGCTCCATGATGGGGAGAAACCCCAGAAACGTGTGGAGTGTGGGAAGAGGTTCCGGAGGAGCTCTGACCTGATGAAGCACCAGAGGACCCACACTGTGGAGAGGCCCTACAAGTGTGATCAATGCAGGAAAAGATTTAAGACCAGCTCTGATCTCCTCCAGCACCAGCGCACGCACACAGAGGAGATGCGCTTCCGCTGCCCCGACTGTGGGAAGGGATTCAGGCACAAGTCCCATCTTGTCATGCACCAACAAATCCACACCGGGGAGAGGCCCCATAAGTGTGAGGAATGTGGGAAGAGCTTCAGCCGGAGCTCCAGCGTGATCCGGCACCAGGTAATCCACACCGGGGAGAGGCCCTATGAGTGTGGGCAATGTGTGAAGCGCTTCAGTTTGAGATCCCACCTGATGAGGCACCAGGTGGTCCACACTGGGGAGAGGCCCTACGAGTGTGAGGAGTGTGGGAAGAGCTTCAGCCGGCGCTCCACCCTGATCAGGCACCAGAGGACCCACACTGGGGAGAGGCCCTACGAGTGTGATCAATGCAAGAAGAGATTTAAGTCCAGCTCTGATCTCCTCCAGCACCAGCGCACGCACACAGAGGAGAGGCCCTTCCGCTGCCTCGACTGTGGGCAGGGCTTCAGGCAGAGCGGCCATCTTGTCATGCACCGACAAATCCATACTGGGGAGAGGCCCCACGAGTGTGAGGAATGTGGGAAGAGCTTCAGTCGGAGCTCAACCCTCATCAGGCACCAGAGGACCCACACTGGGGAACGGCCCTACGAGTGTGGGGAGTGTGGGAAGAGGTTCAGACACAGCGCCAACCTGATTCAGCACTGGAACATCCACACTGGAAAATGGTCGCACAGGTGTGGGAAATGTGGAAAGAGCTTCAGGCAGCATTCCCACCTGATCTGCCACCAAAAGATCCACACTGGGGAGAGGCCCTACAAGTGTGATAAATGCAGGAAGAAGTTTAAGACCAGCTCCTGTCTCCTCCAGCACTATCACATTCACAGAGAGGAGAGGCCCTTCCAATGCCCCGACTGCAGGAAGGGATTCAAGCACAACTCCACCCTCGTCACCCACCGGTGCATTCACACTGGGGAGAGGCCCTACGAGTGTGAGGAGTGTGGGAAGAGCTTCTTACAGTGCTCTCACTTGAACAAGCACCAGCGGAGCCACCAGTAAGAGAAGCCCTGCGAGTGCCCCGAGTGCAGGAAGAGATTTGTGCGCTGCTCCAGCTGCATCCCCCACTGGAGGAGGCACTTTGGGCACAGCCCTGGTCACTCATATTCCCTGTGATCCATGGTGGGAACATACCTGGCTGCTTCTCCTTTCCATTTGGCCTGAATTTTCTTCTGCTTCATCTTCATTTCTTAAAAGCAGCCAAACAGTGTTAAATGAATGAAATTGATCAAAGATGTCCAAAGTCCCTCCATTAATCAGGAGTTTGAGGGGGAATTTAGGACTTGGGATACATTCTGTGTGGAGTGGCTCTGTGTCTAAGAGGCAGGAATTTGATTTCACCCTTCTTGTGTTGCTAAGAACTCCTCCCTTGACCCAAACCCCAACTCCAGCCCTGGGATACCCTATAAAAACCCCATGGCTCTGCCTTTGTCCTGTCTGTCGGGGTTCAGAAATGGATTCTGGAGCTTTCTGAAACCAAGACTCAACTTGTTTGTTTCTGGCATCAGCAGCTGCAGCCTCCCTGGATACCATGAACTCTGGAGAATGGGGGCAGCCAGTGAGGACAGGTCCTGGATTGCAAGATCAGTGTGTGTTCTGTTTGCCATCTGTCAGAGGTAGAGCAGTTATCTTCTGTTCATTGGGCAGTTTATCTCTTCCACAACCAATCCTCCCTCCAGGAGATATCTTCTGATAATGGACTGGCCATTAATTATTAATTATCTGCTGTTAATGGGACATTGAGTGTCCCTGCATGGGTGATAAAATGACATCCTGCCATTGGGTGATGTTCTGTCCAGGAGGAGGAGCCAAGCATTCCTACCTGGATAGAATCTGAGGTTTGGAATTCCACAGCAGCCTTTTCACACTGGATTCCCAGAGGATCAGCCTTTTCCCACTGCATTCCCAGAGGAGCAGCTGTCTTCTCCACTGGATTCCCAGAGGAAGACCAGGCCCATCTGCAGCACCCTGGACCTTCAGAGGAAAACTCCACCCTTCTCCAGGATCCCTGCCCCAACAGAACCACCCCTGGCACTGCATGAGGGCTGCAGCCACCATTCACTGGGACTGCTGCCAACAGCCTGACCCACAGGGTGTCAGGTACTGTTCTGACTCTGTCAGTGGTTTTGTTTGTTTGTACTACAGCATTTGTATTTTTAATTTTTCCTTATAAAACCTGTTATTCCTATTCCCATATCTTTGCTTGAGAGCCCCTTAATTTCAAAATTACAACAATTCAGAGGGAGGGAGTTTACATTTTCCATTCCAGGGGAGGAACCTGCCTTCCTTAGCTGTCACCTGTCTTTTCAAACCAAGACAATAACAGTTACTTTAACACACAGATATAAAATACATTTTAATATCTTTGAAAAGCCAATATTATAATATATGTGTATAACGATAGTGACCTTAAAAACATGGGGGTAGAAAGCTTACGAGGAGGGGAATTTCCAGTAAGGGAAGCAAAATTCCCAGTACTGGGACTGGGCCATGGGACCGACATCTACCATCATTCAGCGAGAGGTTTATTTTTATGGATATGAATTATAATATTGGCTTTTCACAGATATTAAATTAGATTTTATATGTGTGATGTTAAAGTAACTGTGTTGTAAAGATATAGTTTTGTTTTCTGTCATTAATTAAGCTTAGTGAAATAGCTGCTTGTGTTAAACTGCCTGCTTGGATGGGATAACATCCAATGCACACAGGATGTGGACGCCTGTACAGATCTGCCAACTATCAGCACTCCCCGTCTGAAGGCAGAGTGGACCAAGGCCCAAAAACTGGAGGTGATAAGAATGGACTAAAACCACAACCAAGGAATCTGCATGCCCTAAAAAGGCAGATCCAAGGAAGAGCCATGCTAAACCGTTCTTGAAGCATGTAAACTAGTTTGGGGGTAAAGTTTGCTGTGCATGAGGGTCTATGAATATGCAACAGGCTGATGTAAGGGGAAAGGTATTTCAGGGGGATCCCAGGTGCCAAGATGCACCCGGCAGTGATAACCTTTGCTCCATGGTCCTGGTCTCCCATTGTCCTTTATTAAACTTTTTACATTTTCACAGGAGAGTGAACGTGTTTTTCACATTTAGGAATGGTTTAAGTTCTTTTGTTTTTCATGGGAGGGAGTTTTGAAGAGCTACAAGTGGCTGATCTGCCTGCAACAAGGACCATTTTACGGGCTCTTTTCAACTTTCCTGACACGTCTGCTGCAGCTCATGGAGGGTACAGCCCTGGAAGCTCGTTGGGGGCGGTAATGGATGATTGCAGGCAGCGCCTCGATGCCCTGGATCAGCGGTGCCCCCTCCTGGGAACCCCCACATTTTGGGGGAGAATTTGGAGGGTTTTGAGGAGATTTGAGGGATATTTTGTCTGCGTTTGAAGCCTACGCCAAATTTGGTGTCCGGGAGGTACCAAAACCACCCAAAATCCACCCAGAATTTACCCAAAATTACCAAAAATTAACCCAAAATTTCCTCCAAATCCATCCTCTGGGGGTTTGGGGGAGATTTGGAGGGATTTTAGGGGAATATTAGGGGGGAATTTTTAGTGGGTTTGAATCCTACGCCCACTTCGGCATGCATGAGGTACCCAAACCCCCTCACAAAATCCACCCAAAATTTTTCCTGTGGTGGTTGGGAGGAAGTTTGAGGGGGTTTGAGTGAATTTGGGGGTTCTGGGGGAGATTTTATGGGGGTTTTTGGCAGTCATCATCATCCAAAACACAACACCCCATGCCAAAGCCTAGACCAAACCCTAAGGACTGTGCCCCCCATGGAGAGGAGATCAAAGAACTGCACCCCTTCCGGGGGGGAGATCAAAAGCCAGAGGAGACTGAGCTATTAACTCATTAAGTAAAAACGTATTCATTTAATCAAGTATCATCATTTCTGTTAGTTTATCCTTTGTGATTAAGTCTCAAATGCTTTTCTATTCCTTGTTAATTTAGCTGAATAATATTCATTTTGGTTTTGTAAACTATTAAGTCATATTCCTGATCTTATATATGTGATCCCATATGTCTAATAAACCACAAACTTACAATTTAGCAGCAGTTTTAATTGAGATAAAATAATACTATCGAATAGCATCCAGTAGTTACAAAAAGAAATTTGGCAGTGGTTCAGATAAAGCATAAGCAAAACCCATCGATCGGGGTATGGAGAGGGCTTCCCACCCTGCCTCACATGCAAAAGGCAAAAGGATCCCAACACAACTTATATACTGTGTGCTAATACATATTCATCAATATTTTCCTGTAAATCTCCTCCTATTTCCGATTCTTGAAATCTACATCACCACAGCACACACAGCGCATGCTTCCGCAGTGGCTAAGGGGGCTTATGGCTCTTTGGTGCTCTTCTTGGAGGAAGGCCAGCAGTCTTCCTCGCTGTCCTCTGAATAACCTGGCAGGTTGTGCACGTGCCCCAAGTCCTGTGTTATGTAAGTGAGCACTGTGTTCCAAGTAAGCCTTATTATTTTATAGATAAGAGCACTATTTTAGACTCCCTGTCTGGAATTGTCCCAACTTTATTCATGTCACAGCCGATCCTGTCCTGGGAGTTGTCTTAACTTTGTCTTGATGCCAATTCTGACTTGGGAGTCTTCCTAACTTTTGTTCATCAAGGCCAATTCCAATCTCCTGTATACTTTTTCCCACATGTATCATCTACAAAGAAACCCATTTGCTTCATAATATTAATCACATTTACATTTCCAATTATTTTCCAAAAACATTGATATAATTACAATTTTCTTAGCATGAACCACATCCATTTATCACAGAAGGCCAAAAGCTTGGAAAAGGATGAAAGAAGCGCTCCGATGATGACAATGACAAAACAACCCAATTTATTTTTGACAGCAAATGAACGCCAGCCGCCCTCCAGCCCTCCCAGCCTGGCAGGCCAAGTGGGGCCATTCCCATGGCATGAGGTGCTGGCAGCCTGCGGAGAGAAACCAGAGACCCATGGTCAGTCGCAGCAGGCTCCTGTCCCCCTGTCCCGCCATGGCTGTGCCCGGGCCAGGCTGCTGGCTGTGCTCAGAGCCCAAACCTCCCAACCCATTCTCTGTTTTTAGAGAAGGGCAGCGGGGCAGGCCACGTTCCACCTCCTCTGCTTAATCACAGCACAGCAACCTCCTCAGCAGCTGCAGGAGCGGGATACCCATGTGCCCGCTGCCACCTGCCTGGAGCCCTTCTGCCAGCCAAGCTGTGGAGCCGGGTGCCCACCTCTGGAGAGCTGCTGCCAGGAGAGGAGCCGATCATGCACCAGGTCCTTGTCCTTCTAGAAGGGGCTGTCCCCGCAGACCATGGCCCCTGGGGTAGCACTGGCACTGGACGCGCTCCACGGATGCTGCAGGCGCTTCCCCATCCGGTCCGGGCACCAGGTGTAATCCTCCTGGGAAAAACAAAGAACAAAAGCATGAAAGTCAATTCAAAACTAGACCTGGGAACAAGAAAAAGCACAAAGCCTGTCACTGTTTCACAAGCCTGTGGAGGGTCTGACCACTCCATGTGAGAATTAAACCTGTCCATGGGTGGGGAAAATCCCCACCTTTCCTGCCCATAAATGCAGCCCTTCCTCAAGGGCTTTCAGACCAGCTGGGGCACAGCTTTGGAACTCATCCCCCTCTGCTGTCCCCCATGCACATAGATGGATGCTTTTGTCAGGCTGGTTGCCCCTGCCTCAGCCCGTGCCAGGCTGGCTGGTAGAAGCTGTCAGCAAGACCAGGAGCCGGCTCCCCTTCCACAGCACCTGTCCCCTGTCCCGCCAAAAAGCAGCTCGGCGGCCGGCAGAACAATTAATATTCCCCAGCGCTGCTGAGTGGGGAACCTCCAGTGCATGGCCAGGCCGAGCCCTGCCGTGCCTGAAAGCACCAACATCCCCCCACCCCTGCGCCGGCTGAGGACTCATCTTGATTCCATCGGGGCGCAGAACGTGTCTTCCATGCAGGGGCCACAGCCAAAGCAAATCAGCCCTGCCCTGCCAGCGGCCAGCTCCAGGATGGTGTTCCCAGCTCCATGTCGTGCTCCAGAAGAACACGCCAGCTGTGCCTCGGCTTGTGGGGACATCACAATGCCATTGAGCTGCAGGGGGATGTTTCCCCTGTCCCAGTCCGTGGCACCATCACCGCACTGTCACCACTTCTCCAATGGGATGGGCAGCATGGATCCGCTCCCTTCACAGCTCACGGGGACCAGCTGAAGCATCTCCTCGGCTGCACTCTTTCCTCAGCACTGCGGTCGCAGGGAAATGCTCCGGGGTTTTCTTCCAGTGCCACGAGACGCGTGCTGGTGCTACTTGCTGGCTCCTGGATCCTACTGTGCACAGGGATGCATCTCTGCTGTCTCCTGGGCCAGGCAGGGCTCCTGCAGCCAAGAATGCTCAAAAAGGTCTTCCAGTGATGGCCTGTCTGTGGGGTCCATGCATCAACACCACCTGATGAGGTGCTGGCACTCTGCGGAGAGAAACCAGAAACTGCCGCTCAGCGGGACAAGGCTCCTGTCCATGCTCTCCCACATTCCACAGTGCCCAGGCCACACCAGGAGTGCTCAGAGCTGCACCCAAAAGCTTTCTATTGATCCTCTCTTGCGGATGACACCAGCAGAGAGGCATAGGTGCCACATCCTTCAGCTAAGCCCAGGAGATCCACCTCCTCACCAGCTGCAAGAGCAGGACGCTTATGTGCCAGCTGCCCCTCCCAATCCCGTTCTTCCCCTCATGCCTTGAAGGCACATCCCCACCTTGAGACACCCGTGGCGGGAAGAAGAACTGGCCCCGGACCATGTACTCGTTGGTGTGGAAAGGAAGGTGCTCGCAGACCAGCTCATAGAGCAGGATGCCCAGGGACCAGATGGTGGCTGGCCGGCCATGGTAGCAGCCAAAGAGGATCCACTCTGGTGGGCTGTACTCCGGTGTTCCTATGGGACACGGGCGCAGCTCATCAGGCCCATGCTTCTCCCTCCCTCCCAGCCAGCTCCCGTTCCACAACAGCCAGCCCCTGCCCTGCCAAAAAAACAACTTGTCTGAAGCTGGCTGAAAAAGGATTCCCCCTCCTTCTCTCCCTCCTTTCTTCCCTCCCTCTTCCTCCTCTGCCAGTCAAGGGGGGAACTTTGCTGCCCTGCTGGGCCCCGGCTTTGGGCTCACCTGACATCTGGGTGTAGAACGTGTCCTGGAGGATCGTGCTGCAGCCAAAGTCGAGGAGTTTCGCCTCACCCGTGGCCAGGTTGACAAGGGTGTTCTCGGCCTTGATGTGGTGGAGCAGGACACCGCAGCTGCTGCAGCGCCACACGGCCTCCAGCACCTGGCGGAACAGCCCCCGTGCCACGGGCTCCGTCAGGAACCGCCGCTTATGCAGGAAGTACCAGAGGTGCTGACAGTGCTGCGGATGCTCCATGAGCAGCGCAAAGCCCTCAGGCACCTCGAACCAGTCCAGGAGCCGCATGATGCTGCAGAAGCCAGGCCACGACACCTTCCACAGCAGCGCTGGCTCCAGGGGCACAAGGGCGCCCTTGCGCTGCGGGGGGACAATGATGCCGTCAGCGATGGCAACGATGCTGCGCCGCACCTCGGGCAGCCCCTGCCCGGCCCCGCCACGGCTCGCCATGGCCCGGCCCGGGGCGCTGCGCGGCCCCTGCTCACTCCACGCTCGCTGCCCTCGCAGCGTTCTGGCTGTCGCCCTGCCGGGCCTCACCTCAGCCCCGCCCGGCACGCCCCGCTGGCCCCGCTCACTCACCAGCCATGCCCACTCCAAGATGCGCTCCCGGGACACTCCCTTGATGGCCACCTGCAAGCCAAGGCCAGCGGCGGACTTAAGATCATGCTTGGTTAAGCATGTGTAAGCTGGAGAACATGCAGAATAAAAAAATCTTTTTTCTTCTTGGACCCTGATCACATGTGTATGTCACGTCCAGCCTAATGGTGACAGTTGCCCCATCTCTGGGTCAAGAAACAAGTACTGTCTGACAGGTAACTTGTCTACAAACTGAGAAAGAAATTAGTACCTGGGCATGCAGATTTCTGAAGGGAGGAAAGAAAAGTGTTGACAAGAATAAGCCTAAATTTTAAATGCCTGAAACACTCAAAAATTACATGTTTTGGGATATTGTACCAGATGTTACACAGGGTTCAAACAAACCACAACTCATTAGTATCTGGACTTCATTGCCCA
This sequence comes from Ammospiza caudacuta, assembly GCF_027887145.1. Lineage (NCBI taxonomy): Eukaryota > Metazoa > Chordata > Aves > Passeriformes > Passerellidae > Ammospiza > Ammospiza caudacuta. The sequence goes on from NC_080599.1 coordinate 6,056,764, forward strand.
CTATGCTTTGAAATGTTGCTAAAGGCATTTTGTGTCAAAGATCCAGTTCCTGTAGGTCACTGTAGATGTAGATCAAAATCCTACCAAAAAATCCGTGTCCAAACCAGCAAGAGTGAGACTTTTGTCCTTGGCAGTAGCTTCCAGGTGCTCCTGGAAACTACCAGGCCTAGACACAAAGATGTGTATTTAACAAAGGGAGAGAAGCACCATGCTTAACTCTAACTGTGACCTTTGCTAGCAGATCTTACTAGCAGGTAATAAATTCCATTTGTTCTGCTCTTAGCCAGAGCCAAGATGGGAATCAAAGTCTAGATCACAGGAGAAGATCACAGTAGTCTCAGCTTTTCCAGAAGAGGAAAAATACAAAGGATAGTAAATTTGCGTTGGGTTTATAGGTTTTTTACAGATCGATAGACAAGTGATGAAGCTTAAAAGATGACAGCAAAGGAAAATCAACAGATATGCTGAAACTGAGTGAAGAGGTAGGAGACTTCAAATTAACTGAAAAGCTCCACAGAAAGCTTCTCTACTTTTTGCAGATGCTTCAAGTTTTAAATGAAAAACTCTAGCAGCATTTCCAACTTCTTTTTATCAATTCTAGAATAAAGACAATGAAAACTGTGTACTCCTGCTTACAGTATGAAGGAAAGCACAGGAAGCCATTAGAGTAAGAACAATTGTGTTTAGAAGGCTGAGGCAGCCTTAGGGGTAGGAGGAATGGGGAGGTGTGGAAATCAGGCCTGTGGACACCATTCAAGGAGCATCCAGGCCCTGAGCAGTCCCTCACAGTGGGTATCCCAGCAGATGGAGTCCAAATGGAGCCACAGCTGGGTGGGAAAAGTGCCGGGCTGGTGAGCCGTGGTTATCAGGGGCTCCTGCATCAAATTGCTCCCTGACAGGTGTGGTATGCTCTGTGTGTGTGTGTGTGTGTGTGTGTGTGTGTGTGCCCAACAGCTGGCAACAGCAGGCTGGCCCAGATGTGGGAAAAGACCAAGGAGGCAGCAGAGTGGGAATGGGGCTCTGAGGAGGCCCTGGTGGTTGCACACACCTGTGGGGGATGAGGCTGGCCCAGATGGTCCCTGGGGCTCTGGGCTGAAAAGGGGGGAAAAGAGAAGCAGGGAGGAAGGGCCAGATGCCGCTATGAGAATGCCGTTCCATCCCATAGGTGACATAGTGAGAGGAGGGTGGGAACAAAATGGTGATTGCTGCTGATCACCCTGACATCTCCAAGACAAGAGGCCCAGAAAGGACTGCACATCTGCCTCCTAGTGTTGTCCTGAATGTGAGCTCATCTCCTGGCATTCATTACCCACAAGTCTCACAGCTTCCCATGGGCACTCCACACTTCAGGCAAGCAAAGCTGCTTACCTCACTATGTTCTTTGGGCCTCTGAAAGGGACTGTCCCGTTAGCTACAGCCTGGCAAGGAAGGGAGTCTTACAATACTCTGGATATTTTAGACTTTTATTGGCAGTCGGGCTGAAACAAAGTATCCCCTCACTACTCCATCTTCATCCTTCTGTCCTGCAGGTGGCCTGTTCAGGCTGACAGCTTGGAGCGCCTGCAAGCTCCAGTCGGGCTGCAGCCCAGCTTTTCCTCTCACAGCTTAATTCTTATTATGACAATTCCTTCATTTCTACTTAAAAGCTTTCCTAAATTTACAACACTCTATTCTAAGCTAAACAATCCTCTTTTATCTAAGCTATCTACGTTTCACAGTCCTTAAAACTTGATCCCTATATTTCCTAATTTTTTTCAACTCTCATCTTTTTGAGAAAGAAAAAACAACAGAGCTTTAAACTGAACCTAACACACACCTAACTTAACCTAACCTATCTAACACCTAAACTGAGCAAATATGTAAACTGTCACATTTCCTATCTATGGCACAGCTCCTCTTAATACTCGGGGGATGGCTGAAGCTCTGCCTAAAGATGACACATCCCCTTTTCCCTCCTCTCGGCTGGTGGGGCATAAGGGCCTCCTCAGGCCCTCCTCAGGTGCAGGTGTCTCCTCTCCAGTCTTCCTGCACTTGCTTGGCTGAAATGATCAGAGCAGCCAGGCTGGAGGCAGGATGGCCTGAGGTCACAAAGGGATGCTGCCCATAGGAAAAAGAACAAAGAAAGAAACTCTTACTTTCCATGATCCCACCCTCACGGGCTCAAGCAGGATTCCCTGGCTACCAGGAAGACACACCGAGAGCACCGAGGGCAGCGTGTCCCCCTGCGCCTTCCTGTCCTGGGAGCTGTCTGCGCCACGTGGCCCACACTCCTCCTCATCCCTTCATGCAGGTGTCCTCAGCTGACAGAGCTTTTTGCCCCTTTGCTTTTTCTTACCTGCAGGAGTTCCTGGGCAGACCAGCGCCTGTCCTCGTCTGCCTGCAGGCAGCAGCGGAGGAAGTCACACAGGAGAGCTGAGTGGTGCCTGGGCTTCTGCAGTTTTGGGGGCCCGTTCCTTTCTATCAGTTCATAAACCTACAGCACAAGGATGCAAGAGGACACTGCGGCTGCTCCTTTGCTAGCCACATCAGCTCTCTCCACACAGAGCCCTCTTGCTAAGCTGCACCTTACCCTGAGACGGGCTTCCCCCTCGTAAGGAGCTTCCCCTTCCACCATTTCCAGCCCCATGATCCTCAGGGACCAGATGTCCACTTTGGGGCTGCAGGCTTCTCCTCTCACCACCTCCGGTGCCATCCAGCTGGGAGTGCCGATGCTGGAGCTGCACTTGCTGCGCTCAGGGCTGAGCTGAGCACAGAGGCCAAAGTCACCGAGGACTTTGAGGACAAAAACAGAGCCTGTCAAAGCCAGCTACCACTGGCAAAGCGGCCAAAACCATTGCCCACTCCAAGTCTGACCAGGCCATGCTGAATGGAGCTGAAAAAGCAGCTGAGCTCTCCTGCCACGCACCTGGAGCCAGGCAAATAAAGCATCGGCCACTTCCAAAACACCCTCACCATTCATGCACTGGCCTAGCGGCACTTCTGCCCAAGTGGCACTCACCAAAATGCAAGCGCACGGCATGTGCTGGAAATGCTGCAGCCCAGCAGGGATATCCACCCAACTTGACAGATCTATCCATGCCCACAAGGACGTTGTTGCTTTTGATGTGTCTGTGTATGACTTGGCGGGAATGAAAGAAATGCAGTCCTTGCAGGCACTGAGAGAGAAAAAGGAGGGAGGGAAAGTTAACGTGCACGGTCTGATTTCATCCCACCAGAAAGGAAAGAGCTCAATGGGATTGACGACTTTCTCAGGCAGCTGTGAGCGAGGGCGCAGCATCATGGTGCTGTGTCCTGGTTTAGGACAAATTAGGGGAAATCTCCAAAAGGGAGCCCCCCAAAACAAAACAAACCTCCAACCACCCCTCCCCCAATACCGGGTTCGGGAAGGAATTTCTCGGAGGAGCAAAGTGGAAAACAAAACCTATTTATTTACAAGTAACAAAAGAACACTCCCCAACACAAGAAAAGAAAGAAAACAGACTGTGTTGTGAGGGCGTCAAGCTTCTGTTGCAAGCTCCAGGTGTCCTGGACGTCTCAGGAGCCGGTCCAGTATCTTCAGGGGAGGGTAAGAAAGAGGGAGCAAGAGAAAAGAAAAAAAACAGCGCAAAAAGCAGAAAGCAAGCAAGCAAAGCGGCTAGCCAAGCCAAGCAGCAAAAGCCAAAAGCAAAAAGGCCTGGTCAAACACTCCCCCCTCTCTTCCCTGCCCCGCCGCAGCAAGACGGCCGGGGGGGGGGGGGGAAGAGAGAAAAGGCACAGCTGCCAGACACAACACACGATATTGGGATAAAGGCTGTCAACCCACGACATGCTGTCACCAAGAAGAGCTCGCTGCTTCAAAACTCTTGGAAGTTTGTTCTTGATTTCCAAGCAAAGGCATCTGGGCTTCCAAAAGTTCCACCAGCCTTCAGTAGGAAGCGCATCACCTTTGGCTGGGAGGCAGCATGGCAAAAATTTTTGGGGAAGACTAGTGGCAGCAGAGGAGGAAGCAGCACCTTAGAGCTGTTCCACAATCCATCGCCATTGGGGCTGCAATGCTATCCTTTGAAGCTAACACCAGCTCCTCTCCCTTAGCTTGAAATTCTGCCACCTGCATGCTGTCTTCCAGTGGCAAGGAATGTAGGACAGACAGACAGGCTCCAGGAAAACATTGCCAGGCAAAGCTGAGAAGAGGAAGCAAGTGAAACCAAGCAAGTGAGCAAGCACCAGTGCCACAGGACAGACAGGATGGAAGAGTGCAAGAACAGAGCCTGAGGAGTGCGGGGACAGCGGCAGGCAGTTCACTTCCCATGCTCTTTCTTCTCCTGTGTGTCATGAGAGCAGCAGCAGCAGCAGCAGCAAAAGAAAGGTGAGAGCAAGAAATCTCGGCTCTCCCTAACCTCCAGCTGGCAAGCAGCATCCTGGGCAGGCTTGGGGAAGCACAAGCGGGATCCCTCACCTCCCGATAGGCAGTGCCTATCTGTCCTTCCTCCAGGTACACTGCCCCAAGCACATCAAACAACGTGCCACCGTCCATGAACTCCATGGCCAGTCAGAGCTCCCCATCCACCAGGTAGCTTGAAAGAAGAAAACCACGGCATGGAGAGACAGCAAAGTGCACAGCCTCAGTCACCCCAGGGCCTGAGCCAGGTTTTTGCAACTGCTCTCCAAGCTACGTGTACCACAAAAGATTATTGAACACCAGCTCCACCTCCTCCCACGCTCTGGAGACCAGCAGAGAAATCATCACCAGCTCCCTTCTCTGCCAGTGACCAAAGGGCATTGTCTCTTGGGGCTTGCACTAGCTAAAGCTACATTGACACGAGAATATGCCAATCTGTCTAAGTAGGCAATGATATTGGGACTCCTGCTGTCCCTCATGGCTAGGATTTCATTGGCAGCCAGCTCCTCAGACATCCCCTCCTCAAGTGACATTATCTTGATTGCCACCTGAAATGACATTGACCACCGTTCCCTTGAGAAGACGCACCCTGCTCAAGATCACAAGGAGCACGGAGCGAGTGCTGGTGCAGTGAGGCAGCGGGCTGGGCCAAAGTGCCTTCTCACTAGAGAGCAGAGCTTAGCAGAAGCACCAAAGGCCATCCCAAATGCATTCTGCCCCCTGAGCCTAGACTGTACTTCAGAGGAACAGCCTCTGCTGCACACATGGAGCTGCCAGCCAAACCTCCAGGCAGAGCTCACAGCAGCGGGGAAAGGGCTCCAGAGCTGCAAAATGGCATGTGGCTGTTGGTAATTTACCTGTTGGCCGCTGCTGGTGTCAAGGGCTTTATAAATAGCTCCAAATCCCCTGGAAAGACAAAAGCAGCTGAAAGAGCCCTTTAGCCCTTGGCAGTGAAATCAAGCCTAGGCAGCAGATCTCCCCAGGCTGCCTGCACGCCTTCCTTAGAAAATGCCTGGCTGCAGCATCTCTTCGGCCAACAGCACGTCAGCCCGCGAGCCCTCTGCCGTGCGGGGCAGCCTGTCCAAGGGAACACTAAGGTGCAGCATGAAGACCAAGGGCTGCTGGAAACCTCCAAGGCTCACGCCCAGCCAGGTCATTTCCAAACCTAAGGGGAACTCTCCTCCTTGTGTGGGTGTGTATTCATGTGTGTGTCAAAAAAGTGAGAACAATTAGAGTCAGAAGACTGTCCTTGAGAATCTGACATTTCTTGAATGGCAAGGTGCTCTTTCAGGCCAGAAAGCTGCAGGGCCAGGGCATTTCCCAGCTCCTGCTCCTCATTGCTGCAAGCAAAACAATGCCAGCATCAACTTGTCTTTGATGAGGCCTTCGGATTGCTCCGACCGAGCAGTCCAGGCAGGCGACAGAAGGTCAAACCAGAGCCTGACCATGATTGGAGCTTGATTGACTTGACGCTTGATATTGCACCAGCCAAAGACCTGGCTCACACTTTTGTAAAAGGAGCTGATGCCACACTTACCTTCGTCCCAGTTCTTCAAATGCCATGTATTTGCTCATTGGCTGGCCCACACTCACAATGCTCCCTGAAAGACAAAAGCAGTGCAGGGCGCTCACTCGCACACAGAGACGCCGCTGCCCAGAGCCTCCCAAAGGCAGCTCCACTGCTGGCAGCTCTGGGCCCTTTGTGGTCTCTTGGCTTCCAGCTGCTGAGACCAGCAAGTGGGAGGGCCATCTTCTCCACCTTGCATCAGGTGGCCTTTCCAAGAAGGCCTTGATTTCATTCAAGCACACCATCCCATGCCATAAGCCAAAATGAGGAGCCCATAAGAAGGGGGCCCTAAGAGGTAACCAAGGGCCTTTGCAGCCTCTGCAGTCACAGCCACCATCACTGGCAGGTCCACTGCGAGGGGCACAAAGTGTCTGAGCCAGAGGAGGAGTAAGAATGAGAGCCCGAAAACAGCTGGGGCCAGAGAGCTCCCTGGGGCCTAGTCACTTGCTAGGTGCCAGCCTTCTGCTCAAGCAGAAACAATCTCTGCTTTTGTCTTTGGCACAGAAGGCAGCCCAGGCAGAGCCAAGCCAGGCCCAGCTGCCCTCACAGGCAGCAGGGACTCCCTGAGCGCTGCCGCACTGCCTCAAAGCACAACAACAGGTTCTGCAGAGAGGCCTAAATTCCTCTGAGACCGAGGGGCAGCTTCTGGCGCAGCCTACACCCAGATACACACAAAACACACTGCTCTGGCAGACAAGAAATGCACCCGACTTACTCAGTGTCTTCAGGCCCTGCTCCTCCCTCATCTCGGGCTGCTGGGCTGCACTGCTGCAGGCAGCACCAGCAGCAGGGGGTGAGCTGGCTGCTGCAGGCCACGCTGCTCCAGCGGCACCAGGTTGAATTGCAGAGCCTGTGTTGAGCTGGGACAAGGAAGGATTGCTCGTCAGAAGCATGGCTGGCACACATGCCCCGCGCAGCGCACAGCCAGACCAAGGCCTTGGCAAGGTGCTGTCAGCCACTGCCAGGCCTCTCCAGCTGGGGCATTTCCCATGTCCCCTTCTCAAAGGCAACTCTGGGAAAAGCCCAAAGGCTGCTTGGATCTAGCCCCTCACAGCCACCTCCATGCTCTGTGTTTGCAGCTTTTCTGCAAGACACTGGCAACAAGGTAGCCATGGAGCTGCCAAGATCCAAAGAGATCAGAGCAAGGCTGCAGAGCCTCATTGCTTTCCTCTTCCTGTCTTTCCCTGGCAAATGAAATCAGCCCGGAGCTGGCATGCAGTGGTCTGCTCAGAAGCCCACAGCATGTCTCTTCTCTGATCTGTTTCATGGATTCCTCTCCATGGCAGCCTTTAGGGAGCGGCCCTTCAGGGATGCCTTCCAGCCCTGGCAGACCCACTGGCCCTTTACAATGTAGGGCTGCCAAGGATTCTCCTCTCCAAACTCTGCTCTGAGCAGCTGGAAGCACAGCCTGAAGCTAATTAGTCCATGGAGAGGGCAGGTCTCTTCCAGGGGTCAATGTCTCCCAGGTCGCCTGCAAGGCTGTCAACTGTGTCTTTGGGCCACTCTGTCCGCTGACCACAGGCAGCCTGCACTGACCATTGGCACAAGGGGCTGACTCCTACACTGAGAATCATTGAATGCTGCCTCCTGTCTGATCCCAAGAGACATTCTCGGGCCCTCTCAGCATCCCAGCTTAAATGTCCAACTTCAGAACCCATTGGCTGGGGACCCCTGGATTGCCTGAACAGCACTACGTCACAGCAGGCACACAGCCGCCAGCATCTTCAGCCACTAGCAACAAGGGCTGCTCCAAAACTGGAAGCCTGGCCCTGCACCAAAGGCAGTGCCAAGCTCAGCTGCCACTTACTGGCTATGCACGTTCAGGCTGTGGAGGGACAGCAGCTGGAAGCTTGATGTTCCTTTGCTCCTCTTCAGCCTCTTCCTCAATGACAGAGGCAGCCAGAGGAGCTGCTGACCCTGCTGTTGAGCCCTGCAGACAGACAGAAGTGAGAGAGATGGGCAAAAGTCAGTCCCTTAAGAGGTGCTTTCTATTGAGCTGGGAAAGGACCCAGAAGAAGGGGAAATCATAGACTTTGATCCAAGTGGGACTCTGAGGTATGAAAACCCGAGGAAATTGGCTGAATGAGGTGCTACTCCATCTTGCTGTGCATTTGAGCTTCCCTGCTACCTAGAAGCAGTAAGATGCCTTGGAGCTGTCCCATTGGCCTTTCATCTCTTGAAAGGCTCTTCCCTGGAAAATCAGCAAACAACCAGTGCTCCCTTTGCTGCTGCTGATGCCACTGTGCAGTTGGCCTTTCTTTCAGCCTCCCACGTTGGCACTCCACACTCGACTGCAACAGGCTGAGCTAGCAGAATTGCTGCACAATTCTGTATAAGTGTCTGATGCTCTCTTCAATAAATGGAATTTGTTGATGACTCGTATTGAGTCCCGAGTTTTCCCTGGACCCGACAAATGGCTCATCCCCCACAAAGGCCTCATTCTGCGACAAATGGACACCCGAACGGCGACCCTATGGACTCTACAGACCCTACAGACCCTACGGACTTTACAGAAGATTTGGGCCTGCGAGCCACAGTCAGTGCAGTATTTGGGTGTCAGTCCCGACGCAGCCCGGGAGGCACAAAAAGCGGGACCCCATATGGGAGTCCTGGAGAAAGGCAAAAGGGCGGGCTGCGGTGTCCTGGCGATCTCACAGGAGAGTCCAGCTGACAGAATGCCGCCAACGTCCTGGAAATGCTGCAGCGCGCTGAATGAATGACAGGTTAAAAGGTAACACAGGGAAAAGTGGCATATAATCCTTCTAAATGCTTTTTAGAAAAGCGGGGACTATAGACTGTTGACTTGGGAAGAGAATTCCCGAGATTGCTCTATATAGACTTTGTGAAAAATGCATGTATTTTATGATTGGCTTTTCACAAATATTAAAATGAATATTATATGTGTTGTGCTAGAAAGTAATGCTGTATTCATTCTCTTAAGTACTGTGTTAAATATAGTTTTAGGCTATAAAAATTGTTAAAATAGAAACTATGCTATGTAAGATGCTTTGTTGAACAAGAAGGGCTTGCAGCGAGATAGCAGCCACAGGACACCTAAATCTTTCAGAGAAAGGGAATTTATTGCCTTCTTATCAGAAGAAACAAACTACTTCCCGCCTTAGAGGCACAGTTAGGATTAGAAGGAAGAAGTTGACACTGACCAGACAGAATCCTGTGTTTGAATGGAATTTATGCATCATGTATGAGATGTATGAATATGCAACAGGCTATTGTTCTTAAGGGTTAATCCTTAGTTAACATGTGTCCTTTTTCGGGCTCGTGAAGCCCAGAAAAAGGTACCTGGACGTCCGTAACTCTTTGTTTTTATTGTCTTATATTGTCCCAATTCAATTTGTCCAAATTGTTATTACTCTAATTGTGCTACTATTTTTTTAACTATTTTATTACGATTAAACTCTTAAAAATTTTAAAAACAAGTGACTGGCGTTTTTCACAGACTTGCAAAAACTTGTGGTGCTGGCACTGCAAGTATACGCACAATAAATCAGCGACCCTGCTGTGATCGCGGCAGCAGCCGTGGCTCGGGGTGCCTACGGGGCTGTGCCACTCTGAACTCGGCATGGGCGCTGCGCCATGAGGAGCAGCCGCGCCAGGCGGCTCGCCTGAGATGCTGCGCTGCAGCTGCGGTAGTGGCGCTGAGCGGAGCCGCCATGGGGGGAGCGAAGCGCGCCGCTACGGGTGCAGCGCTGGGTGCGACGCACGCAGTGAGTCAGCCTGCTGGCGAGTCTCACGTAACAAAAAGCCCAGCGCGGGGGGTTCGCCCACTCCGACACAAGCAGCGGGGGACCAGAGCGCTTTTCCAGCGCGAGCGCTTCTCCCTCCGCCCCGCGGCTGGCAGGGGCCTTAGTTTTGACTTGGCAACCTAAACAAACTGTACCTTAACAGACTCCAAGCATAGCTGAGAGGCTCAGCCGGCGCCGCCACGGACAGTGTCTCCGGCGCGCAAAACTCGGTGCGGCCAGCCGGCGCTCGACGAGCAGCAATACGAACAGCCACGGAGTCCGAGCGAGGCGGGCGGTGCTGTGCCCGCGGTGCGGTGTGGTGCGCACTGGCCAGGCTGGGTGCGCGGGGCTCAGCAGCTGACGGGCAGCCCGTGGCAGGGCCCGCCGTGCTCTGCTAGCAGCCTGAAGTGGCGGCGGCGATGGCACAAAGAGGGCGCAGTGCGGTGGGGGGGGCCCCCGCTGCGGGGCCGCAACTCGCACCACCAAAATGCTGCGCTGCGTCCAGCAGCAGCTCCGTTAACCCACCGCACCACAGCGACACGAGCAGCAGCTGTCCGATCCCAGGGCCTTCCAAGCACGACTACTTTCCCACCTCCACCCCGCGGCCAGCAAAAGCTTCAGTTTTAGACCTAATAGCCATAATAAATGTGACTCTTGTCAACGAAAGAAAAGATCCCTACTGCAATTAAGAAACCAGTGATAATAAGTAAGCTACACTATTGGAAAAAGGCTCCCAATATTACCAGTAAGATAGTGCCTGGGCCAGTCTGACCCTCGCTGCTGGGCCAAAGGCAGCAACTGCGGTGTATCACCCCAGAGATACCTTGGCTTGCTGGTGGTTGCAGCTGGGCACTGAACAAGTCCAGGCTTGTTAGGAACCCCGTTTACCTCAGGAGGATTAGCTTCAGGCGATGGTGAAGAGAAAAAGGAGAGGATTCTGCTGGAGGGTTTAATGTCCAGAGGTTTATTCCATGGTTACAGAGGACTGAACGTGAGGAACTGCTCCAACAGAAATGCCTGGCCGCATGGTCTGATGACCTTTTTAAGCTCAGGGACAGGGGGAGGGGAGGTACAGGTGAGCCACCAACCAGGTGAGAGGGGCAGGGTCTCAGGGGAAGATGACACCCAGATAGGCCAATGACCTCTGGGCATAGGGGCATCCTTTGAACTTGACCAACCACACGACGCCTTGCTGGAATGTTAAGCCTGATTGACAGGACTCACTCAGCATGGGGGCAAGGTGGAAGGGAGAGAGGTATAGGCACACTTGGGGAAATGACCTGGAAGGCCAAAATGGGACATTACAGCACACCACAACACGACACCAAGGAGCATTACTATCAAGACGTTCCTCACCTAAGTTTAAAAGACTTTTTATTCTTCCTGACAGAGACTGTGAAATAGAATGAGTAGTGAATGCGGGGCCAAATTTCGGCCGATTTGGCTTAGCATCCATTATTGCTGCCTTAAAATCACCTGTATTAACATAGACTTTAACATCAGAAGCCCAGATAACTCAGTCGGTGGAATATCAAACTCCGAAATTGTATTTTGAAAAATTTAAAAATGTTAAAGACGTGTTAAAGCAATTGTATAAGCAAGATGTAATAAGTGTACTTTTTGTATTCTTTGAGCTTTGGTTGGATGTAGTAGATGTAAAAGCAAGCACTGAATTCAAAAGAATTTTTCCTCAGCTATACCTTGGACAAACTCCTTATGTTTAGGTGCATTCAAGAGTAAAAATGCTGTAGCAAACACATGAAATAAGTTGTTTTAGCTTAGTATTTTAGAGTCAGGCCTGTAAGTAAGTTATAGTAAATTCTACATTCTATTCTATTTCTATAGTAGGTTCTATCTGTTGCTAATAGTTTAAGTTAAATTATCTATTTAGTGCCATTAAATGTTAAATACCGTTAAGGTTGTTTTGTTATGTCCTGTTAGGTTTAAGTGCTGTTCAGTTTAGTTTCTGTTAAATTTAGGTGCTATTAGATTTAAGTGAAGTTAGATTCTGTTACATTTAAATTATATTAAGTTTAAGTTATGTAGAATTTAAAGTCATTTCATTTCTGTTAAAGTTAAGTTCTGTTAAATTTAAGTGATTTTACATGTAAGTTCTGTTGATTTGAAAATCTGTTAAGTTTAAGTTCTGTTAAGGTTAAGTTTTGTTAAGGTTAAGGTCTGTTAAACTTAAGTTCTGCTAAGTTAAAGACTGTTGAGATTAATTTCTGTTAAGTTTAAGTAAAGATAAGTTTAAGTGATGTTAAGTTCTGTTAAGTTTAAATATTTTAAGTTTAAGTATTTTAAATCTAAGTGCTATTAAGTTTAAGTGATGTTATATAGATTTATGCTTTTATGCTAGGCATTTATTTTATGACTTTTGTGCAAGGTGTTGTCGTGAACATCAGAGAAACTCTAGTTGGAAGAGACAATCAGAAGCACTTGTGAGTAGAGCCATTCCTGTTTGAAGTATATCTGCTGTTTGAGAATGGAAAGCAAACTTACCAGACAATCGACGCAGATGAAACCTGCACACATGTTGCTCCTGTAGCTTATTTTTGTAGGTTGTATTGGCACACCTGAGTTTTGTTGAGTCTTGTAGCAGCATAGAATCCTTCTTGTATCTGTCGTATGGCATATCCTACAAATAGTGATAGCCTTTTCGGTTTGTCTCCCTAGCTTAGATCCCTTGTAAGAGACAAACCTTGCTAGTTGAGAATACTGCTTGTAATGTAATAGTTGTTAGAATTGCCTATTCTTGTATTGCAAAGAGTATGATGCAGTTAACCCATCAAACCTTGCCTGTGCAACAAAAAAACAGTGGAATTTTGGAGAAATGGCTACTCGACAGAAGTCACGTGGATATTTGCTTGTTCGCCAACCAGGAGCTGAGAAAGTATCGAACACAGCTAGTTTGAGTTTTGCACCTGCAAGATAGCGTGTCCTTGGGCCTAGCTGGGTATGATATCAAGTGGACAGAGAGATGTGGGAAATAGGGAATGTAGGCCCAAAGGAATGAGGAAGAGTTGATGGTATAGTTTAACCAATAGTTTGCTTGGCTTGCAGAATATTCATAATCTTATTACTTGCTGTATAAGTGTCTGATGCTCTCTTCACTAAACGGAACTTGCTTATCACTCATATTGAGTGTCCAACTTTTCCCTTACCGACAAATGCCTCATCCCCGACAAAGGCCTCATTCTGCTACAGAGACCTATTCTACAAAGTTCCCTTAGCCAAGGTGCAAAGCTCTGTCTTTGAAACAAATCATCTAACCATGACCCACTATCTTCCTTAATTGGAGCTGTCAAATCTTTCAGCTTTTGTATGCTTCTGTGGATGGATTCCGATTGATCAGACAGGTTCATGCAACACAATCCTTCAAATTCCTCACAACGATGCCCATGTGCCTGTAAAAGAAAATCAATTGCTGCTCTGTTCTGTAAGGTTGCATGTCTGACAGCACTAACATCAGTCATCATGTGACTAATTGCAATGGAAGTAGTACTGTCTTCTTTCTTCAGTCAACACCCCAATTGGTATAATGGTTTCAATGCCTTGCCCGAGGCAAGTTGATGGAGAAATAAAGTTGATGTACCTCATTTTGCAGGGCCCTAGGGTCTGAAATTGCTATTACAGTTTTCTTTATAATGATGGGCACATCTTTTTTCTCTGTATTTTCTCTTGATGGCTTATTTAACTCTAGGTGCTATCACAGTGAGTTGTCTGATGCTACATGGGCCACGTTTAATTTCTGAGGGAATGTCCTGCCAGGCTCTATCTCCAAAAATGAGACAATATTCTGTTGCTTATTGTCATGGGGACTCATCTAGGTCATCTACTCGTCAGCAATTTCACCCTTAGGGGACACTGGGGTAGTACAATTGCACCAAAAACTTGAGTATCTGTCCTCAGGATCATGGGGAGTAACATTTAACTGTGGATCTCCCTGGTACTGAAACTCAGCACAAAATTCCATCACCAATGAACCAAGAATTTGAATTCTTGAGGTTCAGAAGGTGCTTTAAGAAGATCAGGGGCCCAGTGATGCCAGCTGGTTATGGGATTGGTCTCATTGGCAGCCTCACACCAATATTTGTCACGATTGGGTATTGGCTACTCCTTGGCTGGCACAGGCACACTGACCAAACAGGTTGAAAAGGATTTGTCTGGGCTCAAATTGGTCAAACACCAGGTGTCTGAGCCTGCTGACTTGGCTAAAGCAAGGCAAACATTCATTTTTCATTGATCTACAGGCATGTATGCATGCAAAAGCAAGTGAGCAAAACCAACAAGTGCCAGTATATCATTTGATCAAACTCGGTGCTCCTGTTCAGCTGTTTTTTGGCAAAAGCTTCCCCATCTATTTCAGTTCTCAAGCAAATCTTTTAGCACTTGTTCAGGGACTGGCCAACTATAGGGCACTAAATTGTCCCTCTAACCTTCAATTTTTACAAACTTGGATATCTTAGAATTCTTTGGAACACAATGGACAACACGCTTTTGCTGAAAGAGCTCTATGATACAAACCATTTTCACAGCCCAAAAATCAACATCAAACTCAAGAATTGTAGCTTTCACAGGCTGAACAGGGACCGTCTGGCATGAACCGTAGCTTCTCCATGCGGCTCATGTCTGTGTGCTCATTTCCCTGCTGGCGGAATTGTCGGCGCACTTTTGTGTATGAGACGGTTTCATGTCTTTCACGGGGACCCACTTAGGTCCGGCACCTGTGCAAATACAAGCAAATACCATTTGTCCCAAGTGATTAGTGGAAATGGTCCTTCAATTTGTCCTAACTCAAGGTTTCTGATCAAAACTGAAGGATTTTCTTTCAATTTTGCCTGTGTGCTGTTTGAAAAGTGCCGAAAAATTGGAAGATTAGGTCCTGCAAATGAGCTATTCAAAACATAAATACATCTAAAGCTTTGCTCAACCTCATCTGGGGTATTGCTTGGGCCATTCCCCTTTTGTTGATCTAGAATGGGTTTTAGAGTGTGGTGCATCCTTTCAACAATTTCCTGACCTGTATGGGAATAGGGAATTCCAAAAATGTGGCAAACACCCCAGTCCATCAAAAATGTGGCCAATTTTTGAGCTGTGTATGTGGGACCATTTGTTAGTTTTCATCTCATGGGGGATCAGTTTGGCGAGCTCTAGACCCAGTGACACTGACAAGGTCAAAAGCAAAAGACGAGAGGCGCTCTCTCTTCCCGGGACCAAAGTCCCACAGCTTTAATGGAGAACAGCTCCAGGAGAGAAAGGGAGTGTCAAGGAGAGGAAAGAGGATGTCCAGGGGTGGAAAGAGAGCATCCACCTTGTGGCAGGAGATTTTAAACCCTCGGGGAAGGGGGTGGTAGAAAGGAACTACCATAGTTCAACATAATAAATCACCACACTGTAGTTTTCTGCATAAATTGCGGCACCTGTTACAAACAAAATCCTAAAATCTCCCCAAACACAACCCTGCAGTCCCAAATGACCACACTGTGGGAGAAAAACCACTCAACCCCCCTGTATACCCAAGCACCAGGTGTCACAGGGAGCACCAACCCCTGCAATTAGAAAGTCCACACACACAGGCTCACCGGGAAAGGAATATCTCTTTATGAGGGGACAGAGAACTCACTTTTCTCAACACAACACACACCATAGACCACATCAGCATCCACCCACATCACCTTCCTCAAACATTCACACACTAAAAACACAACCACAATTACAACACACAGGAAAAATAGCAGCAATAAAACAGGATTTACTCATTTCACCCCCAGAATTGCCAGCAGGTCCTTATTGACACAGCAAATCCTTTCTGCCATCAGCCAGACCCAAACCCAAACTGTACAGGTGTATGTTATGCACAGGACATCTCTGTGTGACTTAGGAACAGCCCTTCCCCTGCGTACGCATTACAGGTTACTTTATACAGAGTTAAACGTTCCCTTTCTCCTCAGTCCCAGCAGTCTTGTCTGTCCCCCATGAGGAACAGCCGAGAGAGGAGGTGCCTCCAGGAAAGGAATGTCCTGGCAGCGCCCAGAGACGTCCAGAGCCCGGTTGTTCTCACTGGAGCAGAGAAGCGTTCCTGCCACGGTCACCAAATGAGGTGTGGAATAGAACTCGCCACAGTTAAAGGTAGAAGGTGGTATGTTTATTACAGTGCCAGGCACACGAGGAGTTGTATCCTAAAGTCATGTGTGAAGAATCACTGCTGCTCTACTTATCTAAAATGTCTTACATATTCATATAATTCCCAAAAAACCAAATACATATTCACTAGGTAACACTGCCTACCCCCTTTGAATTAAAATGTATTATAACTGAGTCCAAAGTTCCTTCACATTTGTGGATTCTTTATCTTCAAATGGGTTGGTGGGTTTTAAAGTGGGGAATGGTCTCCTTCTGATGAAGGCCAAGACGTCTTCCTCAATTTGACCTCTTTCCTTATGACCTGTTGGCAGGCTTTCACACCCCTTGGCTATAGCTGAAGTTTCGGGGCCCAGGTGCAGGCTACGGTCCTCTTCTTTGTCACAAAGAAATCTGCATCCCATCCCGCTTCTTTAAACATAGTAAAGACAGGCAAGTGATATATTACCCTAGTCTTAACTACCTTCTCTGCTAAAAATTAACCATCCCTTATTATTTCTACTCTTCTTGCAATACTCTTTCCCCCTAACTAAATCTGGCTAAAATTTTACTCTTCCAGTTCTTTTAAATCTTTGATTCATTGGCCTCATCTCACGTGCCAGCCATCTGTGAGCCGATGCCATAACTGGGAAATTCCACTCCTGAGCAGGAGATACAAGGCCTGGTTCTGAGCTGGAAGGGTGAGAAGGATGAGATGCACAGCATTTTGATCCAGGGGATGTCCTGAAAGTGCACTGCCTACCTGCCCCTGCTGCCGAGCACCACACTCCATCTCCTTCTCCTGCTCAGCAAATTTTTAGGAATCCAGGGCTTGGTATGTATTATTTGCTACTGCAACAAATAGAATGAATTTACTTTGCAAGCCCAGTTTTGTCCTGGTTTATTTTGTGCATGGGTCTCCTCCTGAGCCCGTGTCAAAGACCGGCAGGGACCTACAGGACACTCCTATTCTCATGTCAGTAAATTCAGAGAAGTGATTTAAGTATCAGTAAGTCAATAAGTATCAATCAGTAAATCAAATAATTTGGGGGAATATTTAGCCTGTGAGTTTCAGCAAAGTATTGAATATGTCTTAGATCCATGGATACAAACTAGTAAGTGAGATTGCTGGGGGTGCACATGTTAGGGAAGTGATTCCCCACACACCCAGTGCTGAGATCAAGGATTGCCTCTCTTCTAACCCTGAGATGGCAGCAGGGATTGGGCCCTGCCTGGTAATGTTCATTCTGAAGACTTCTGTGAGCAGGTAAGAATGGTCAAAATGAAATATTTTCCACCTGTTTCCCGCTGGTTTACCTGTTTGAAGGTTAAAATTGTGTGCTGCAGGTGTCCTGGGTGTGTGCAGAGCAGTGCAGCCCCAGACACCCCTTGGCTTGCCCCCAAGTTGTCATGCCTTGCGGCCAGGTGTGCCCAGCTGTGGCAGGAGAAGGAGCCCGCAGCGCAGTGGGCACCGTGCCCTGCCCAGCCGGGGCTCTCTGGCACAGAGCAGCAGCAGCACCAGCGCCGTTCAACCTGCTCCTGCCTTGGCTTCCCCTGAAACACAGAAGCCTCTGGAAATCAGCACCACCAGTGGTGTTCCCAGCTTGGAGCAGCTGCTGCTGGCGGGCAGATACTGCCAGTTCGACTGCTGCCAAAGGGGAAGAAAGGCAGAGATGTACACGCACTGGAGTCCTGGGCATGTCCAATAAAAGTGCAAATATGTGGGGAGACTTGTTAGGAAGCATTTCAGCTGTGATGCCAACAGTGGCTTCTCTCCTGGTTCTGTTCTAGATGAGTAATGCAATGGTTGGCTCTGACAATTAAGAAGTAGATGTTATGTGGATGTTCAAATGTGTAGTGATGGTATTGTAATATATCCTCCCATAGTCCTCTTTCCCGTCGCCCTTGTAATAGCCTTGGTAGTCAGGGCATTTGGGGAGGGCTGGTTTGTGACCAGCAGGCAGGGTGTAACAACAGCTGACCTCCAGTCAAGATGCAAGAAAGTCATCTCCACCAATGGACAGCTGTGGGATCTCAGCACCTCAGGATGGAGGTGCAGAGTGGCCGAGACCACCCTTGGGGGGCTCGGGAGTCCTGGAATGTTGCCAGAAGTGTCTGGTGGCTGGACTTTGATCCTACACAGGAGACGACACCTGTATGAGGATGGGAGGATTTCACTGGGTGAATGGTGAAGGGATAAGTTAATTAGAGTGTAAAACACAGGGTTTAGGATTTCTGTACAGGGGGATCTAAAGAAGTAAGATGGAGGAATTGGGGCGTGTCCTGTTCTTCTTCTTCTTCTTCTTGGCCTCCATCTTCTGTGGTGATGGTGGCACTTTGGGATTGGTTATTACTAAAAGTGCACCGGTTAATAAGGGTAGAAGGTATTGGGGAAAAATTATAAATATTGTATACGTAACTTCGGGTATAAAGACAAGTGACCGCCCCGGGGGCTCGCAGTGTGCCCATGGCTGACATGCTGTGCAGACCTCTGTTGGGCCGAAAGAAAATCTTTTAGATAAACAATTAATAAACACCGAGACCGAGAAAAGATCAGAAGTCTCTTCTCGTCCTTTGAAGCGCCGGACTGTCCAAGGCCACCCAAACAGCTGGGAGAAACCAACAAGTGGCGTCCCTGGGCTATCTCCGGTCATAAATCAGCCGGGAGAAACCGACAGACAGCAGAGAAAGAGTTGACTGACAAAACTTTTAGAGGGGCTGAGGGTATAAAAGGCAGAGCATCATTTTTGTAGATAAGCACATGGCTGCTAGTCACAGAGACTCCCAATGCTGCAATTTTTCCTTATTCAGTCCTTTGTTAAGGTTTAATAAACCTTTAAAATGTTTAAGTGAGAGTCATTTCTCACATCTGCCATGTTGTGGACCATTTTCTTGGTCTGGTTTCCTTTGCTTGTGTCCCATCTGAGTGCTCAGCTGGGGCTGTAGGTGCTTGGGGCATTCTTGGAGTTCCTCTTGGATTCTTTGAACAACAGGGTTTGGCCCATGGGGGGAGTTTGTGCTGCTTTGTGTCAGAGGAGAACTTCCCAGGCTCTTTTGTGTTTGCTGTAGGGAAGGTTGGTTATTGCTTTGCATAAATTCACAGACTAACATGCTTTGTGATGCTTTACTTTGTCATACTTTGCTTCGTCAGGGCATGGTTGCCACATCGTTATGTTGACACCAGAAGGTTGCCTTGGTGCACGGAAGGCCTCAGTGCCAGAGCAGCCCTAGGGCTTGCTGAGATTAGGAGCATTCTCCTGATTGTGGCCTTTGTCAGTGGGTTGCTGCACACTGACAGGAGTCTTGGTTTTTGTAGTGTTGGAGTTAAACTTGAACAACAGTGCTACAATGATTGAGAAACTCACTGCTGCAGTTTGCACTGTGTATGGCACTGTTTATTCTGCCTATTTCATGACTCGCCTGGCAAGTAAATAGCGGTTTCAACTCTATTTAGGTTAGGGTGTATCCTAACCTGGCTTTTGCATGCCTTCCTGCTCTTTCTTGGTGGCTGAGTTGATTTTGAAAGAGAAAGAGCATTAGGATGCCACTGGTTTGGTAAAGCAAGAGATTCAGCTAAAAAGGGGGTGTCTGTAGCCACAGGGGCAGCATTTGCAGGGGAACCTGCAGGGCTCTGTTTTCTCCACAGGAGAGTCTGTGGCAGCAGAGTCTGCCATTTCCTCTATTTGCTGGGACAAGCAGGACACCTTTGAAAATGTAGACTGGCAGAGCTTATTGGAATGCCTTCTAAAAACTCTGCAGTTGTTCCCAGAATTCAGAGAAAGCTTATTTCTTTTTAAATTTTGTCATGAAAGGATTTGACTGTCTAACTTAATAACCTTTTACTGAGTGCTAAAATAGTTATTCCCTTTAAAAGGAAGTGCAAACTCTAAAGCAGTGAGTGTCTGCTTCTGAACCCTAGAGGTGCTGCTGTGCTCTTCCACAATAGGACTGCCACAGCTCAGGGGAATTTTGGGAAGCTTTTCTGGGCAACTGTTTCCTGCAAGTTAATCAGAATTAGTGCGTGTAACTGACCAGAAAAAAAAAAGAGTACCTGAAGGAGAGGATTTCAGAAGCTGTTTTATGTGTTTGGTAAAACAGGAGCATTGAGTGTTAAAGAACAATTTGCATTTTCTTGGTCATATTTGTATTCATTTACTGGCAAAACAGGCTGAAGTGTAGGCATAAGCAAGAATATCTCTGATCCCTTGCTGGATGTGTGGATGAAATGTGTCTGCTGGAGGAATGTTGTGAAACGGGAAATCAGCTCTGTTTGGGTTGACTTGTTCTGTGGGATTCAACAGCCCAGGCAGTTTTCTGACAGCATCTGGTTCATTTTCCCTTCCCACTACAGGTCACCTGAAGCGTGTATTCAGCAGTGCTGAAGATCCTGAGGTGAGTGAGAAAGGAACATTTCATGTTCCTGGTGTTTAAGAATTGTAGAGGAAGATGTGAGCTTGGCCAGTAGCAGTAGACTGAAGAGGGCCAGCTAGGAAGGCCGAAAGAAAAACCATATTCATGCCTGTAACAAAAGTAACAAAGGCAGAGATAGATATTTAAAAATTTCCTTCTCAGAGTTTGAAGAACTAAAAACCTAGTTTTGAAAAGAGAACGATGCTTGCACACAGCAGATAGGGAAAATTTAATTAAGAGTGATTTCCTGTATAGTTGAATTGGATCATTTTAATTTAAAGAGAGGGACTTAGAATCCTATTCCTATCAAACTTTATGATATCCACTTGGAACATGAGGTGGTAGAACAGGAAGGCCATCTTGCAATGGTGCCTGCTGTATCTGAAGTGCAATGGGTACCTTTGTGGCTGGGGAGCTGCGTGGCCCAAAGGACGCAGGGCTGGCGGCCGTGAGCAGCTGGAGATGAGGCAGCGTGGGGCCAGAGGGCCAAGAAGGCCAAGGGCACGGTGGCTGTGCCAGCAGCAGTGGGGCAGCAGGAGCAGGGCAGGGAGCGTGGCCCTGTGCTGGGCAGCGCTGCGGCCACAGCTGGAGTGCTGTGTGCAGCTGTGGGCCCTGGGAAGCAGAAAGTCATGGAGGGGCTGCAGCGTGGGCACAGAGGGACAGGGGAGCTGGGCAAGGGGTGCAGCACAAGGCCAGGGAGGAGGTGCTGAGGGAGCTTTAGCCTGGACAATGGGGGCTCGTGAGGGACCTTCAGGCAGACTTCCATTGATCCCTGCCTTAGATCCATAGAGCCAGTGCTCAGCACGAGGGCTGTTTCCCTGCCAAACATCCCCTCACTGCATCCAAGTGCTTTAGACACTGGTGTGGGTAACACTTTCACATTTTGTTGATTTGTTTGTTTGCTAGAAGGAGAAGCCTTGTGCAATTTCTCCTTCTCCAGGGAGCAAGGGAGCTTTTTTCTGTCTTTCCTACCCTTTTACAGCACTGGCAGAAATTCTGCTAGAATTTTAGTTTTCAAGGGGGCAGTTCTGGACAATGCAGTATTTTTGCACAAGAACACATAGTTTGGGGCAGGGATGTTGGTGCAGAACGAGCTGTTCTGGTGCCAGACCAGCCAGTAGGGCTTGCCCATCCTTTTCAAGTTAACGGCTCCCGTGTCTTTTGGCTGCCCAGGGAATCAGTGTGTGTTGTGTTTGGGAACTGAGTAGGAAATCAATGCCCTTGCATTCCAGCTGGTGCTCAGAGATTAGAGGGGCTGGGAGGGGCTGGGCTGCATTTCTGATTCCAGCCACTTCAGCACCATCAGTGTGGGCGAGTCCAAGCGAAGAACTTGCCCGAGCACAGATGCACAAAGAGAGCCGTTCCCAGTGCAATGCTCTGGGTCTGACTGCATTCCATAGGGACCCACATGCTCCAGATTCCCCAAGAGTGTGGGTTACTGAAGCAACAGGAGAGCAAGTTCAGGATGGCTGCTGGTTGGGGCACTCCTGCTGAGTGCTGATGTGTGTAGCGACAGAAAGGACAGGATTGATTCAGGGTGACCCCGACGTGGCAAAAAATGTGCTTTCACTCTATGATTTAGAAGTTTAAACAAATGCTTTATTAAGCTATGTTATATTACACTAGTACTATATTAAAACTATACTAAAGAGATATTATACTAAAAACATACAAAAGAAAAACTCGTGACTGTCTCCACACAGCCTTTTATCTAATTATCTAATCAGTCTAAACAACTATCACTAAAATCCAATTAACAAATCACTTTCAGTAAACAATCACTATAACACATTCTTCGTGTACTAAAAAACAAGAACAGCAAGTAGAGATAATAATTGTTTTCTCTCCTTCTATGAGTTTCTCACTAACTTCCCTTAAAAAAAACCTAGGAGAGAGAATTATATCTCTCTCCATTCAAAGAATGTAAATACTCCAGCACAGTAAAGAGAGATGATAAAAGTGAGATCTGTCTATCTATCTATTTCAATCTTCCTGGCTCTGCTCCAAAGCAGTGGAAGATGCAAAGCTCACCTAAAGGTATCCCTTCAGGAGAGAAGCAGAGACAAGTTCCATTGACTGATGCTGAGCAGGCAGAGATGTTTCCCCCTCCAGAGATGGTGATTTTTCCCATCATGTTTTCCTACTCCAGCCTTTTCTGACCTGAAGCCTTCATTTGTCCTTTAAATTTTTGCATGTCTTAAGGCGGTGGAACTATCCCATGCTGTAGCTGGGGTCTGGTGACTCTGGTCATACATGCCATGCCATACATGACACATGGTTTCCTTCATTGGCATCCCCAGGGCTGTGTGAGTGCATTCATTAATGGGGCCCTATGAGAAACTCTGTTACTGCTGGTCAGAATTCTCCGTTGACAAAAGAGGGAGAAGAAACACCTTGGTCCTCCTCCATATACTGAGGTGGCCATAGAGGTTCTCTGACTTCCATCAGAGATCTTTGCATGCATCCTTATCTCCTGAATGACCCGGTTTTCTAACAAGAGTGTGGATGTCAGGAAGGAGGAATGCTGGTGCAGGCCTGAAGAGAAGGTGAACTCCAGAAGTGTCTCTCACAAGGAGTGAGCTCACCCAGGAAGCCCCTGCAGAGCCAGGATGGAGCTGTGGGACAGGGCGGGGAGTCAGTCACTACTGAAAGACAAACAGGACACGGCAGAAACAGAGGGAGGCCCTCACCAGACCCTTGAGAAATGCCACCCCTTCCCTGTCAGCTGCCTGAGAGGCTGCTGGAGCTTCAGTCCCAGATGGCCCCTGATTGTAGGGCCAGGGTCACTTTGGAATCTGTGCCTCCCCTCGGGCAGAGAACGACCCAGGAGAGCAGCAGCACAGTGCTTTGGGAACGTGTGAGCCCAGCAGTGTGTGAGTCTTGGCCCACAAAGGGCGTATGGGAAGTTGAAACCCATCTTCTCTTGCTTTCTGTGCAGGTGCTTCGGAGAAAGAGCAGGAGCACACTGCCTCATCTGAGCTGCCATGCCAGACTCAGGGAGAGCTGTTCCCTGCCCGAGGGCAGGAAGAGCAGCTCAGGCAGCAGGTGGAAGAGCCACAGGAGAATGGCCAGGTAAGCCTGAGTGGCCAGGGCACAGAGGGAAGGGCAGGAAGAGGGGCATAAACCAGAGCTCTTGGGACTGAGGAGGCCAGGAGTCCCACAGGCAATGGAGGCACAGAGCCTTGCAATCTGCAGAGATCAGCCCTGGGACAGGAGCTTTGCAATGGAGGCAGATGTGGGGAGGGAAGCAGAAAGAAGGGGCTGAATAAATGTGATTTGGAAGCTGCAAGAGGAAAAAAGCTGAGCCTGATGGCAGCTCTCAGTCCCTTGCTCTGCTTTTGTGTGTACAGAACATCAAGGCAGAGCCACAAGCAGAGCTGCCCGAAGCTCAGAGTGACATCATGGCAGTGAAGAGAAAGAACAAGGAAGACATGGGAAGAATTCAAGAGGAGAATCTCCACCAGCAGAGGGGCGATCAACAAAACCAGGTGAATGAAAGAGTGGCAGCCACTCCACTCATGAAATATCCTCTCTTTTGTTTATTAGAGAACATGAAGGAACAGCTGGATGCAGAGCTTCAGACAGCTCACAGTATGATCAAGGCAAGGCATAAGCGGCTGGAGGAAGAAATGAAAATCATCAGAGAGAAACTTAATTGTTTCCGTCAGTCTCTGCAAAACCAAGTGAGTGAAAGAGGGATGCAGCCACTGCAGTCACCAATCTGGTGGTTTCTGCCCTTCTTGCCTTTCCAGTGCAGAGCAGCAGGGAGTGGGGCCATGCCTCTGAGTGCCATGCTGCTGTAGTGTGTGTATCACAGTCACTCTGAAGGACATTTCCTGGTGTGCTGAATCTCAACATCTGCCCTGGACAGTGAAACTTGTCCTTTGGCCTTTTGGCCAGCAGTCATCCAAATTGATTCCTGCTGGCCTGTTCCTGCTCTCCTTTTTTTCTTGAGGTGTTTTTACAGTGGAACTTGGTGACCCAGATGGAGGATTGAAACAAGCTGTTGTATCCCCTGTCAATCTGTTCTTTGCCTTTCCTCACAGTCGATGACTCCTGGCTGACAGGGACAAGCTGTAGTGTCTGACTGCTTTGTTCTGTTTGACTTGAGGTGCAAGTGTTGACATCTCACCGGGCAGCCTGCGAAGACTTGCAGGGAATGTGTGGCAATGAAGGACCCCAAGTTAGGAGTGAGGCACAGGAACAGTGCCCACCAGAAATGCTCCAGGTCCAGCACATCATGGGCTCTGAACCTGCTGCCGCAGCAGCATCACCTCGAGGAAGCCCTTCTGTGAAACCTGGGAACTCAGGCTCGGGCACATCCTGGGAACAGGAGATTGAGGAGGAGTACCTGGAGCTGCTGGGTACGTCTGGGGTGTTTCTTATCTGAGGGACAGTGTGTTGTGTGCAGGTGTCAGCAGAGCTGTACCAAATGCTCCTCCTGAGCTCGGTGTCACAGGGCCATTTAGGACTCCCCAGAGGCAGTGCTGTGCTCCGAGGCAGCGAGAGAGCTCTGGGTGTTCCTGCTGCCTCTGAGGGCACCTGGGACTGGCTTGGGTTTGCCTGAGCTTCCCTCTCTGCTAAAGGCTAAAGCAGGGATTGTTCTTGGATCAGCAGAAGGCTGTGACCTAGCAAATGATCCAGGCAATCCTGTGTGCTAGTGGCCAAACTGAACAGAATTTTTAGCTTCCTAAATTCTCCTTAGACTCCTGACTTCCAACCAGTCATCACAGCAAAAAAACTTCACAGAAATAGACTGACTTTGGAGTTTTGTCCTTTTGGTTGGGGATTTTTTTTGGGGGGTGGGGTGGGATTGCTTTTCTGTTGTTCATTTTTGGTGGGGGTTTTTTGTTGTGTTTTTCTCCATCCTGAAGGAGCCCTTCTACCCCACGTTTTACTGATGTCATTTTTATGACTGTTACTGTTACCACTACTACATCTGCAGTTTATTTTCATGAGAATGCTATATTTTTGTCAAGAAGAGAATGCTATCTTTTTGTCAATAAGAACTACTTTGAAAGAATATCAGGTTACAGGACAAATAGAGAGCATAAGGTATTTTCATGTGCCCCCAAAGAAAAAACAGAGACTTTGATAACAAACTTTATTTAATCTTCTAGTTTTATGCTTATCAAGATGTGTCCAGGAGACACATCCAAGTGGCGTGATCAGATAAAACTGTACTGCAGGCATTTCTCAGGAGAGAGCCTCCAGCCCAGCCATGGTATATCCCTCAGATCCATGGCACTTTTCCATACCTGATTCCCACTCTTTCCCATGACTCTTAGAATCCTACCCATTGGCCCAGGCCCTGCTCAGATCAGTCTCTAAGAAAACACATCAAGCCCTTTGTGATTCTGCAGCACAACCCAATGAATCTGCTTCTTGCCCATAATAGCTGCCAGTGCTGTGCTCTCAGATAAGAGACCTGGTGGGGCTGAGACCAGAGCCCAGTGGATTCTGTGTCTGCCATCACCTGTTGGGACAAAAAGGGCACTGATCTGTGCCTCAGTGTGGCTGATCTCAAAGCCCATCCCTTTGTGTCCTGAATGGGGGCAACAGCTTGTCTGGGGCTCAGGCTCACTCTGGCTTCTTCCCATCAGTGCCTGTCAGTGCTCATGCTTGGGCTTTGCCAGCCTTGTTGTGGTTGCTGCCCTGTCCCTGAGGGCTGGAGGCACTGCAGAGGCTGGAGCCTTCCTTAGCTGGGAGAGGGGCATCTTTGAGCTCAGCCTGCTCATAAACAGGTCAGGGTCCTGATGCTGAAAGCCCCGTCAGGATCGGTTACAGCTTGAGCTGCTCTGGTTTACAAATGGGAAGGCATTCCTTTGGCAAACTGCTGAAAGGTGGGGAAGATGTCCTCCTCTCCTGGGATTGTATGTCCCTGTGCTTTGTTTCCTGTCAAGAGAACTCTTCAAAAGACTGTACAAATCAGTCTCTGTGCTGGCCACCTGTGCTGCAGGGCTGTCTGCCTGGTTGTGGTTGTTGTTACCCAGCCGACCACAAAGGGCTCAGAGCTCCAGGTGCTGGGGCTGCCTTTTGTATCTCCTGGAAGCTGGGATCTCTGCCTTAAAGTCAGCATCTTGGATTTTGTTTCCCTCAGGGAGAACGGTGAACACCACTGAAAATCCCCTGATGAAATACACGCATCTGAATTATATTGGCAGCGGGTGAGTCCAACAGCAGTTACTCCTGCACAACCATGGGCCAGGTGTTTTTGGGGTGGAATGTCTATCCAGCGTGAAGTCAGGCCAGCTGCAAAGATGATCACACACTGGGGATAGATTGTCCCATCTCTCAATGCTGCTCAGAATTTGTGAGTGGGCTCAGAAGGCATTGTCAGAGATGCCTTGCTACCGAGGTCTTGCCTGCATCAAGGAACAGGACCTGGAAGGTCTCCTTGTCTCTCAAGTGTGGGACAGCTCTGTGTTAATTTCTTTAGCATTTTGTGTATGCCGCAAAATCATACTGGCACACTAATGAAAAGAGAAGAAACTTGCTAGCCTGAAAGAGCAACCTATGCCCTATCAAAGCTGTGAGATAACAGTTCCCAGGAACAATTCTTTCCCCTGGTTTGAAGAGGGAAACACTCTGTGGTCAGGATAGGAACCACACTGTTTAGACAGTGAAACTCAAGAGGAAAGACTAAACTCCCTTTAGAAATTGAACCCCAGTGCTTCAGGAACAGGCCCAGTGCCCATGCACTTGAGAGGAAAATGCATCATCTCCCTTCTGGCAGAGCCCTCCTGCATCCTGCAGGTTTTGACACTTCCAGCAGAGATCTCCTGTGTGGGCTGGCTTTCACTGCAAGATCTAAACAGCTTCTCCTTTCTCTACTTCTGTTTTGTTTCTAGGACTTTTGGAGATGTTTACAGAGCACTCGACAAGTGCCACAGGAGGAGAGGTAAATGTCAACAGCCCCTGCAGGCTCTGCTGCACTCGAGGGCTTTCCCCTCTGGTGTGAGCTGTGGCTGGAGCTTTGGGCAGAACTGTGCTGAAAAGGCACAAGAAGCACAGACTGGTGCCAGCCCACAGAACACATTTGGGACTTTGACCTCCTCAGCTGCCAGAAGGAAGGCACAGAGGGCAGCGGTTCCTTTCAGAGAAGGATGCGCTCACTCGCTCTCCATTGCTAAAACAAAGGTGGTGCCTGCGAGCACCTCACTGCTCTTTGGGGCTGCAGCTTCAGAGTCCTGAATTCTCATTTCTGGCTGCCAGCAAATCCATCTGAAAGTTACTGGTAGTTCCTTAGCCACCTGCAGTGCTGCACTTGGGAACTGCACATAGGGAGAGATCTGCAAGGCGTCCCTGAAAGCCCTAAGCCCTGCCCATATCACAAGATGTATCCACAGAGTATTAAGGCATGGATTCCTTCTTCTGAGTCCCAAAAAAAGCAGCAGAGAGTGCGGTCAGAAGTTTGTGGGTGATAACTGAGACACCACTGTTACCAAGTGGTCATCGCCAAATGTCAGTGGCCTCACGTGCCCTGTAACTGGCTCCCAAGGGAGCAGAGAAATGGGCTGTTGCAATGTCAGTTCCTGATTATTGCAGTGCCTAATCACAAGGCAGTTTGGCACAGCTCAGCTGTGTCATTGCAAAATCACTCGCTCCACGTGCCTTGTGGTCTCGTGCCACCAACCTCTCAAGTTACTGATTTTCAATGTCATTTTAGGTGGCAATAAAAAAAATAGATCTTCAAGGAGTGAGGAGGAAGGAGCTAACCTTTAATGAAATAATGATCATGAAGAGGTATAGGAGTCCCAATGTTGTGAATTATTTAGACAGGTGAGAGGTCATGGTCTTATCCCATGGATGTGTGTTTACATATCGCAAACATGAGAGGTTAAAAACCCACTTTGGTCAGTGGCAGCAAGTAAAGCTGTTAATTTTTATTTATTCATATTTCTCTCCTGATCTCCAATGGATGAGAAGAGAGTGCATCTTGTCTGCATGAGTCTTCCCTGGCACACCTAGTTTGATAATTACTCCAAAATTATTCAAAACCTGGATCAGCTGTATCTTCCTAACTCAATAGCCTCAAAGTTCACTGCCTCCACATTTATTTGGGATTGATTTTTTAAAGTTTCTTAAGTGCAGATGAACCATCCTAAAGTGGATTTCCCTTGGATTGTTGCCCCTCTTTGCCATTGCTATGCATGCCAGGAAGACTAGGTGCTTATTTCCAGAAACACCATGCCTGACATGTTTTTTATCTGGGCTGTTTCTAAACTGCACTTTTCATTTGCTGCCCATCTAAGACATCTCCTTTTTCACAGATGTGTCTTTCTCTATGAGACTGCACAGACTGCAAATAATGCACAGCCAAGAGGGAATGTCTATTCCTTTGATTCTGTCCTTGTCACAAAGGCATCTGGAAATAAGAAACCTGGAAGCAAAAAATCAACGTAGCCATGCATGTTCATCTCTACCCCCTTGTTTCCTTCTTTCAGCTACCTTCTGGGCGAGGAACTCTTGCTGGTTATAGAGTACATGGATGGAGGTGTCCTGAGCGACATCGTCAGCCAGACCTGCCTGTCTGAAGATGAGATGGCAGCCATCAGTCGGGAGGTCAGCAATCCCAGCTCTGTTTCCAAGGGCTTGGGCAGGATTGTCTGGGAAACAGGGGCTCAGAACAGGGGAGGTTTCCTGTGCCGAGCTTTGTTTCTGTGTTGCTGGTATGCTATGGGCAAGTAAAAGCATCTCTAGTGAAAGGCCTGCCAGTGCCCCTGCACTCCCTGTACTCAGTGCCAGTACTCTTAACTCCTGCTGTTGTATTCTCGCTCTGTCTCTTGTATTTGTATTTGCTGTTCTCCACCTTGCCTCTCTAAATGTTTGCTTGGAGTCTGTCTTCACTGCATTCCTTGCCTGTAAAAGCAAAGGTGCTGGTGGCAGGATTTGAAACAAACAGCAAAGAAAGAAGAGAGAGACTCGTTTCTCTCAGTGCTCAGCTAAAAAGGATAGGAGTGCAGCCAGAATGCTCTTTGCTTCTGAGCACATGCGCTGCAGCAGGAGTCATCCTGGCTGGTTGGCAGGGGACAGCCTACAACAGCAGGTGCTGTTGCTCTTTCAAAAGCTGACGTGCCTTTCCTCAGAAAGGTCCTTCTCTGCAAGTGTTGGAGCAGCAAGCTCTTCCTCTCAGTGGCCATTACTGTTCTGCCATTATTCCCCATTCCCCTGGAGAGGGAATCTTTTAGATTCTGTTTCCTTTCTTGTGTGATGAAATCACATCACTCATTTTTGCCCTTCTGTTTCTGTTTTCTCGCTCAGTGCCTGCAAGGACTGGATTTTCTTCATTCAAACTATGTGATCCATCGAGACGTGAAGAGTGACAACATCCTTCTCAGAACCGACGGTTCTGTCAAACTGGGTCAGTATATTCTTGGTCAGGTGCAGTGTTCCAGGGATGTGGGTGTGGGGCTGCTTGGCGTGACTGCCAGCTCCCCAAAAATGGTGCTGGTGGCAGTGCAGGGACCCCTGCTGCAAGCTGAGGGCACAGTTGCAACGTGCACAGAGGTAGAAGGAGCCACAAGCAGTCAAGAGTGGCCTTGCTCTGTGTGGGTCCCTTCCAGAGGGAGGGAGTTACAAGTCTAAAGTTTCCAAAGAATAAAAGCCACTGCTAGAGGCAGTGTAAAACATGGGGGGATTTTTAAAGTCGCCAATGCCAGGAGATTCAACAGAGCAATTTCAAACTTCTGCTGGGGAATTCTTTTGCTTGCTTTCCTAATTGCACAGAATTCAGATAAAACCAGTATTTTGCTTTCTCCTCAGCTGATTTTGGCCTCGCTACTCAGCTCACCCCTGAGCAGAGCAGACGGCGCTCGGTAACCGGGACTCCTTGGTGGATGGCGCCTGAAGTGGTGACAGGTCAACCATATGGCCCCAAAGTGGACATATGGTCTTTTGGAATTGTGGGAATTGAAATGATAGAACAAGAACCTCCTTACTTGGGCGAAAGTTCTGGCACGGTAAGGAGCAAATACTCACTGATCCCACTGTCTTTCTCACCTGTCCCATGTCCTGTGTGCCACTGGACAAAATCCCATTGCCATCTGCTGGAACTACTTCCACCAAGGTCCCCTCCTACAAATGTCCCTGCAACACATCAGCATCTGCTGTACTTTTGGTTGCATCAGTGGGGGAACTCAAGCCTTACCACATGCAAACAAACTCCAAACAAACTCCATTCTCACTCAACAGTTTCCTTTGGGTTAGTGGTTCCAGTTCTTTTGTCTGTGTAGATGGCCTAAATAACAGGAAAAAAGCATCTTAAAAGTCTTGTTATCTTTCCAGAAATGAAGGAAGGAAACCCGAACCAAACAAAGTTTCTAAAACCGTGGTCTTTAGAGAGGAACCTAACCCTGTGTGCAGTTTCTTCTCACTGGAAAACATGGGCATGAGGGTGTAAAGGCCACAGAGTCTCTTCTGCTTCTTGTGCAGTGCTGCTGAAACACTCAGTGACCGTGTTTCTCTCCTAGCCCAAGCAACATTCTGCACGTCACCAAGCCAGAGCCTGGTGATGTGGAGAGCCTGCCAAAACCTCCTGTTTGTTTCCTGGCACTTTCTGGCATGGGCCTACCATTAATGCATTGACTTGAGCAGCCAAATGACTAGAGGGTGTCCATAGGGATGGAACCTCTCCTTCTTCTGACCTAGACAATTTTTCTTTTGCTGCAAAAATGAGAAGCTGAAATTTTCAGACTGCTGAGAGACAGCTACAAGTGGCTCCTGTGTGCCCAAGCAGGCATTTTCATCCCAAAACATTTGTGCAGGCATCTTAATGTGTCTTGTTGAAGAGGAGATTGTAAATGTTTGTTTCCCTACCTGGCTATTAACTGATGGATTTCCTTTCTTTTCTTCCAATTCCCATTGTTTTCAAGAACAGCACAAAAAGCTTGATGAGTTTTGTTCTAGGGCACGTGCGCTTAAAGGACCAACAAGCACTGCAGAGATGCCTTTCATGTACTAACCCTCGAAATTAGTTAGTATAGCAAAGTCCCTCTTCCAAAAACCATCTCAAGCTGGCATGAATCCTCAGAGAAGCAAATGTCCTTTTGCTGATGTAGTTCCCACTAACTAGGTCAGGCAATGAAATCAGCTGCCAAGGCAAGATCTGCAGGATGGTGGAGAAGCTGTGGCTGCATCGGGGTTTGGGTTTTTGGTTGGTAAAGGAAAGTCATCTCTGGGTCTGTGCCAGGGCAGAAACTGCCACTGAAGAACAGAGGTTAAACAAAGGGATCTGGGAGAGCCTTAGAGATGTGAAAGCAGGAGGTGGAGCCTGGTGTCTCCTTTCTCTCCAGGCTACATACCTGATAGCCACAGTAGGGACTCCACAGCTGCGGCAGCCCAAGCTCCTCTCGGCTTTGCTGCGTGACTTCCTGAGCTGCTGCCTGAAGAGAGACGAGGAGCAGCGCTGGTCTGCCAAGGAGCTCCTGCAGGTAAAATGTGAAGGGGCTGCAGGTGAAACAGGCTCTGAGGGATGGGCTCCTCCTCCACTCAAGTCCAAGGCAGCAGATGAGGCTGCTCACCTCCGCTCTTGCTGCTCTTCAAATGAAAATGGTGAGGAATCCTAGACTGGGCTGGGCTGGCAGCGCCCTGTAAATGTCCTCTGGTGCAAGTGTCCTGCAATGAGCAGGGACATCTTTAAAGAGATCAGGTTGCTCAGAGCCCTTTGCCACCGGAGCCAGAATGGTTGTAGGGATGGGGCTCCTACAAGCTCTTGGGGCAAGCTGTGCCAGGGTGGCACCATGCTCTGAGTAAACAAGTTCTTCCTTAGACCTACTCTGATTAGGTGCCCTTAGTGTTTAAAAATATTTGTCCATATCCTATTGTAACTGGCCCTGTTAAAAAAGATGTCTCCCACTTTCTTCAAAGCCACTCTGAAGTCTTGGAAAGTGGCAATAAAGTCTCTCCGGGGCCTGTCCTTCACAAAACTGAATAACTCCAGCTCCCTCTGCATTTCCTGTGAGGAGAGGTGCTCTGTCCTCTGACTGTGTCTGTTGCCCTCTTTTGTGATTTGGTGGAATGTTCAGTTTTATCTAATGGCAAAAGAATTGAAGTAGAGCAATGCAGGGTACAGAGACATGAAATGGTGGTGGAGGAACCCAAGGAAGCCAGTCCCAGCCTAGGGGTCAGAGATTTGGCTGTGGGCAGGAGGGGCTGTGGGGGGCTCACTGTGAGCCTCTGAGGGGCCCTGGTTTGTGCCCCCCAGCCCACCCTCAGAGGTTTCTGCCACGCAAACAGGGACAGCTGGGAGGGACTTGTCCCAGCCCCATCTGCTGCCTGGCACGCTCAAGCAGACGGGAACTGTGCCAGGGTTACTGCCAGGTTGTGTGGCAGAGAGGGAACTGCAGGGCCCAGTGCCACTGGGCTGGCCCTGCTGGGAAGGAAGGTGCCATCCAGCACACGAGGGGCAGGGCATGGAAAGGCAGACACTGCTTTCTGTCCCTGTGGGAATCAGCACAGTGCCTGTCTTTCAAAGGCAGGGACCTATGTGAGTCATTGGAGTTTCCTGAAAGGAAGAAAACCCAGGGACAGAAAGCGCCATTTCTAGAGCACTGGCAGGGCAAAAATCCCAGCATGATGAAGACATCACAATAAACAGATGAGTGGGATTCTGGGCCAGGTTTGCCTGTGATGGCAAGGTCTTGCACATTGGGGATGACTGGGGAGCAGATGGTCCCATTGCTCCTCTTTCTGGGTCTTTCCAGCAACTTGATGTATCCTGATTGAGTCCCTGAAGCAATGAGCTTGGAAAGTAATGGTTCACTGTTCTTTGTTGTATTTTTTTTTCCGGTGGACAGCATCCATTTGTAACTTCAGCCAAGCCACCATTCATCCTGGCACAAGTCATCAACTCAGTGAAGAAGACGAATAACGCTAACCCTAAACTCTAAACCTAAAACCTAACCCTAACCTTAAATGCTAACCCAAACCCTAACCCTATCCCTATCACTATCCCTTACCCTTTCCCTTACCCTTTCCCTAACCCCAACCCAAACCCTAAGCCTAAGCCAAAGCCTAAACCTAAACCCAAACCTGAACCTAAGCCTAAGACTAAGCCTAAGCCTAACCCTAAGCCTAACCCTAACCCTAACCCTAACCCTAACCCTGGGAGACCAGAACATAGCAATTATGTCAAGATGTTATCTCTGTTACCAATTTAGAGTAGGATTGTAGAGTAGGGTTGCTAAAGAGATTTGTAGCATAGAATTATAGATTAGAGTTGTAATTAATAAAGTTTCTGAAACATCAACTCACTTGGAAGATTCTCCTCCTTCTGACCCCTTCAGAAAATTCAACATTTCCTTCTGAATTACCAATTGTTTTTTATTGGTACTAAGTCACACATATGGCTTTTTTTGTATGGTTTCATAAGTGAGGAGGGCTCCTCTTCATTCATCCTCTCCAGACCGCACTGCCTTTGGAATATGACCCACTGGCTGGTTATGGCGCAGCTGTGGTATTTCTAGTTGAGGCAGAAAGGGCAATGGCATTTGAAGGCAAAACCAAAGGAAGAATGAGTCAGCCCAAACACCCTGTGCAGATGCAGGCCTTCAGCTGTGACTGGAGAGCAATGGGGTTCCTGCCACTTGGATTTGTATCCCTAAATGCAATAATCTCTTTGGCTGGAGGAGAGCCTTGCTCAAGTGAGAAAGCAGAAAGATCAGAGAGGGTGCTCGGGAAGGTCTCCTGTGGCGCAGAGCTGTCAGCGCCTGTGAGGTGAGAGCGGGCCCGGCCTTGCCCGGGCTGGAGCCCCAGCAGAGCCCTGGCAGAGGCCACAGCAGCCTGAGCCCCGGCAGAGGCAGGCTGGAAGGAGGCCCTTGGAACTGCAAGAGGCAGCAGCCGGGCCCTGGGTGCCTCTTGCTGGGAGCGGGCGAATCCTCCGCTCTCAGAGCCCAGGTGGCAGCTGGCTGCTGCCGAGGGGAAGCGCAGCCGTGCTGGGCACAGCCCAGCCTGGAGGCCATGGCCGTCTGGAGTGTGCCCAGGAGCAGAGAAAGGCCAAGGGCAGCCGCGGGCCACTGGGCTGGCTGAGGATTCCTCCTCTTCTGCCGGCTGCCCTGCAACTCCTGGCAAAGGCCAGCAGTGTGTGCAGCACTCTGGGCACCGGGGCAGGGAGCCGGGCTGCTCGACAGGCTGGAGCACAGGGCAGCTCCTTCAGGCCCGGCACTTGTGCCAGGGAAGCGAGGCCAGCGTGAGGCAGGGACAGCTTGGCAGGGCCCATCTGCAGGAGCCAGCGCCTCACGCAGCTCTGGGCGGAAGTGCCTGCAACCCTGCAGTTCTGCACTGAGCCAGAGCAAAGGTGTGAGATGCAGAGTGTTTGGCAGAAATATTCAGGCCCACCAGGCCAGCCTGCTTTGTGCTCTGTGGTGCACAGCAAGCGCTGTGCAATGCAGCTCTGAGCTGCTGGGAGAGAGGCAGTCGAGGTTGTGCCTGAGGTGAGTCAAGGGGTTAGCTGAAAATGTCATTAGGATAATTGAAAAGTGCAGATGAGTTGAGGGGCCAGCTGGGGATAGAATTGGGATAGTAGGAGATTGCATATTTTAGTTAAGATTTTAAAATGAGGTAAGAAGCTAAGTTAGTAATACAGGTAGCAGAAATCATGTGCCTTAGTTAAAGAGTACCAAATATATTAGGAACATAAAGCTAGGAGTGACAAGGATAGAGGAAGTAATTGTGAAGGAGCTGAGACCATAGAAAGACCTTGCCTTAAGAATAATTGAACAGTTAGGAGAGGCTTGGACCATGAGCAGCAGGTCAAAAGGTCTTGCCAACTGGCCATGGGAGGAGAGTTCACCATGAGGAAGACGGCTTTCTTCCTCCCATACAACCACTCCCTCATTTCAAAATCCCATCAATCCAGTTAAGGGAATACAATTGTGCAGCTGTATTCGATATTCAGCTGATAAAAATGTGAAGCAGGCAGGTAATAATTATGTATTATGGGTCCTTAGAAACCTAATGTAAAACCTTTTCTGTAGAAAGAGAGAGCAGGAGTCTGCAACTCCTTGCATGTGTCTTTGGAAACTAGTTCACAGGTGACCAGGGCTGCAATAAATACCCTTCTTTTCTACTATAATTAGTTGAGTCATCTGTCTGTGCTTCAAGGGTTATGCTGGAGTAGTGAACTGATTTGGAAGGGAGCAGAAGAGTTTCAGCAGGCAATTTTTGGAAGAGATGGAAGGCTCTTGTGACTGAAGGGAAAGCCATTTGGAATGGAGAAATGATCCCAAAGTCCATCCAATTGTATCTTTGTGTCTGAAGTTAAATCAGAATGATTATAGATAGCTTCATGCAATTTGTCTAAAAATTTATCAAAGTCTTCATTCTTTCTTTGACAAATCTGTGTAAAAGACATAGTGTGTAACTTATCTGGAAGTGCAAGAAATGCATTACATGCCAGTTGTTGGCTCATCTGTAAGACTTGATCAATGCTCCTAGCCTGGGCAGTGGCAGCAGCCCAGGGCCCTTTGCCAAGTAACTGTTGTGCTGTTAAACCATACAGAGGATCACCCTGCACTCTAGGTCTTGCAGCTTCTTGAGCACACTTTTCCTCCCAGCTTTTATGAAACATCACCTGCTGATAGGGTGGCACTCTAAGTCTGATTAGGGTATGCACATCAGCTGGAATTAATGCGTTAGATGGAAAAATATACTGCAGAAGTGACTGTGCAAGTTGGCATTTTCAACCAAATTGTGAAAATGCAGCTCTCATCTTTTCTAAAATCTTCCAATCGAAAGGTTCTCAAACTCTACTTGCAGCATTAGTTACTACAAGAAAAGCTTCTACATCATTGGAGAGAAAAGTCCCTTCTACAATAGCTTCTGCAATAACTTTTTTCTACTTTTGTTTCTCTTTGGTGGAGATAAAACTTGGCCTGCAATTCCTCAGAAAGGATTAGGAGGACCATGCTAGTTTGGGAAATTGACACTGTTTGCCCCTAGCATTCAACAGATGCTTGACATCAGGCACAAATTCCAACGTCCAAAATGTAGTGAGCATCTATTAGGCTCAGACTGCAAGGATAATGTAGAATTGTGGAATTGGCCTTCGGTTATCCTGGCATCACCTTTTACACCAGGATTAGCTTCATCACAGGCCCTTACATCATTCAAATGATTGGCTTGTTGGACAGGAAAACAAATTAACATTACATCTGCAATCCAGAATGAGCTTACCACTGATGTAGGTAGCATACACCACGCTGTGTTACAGGATAGGACTGCTATAAATTTTTTGTTGCTAGCACAAGGAGATGAGCGTGAAGATTTTGAAGGGATGTGTTGCATGAATCTCTCTGACCACTCTGGATCTATTGACAAGAAATTGTCATTGCTTAAGGAGAATATGAAAAAGCTCGCAGTGGTTGAGAATTCTTTTGATGAGTGGCTAAAATCCTGGGGAATAACAGGCTGGCTCAATGATTTAGTACCCTTTGGCATAATGATACTTTGTCTTCTTGTTTCAATTCTGCTTGTAGTGCCTTGCTGTGCAGAAAATAATTGAGCGTGCTTTGAAATCAGTCTGGCTTGTGCAAAAACAAAACCGGGGAACTGTTGAGAGTTTTTTGCAGATTGAGGAGTTCTTGCTAGACAAGGGCCATATTCAGCCGATGCACAATCCAACCTGCTTGTACTAATGGACCACAGACACATTCACAAACAATGGATAATGGACATATTCAGAAATGGGGTTGGTATATCCTTGAGAAAAATACAAGAAGAGTCATCAGGACTCAGCAAGTTTGACAGCAAGCTTGGGAAAGAAGGAAAAAATTGAACCATGAGTGGGCCAGAAGACGACAGCAAGACGCGTGAAAAATTAGGTGATCCAATCAGCATTCTAATTTAGATGTGTAAACAGCTAGGATTAACCAATCATGTATTAGCTAGAGACACGTGGACAGTAGAGATTTATTATAAATATAGTCTTTTTAGGGATAATAAATTTGGCTTCACTGGATCATATTGGTTGTGGTGTGATCTCCCTGAACCTCCGCAAC
Source organism: Ammospiza caudacuta (assembly GCF_027887145.1). Lineage (NCBI taxonomy): Eukaryota > Metazoa > Chordata > Aves > Passeriformes > Passerellidae > Ammospiza > Ammospiza caudacuta. The sequence goes on from NC_080599.1 coordinate 6,093,982, forward strand.
CCGCACAAGGGCAGCTGGGGAGGCCCAGCCTGGGCAGCAGCAGAAAGGAATTTCCCTGGCAGGGCAGGGCTGTGGTGCAGCACATCCCCAGCAGGAGCCTGGAGCAGCCCCAGGCTCTGTGTGGGCAGGCAGGGGCAGGCAGGAGGCAGAGCTGTAAGCAAAGGAAGGGCCCAGCCAGGTGGGGCAGCCGGGGGATGCCGACAGCCTGCAGGGACAGAGGCGCAGGGCAGGGACACCGTGGGACAGCCTGGGCTGCACAGGGCACAGGGATGGGCAGCAGCTGCAAGACAGCCCTGCCAGAGCCAACATGGGCAGCACTTTGGCCGTGGCTGCTGGCCCTGGGCCTGAGGCCACGAGGGGACAAGTGACTCTTGCAGGCCTGGGGCCTCATTGCCTCCTCGTCCCTGCTCAGCAGCCTGGCAGGGGATGCCCCATGCTCCTGTCCCTGGCATTGCACATGCCCACATGCCAGTGCCCATCCCGGGAAGAGCCCTGAGCAAGGAGAGCGGGACAGGATCTGCCTGGCCAGGGGCTGGGGCTCAGGCCTTGGCCCTTTGAATTCCTGAAACACATCCAGGGGTGCTCAGCACAGAGATATCTTTGCCTTGCTTGTCCCCAGCTGTCATCACTGCCTCCAGTGTTCTGCTCTCCCTGGAACCTGGGGACACTTTCTCAGTCCTGTCCCTCACAGGGATCTATTTAAAATACAAGAAACTTCAGTGTTTCAATCTCACTTTGAGCTCTTGAGAAGTTCTTTTAGCCCACTCTGAGGGACTGGGTCTGATGCAAAGAGCACCAAAGCCCCAGAGGGTCATTAAGTCCCTGTGCTGTGTCTGTGCTGCTGAGCTGGGCCGGGCTCCTGGCCCAGAGGCAGCTCCTGGCAAGGGCAGCACTGCAGAGAGACAGCTCTGGCCAGGAGCAGCTCCTGTGCACAGCCCAGCAGGGCTGGGGCACTGCCAGGGCCCCTCAGGGACACCAGCAGGGCACAGACAGAGCTCACAGGGGCTCAGCACTGGCAGGGGCTGTGGCATGTCCCCGAGGTGGCTGTGTCACAGCAGCACCTCTGGGGCTGTGTCACAGAGGCACAGAGCAGCTGGGATGTCAGCAAGGGGCTGTGTGACAGCACAGAGTGGGCTGTGTGACAACACTGAGAGGGGAGTGACATCACAGAGCCAGCTGTGACATCCTAGAAGGTGTTTCTTTGACATCACAATGTGGGTTGTGAAATAGAGTATGATATCATAGGGCAGCTGTGTGATGCCACAAAGAAGGCTGTGACATCACAAATCTGCTCTGTGACATCACATATCAGCTGAATGGCATCATATGGAATCTGTGTGACATAACAGAGTGGTTGTGTGACATCATAGGAGGCTGTGTGACATCACTGGTAGCCAGTGACATCACAGGGGCTGTGTGACCTCACAAGGATGCTGTGTGGCATCACAGGGGCAGTATGACATCACAGGGGAAGTGTGACATCTCAGGGGCTGTGTGACATCTCAGGAGCTGTGTGACATCACAGGGGCTGTGTGAGGGCACTGGGGAGGTCACTCTGCCCCAGCCCCCCTCACAGTTCCCCCCAGAGCAGTCCAACCCTGCTCGTGCTCAGCGGGGTCCCCTGTCCCCCCGGGTCCCCCCGTCCCCGGCCCCGCAGCCTCCCCCAGAGGATGTTCCACGAGATCGACCCCAAAGCCTGACACAGGGACGGGGGGACGGGGCCCTGGGGGTGGCACAGGGGGACAGGGACCCCCCGGCAGCGTCCCCATGTCCCCCAGGGCCAGAGCCTGGGCCAGGGCTCCTTCACCCTGTTACCAAGGAGGGCTTGAGAGCGCTGAAAAAATCCCTAGCAAGGGATCAGAAAAAACCAGATTTAATATTAAGGGACAGCAGCACAAAGTTCCTTGGCAAGAGTCACTCTGTTCCTGACTGGGCACTTCAGGCACACCAAGGAAACAAAGCAACTACAAAACCAAACAGAATCCAGGCAATAAAACCAGAAATGAACCATGAACTCTCCGTGTGTGTGTGTGTGCATGTGTGTGTGACTAAAGGACAGTGTGGGCAAGGATAAAAGGAATGCAGCCACAAAGCTAAGCCGAGCTCAAACTTAACAGACCTTGATTGATACCTTAGACTTCAGCATTTAGCAAAAGAACAGCACTTGACAGTATTTAACCTTACTTATAACCTAGGACTTAATGATTTCACAGTGGAATAACTCTTAACAATATTCAACTTATCTTATAACTTATACTAAACTTCATTACTTAGTAAAAGAACAACCCTTAGGAGCATTTAACATAGTTCACAGCTTGTGACTCACCCTTCCTTGCAGGCCTGACTGACTCAGCTATCCAAGGCACTCAAGCCCCTCAGAGTGCAGCATTTCTGCCACATTTCCTCAGCATAGGCACTGCTGTGTGCACACAGACACAAAGAGTCAGTGCAAGGCACCTGTAAGAAATTCCCCTGAGGGCAGGAAATGCTCCCTGTGGATCCTTTGGCATCTCCCCAGCGGGTGAAGGGTTGAGCCTGGAGGAGTGGGGGGATCGGCCCAGCCTCCATCGTTGTTCAGGATCCCCAAGTGCAGCAAACGGGAGAGTTCCTGGCTGGGAGAGGCCCCACTCAGAGGGAGTGGCTGGCCCAGGAGAGCTCCAAGGGCTCCTTTTGGAGTGCTGTTTGCAGGGCCCCAAGAGAGGCGCTTCAGTCCCAGCAATGGTTCATCCTGGCCGCACTTGGCATCAGCAGCTTTCTTTGGCAGTGTGAGAACAGGGATGTTGTGCCACTCAGGGAACACAAACAGGTCCCAAGGCGGCTTCTACAGGAACCAGGAGCTGGTTGGGCAGCAGCAGTGCCTGGAGCAGGCAGTGTTTGTGATGAGCTGCAGAGGAGCTGAGCCCAGGGGCTGTTGGCCAAGGCCGAGGCCCAGGAAGCATTTCTCAGCTGGCAGGGTGGCCTGAGAAGGGGAGGGGGGAATGCAGCAGCACAGGGCCCATGGAACCAAGGGACCATTGTGACACTGTGGGACCCTGTGAGACCAAGAGACCATTGTGACACTGTGGGGCCCTGTGAGACCAAGGGACCATTGTGACACTGTGGGGCCCTGTGAGACCAAGGGACCATTGTGACACTGTGGGGCCCTGTGAGACCAAGGGACCATGGTGACACTGTGGGGCCTCATGGAATCATGGAGAGCACTGTGACATTGCTGCGCCTCATGGAACCAGGGGAACTGTACTGATGCTGTGTGACTCCATGGAATGTAGGGGTCCTTGTGACACTGAGAGGCCCCATCAAACCAAGGGGCCCTTGTGACATTGCTGGGCCTCATGGAACCCTGGAAACCATTATGGCACTTGGGGGTGTCATGGAACCAAGGGGCCATTGTGACACTGTGAGATTCCATGGAACCAAAGGTCCAGTGTGCCATTGCAAGGTCTCATGGAACCATGGAAAGACCATTAACTCACTTCACAGCCTCATGGAACCAGGCAGCCATTTTGACACTGAGGGGACTCATGGAATCATGGAGACCATTGTGACACTGTGGGGCCTTGTGAGACCATGAGACCATTGTGACACTGTGGGGCACCATGGAACCAAGAGGCCTTTGTGTCACTGCAGGGCTGCATGGAACCAAGGGGCCGTTGTGACATTGCGAGGCCTTCTGTCCTCAGTGGTCCATTGTGACACTAAGAAACCAAGCAGGACCATTGTGACACGGCAGGGCTGCATGGAACCAAAGCTCCAGGGTGACACAGAGTGGCCTCCTGTCATCAATGGTCCATTGTGACACTGTGGAGCCAAAGGAGACCATTGTGACACCACAAACCCCCATGGTCCAAAGGTCCATTTTGACAGTGCACGCCTCACTGAACAGAGGAGTGACATGACATTGTGGGGCCTGTGGAACCACAGAGACTATTGTGACACTGCAAGGCCCCGTGGAATCCTTGGGACCATTGAGACACTGCAGGACCTTCAGGAACCTGGGGGCCATTGTGACACTTTGGGACCCCATGGAACCAAGACACCCTTGTGACACGTCAGGGCCCCACAAAACCAAGGGAAGACAGAACAGGTCTGGCTGGTTTGGCCTCCCGTGGGCCACCTGACCGGTGCAGCTGACCTTGGCATGTTGAGGGTCTCTTCTCATCTGCTGCTGAAACACTGGGGCTCTGTGCTTTCCTTCCTATGGGAAAGAACTGTCCTTCTCCTCCAGGCACCCATGGCCAGAACTGGGATTTCACCTCCAAATTTCCTTATATCCAGGGATTGTTCCCACAGCAATATTGCCAGGACAAATCTGTCTGGCAGTGGTTTCACAAGGGTCACCTCTCATCTGTCCCCAAAACCCTGGGGAAGGCTCTGTGCTTTCCTTCCTGTGGAAAGGAACTGTCCTTCTCGGCCAGGTGCCCATGGCCAAATTTGGGTTCCATCTCCAACACTGCCTATTGTGACAAACTGGAGGAGATTGTTGGCTTGAATCATTTCATGTGTGGGGAGGAAGGGGCAGGTCCAGCCTTGCCCTGCCCTGGAACCCCAGCCCTGCCCTGCCCTGCAACCCCAATACCCCCAGAGCCTCTATCCCAGACCAGCAGTGTCTGCCAGTCCCTGGCACAGCACAGGCAATGCTCCACAGCCACCTCTGGAGCCCCCAGCCCAGCTCCTGAAGGACCAAATGACCCCAAGGCCCACCTGGGGCAGGGCCCAGGAAGACCAAGGGGTATTTAAGGCTGACCACAAGGCAAGCACACATTTTGACCCTACCTCCTCTTGGAATTTCCGTCTGAACAACACTGGAATCCGGGCGTGGGTGCTTCTCTATATCTTATTTTCTTTCTTTCTTTCTGTGTCTACTTCTATTTCTTTCCCCTTGCAAAGTTTTATTAACTTAAAATTGAAAAGGCTTGGGTTCCTGAAGTTGAATGGGCCAAGTTAATGCTTTGAGAAGTGTTTGTTGATTGACTGTCATATTAAATCTTTTGCCAAAGTTTCACTGATTTTCTAAATTTCTCAGTAAAGGCTGTTTGGTTGTTTTGAGCTCCTGAGAATGTCTTGTTGGTATTTCTGCAGTACATCCAACTCAGAGGACACAACAGGTAATAAAACCTGTGCTCCTTTCCAGGCAGACATCACTTGTTCTGATGTTCTGTTCATCCAGGCAGTTCTACTTGTAGGGCCGATGTGCCCTGAGGTGCCAAGCTAAGATGGGCCCCTTGCAAGATGATGAGTCAGCTGGAATTCCATCCTGTCCCATCCCTCAGCATCCCTGCATCTCCCACCTGTAGCCCTGGTCTCCAGCACAGCCATGGAGGCTCTTTGGGCTCTGGACTGTTCCTGCAGCCCCCAAGGACAGCTGAGCTCTGCCTTTGGCACAGTCAGGCCTGGCCAGTGCAGGCCATGCTCAGCAATTGCTTCTGTGTGCCTGGCCTTGCTGTCAGCCCTGGTAGCGGCTGCATGGCCCCTTTGTGGCCCTGTGCTGGCCCAGCCATGGTGGCCCTGCCCCACAAGGCCTGGCCTGAGTCCTGCCCCTGCACGCTCAGCCAGGCTGAGATGGACACTGATGGTTTCTGGGCCAGGCTCTCTGAGCCCAGCCCAGCTCTCTGCAAGCTCTGCCAGCTGCCCTGAGCTCTGGGCAGCACCAAGGGCCTCTCCCCAGCCCAGCCCAGCCGGCTCTGGCCCCACAGCTCTGCTCAGGCCAGGCTGCTCTGGGCACTGCCCTACGGCCTCAGCCCCTGGCAAGGGCACAGCAGCAGCTGCAGCTGCCACAGGACGCAGCCCCAGCCATAGGGGAAGGTGCTTGGCCAAGGCCAAAGGAGGCTCCCTGGCTGCCCTGCTCCCCTCTGCCTGAGGTGCTGAGAGCTCTGCAGCCCCTGCTGCCGTCCAATCTGCCCAGGGCAGCACAAGAGCCCTGGCCCTGGGGCCCTCAAGAGCTGCTCCTGCTCCAGGCCCAGGGCCCATGCCAAAGCTGGGGCAGCCACAAAGCTGTGCCCATTTCTGTTCATTGCTGCTCTGATGGGGATGGATCCTCAGCCACTTGAAGGCTGCTGATGAATTTTATTACTCCACAGGCCACTTCTTTCTTGGGCTCTTCAGTTCAGGAATTCAGTGAGAAAAGCTCATAAACATTTCTTCTAAACACCCAAGCAAGACAAGCCCTTGGGAATAATTCAAGTCTTTAATCCTTCTGTGGTTAATTACACAGCTTTCACAACTCTACTCAATGTGAATCTACTATATTGAAAACAATGAAGAGAGAATTGCTTTGTCCTGTTCAGTTTTGTTCTCCTGTTCATAGACTGAGGTCAGCAATGTCCAATTGATATTGACCCCCAGCACCTCCTAATGCAGTTTGAAAAGATATGAAAATCAAGACCCTTCATGGCTGAAAATCACTCAGATGTTGTCCCTACCCCCACCCCAATATTTCTCCCATCCAAGCCCTGTGACTCAGAGCAGCTGAGGAATGGAGTCACATCCAGGGATGTCGCCAGTGCTCAGGATTGGGGCTAGGTCAGTTAAATCTCTTTATTGCTGATCTGGAAAGCTGCCCTGGTCCCTTGCTCAGGGCTGGTGTCAGTGCCCAGAGCCAGAGGGGATCCCTTGCTGGGGGCTGTGCCATGGCCACCTGCCCTGTGCCGCGCTGGCCGCTCTGGCACCAGGAACCAGCAGCCACTGGCACTGCCAGGGCCAAAGGCCAGGTCAGGCAGACAGAAAGGGGCAGGGCTGGGCACTGTTTCCATGGCAACCAGCACTGGGGGGGACACCTGGGTCACCTGGCCTGGCAGTTGCCATGGAAACCCCTGGCAGGCACTGAGGGCACAGCCCCTGGCACTGAGACACTGCTGGGCCGGGTGCTGAGCACAGGGCTGAGCACGCAGAGATGGTTTTGTTCTTGCTGAGCTGCAGCACAGCCAAGGCCTGTCCTGCCCCTCGTCCAGCCACGCTGGGGAGGGGCTGGGGCTGCGGGGGAGCTGGGCAGGGACACAGCCAGGACAGGGAACCCCAACTGACCCCAGGCATAGCCCAGAGCAGAGCACATCATGCACAGGGTATGAAGGGGGGAACGAGGAGGAAGGGGGGAATTTTGGAGGGAGGGCTTTTGCCTTCCCAGGGAACACTTAGGCAAGAGGGGGCCCTGTTTCTCCAGTGGGCAGGGTCACTACCAAGGACACAGACACCAAGTTAAGGAATTGTGTCATTTCTATCATGCACAGCTGCAAAGATTTACAAAAGGATAAGCTCAACAAAGTGTTGGAAAAGAAATGAAATTTAGCAAAATGTTTAATTAGAGTGAGTTGTGTGTGAACTGGTTTGTTAAAAAGTAGTTTTGCAGCCGTTGAAAGTGTGTTGGGTTTTGTGTGTAACCTAGCAGGTAGTCTTAGGGATTTAATAAATATTTAAACTAGTGCAGGAAAGTAAGAATGCTGACCTGTCTGGAGGCAGCATACAATGCTCTTAGAATAAGATAAGCAGAAGATTAATGATCTTGTTTGTGAACCAAGGAATGTATCACAAGGGGTCTGTGACTAGGCAAGGGGAATGGGGAACTGTTTCTTGGAGACTTTGTTGTGAATCGCATGTATAAGAGGGAAGCACCCATATGTGAAATCGGGGGGCTCGGGTTTTTGGGACGTGAGTCCCCCAGCTCCCCGGACTCTTAATAAAGCACCCACAAAACTTATCCGAGTTTTGTGTCATTTATCAATTGGGCAACAGTTTTCTGGCGACCGCGGCAGGACTCCGAGGGTTGCTGGGTCGGTTCGCGTCCCGATCCACTCCAAGCCAGCACCGAGCACTTCTTGGGGAGACATCGGTCGTACCCGACCTCGCGCCTGTCGGACAACTGCCAAGGTAAGCCCGAAGGTGCTTTATATTGGAAAAAGGTGATAATTGGATTTGGATTTGGTGGTTGGTAAAAAAGCCTAGGCTCCGGCCATAAGACGTCTAAGGACGCAGGACCGGAACTCGCCTCCTGTTTTTTTTTTTTATGGAAGGACGGCGAGAAGGTATATTGTTTTAAGGTATATTGGTTTATTGGGATTAAAGGTGGAATTAAAGGCTGTAATATGATGTCTTTTAAAACTTTTAAAACCTTAGTGCAAGCCAATGGTAAAATACCTGGAAATACACCATTAGGTTGTAGATTGAAACGGTGGAAAAGTGAGGGGTATTATCAAGAATTGGATAAAAGTAAAATGATAGATTATTGTAGTCATTGGTGGCCTGAATATGAGATTGGGGAAGCGGGATGGCCGGTGAATGGTACACTGGAATTGGGGATAATGGAATCTTTGATGCAATTTTTAAGGAGAAATGAGAAATGGGATGAAATACCATATTTGGATTTGTTTTTCGTTTTGTACCGGAAAGAGGAATGGCAAAAAGAGTGCGGTATCTTGGTTTTAGAAGTGAATGATGAGAGGGAGTGTGTGGGATGTAAAGAAAGAAAGGAGCATAATTTGTATCCTTCAATCGAGGAAGATTTGTCCTATTGTATAGCACCCTCGAGGGTTCCGGTTGCTCCTAATGTGCCCCCTGCTCCCCCTACGGATATAGCTATAAAAATGGGATCTAGTGAGAATGATAGTGATGGTGGTGATGGTGAAAAGAATGAGAGTGTTAAAAGAACTCTGTTAGCAGGGCGGACTCGCCAGGGAAGGAAGGGGCAGAAGGGGCCACAGTTAATTGCGCCGTTAAGGGAAGCTGTGGGACCACAGGGAGAAAGGATACTTATAAAGGTGCCTTTCTCCCCCGGGGATTTGGTAATATGGAAGCAATCAGCGGGGAGTTATCGGGAAGATCCTGAAAGGGTGGCAAGGGTGGTTAAAATGGTAATAAAGACTCAGAATCCAGACTGGAATGATTTACAGGTATTATTAGATACTATAATGGATTCCACGGAAAAGGAAATGGTTATTAGAGCCACTAGAGAAAAGGCTCATGAGGAAATTCGGTTGAGACAACTAAATGAAACAGTTGATGAATTGGTACCAAGTGAGGAACCTAGTGTAGAAGTCCATCCGAAAATCCTTCATTTTTTGCCTCACAATTGTCATGAGAAAAGACTACCGAAGGGTAAATACTGCTGAGCCGGTTGGGAAAGAAAGTCTCCTGCTTATCTAGTGTGTTCACAAGTGATGCTTGCAGAACACGCCATGCTGTACTTGAAGGGGGCATGCTGCCCTTTTCTGGACAATTGAACTGGACTTTCTTCCAAACTCCTGAGCTGGCTGGACTGAGCTCTGGGGTGGCTCCCCCCCCCCGCACCATGAGAAGACCCCTCTTGCCTGTCTTCAACCACCGTGATGGACCAACCGAGATGCGAATCCCCTCGTCAAGGAACCCAGAACCCCTCTGGCACCCTATTGGCACCCCCATGGCACCCCCCTGGCAACCTCCTTCCAGAGACTGGGACTGTACTCCCTCCCAATTCAGGGAGGGGGAAAACTTAATGTACATGTGAGCATTCGGCCATGAAAACAATGGACTTCTCCCCTCCATGGAAACCTAATTTCAGTTACCTTTCCCCAACCAAGAACAGTATATATATTGGGGTTCGGCCCGACTGTCCTTGGAGATCTCCCCAAGACGTGTACCAGCGAGTTTCGGCGGCGGGACCCCGAAGACATCACGTTTTGGTAGCTATACCCCATACCCTGACCTCCTTTCCTCCCTTTTTCCTTGTCTTACCCTTCTCTTCCCCGGATCCCTTAACCAACGCATATTTAGCTGTGGTTATAATCAATAAATTGCACCTTGTTGATTTGTTACTGCAAAACCCCTGTGCCTTGTGTTGGTTATTTTTGCACCCAAAAATCATTCGTCACCCGTTTATTTCGGGCGGACCTTCACACCTAGGTGGGACCCAAACTCTGCGGGAGGAATAAGGGCTGTAAAACGATATCAGGAATTGTGAGTGGAAGGAATTAGGACAGGAATACCTAAGACTATGAACTGGTCTAAGTTGTATTCGGTCAAGCAGGACAAGAATGAGTCTCCGTCTGCCTTTTTAGAATGATTAAAAGACATGGCTCGGAAGTTTACTAATTTAGATGTAGAGGATCAATCAGGAAAACTTCAATTGGCATTTTTGTTTATGGGGCAATCACAAGAGGATATTAGGAAAAAGTTACAAAAGCTGGGAGGATACTCGAAGTTTGGATAAAATGCTGGAGGTAGCGTGGAAGGTATACAACAACAGGGAAAAAGAAACTGCAAAAAGACAACAAGCTAGTATTCTGGCTGTAATGCAACAGACAGGGGCAGGAGAAAGACCCATTAGGGGTCGAGGTCGGGGAGGAGCTAATCACGGACAAAGGGGGTTGGCAAGAGGTTGGGGAGGATTTGGGTTTGCACCTAACATGGGGAGGTTGGATCCAAACCAGTGTGCGTTTTGCCGACAATTGGGAGACTGGAAAAATGAATGCCCGGTTAGAGGAGGTATGGGCATGGGAAACATAGGATTAAGGACAGGTCCAATGGGGAATGCTCCTCTGGGAGGATTTATGGGAGGACCAGCAGAGGTCGCTCAAGCATTAGTTTTGGGAAACTATCAGAATCAAAGCTGACTAGAAAAGGATTTGAGGGTAGTTTTAGAGATAGATGGAAAGGATCAAGAATTTATGGTAGACACTGGAGCTACGTATTCTGTACTCAATAGATGATTGGGACCTTTGAGTGACACAACGGTACAGGTGGTGGGGGCAACAGGGAAGCTAGAGGATCAACCATTTTTACAACCTTTAAATCTTAGGTTTGCGGGGAAGGAATTAGATCACCAATTTTTGTATATGCCAAACTGCCCCACACCCCTTCTTGGCAGAGACCTGTTGTCCCGACTTAATGTGAAAATAATATTTGAGGGGGGAAGGGTGAAATTGGAAATACCTGAAGAACAAATAGCAGGCATTTTTGTGATCAAGGAAGTGGATGCTTCTCCTATTCCAGAAGAAATTGAGCAGGCTGTAGTACCCTGGGTATGGGAGTCAGGGGTCCCCGGAAAATCTAAAGCTGCACAGCCAGTAAAGGTGAAACTAAAGGAAGGGGCCCGACCAGTGAGGATAAAGCAATACCCCTTGAAGCTTGAGGCAAGGAGGGGAGTAGCTCCGTTAATTAAACAATTTTTGGTTCAAGGAATATTACAGGAATGTGAATTGGAGTATAATACTCCAATTTTTCCAGTAAAGAAACCTAATGGTAAGTACCGTTTGGTACAGGACTTAAGGGCTATTAATGAAATAGTGAAAGACATACATCCAGTTGTTGCTAATCGTTATACCTTGTTAACATCTGTATCGGAGGAGTTTAAATGGTTCTCAGTGATTGACCTTAAAGATGCCTTCTTCTGCATCCCACTGGCAGTAGAGAGTAGGAAATATTTTGCCTTCGAGTGGGAAAGTCCTGATTTTGGGAGAAAGAAGCAGCTTATGTGGACCAGAATCCCACAGGGATTTAAAAACTCCCCTACTATTTTTGGAAACCAACTGGCCAAGGAGCTGGAGGAATGGAAGATAACTCAGGTAACAATATCCCCATCCTTGTATGTAGTCCTGCAGTACGTGGACGACATTTTTCTGGCTACTAAGGAAAGGGAAATGTGCGTGGAATTAACAATTAAATTACTCAACATGCTTGGCCAAGCAGGGTATCAGGTTTCTAAGGAAAAAGCTCAATTGGTCAAAAATAGCGTTATTTACCTTGGTTGTGAGATCACACAAGGGCAGAGATGTTTGGGAGTAAACCGAATAGAGGCAATATGTGCTATTCCTTTGCCTTGTAACCATCAGGAATTGAGATCTTTTCTAGGAATGGTGGGATGGTGTTGACTGTGGATCATGAATTTCGGTCTCCTAGCCAAGCCACTGTATGAGGCCTTGAAGCAGCATCGGTTGGAGTGGACAACACAGCAAAAGAAGGCCTTCCAGGAATTGAAGCAGGCACTAAAGGAGGCCCCAGCCCTAGGACTCCCTGACCTGACCAAGGAATTCCAGTTGTACATGAATGAGAGGCAAAAACTGGCATTGGGGGTGAGAAGGTGGGATCCTGGAAGAGGCCAGTGGGATACTTCTCTAAACAACTGGATTCGGTAAGTTCCGGGTGGCCCTCATGTTTACAAGCCGTGGCGGCAACAATAATTCTTATTCAAGAGGCCTGGAAATTGACTTTGGGGGCAAAAATGAAAGTGTTTGTTCACCATATGGTCATGGCCGTTTTGGAGCAAAAGGAGGGTCACTGGCTATCATCCAGTCGAATGTTGCAATACCAGGCCATCCTGAGAGAACAGGATGATATTGAAATAAGGACTACTAATCATGTTAATCCAGCAGAGTTTTTACGCAGTGACCAGGAAGCTGGGGGACTGGTGCACAATTGCGTAGAGGTAATTGAACAAGTAAATGCCAGCAGACCTGACCTAAAGGATGAACCATTGGAAGAACCTGAATGGGAACTATACACTGATGGATCCAGTTTTGTCGAGAATGGGACTCGCTATGCCGGGTATGCAGTGGTAACATTGGATCAGGTAATAGAGGCAAAGGCTTTGTTACCTGGAACTTTGGCCCAGAAGGCAGAGGTGATTGGACTCACCAGAGCCCTGTATTTGAGCAAGGACAAAAGGGTTAATATCTGGACAGATTCTAAATATGCCTTTGGTGTGGTTCATGTACATGGAGCGTTATGGAAGGAAAGGGGGCTTTTGAATTCACAGGGAACCAACATCAAGCACCGGGAAGAAGTGCTACAGCTACTGGATGCGGTACACAGTCCCAAAGCAGTTGCAGTAATGCATGTTAGAGGACATCAGACTGCGGAAGGAGACGTTTACAGAGGAAATCGATTTGCTGATGTTACAGCACGGCAAGTGGCACGGGAAGTATGGACTCAAATGGCATTGGTACCAGTAAGAACAAATCCGGCTACCCCATACCTGAATCAGGAGCCCAAATATTCAATAGAAGATGGAAAACTAATAAACTTGCTAGAGGCACAGAGGAATCAACTTGGGTGGTACGTTCCACCAATGGGACAAATAGTGGTACCTACCCGCATAATGAAATTTATTTTGGAATCAGAACATAATAAATGTCATTGGGGGGCAGAAGTATTGGTAAAATTTTTGAAGAATGAGATAATCTCTAATCAGATGTTAACAATGGCAAAAAGAGTTAATGCAATGTGCCCGGTATGTTTGAAAAATAATCCAGTAGTTAGGAGACAAATACAAATGGGAAAGTTGCAAGTCGGGCCACAACCAGGAGATTACTGGCAAGTTGATTTTTCTGAATTGCCTAGGGCACAGGGATACAGATACTTGTTAGTGTACGTATGTACGTTCTCAGGGTGGCCGGAAGCTTTTCCATGTAGAACTAATCAGGCTAAAGAGGTGGTAAAAACCTTGTTAAAAGAAATAATACCAAGATTTGGAGTACCTTTAGGATTGTCATCAGATAGGGGTCCGCATTTTATAGCCGGGGTAGTGCAGGAATTAGCACGAATGTTAGATATAACCTGGAATTTGCATACCCCCTGGAGACCTCAGTCTAGTGGGCAGGTGGAAAGGATGAATCAAACCCTGAAAGGACAAATCAAAAAGATTTGCCAGGAAGCTAAACTGCACTGGCCTCGAGCTTTGCCTTTGGCCCTACTCAGGATTCGAATTAAACCAAGGGAAAAGGTAGGCGTAAGTCCATATGAGATACTATATGGCAAACCATATCATGCAACTGTATTAAAAGGGGAGGTACATGTGAGTGGGGACCAGGCGATTGCAGAGTATGTTATGTCACTTAATAAGATCTTGAATTCTTTAAGAAATACGTTACAGGGGAATAGACCGCTCACGCTGGAGAATTCTGTCCACGACATCCAGCCTGGGGACCAGGTGTACGTCAAGAAGTGGATCACGGATCCGCTACGGGAATCATGGAGCGGACCCCACCAGGTGATGATGACAACCTACACAGCGGTGAAGGTCCAGGGGATGGATGCTTGGATCCATTACACCAGGGTAAAGAAGGCACCGTTCCCATGGGAAACCCAGATAGTGTCTCCAACCCGGATGATCTTCCGCGCAAAGCCGCCTTCTTAATTATATTACTGCTAGTGATCATGAGACTATTACCCGTTCAAGGGTCTACTCTTGTACAGGTTGAAGAAACAAAGGTTACAGTCATGGAAGGGATGGATGTTCAATTAAGTTTTGTTATATTTGACAGCCAGAAAGTTGAGGCCGGTGAAGTTATTGCAATATGGCAACGGGGGGCTGAAAGAAGCCGAGGCAAGATAGGAGTCGGTTGGGATCAGGATAAACAACAAGGAAACACGGTACTGAATCTTACCAAGGTAACCACAAACGATACAGGAGAATATACATGTTTGGTCAAAATACGGGATAGTTTTCATTACAAAAGAGTGAGTATGAGGGTTTTGCCATGGACAGGGGATCGTGCTGAAAACATAAAGGTTAATCCAGTATCAATGGCAGTGGACATGTGGGATGGGCCACCTCTCAGAATAAATTGTTCCTTCCTAGTAAGATCAAGATATCAAAGGAACCTTTGGGTCAAATGGTAGAAGCAAAATAGGGAACTGACCTGGGACAGAATAGAGGACGGGACCAGTTGGTGGGGGAAGGAAGGCAAAGGTTGTGGGAGGTCGAATGTCACTAATCCTAGAATAGGAAATGCATGGTGGAGGCATGACAGAATGATGTTATCCTTACAGAGACATGGTAGAAGGCGTAGACGGGAGGTTAATGATACAATAGAACGAAATACTGAGCAGGAAAACTTAGTGGTAGGATTAATCAGAGATTTTGGGATCATGCAGAATGTGACTAAAATAACAGCTTGCCTGCCGTTACCACAGGCTGCAGGTGAACCAATTCCCTGGGGAATAATACCGGTAACCAAAATGCCTGAAACATTCAAGAATGTTTCATTGTCCTGCCAGTCAGTTCCCAAACCAGTAGATGTATGGAGGGATTTGTGTATGACCATTCGGGCTATGACTAGAGAGGAATGTGAAAAGAAATCCAATCATTATGGTTGGATTCAAAATACCAGGAGGTGTTTAATTGCAACCCCAATAGATGAGCCATGCAATACAGTACGAATAAGAACGAAATCCCAACGAAATGAGATGAGTTGTCAGAATGTCACACAGAATTTTGACACCTGGAATAGTTGGAAGACATTATGGGGACCTAGTGTTTTGGAACACTATAATTACCTTGGGGAAGTACAGTGGTGCATCCAATGGTCAGGAGTAAAGAATCAGTCACATTATAGGGCCCTTGTCACGTCTACATCTTCCTGAGAGTTCAGACCGCAGAAAGAGGATTGGAATTGTACTGAGGTTTTTACATGTGATACACCGGAAGACCGAATCGTATTGGTACCGGTGAAAATGGCATTAAAGTGGGGATGCGAGTGTAGGGGGTATGATCACACGGTTAGCAGAGAATCCATGGATGGACCTATAGATTGCAGATATACTACTGTGCATAGCCCTGGAAATTTAGTCTGGGTGTTGGGACACGGACAGTGGACCACACATTTACCTCTAGATGGATCAGTAACACAAATCACCCTAGGGGTTCCCACATTGTGTCCATACTGGAAACAGAATAGATTGATCCAAACGACAGGACTCAGAAAGAGGGAAGAATCCCTAGAGGAGCAGTGGCATGAACCTGGCTCAGGAGTGCAATTTGGATGGATATTAGAGTCATTATTCCCTCCGGTAGCGACATATGGAAACAGGGAAATGCTCAACAATTTGTTAGGACAGACAGAAAGGTTGGCAGCAGCTACTAAGAAGGGATTTAAAGATCTAAATTTGCAATTGCAAGCTACATCAAGAATGACCCTACAAAACAGAATGGCATTGGATTTGCTACTGTTAAAGGAACATGGAGTTTGTAGTTACCTGAGTAGGAGAATAGATCATTGCTGTGTACATATTCCAAATGTTACACTTGAAGTTGAGAAAGATATTTCTCAGCTGGCAGAAGTGAAACAAAAACCAAGGAAATTGAAAAGGAAGCACAGCATAATTGGATAGGAGCAGTATTTGATTCTTTGGGGCTTCACCTGTCTGGCTGGATTACGTCTGCTATACAGTATGTACTAATGTTTTTAGTATTTTTAGTGACTATATGGATTGTATATAGATGCCTCTTAGGTGTGATTGAAAAGGAAAAGAGGCGATCTCTCCGGTTGCTGAAGGCGATGACCCGCGGGCGGCAGAATGAAGAACACTCCCCACCTCATTATAAAGATGTTACTATCAATACTGTTGATTGAGCATCCTTGCAGCAGGACTGAAGGATGCTCAAAAGGGGGGAAATGTTGGAAAGAAATGAAATTTAGCAAAATATTTAATTATAGTGAGTTGTGTGTGAACTGGTCTGTTAAAAAGTAGTTCTGTAGCCATTGAAAAGTGTGTTGAGTTTTGTGTGTGTAACCTAGCAGGTAGTCTTAGGGATTTAATAAATAATTAAACTAGTGCAGGAAAGTAAGAATGCTAACCTGTCTGAAGGCAGCATACAATGCTCTTAGAATAAGATAAGCAGAGGATTAATGATCTTGTTTGTGAACCAAGGAATGTATCACAAGGGGTCTGTGACCAGGCAAGGGGAACGGGGAACTGTTTCTTAGAGACTAGGCAAGGGGAACGGGAAAACTGTTTCTTGGAGACTTTGTTATGAATCGCATGTATAAGAGGGAAGCACCCATACGTGAATTTGGGGGCTCGGATTTTGGGACATGAGTCCCCCAGTTCCCTGGGCCCTTAATAAAGCACCCACAAAACTTATCTGAGTTTTGTGTCATTTATCAATCGGGCAACACCTGGAGCTGTGTGTATAGGAGGAAAGTTGAGAAACTAATGTGAAGGTCTGTAAAAAGGTTTGAGTGGAAGCGAGATAGGGCAAGGATAAATAAATAATGAGAACTGACCAGAGCAAAGAGGTTCCTAAATTAGCCCCTTTTGGGAGGGGCTCACTGGGAGAAGGCTGCCAGTAGGAGCAGATCAGAAAATAAAAAAATTTATAATACTTCATTGCTGTTAGTACTGTTTTAAAATAGGAGGATAAATGGGATAGAGTTTTTTTGTATGCTGAAATGTCTTTTTGTTTTAAGAAATCACCCGGAATGGCAAAGAGACTGTGAGATCAGACCACCCTCTGGTCTTGGCCCTTGAAAAAGGAAAACAAGGCAAAGAGAAAGCAAATCAAACATGTTGTTCAGCATGCAGCATAAGATAGCAACATATTAAATCAGGCAAGGATTATCATGCTGAAATGCAAAACAATCACCGTTCGCAAAATGAGTACATATGATTTGCTAAAGGCTCCTTCCAAGGTAAGGGAGGAAGGGTAAAGATGACCTCCCCAAAAGGGAAGAATTTTTGTCGACACAAGGGTCATATACTCAGTTTTAATAAAGCTTTAGTACCTGTGGAGAATGTTTATGTTGTAGTGTGGGGAATGAACAACTGGCCAGTCTGAAAAGGCAAAACAACCACAAGGCAAGCACACATCTTGACCCTGCCTCCTCTTGGAATTTCCATGTGAATACTGCTGGAATCCAGGAGTTGGTAGCTGTGTGTGCTTCTCTGTATCTTTTTTGTCTTTCTTGCTTTCTATGTCTTTTTCTTCAGTTTTTGTGCTCCTGCAAATTTTGATTAACAATAAATTGAACAGACTTAGAGTTTCTGAGGTTGAATGGGCCAAGTCAGCACTTTGAGAAGTGTTTTTTGTTGACTGTCTGTCATCGTTTGACATGAGAAGAATTTTAAAAGGTAATACAAAACTTTTTGTGTAACTGACAATCTATTAAACCACTAAGATACTGAACACACCTCTGTGAAACACAAATGTTAAAGATGAAAAAGCCCTGGAACCTCCTCTTTCTTTTCCAGTCAACAAAGAAGCAGCGAGCCCCAGCCTCCATTTCAACCAAACCAAACCAAACCAAACCAAACCAAACCAAACCAAACCAAACCAAACCAAGCAACCCTGCCATGGGCTGAGCCCCTTCCCTCCTCCCCAGGCTGCCCCGCTCCCCATCAGCTCCACTCTAACCAAACCAAACCCCAACAACTACCAAACAGGAAAACAAAAGAGGCTACAAAACCCCGACCAGAACAAAGCCAGGCACAGCTATTAAAATCTTACTACCAAGTCCCCTCCCCCCAAAACAGTAAAACACAAACCCCTACAACCTACAACCTGTAAAAAATAACCCAACAACTAAAATTAAACACAAAAAAACCCCAAAACTATCAGTAAAACCAATTCTAACACAACCCAACCACAATTTCCACCAGAAGTTACTGGCAGGTCAGGTGTTAACCCTTTCTATACTTCAATCCTCTCTCAAGTAAAAGGAAAAGATAATACAAGCATTTCAAAAAGCAACATAAAATCATGAAAGTCAATAGAGGAGAAATGAACTCCCCCCAAAAAAAAACCAAAGAAAAAATACCTTAATCTTACAACTAAAATCCTCTTATAAACTATAAGGAAAAAAATCTTTTTCATTATAACACATAAAACAATTAAGATATAAAAAAATTGAAATTAATATAATACAAAAACCTCCATACTGAAATAAACAAATGTTAAAATAACTGTAATTTCATCAGAAGTTCATACAGAAATTAAAATGTAATCCAGTACCGCCAAGAGAATATTTCTATTCCCAGAGATAAAAAAAAATTAAAATTATATAAAAAAAAATTTTACCTTTAAAGAATTAATCTTTAAAACAATACCCCATAAGTCAACATGGCTCATGAACTAGCTGTAAAAAAGCTTCTGGCAATAAAAACAACTTCACAATGTTTTGTTAGCCCAATTATCCCATCGTAAAAAAACCAAACAATATTAACAGTAGTAGCAATTTTAATTGAATAGTTAAAATAAAAAAAAATAAAATTGGATACAATATAATTTTATTAAAATATGGGGTAATTTGGTTCCAATAATAGCACATAAGCAAACGATAACCGCGGAGTACGGAGGGCAGGGTTTTGGGACCCTTGCCACATCACGTACAAGCTTGCCAAGTGAAAATCACCCCTTATATGCCATGTGTCAATGCCATCTCCTCCTATTTTCGGTTCGTCATATCTCTATCTCTGCCTTCATTACCACCTTTATCACACATGCGCCGCCACTTGGTTTGGTGGTTGCACAAGTCTTTGGGGGTCGTCACTGATGAAGGCCCTTCAGTCTTCTTCATTGTCCTTTAATTCACCTTTGGGTTACACATGCGCACCGAGCCAGTACAATGTAAGCCAAGACAAACATATCACTGCATCTACATATCAAGGGGATAAATCCCTTACAATTAGCATTTTCTGGGATCCAACCAGATTTTGCTTCCTTTCTGCTCATTATTAGCAACTGTATCTTCAGCTTCTTTCCTCCTGTCCTTGTGAACATCTGCTGGGAGAGGGGGGTTGTGGGGCCCCTCCTCTCCCCTCTTCTGTCGACGGAAGGAGACCAGGACATCAATTAGATCATCACAGGCCCAATTTTATTGATCAGTACGGCGGGTTAAATACAGTTCATAATGAGCTTCATACATATTGCAAAAGTTGAGCTCAGGATTGGTCAGTTACATATCAGCACCTACGCCTACTTCTGCATTCCTATGGTTCTACTTTTGATACTTTCTACATATTCTCAGGATATATTCAGGACTAATCTCTACTCCCTTTCCTCATGTTGCAGCAAGGTCACTGCTGACCTTTCCTTTTAGCTTGCTGACTGCTGACTTTCCTCCTTCAGCTTAACCAGCGGCATTATGTCAGTATGGCCTTTCTCAGCTAACCAATTATTAATAATACTCTCCACATTTCCCCCGTTTTCTTCTTGTGCAAGGAGATTAGTTTCCCATGTTTTTGCTATTGTATGACTGACCATGTTTTGAATACAGTTAAAGATACAAGGCAAAATAAGCAAAAACAGTAAGATTACACCCAGAAGTCCTATAGCATAGATCACAAGGTTCCTCAGCCACGGTCCAAGTCCTAAGCCTTTAAGCCATTCGTCAATTCCTAAACCATCTTCTTCCTTAAGTTTGTGAAGTCCCTATTGTAATTCTTTTATCTTAGTGTGAATGGACACCGAATGATCAGACAGATTCATGCAACACATTCCCTCGAACTCTTCACATCCATGCCCTTGTGCTAAGAGCAAAAAATCTACAGCAGCTCTATTTTGCAAAACAGCATGGTTAATACTTTGCACATCTGCGGTTAGCATGTCTAGAATTTGTGATGTCTTGTTCAGCTCATCCTTGGCCCAGCATCCTAACTATTTTGCTAAATTCATGGCTTTATTGGCAGATCCTCCTGGCAAGATAGTTGAAACCACCACCTGTTTGAATGTGCCCCAAAACTGTGGATCTCCTATCTGTCTGCAGTCTAAGTCATGTATGCTACGTTTTTTCCTGTTTGAATTTTGACTCAGCTGCATTTGCAAGGACACATTAGGGTGAAACAATGACAATTTTCCCAAAAAACAGGGTCCACCCTGTGGTTTAGCTGGTATACCATTCCACGCCCTGTCTCCACAAATCAAGAATATTCCTGTGGGTAATTTCATTGGTGCTGTGATATTTGTGCCGTTACATTGACTGTAATGCTGTGGAGAGAATTCACTCACATTCAGGGATGAATCTAGGGTAGCCCATGTTTCTTTAGGTTGGTTTAAATTCTGAGCAGCCCAAAAGTTTGAAGCTAAACCATCCACCAGCTGTAGTGTTAGACATACTGGCGTTTGTACTTCCAAAAAAATCCAATTCCTCAGGAGGAGAATGCAAAGAGGTGTTAAGTGATTGGATTAGTAAGCATTGATGATAGCCATCACTCTGACCTGCAGTATACCCTTGTTGTACTGGCAATGTGATGTTTGACATGTTAGACATACATAAGGTTTGATTGTTTATCAAACTGCAAAATTCTCCACGAGACCATACCGGAAGTCCCACCAGGCATGTTCGAAATGGATTAGTGACTCCTCCAAGACTAAGACAAAGTGATGATTGGTTAGTTTGATTAGCAAGTGTCACCCATAAATTTTCTCTTGGTTGACTAAAGTGTGTTATTCCTACTGCTTCACTTGCTACAGCATTGAGCAGTATAACAAGAACAAACCTCATTTTTCTTTCTGCTTGCTTTGTTTTTCCTTTCTTCGTAGTCTTTTCCCTGGTTTGCTAGATTGTCTATTGTAAGGTTGAGTCAATTTTTGAATACACTGATCTAATTCCAAATCAGCATCCTTGCTTACAGGTATAGCATGAGGTAAGTTTGAAGGCAAATCAGCTTTACAGTGAGCTACTATGATGCGTGAGGCTTTATTAATTTCAAATATTCTAAGTATTTCCTGCAACTTCCACCTAAGATATGCTATAACCACTTGTTCTGCACTCTCAAAAAGCTGTAATCCTGTCCGTCCTGGCAGGCCAGTACTTTGTTCAAGAGCTCTAACCCAGATAAAATTTCGAATCCACTTTCCAAAAAAAGGTGCACACCATAAATAGTCTATTGACCTCTGTGAATACCAATAAACCTGATTACAATCTGCACAATGCAAAGCTATCCATGCATAGCACTTATCAACATCCCTTTTACAAACATAACAAGGAAGTGAATGTAAGTAAGGACCAGTATAAAAGTCTGTTTCTTCAACCCAATGCAATCAATTCAATGGTGGTGATTGCAAAGCCTCTTCAGCTTTTTTACTATATGAGGCTGATAGTTCAAGCTCTTTCTTTAATACGAGGCGTATCTTATTTCGTAATCCTAGTTCTTGTTCATTATCTTCTTCAACAACTATATCCTCCCGAGGGTCCCACAACTGTAAAATTGTCCTAATCATAGAAAATTAATTAGCAATCACTGATATCCTTATTTAGATAAGGTCGTTCTCTTTCTTGCCTTCTTTTTCTTACCTGTCTTCAATCTTGCTGCTCCTAATTTTACTGGTCCTGCCACTTGCAAACTCAATTTTTGCAACTTGTCAATGCAGCAATCTAATGCTCTATTAGGATTCCCCTTGAAGGGTCCTACAATTGAATGCTGTGTTAAAGGCACACATTTCCTACACCTTATAGAAACTATATGTAATTTACTTTGAACCTTAATTCTATTCACAATACATTGTACCTCCCATCGATAATAAGCAAGAATTTTCTGTTCAGGAGACTCATAAAGATTTAAAGCTATATATGCATTTTGCCCTGTTTGTTTCCTTAATTCATCTTGCAAGCTTTTACCCCACGTGTGCTCGTGCTTAAAAGTGTGACACCACAAATCCCATAATAATGATTGTTCTATCCAAAAAGTTCTTTCACAACCCCCACAACGTAGAGCTATCCAGGCAGCACAATGTGGATCGTGACAGTCAAGGCAATGTTCTTTCGCTGGATTTGTTAAGCGAAAAGTTGATAATGAGTCAATAAAACCAATCAACTCCTGGGCTGTCCGGTAGTGATGTGTCAGTTCTCTGTCCACCACTTCCGAGTACGCCTTCAATTGTAACAGTAGCAGTCGTAGGACTAGAAGCAGTTTCTTCCCCAGTCGCTCCCTGTCCTCCTCCGTAAGGCGATCCACCAGAGGCTGCATCAAAAACAGGTTTAGTCCACTTAGCAGGCACCCACAAGGGCCCTGTAGGTGAGGAAATACAAAGATACCCCCGACCCCAATATAATACTTTTGCAGGTTTTTCCCATAATCCTGTACTCGGGTTCTTATACTTAACCCAGACCTCTGTTTCCTTAGTATTTTCGTGACCTGACCTCGGATGATGTTTAATTGCAGGAGGGGTATCGTCTTCCCCAAAAATACATAAATGATTAATCACATACAAAACCTTAGCCAAACATGCTTGTGTTTGATGATGGAAATAGAGGCCTATGTTGTGGCCACGCTTCTGGAGAAATGATGCTGGTATCTGCTCCTGTATCTAATAATCCATAAAGGGTTATGCTTTGATGCCCATAAGTAATTTCAACTTTTTGCTTTGGTCTATTTTGTAAATCCACAGTCAAAAGTGTAACACCAGTAGAGCCAAAACATTTTTCATCCCATGTTTGCCCAGTAAATGATTGTATTCCCGATGTCATTTGTGATAGCCGTACCAATTGTGCGATGCGTTGTCCTTTTGTTATTTTAATCTGAGGATAAAGGGTGTAAACCATGATTTGTATTTCTCCTGTATAGTCTGCATCAATAACACCAGTCAAAACAAATAATCCCAACATGGTTGTGGAGGAACGTCCTAGTAATATTGCTCCACATGTTTGTCCATTTAATATAAGAGGACCTTTTACTCCAGTTGGTATCCTCTCAGGCCGGTTCGTCATTAGCGTGACATGTACTGCTGCTGATAAGTCTAAACCAAGGTTCCCTGCTGTTGCGGGTTGCAGACAGGAGGTAGCAGCGATGTTACGGCAGCAGCTGGTGTCTCTGATGTCACGGCGGCAACTTGTATCTGTCCCTCATTGCCTCATCGGTAACACTTGATGAATGGTCTCGAAACTCCTTGTGTGAATGCCAGTGAGCCGCTTCGGAGAGGAGCAAGAGCAGCTAACACCTGACTCTGAGTAGACTCTGCTTGCTTTTGTAACCCTAATCCTAATTCCTTTAAGGCTTCTGCTATAAATGCCTGTGAAGCTGTTGGCATTAATGCCATTCGCTCTAATGCTTCCTCAATAGTCCAATTTGCCCCTAAAGTAGCTAACACTCCTTGTGTTGCTGGATTGCTATTTTGCAAAGCACACTAC
The DNA here is from genome assembly GCF_027887145.1 of Ammospiza caudacuta. Classification (NCBI taxonomy): domain Eukaryota; kingdom Metazoa; phylum Chordata; class Aves; order Passeriformes; family Passerellidae; genus Ammospiza; species Ammospiza caudacuta. The sequence goes on from NC_080599.1 coordinate 6,117,792, forward strand.
TTCAATAGCGCCCTGCAACACCAGCCCGATCTATAGCAGTAGCTGCTCTATCGATAAAATTTCCAAATGATTCTTCTCTACCCTGTTTAATACCCATATAAGCCGGTAGCCCTCCTGGCGCTTTAACCATATCTATTGCAGCACGCACTAACCGCATAGACTCTCTAAGTTTATCTGCTCCCGATATCATCTGTGCCTCTGTACGCAAAGATGCCCCTATGCCCATCAGCTCCTTTACTGTTACTCCATGTAATGGGTCTCCCTGGGCTTGTTGTACAGCAACCGACTCATTAACCAGAGCTTGCCAATGTGCATTAAACAATAACTGCTGATGCTGAGTGAATATCAACCAAACTATTCCTCTTAAATCATTAGGGCATAAAACCTGAGTATTAAAAAGATAATCTAACATTTGCCTAACAGGTTCACTTTTTACTCCAAACTGACTAACCGTAGAACGTAGCTGAGTTAACAGCTTCCAATCTAAGGGAGTATATTCTGCTATATTATGCGTAAGGTTCCCCTGTGCATCATACTGTGGTGTGTATGTGACCGGACATGCAAGACTAGAAGCTATTTCCACCGCCTCACCATCCCCCATTTGCATTACTTCTTTCGCCAAAGCAGCCCAAGCTTCCGTCCTCTGTTTAGCCATCTCCCCCCATGGATCACGGTGTGCCCCTGGGATGGGATCTGACTCTTTAAGGGTGCTATGCTGCTGGCGCTTCGGTGCAGACACCGAGTTTTCGCACGGGGAAGGCAGTGGAGCCGAGGCTGGCTCGCGTGGGGGAAGCGGCCCCCCCACTGGAGCCGGCTCGCGTGGGGGAAGTGGCCCCCCCGCTGGAGCTGTAACCGGAGCTGGCTCACTTGGGGCAAGCGGCGGAGGCAAAGCTGGTTTGCTCTTACTTCCACCATCCGACTCGCCCTCCCCCTCTGACAGAAAGGGTGCAGACGGTTCCACTGTGCCTATAGGAAAATCCTCCACACCACTTTGCTGAGGAACCTTAGGCATAAGTATCTTAGTTACAGAAGGTGCAAAGGGATCATCCTCACGACCATACCCTATATTCCTCTTATGAGCTTCTGTCGCCCTTTCTGCTGCCTTTCTCTCAGAGACCTGCTGAAGTAACGTGTTATACACCACCCGCCATAACTTCCCGAATTTCTTTGCTGACTTATCATCGTCTAACACTGTATCCCACAGTATTTCCCCAAACTTCTTCCACTCTGCTAGCTCATGAACTGTATGCGGATTAGCAAAGATACCTTTAGCACGGCCATAGGCTAATAACCCTGGTAATTCCTTTTTTAAATCTATCCCTTTTATTCCTCGCCGTTCTAAATACGCGGCGAATAAATCGTATGCCGCTTGCCTATCCATACCTATTAGTCAGCACGCGCTGTTGCAGCTCTTCAGGCTCCTGCGACACATATTGGCTTGATTCACCGTTGTGAACCTCAAGGGTGCTTCAAATTCCGGCACCGTCCCGGCTGCAAGGAACCAAACCCAACTTCCTCGACCGTGGCGTAATCCCCTTTTTCTTTTCATCCGAGAAAAAAGGACAGAAATTTGGCCCAAATTCTCCACCATTTGTCGACGGAAGGAGACCCAGACATCAATTAGATCATCACAGGCCCAATTTTACTGATCAGTACAGCAGGTTAAATACAGTTCATAATGAGCTTCATACATATTGCAAAAGTTGAGCTCAGGATTGGTTAGTTACATATCAGCAACTACGCCTACTTCTGCATTCTTATGGTTCTACTTTTGATACTTTCTACATATTCTCAGGAAGAATCTCTCTTCCCTATCCTCATGTTGCGGCAAGGGCATTCTGTCCTTGCCTGTCATTGGTCACCGACTGCTGAATTCTCCTTTCAGCTTACTGACTGCTGACTTCCCTCTCTCAGCTTAACCAGCGGCATTATGTCAGTATGGCCTTTCTCAGCTAATCAACTATTGATAAATCTCTCCACAGGTAGGGTCAAGATGTGTGCTTGCCGTATGGTCAGTCTTCAATACCACTTGGTCTTCCTGGGCCCTTCCTCCAGGTGGGCCTTGGGCTCATTTGGTCCCTAGAAGCTGGGCTGGGGGCTGCAGAGGTAGCTGTGGAGCATTGCCTGTGCTGTGCCAGGGACTGGCAGACACTGCTGGGCTGGGATAGAGGCTCTGGGGGGATTGAGGTTCCAGGGCAGGGCAAGGCTGGACCTGCCCCTTCCTCCCTCACACATGAAATGTTTTGAGCCAGAAATCTCCTCCAGTCTGTCACAACAGGCAATATTGGAGGTTGAACCCCAGTTCTGGCCATGGGCGCCTGAAAGAGAACGGCAGTTCTTTTCCATAGGAAGGAAAGCACAGAGCCCCAGTGTTTGGAAAGCTGGTGAGAGCCTCACAAGGCCAAGGCCAGCCAGACTTGTCAGCAATGGTAGATTTTGTCTGGGAGCAGTCTTTGGATATAGGGAATTTTGGAGGTGACAACACAATCTCAGCCATGGACACCTGGAGAAGCAGAACAGTCCTTTGCCATAGGAAGGAAAGCGCAGAGATTTCCCCAATGTTTTGGGGACAGATGGGATGTGACCCTTGTGAAACCACTGCAGCCAGATTTGTACTGGCAATATTCCTATGGGAACAATTCCTGGATATAAGGAAATTCGGAGGAGAAATCCCAAATCTGACCATGGGTTCCTGGAGGAGAAGGAGAGTTCTTTTCCATAGGAAGGAAAGCATGGAGTCCCTGTGCTTCAGCAGCAGATGAGAAGAGATCCTCAACATGCCAGGGTCAGCTGGACCAGTCAGGTGGCCCCTGGGAGGCCAAACCAACCAGACCTGTCCTTTGTTCCTTTGGTTTTATGGGGCCCCACACTGTCACAATGGTGCCTTGGATCTATGAGGCCTCACAGTGCCATAATGGTGACCTGTTTCTATGGTGTCCAGAAGTGTCACAATGGTCCCTTGATTACAAGAAGACCTGCAGTGTCACAATGGTCCCACTGATTCTATCAGCCCTTGCAGTGTCACAATGGTCTCCGTGGTTCCCCAGGTCCCACAATGTTATGTGACTCTTCTTTTCCATGAGCCTTGCAATGTCACAATGGACCTTCGGACCCTGGGGGTTTGCAGTGTCACAATGGTCTCTTTGGTTCCACCGTGTCACAATGGACCACTGATGACAGGAGGCCACTCTGTGTCACCCTGGAGCTTTGGTTCCATGCAGCCCTGCAGTGTCACAATGAACCCTTGGTTCAATGGAGTTCCACAATGTCACCATGGCCTCGAGGTTCCGTGAAGCCCTGCAGTGTCACAATGGTCTCCTTTGGTGGCCCAGTGTCACAATGGACCACTGATGACACGAGGCCCTGCAATGTCACAATGGACCTTTGGTTCCATGCAGCCCTGCAGTGTCACAAAGGATGTTTGGTTTCACAAGGCCCCAGAGTATCACAATGGAGCTCTTGGTTTATGGGGACCCCCAGGGTCACAATGGTCTCACTGCTTCCATGAGGCCCTGCAGTGTCACAATGCTTTGCTTATTCCATGGGGCCTCATAGTGTCACAATGATCTCCATGATTTCATGAGTCCCCTCAGTGTCACAATGGCCCCTGGGTTCCATGAGGCCGTCAAGTGTCTTAATGCTGTCTCCATGTTTCCATGAGCCCCTGTAATATCACATTGGACCTTGGCTCCACGGAGTCTCGCAGTGTCCCAATGGCCCCTTGGTTCCATGAAACCCCAAAGTGTCACAATGGTCTCAACAGTTCCATGAGGCCCTGTGGTGTCACAATGGACCCTTGGTTTCATGGGATCCCTCAGTGTCACAATGACCCCTACATTCCATGGAGCCACAGTGTCAGTACGGTCCCCTTGATTCCGTGAGGCCCAGCAGTATCACAGTGCCCTCCATGATTCCATTACGCCCCACAGTGTCACACTGGTCCCTTGGTGTCACAGGACCCCACAGTGTCACAATGGTCCCTTGGTCTCACAAGGCCCCACAGTGTCACACTTGTCCCTTCGTCTCACAGGGTCCCACAGTGTCACAATGGTCCCTTGGTTCCATGGGCCCTGTGCTGCTGCATTCCCCCCTCCCCTTCTCAGGCCGCCCTGCCAGCTGAGAAATGCTCCTTGAGCCTGGGCCTTGGCCAACAGCCCCTGGGCTCAGCTCCTCTGCAGCTCAGTACAAACACTGTCTGCTCCAGGCACTGCTGCTGCCCAACCAGCTTCTGGTTCCTCTAGGAGCAGCCCTGGGAGCTGTTTCTGCTCCCTCAGGGGCACAACATCTCTGTTCTCACACTGCCAAAGGAAGCTGTTGGTGCCAAGTGCGGCCAGGATGAACCATTGCTGGGACTGAAGCGCCTCTCTTGGGGCCCTGCAAACAGCGCTCCAAAGGGAGCCCTTGGAGCTCTCCTGGGCCAGCCACTCCCTCTGAGTGGGGCCTCTCCCAGCCAGGAACTCTCCCGTTTGCTGCACTCGGGGATCCTGAACAACAACGGAGCCTGGGCCGATCCCCCCACTCCTCCAGGCTCAACCCTTCACCTCTGGGGAGATGCCAAAGCATCCACAGGGAGCATTGCCTGCCCTCAGGGGAATTGCTCACAGGTGCCTTGCACTGACTCTTTGCGTCTGTGTGCACACAGGAGTGCCTGTGCTGGGGAAATGTGGCAGAAATGCTGCTCTGTGAGGGGTTGAAGTGCCTTGGATAGCTCAGTCAGTCAGGCCTGTAAGTGAAGTTAAGTCACAAGGTCTAAGCTAAGTTAAATGCTGCTAAGAGTTGTTCTATTGCTAAGTTGTTAAGTCTTAGTTATTAGCTAAGTTAAATGTTTTTAAGTGTTATTACTCTGTTAAATTGCCAAGTCATAGGTTTTAAGTTAGGTCAAATACTGTAAGGTGCTGTTCTTTTGCTAAATTGTGAAGTTGAAGGTATCAGTTAGGGTTAAGTCCTGTTAAGTTTGAGCCCTGTTAAGCTTTTGGGTCATATTCCTTTTATCCTTGCCCCCACTGTTCTTGTGTCACACACAGATACAGGGACAGTTCTCTATACATTTCTGGTTTTATTGCCTGGATTTGGTTTGGTTTTGTTGTTGCTTTGTTTCCTTGGTGTGCCTGAAATGTCCCCTCAGGAGCAGAGTGAGTCTTGCCAAGGAACTTTGTGCTTCTGTCCCTTAATATTAAATCTGTTTTTTGCTGCTCTCTTGTTGGGGATATTTTCAGCGCTCTCAAGGCCTCGTTCATAACAGGGTGAAGGAGCCCTGGCCCAGGCTCTGGCCCTGGGGACACGGGGACGCTGCCGGGGGTTCCCTGTCCCCCTGTGCCACTCCCAGGGCCCCGGCCCCCCATCCCCGTGTCAGGCTCTGGGGTCGATCTCGTGGAACATCCTCTGGGGGAGGCTGCGGGGCCAGGGGCGAGGGGAACCCGGGGGGACAGGGGACCCCGCTGTGCACGAGCAGGGTTGGACTGCTGTGGGGGAACTGTGAGGGGGGCCAGGGAAGAGTGACCTCCCCACTGACCTCACACAGTCCCTGTGGTGTCACACTGACCCCTTGGATATCATGCAGCCAATGTCATAGAACCACCTGTGATGTCACACAGCTTCCTGGGATGTCACATAGCTATCTCTGTGATATCATATTACCCCTGTGACATCACAACGCCCACCTTGATGTCACATGGACATCTCTGTGATGTCACACTGCCCCTGTGATGTCACAAAGCCTCCTGAGATGACACAAAGCCCATGTGATGTCACAGAGCCAACTCTATGATGTCACCCTGTGATGTCATACAACAGTGCTGTAATGTCACAGAAGACTGCTATGTCACAAAGTTACCCTGTGATGTCACAGTCTGTTCTGTGATGTCACAGCCTGCCCTATGATGTTACACAGCCACCTGGTGATGCTACAACCCATTCTCTGATGCCACAGAGCCACACTCTATGATGGAAGAGTCTGCTGTATGGCATTACACCCTCCTCTGTGACATCACAGCCAGCTCTGTGATCTCACAGAACACTCAATAACTCAGTTACATTGAAACACTGAAATTTCTTGTATTTGAAGACATTTCTGTCAGGGACACAACTGAGAAAGTGTCCCCAAGTTCCAGTCAGAACAGAACACTGGAGGCAGTGATGGCAGGTGGAGACAAGCAAGGCAAAGGTGTCTCTGGTGCTGAGCACACATCACCTGGATGTGTTTGAGGAATTCAAAGGGCCAAGGCCTGAGCCCCAGCCCCTGGCCAGGCAGATCCTGTCCCTCCCTCCTTGCTCAGGGCTCTTCCCAGGATGGGCACTGGCATGTGGGGATGTGCAATGGCAAGGGCAGGAGCATGGGGCGGCCCCTGCCAGGCTGCTGAGCAGGGACAAGGAGGCAATGAGGCCCCAGGCCTGCAAGGGTCACTTGCCCCCTCGTGGCCTCAGGCCCAGGGCCAGCAGCCACGGCCAAAGTGCTGCCCATGTTGGCTCTGGCAGGGCTGTCTTGCAGCTGCTGCCCATCCCTGTGCCCTGTGCAGCCCAGGCTGTCCCACGGTGTCCCTGCCCTGCGCCTCTGTCCCTGCAGGCTGTCGGCATCCCCCGGCTGCCCCACCTGGCTGGGCCCTTCCTTTGCTGACAGCTCTGCCTCCTGCCTGCCTCTGCCTGCCCACACAAAGCATTGGGCTGCTCCAGGATCTTTCTGGGGACATGCTGTACCAAAGCCCTGCCCTGGCAGGGAAATTCCTTTCTCCTGGTGCCAGTCTGGGCCTCCGCAGCTGCCCTTCCCATTAATTCTTTGTCTCTCTGGCTGTTTTCCACTATGCCAACAGGATCCACCATCCCTGAAATTGCTCTTTAAACACTCTCCTGGCTCTGCTCCACTGTCCTCAGTCTCCACCCCACTGAGCACAGAGCTCCTTTGTCCCTATACAGTGCTCATGTTCCCAAGGCCTCCAACCCCTCCTTGGGACATTTCTGGGCCCTCTCCAAGGTGTTTCCAAATGAAAACATTCAGCTCATTGTCTAAGAAAATCACCAGAGGACAGGGCCAGCCTGACCTGTCTGTCCTGGCTACTTTTGTCTGTGAGCAATCCTTGGATATACAGAATTTGGGACGCCAAATTTTAGCTTTGGCCATGGTCCCTGGACAAGAAGGCTGGTTCTTTTCTGTAGGATGAAGGAACAGAGCCACAGTGCTTTGGGACAGATGAGTGGTGATCACCAGAGGGCAAGGCCAGCCAAAGGTAGCAGGCTTTTTTTCTGGGAGGTACCCTTGCATATAGGAAATTTTTAAGGGTGTCTTCCGATTTTGACAATGGGCATCTGAAAAGACAGAAAGTTCTTTTCCATAGCAAGGAAAGCACAGAGCCCCAGTGCTCCAGGAGCTGATGAGAGGCAGCCCTTGACATTCCAAGATCAGCCAGACCTGTCAGGTGGCCTCTGGGAGGCCAAGCCAGCCAGACCTGTTCCATGTTCCCTGGGTTCAATGGGGCCCCACGGTGTCCCAATGGTCCCTTGCTTCCATGAGGCCCTGAGGTGTCATAATGCCCCCTTAGTGACACGAGACCCTGAAGGGTCACAATGGTCTCCATGGTTCCATCAGGCCCCACAGAGTCATAACGGTCTCTGGGTCCATGAAGCCCCTCTGTGTCACCATGGCCCCTTGGTTCCATGGGCTCCAGTGGTGCCACAATGATCTCCTTGGTTCCATGGGCTCCAGTAGTGCCACAATGATCCCCTTGGTTCCATGGGCTCCAGTGGTGCCACAATGATCCCCTTGGTTCCATGGGCTCCAGTGGGGCCACAGTGACCCCATTTGTTCCATGAGGTCCCCACAGTGTCCCAGTGATCTCCATGGGAAAGAGAGAACCCTGCCCCAGTGTTGCAGGGGCAGCCACCAGAGGCCAAGGCCAGCCAGACTTGATGGTACTGGCAGATTTTGCCTGGAAGCAACCCTTGGATATGCAGAATTTTAGAGGTGGAATCCCAATTTCAGACACGGACACCTGGAGGAGAAGGATGGTTCTTTTCCATAGGAAGGAAAGCACCAAACACTGGTGTTTGAGTGGCAGATGAAAGGCAGACATCAGAGGCCTAGGCCAGCCAGACCTCTCTGTCCTGGTAGCTTTTGTCTGAAGGAAACCCTGGGATCTAGGGAATTTGGGAGGTGGAATCCCATTTTCAGCCATTTCTACATACATAAGAAGGATGGTTCTTTTCCTTGGAAGGAAAGCTCCAAGCCCCAGTATTTGGAAAGCAGAGGAGAGGCAACCCCCAAGAGGGCAAGGGCAGCCAGACCTGGCTGTCCTGGCAGCTTTCTCTTGGGAGCAATTCTTAGATGTACAAAGTTTTGGAGGTGGAATCCCAGTTTTGGCTATGGGCACCTGGTCAAGATGGATCGTTTTTTTCTATAGGAAAGAAAAGCACAAAGTCCGAGTGTTTTGGAAGAAGATGAGAGGTGGCCACCCTGAGGCCAAGCCAGCCAGACCTATCTCTACTGGCACCTTTTGTCTAGGGGCTATCCTTGGACATAGGGACTTTTGGAGGTGGAATCTCAATTTTGGCTGTGGGCACCTGGACAGAAAAAAGAGTTCTTTTCATAAGGAAGGAAAGCACTAAGCCCCAGTGTTTCAGAGGCAGATGAGTGCCAAGGCCAGCCAGGCTTGTCAGTCCTGGCACCTTTTGTCTGGGAGCTATCCTTGGATATAGGAAATTCTGGGGGCAGATGCCCAATTTTGGCCATGGGTGCCTCGTCGAGATGGATGTTTTTTCCCATAAGAAAGAAAAACACATGGTCCCAGTGTTTGAAAGGCAGATGAGAGGTGGCCCCTGGTTAGCCAAGGCAGCAAGATCTGTCTGTCCTGGCAGATTTCATCTGAGAACAATCTTTGCATAGAAGGCAATTTGGAGAGGGAATCCCAGTTTTGGCAATGGCCTGGAGGAGAAGGACAGTTCTTTCCCACAGGAAGGAAAACCCAGAGCCCCAATGCTCCAGGGGCAGATGAGAAGCCCTCAACATGCCAAGGTCAGCTGGACCTGTCAGGTGGTCCCCAGGAGGCCCAGCCAGCCAGACCTACTCCATGTTCCCTTGGTTCCATGGGACCCACAGTGTCACAATGGTCTCCTTGGTTCCATAAGGCCCTGGAGTGTCACAATGTTCCCCTTGCTTCTGTAGTGTCACAATGGCTCCGTGCTTCCATGAGGCCTTGCAATGTCTCAACGGCTTCCTGGTTCCACAAAGCCCTGATGTGTCACCATGGCCCCTCAGCTCCATGCGCCCCCGCTGTGTCACAGTGGCTCCTCTGTGACACTATAGGCTCCACAAGGTCACCATGGACCCTTGGTTTCTTGGGGTCCCCGAGTTTCACAATGGTCTCTTTGATTCCATGAGGCACCACAGTGTCACCATGGCCCCTTGGTTCCATGAGGTTCTGTAGTGTCACCATGGTGTCCTTTGACCTTCATTGTCACAACGGACCATGGTTCCATGAGTTTCCATAGCGTTAGAGCTGGAATGAGAGATGCGGGATGCCAGGTGCAGTTTATTGTGTCTAAGATGCTACAGCAGTCCAGGGTCGTGGGTGACAGAGCCTATGCCTGCAGCTGTCAGCTCCAGCTTCAGACAAGCCTGAAAACCCTTTAGTTTAGGTTACAAATGCATTATATGCTTTCCTTGCTGAGCATCCTAATACAGAAGAACCAGTCTATACCTTAACTTTTACCTATAGCCTATCAGAACTATTATGATTACCATATTCATATTACTATTCTTCAATCATTAAAGTTACTACGTTACAGTTAAGCTTGTTTAGATTAACAAGCTAGAAGTGGGTTTTCAGTTTTCTTGCAGTGGAAAATTCTGAGACCTTTTTTCTACTCGGCAGTCTTGTTTGCCAGTGGTATCTTTTGCTTGGTAAAAACATCTTGTTTGACATGGGTTTATCCTTTGCTCTAAGCCATAAAAACCCCTTCTAAGTAAGATACCCTTCGCCTTAGCTATCCAGTAAGACTGGCTCAGCAATTCTTTTCTTCTATATCAAAAGTTGCTTTCATTTATATTCCTTGTTCAGATTTTACATTCAAAAATCTTTCTGCCGAGCATACATATCTGTGAGACATTCTTGCGTAACTTTTATTCTTCCCAACAGAGCCCCATTGCCAGGGGTGGTTGCCATGGGCACGAGCTCAGAGCTGTAGCCACGGTCCGTTGCCTCGTGCTGGAGAGCAGAGAAATGATGAACATCTCCAGTCTATATTTGGGGCAGGGAGAGTTCTGCATAGGTAGGGTGGTCCCTGCCCCACCCCAGCCACTGCAGACTCTGGCCCAGCCCCAAAGCCCCATGGCACCCTGAAAAGCCCACCTGGGAGAGGGACAAGAGCAGGTCAGGCTGTGACACGAGTGTGACACTGACACGTCACATGGCCCCGGAGCTCACAGCAGCTGAGATCCAAGACTGACTGTGGATCTCTCTCTCCTCTCTCTCTTCAGCTGACTTCCTCTTCTCAAAATCTGGTTAACTTGCAATTGGACAGGGTAGAGTTTGCTAAGTCAGTGCTTTATGAAGTGCTTTACTGTAATTCAATGCTGTTTAAGATTTCCCAAGTACCTCATTCTCTGAAGTTTGCAACTAAAAATTTGTTCTCCACCCTCCTGAGCAGTTTGTTGTTTTCTCCCCTTGGCATCTGTCCTGCAGGCTGTGCCCCTTGTGCGTGCTGCTCCTCTGCCCTAGCCGGCTGCACTCGCCCATCTCGCTGTGCCCCAGCATTTCTCACCCAGCGTTTCTGTGCCCTCCCTGGGCTCCCTGCACCCAGCGCTGCCGGCTCCTGGCACACAGAGCCTGGGCAGGAGCCCACCCTGCCAAGGGGCTCTGGGGCAGGGCGGGGGCTGCGATGGCTTCTGAGCTCAGCAGCTGCTCCTGGCATGGTTCCATGGGGACCGAGCACAGCAACGCTGCTGAGCATTGTCCCTGCTGAGGGTCACACACTGCCGGGGCACATTCCCTGCCTGCAGGATTGCTGAGCATTGTCCCTGCTGAGGGTCTCACACAGCCGGGGCACATTCCCTGCCTGCAGGATTGCTGAGCATTGTCCCTGCTGAGGATCACACACTGCTGGGGCACATTGCCTGCCTGCATGTCACAGACATCTTTTCATTAAAATCCTTTCATTAGGATTTTTCCTGCTGAAGCTGAGAAGTTTCAGCAACAAATGTAAACAATGGTTATCTGCTGCTGTGGAATGCAACAAGTGGATCCATGATTGGTCTCCTGTGGATGTTTGGATGTACTGAATACTCACGGCAGAGCTGGCTCTTGCTCTCTGCCGAGACACGGATCTTTGTTATCATTCTTTTCTATTCTTTGCTTAGGAGCTTCTGAGGAAACTTTTCCTTTTCTTTTCTTTTTAGTATAGTTATAATGTAATATATATATATATCATAAAATAATGAATCAAGCCTTCTGATCATGCAGTTAACATTCTCTTCTCTCTCTCATCCGGAAAACCCCTGTGACCACGGTCACGGCTGCAGGATTCGTGCCCGACCCAAGTACTGCACTGATGACTCCAGCATTGCTTTCCAACAAAAACAGGGGAAGGCAAACTGTGTGCAGTTCATGGTATTTTACAGTGTCTAAAACTCGCTAAGTCATTAAACCTTAAAGGTGAGATCCATTTGGAATTAATGAAACGGAGAAGTAGTGCAAGATGGAAAAGGGGAGCATAGAAATAAATTGAGGGAAACATTTCAGATGGTTTCTTTCCATTTTCATTTCATTTCTGGAATGCTGGTTCAGTTTTTCGGTAATCTTCTCCGTAATCCCGTCTGTTCTTTTCAAAAATCTTTCCTGGAGAATGAGGTTGAGCTCCCGTTACAAGATGTGCCACCACCTGCAGCTTCTCTTGGCTTTCCGCACTGTGCATGCAGCAGGACTCTTGCAGCAAAGCAGGACAAAGGTTTGGAGAACTTGACATCTTGTCCTTTCTTTTCCTGGTGGACTGGGGAGTTGTGCTGTGGGTAAGGTTTTCATTGTTACTGTTCCAGGCTAAGAAAACAGGAGGTGGTACCAGGAATTGTTAGGGAATACAAACCTGGCTGAATGCAGAGAAAGAATCTCCAGAGCCTGCAGCCACAAGTGGAGAGTTGTGTGATGATCATTCCAACCTGTCAACAGAAATCTTGAAAATTATCTGGAATGTGAAAATGCTCTAACAGAGGGAGTTTGTTTCTGAGTTCAGTGTAGATGATTCCACATCTGGTGCCTTGGTGCATAAATCAAGAGCACAATCAGTTCATGAGAAGCAGCAGAACAAGCTGAACCTCCCAGAGCAGCCAACTGAAAGACTCTGAAAAGGAAAACTGCAGAGAATGATTTGGTGAACCTTGCCTGGAAGAAAAGTGATCTTTATCTAATAACTACTAATCCATTCCCTCGTCTTTGTCTTCCTTAACAAGGCCATTTGCATCCCAGATTCTCCATGAAGTGCGAAGCCTGAGCTTGTGGAAGTGCCTGAAAGATGCCCTGTACCTCTGCAGGGACACTCAGGCTGGAACAGGAGCCCAAGCCATGTCTGGGGAAGCCTCCTCCACACTGGAATTTGTGCCGTGCTGGGAGAGGAGGAGGAGGGGGAGAAGGCTGGCGCTGTGTGGCAGGAGCAGGAGGATTGGCCGCAGGACATTCCATCTGCGCTGCTGCCCCGCAATGGGCGGCCATGCCCGGGGCTCTGGGCCTGGCCCTGTGTGCGCTGAGCTCCCTGGGCTGGGCTCAGGTTCCCGCTGGGACTGGGCAGAGCCTGGGCTCAAACTGGGGGCAGCAGCAGTGCAAAACGCCTCTGGGCATCTGTGTTTCCTGCTGCTGGGAAGGAGCAATGAAGCGAGTCAAGAAGTTCTGGTTTCTGTTTCTCCTGGTGAATTTTTTAATTTAATTCCACACTGTGGAGGCAATTTCTGTGGTGGCCTCTGTCAGTTTTTTCTATTTCAACAGCTTCAGCAACAGGGCTTTGTTTGAACTCTGCAAATGGCCTGTGTGGCTTTAATTCCCCTTGCCTTAGTGCTCAGGGGCTGGTGGGCATTCCAGTATCTGCTGATCTTTATGACTGCCACAATAATACTGACTTCACTGTCATGAAAGCACCATGGATAGCACCAACTGAAAGAGACATTTGCAGTTTTATGGATAAAATTCAAGTGGCAAGCACAAGAGGGCCAAGAGCAACCATGATCCCCAATTCCAAAGGCAAAGGCAGCAGCAGCCTCCTGCTGTAACCTCAGGGTGAGTCAAACAGTGCTGTAAACAGCTCTGGAATCCGATCCTGTCTTCCTCTGAGGGCTGGCTCAGGGCAGCACAGGTGTGCCCTGAGCAGTCAGGGCTGTGTGTGGGTGCTGGTTGCTCTGCTCCAGAACTGAGCTGGAAAAAGCCCTTGGGAGCCGAGGCAGGAGCAGGCGGGAAGGGGCCGGGTCTGCTGCTGCTCCTGGCCGGGAGCCCCGGCTGGGCCGGGCCGGCGCCCCCTGCGCTGCGGCTGCTGCTGCTGCCAGAGCCGGGCGGGACTCGGGGACAGGGAACGGACACGGGGGGACAGCAAAGGCCTGGCGGCTGCAGGGATGGTGGCGCTCGGGCCAGCACCAGCACAGAGCTTCAGCCCGCAGTTAACCCCAAGGGAAACACTGTGGAAAGGCTCCATTTCAGCTGTTCTGCACTCGTGGCTGTGAAATGACTGAAATGAAAGGAGAACAAGCAGGGCCCGACCCCTCCTCCTTTGGGAGGAGCCCCAGGCCTGGGGCTGTGAGGGGCTGTGAGGGGCTGTGAGCGGCTGGGAGGAGATCTGGGATGGGCCATGATGGGCTGTGAGGAGCTGTGGGAGGCTGTCAGGGACTGTGATGGGCCATGATGGAACTGTGAGGTGTCATGAGGGGCCAGGAGGAGTTTTGAGGGGCCATGAAGGGCTGTTGGGGACCTTGAGGGGGAGACGGTCTCTGAGAGGCTGTGGGAGGCCAGGCACGTCATGGAACAAAGGATCCATTATGACACTGTGGAGACAAGGAGAATGTTGTTGGCTGTACAAAAGCTCATGGAACCAAAAGGCCATTGTGACATTCCGGGGCCTCATGGAACCATGGAGACCATTACGACACTTCAGGTCCCAATGGAACCAAGGGGCCGTTGTGATACTGCAGGGCCTCATTTAACTAAGGTGGTCATTGTAACACAGCTGGGCCTCATGGAATCAAGGGGATCGTAGTGGGGCTCTATGAGACCACAGGGACATTCTGACTCTCTGGAACCAAGGAGACCACTGTGACACTGCAAAGCTCGGTGGAACCAGGAACTCATGTAACAGTGAGAAGCCCAATGGAATCAAGAGGCCATTCCATACTTCAGGGCTTCATTGAGCCAAGGTGCCCTTGTGACGCTGCTGGGCCTCACGGAATCCTGGAGACCATTATGGCACTTTGCGGCCTTGTTGAGTCAAGGGGCTCTGCAGGGTCCTGTGGAACCAAGGAACTCCTTGTGACACTGCAGGGCCTCATAAAAGCAATGAGACTGTTCTGGCACTCTGAGTCCCCATGGCACCAAGGGGCCAGTGTGACACCACAGGGTCTCATAAAACCAAAGCAATTGTGACACTGCAAGATTTCATGGAAGCAAGAGGCCAGTGTGTCACAGCCATGCCTGTTGGAACCAACGGTTCATTGTGATCCTGGGGAGCCCAACAGAACCAAGGGGCCATTGTGGTACTCTGCACAGTGCCCTGGAACCAAGGAAACTATTTTGACACTGCAAGGCCTCATGGAAGCAAGGGGCCATTGTGCCAATGGGGACCCAAAGAGACCATTGTGACATCACTGGACTTGGGGAAACAAAGATCTGTTGTGATACTACGGGGCCTCATGGAACCAAGGGGCAATTGGGATGCTGCAGGGCCCCAAGGATCCAAGAACATGGAAAAGTTCTGGTTGGCTTGGCCTGACTGGTCCAGCTGACCTTGGCATGTTGAGGGTTGGTTCTCATCTGACCCTAAAACCCTGAACTTCTGTGCTTTCCTTCCTGTGGGAAAGAACTCTTCCACTCCTCCAGGGGTTCATGGCTGAAATTGGGATTCCACATCCAAATTCAGTTATATCAAAGGATGATTCCTGTATGAAGCCTGCCAGAACAGACAGCTCTGGATGGCTTTGGCATCTTGGCGGCCACCTCTTATCTGCCTTCAAAACACTGGGGGGCTGTGCTTTTTTTTCCATGGAAAAATCATCTTTCAAGTACAGGTGTTCATAGCCAAAATTGGGAATCTGCCTCCAAAATTCCTTATATCCAAGGACAGCTCCCAGACAAAAGCTGCCAGGACTGTCTAGGTTTCCTTGGCTTCCTGAGGGCCAGCTAGCTCTTATCTGCCTTTGAAACTCTGGGGCTCTGTACTTTCCTTCCTATTGAAATGAACTGTCATTCTTCTCCAGGTGCTCATGGACAAAACTGGAATTTGGCCTCCCAAGATCTATCTACCCAAGGACTGCTCCCAGACAAAAGTTGCCAAGACAAACAGGTCTGGCTGGCCTTGGCCTCCTTGGGTCTGCCTCTAATCAGCCTTTGAAACACTGGGGCTCTGCCCTTTCCTTCCTGTGGAGAACTGCCATTCTGTTCCAAGCAATCATGGCTTAAATGGAATTCCACCTCCAAAACTCCACAAATATCCAAGGGTTGTTTTCAGACAAAAGCTGTAAGGAAAGACAGGTCTGGCTGGCCTTGGCCTCTGGTGACTGCCTCTGATCTGCCTTCAAAACCCTGGGGCTCTGTGGGTTCCTTCCTGTAGAAAAGAACAGTGCCTCTTGTCCAGGTGCCCATGGCCTCTAGCACATGAGCACTGTATAGGGCTAAAGGAGCTCTGTGCTCAGTGGGGTGGAAACTGAGGACAGCAGAGGAGAGCCCTGGGAGGGACTGAAGGGTGCTTTCAGAGTTGGTGAATAATTCTGACAAAGTAGAGAACAGCCTGAATAGAAAAAATCAATGCCAAGGGTGGCTGGGGAGGCCCAGATTGGGAACAAGGAGAAAGGAATTTCCCTCCCTGGGCAGGGCTGTGGTGCAGCACATCTGCAGCAGGAGCCTGAAGCAGCCCAATGCTTTGTGTGGAGAGGCAGAGGCAGGCAGGAGGCAGAGCTGGGTGCAAAGAAAGGGCCCAGCCAGGTGGGGCAGCCGGGGGATGCCGACAGCCTGAAGGGACAGAGGCGCAGGGCAGGGACACCGTGGGACAGCCTGGGCTGCACAGGGCACAGGGATGGGCAGCAGCTGCAAGACAGCCCTGCCAGAGCCAACTTGGGCAACACTTTGGCCATGGCTGCTGGGACTGGGCCTGAGGCCACGAGGGGACAAGTGACCCTTACAGGCCTGGGGCATCATTGCCTCCTTGTCCCTGCTCAGCAGCCTGGCAGGGGCTGCCCCATGCTCCTGCCCTTGCTATTGCACATGCCCACATGCCAGTGCCCATCCTGGGACGAGCCCTGAGCAAGGAGGGAGGGACAGGATCTGCCTGGCCAGGGGCTAGGGCTCAGGCCTGGGCCCTTTGCATCCCTAAAACACATCCAGGTGATGTGTGCTCAGCACCAGAGACACCTTTGCCTTCTTTGTCCCCAGCTGTGATCACTGCCTCCAGTGTTCTGCACTAACTGGAACTTGGGGACACTTTCTCAGTCGTGTTCCTCAGTGGGAACCATTAAATCTTCAAGATGTTTAAGAGTTTCAATTTAATTTTGAGTTCTTGAGAAGTTTTTGAGCACTCTCTCAGGGACTGAGTCTGATGGAAACAACACCAAAGTCCCAAGAGGTTCACTAAAGTCCTTGGGCTGTGTCTGTGCTGCTGAGCTTTAAAGGAACAACTCTTCCCAGCACCAGCTCCTCTCCCAGCCCAGCAGGGCTGAGGGCTCTGCCTGCAGGCACTGAGGGGACATGAGCCAGGCAGAGACAGGCTGAAGGCAATCAGGATTGGGAAGACATTGAGCTGAGACTTCACCTGGGGAAACATTTTCACAGCCCTGTGCATGGTGAGTGTGTGGGTGCAGGGCAATGTCCCCTGTGCTCCTGGAGGGATCTCCTGAAGCCAGCACACCCCACAGCCTGGGGGATGTGTCAGGAGGACTCTCCCAGTTTCTCTGTGGCACAGGAGCAGGAGGAGGAGGATGTGCTGCAGAGCAGGGCTGCCCTGGGCACCATCAGAGGGACAGGGCAGGACGGCTCCTGCTGCCAAGGACGGCTGCAGGGGGTGAAGCTGGGGCTGCAGCCAGGGCTGCCCAGGGCTGTCCTGCAGAGTAGCTCCTGCAGCCCTCAGGGCTCTTGGCCAGCCCAGGGCATGTGCCACCTGCCAGGGGCAGCTCTCAGCCTGCCTGGCAGCTCCCCATGGTTGCTGCAGGGAAGAAGTTGGAGGTGGAAGGAGCCACCCCCATCAGGGCAGATTCTTCCTGCTCTGGAGATGGTGCTGTATGGCCCGGGCTGCTCTCAGCTTTCTCCTAAAGGGAAGGGAAAGGGGCTGTCATCTTTGGCTGTGTCACTGAGACTCCTGCACTGTCACCCTGGGCATCAGCAAATGGGCCTCAGATCTCCCTCAGAAAGTGCCTCCTCAGCCTCCTCTCCCTATAGACAGCAGCACCACCACCTTGGCTTGCAGCATCCCTGTTTGTCTGGCCTGCCCTTAAGGCCCTGCTGCCAGGGAGATGCCCCTGTGCAGTGCCCTGTGCTGGGAGGGGTCTGCAGGGCAGAGCTGAGCCCCCAGGGCTGGGCTGGGCTCTGGCAGCACTGGCAGGGACAAGGCTTGGATAGAGAGAAACAACTCCCAGTAGGCACAAATCGAGGCAGCAGAGAGCCAGACCAACCCTTGGCATCCCTCCCTGTCCAGCTGTGTAGGGAAAGAGAGAAGGGCTTAGATAAATTGACTTTTAAACTGGAGTCTTTAAAAACTCGACTTAATTTTTCAAGCTCAGTTTAAGTTGGATCACCCTGAACTAGAGGGAGGTGGAATCGGCAAAGTGCACCTGTGTGGGGACCAGCAGGTCTGACTGCAATGGGGCAGAGGGAGCCCTGTTTTCCCTGTGGGCTTCCCCAGGGTTCAGGCTGAGAGCAGTGCTTAAGATGAATCAGTAAATCAGGAGCATAAACCCAAGCTCAAGAATAAACATATTGAGTGAAGTTTCCCCACAGGTAGAGAAGTAGTTTTGAGGGAATTCCTAAAATAACCCTATAGGGTTGATTCCAAGAGCTTGGTCTCAGCTTTTCAATGTCTTGTTTCTACAGTCCACAATGCCCAGAGTTAGGAATGTCCAACAGCAGCTGCATCAGGCACTTCCTCCTGCTGGCATTGGCAGACACGCGGCAGCTGCAGCTCCTGCACTTCTGCCTCTTGCTGGGCATCTCCCTGGCTGCCCTCCTGGGCAACAGCCTCATCATCAGCGCTGTAGCCTGCGGCCACCACCTGCACACGCCCATGTTCTTCTTCCTGCTCAACCTGGCCCTCAGTGATCTGGGCATGATCTGCACCACTGTCCCCAAAGCCATGCACAATTCCCTCTGGGACACCAGGAACATCTCCTACACTGGATGTGCTGCTCAGCTCTTTTTCTTTACATTCTTCATTGGAGCAGAGTTTTATCTGCTGACCATCATGTGCTACGACCGCTACGTGTCCATCTGCAAACCCCTGCACTACGGGACCCTCGTGGGCAGCAGAGCTTGTGCCCACATGGCAGCAGCTGCCTGGGCCAGTGCCTTTCTCTATTCTCTGCTGCACATAGCCAATACATTTGCCCTGCCCCTGTGCCGTGGCAATGCCCTGGGCCAGTTCTTCTGTGAAATCCCACAGATCCTGAAGCTTTCCTGCTACAAATCCTACCTCAGGGAACTTGGGCTTCTTGTGCTAAGTGCTCTTCTATTCTTTGCTTGTTTTGTGTTCATTGTTTTCTCCTATGTGCAGATCTTCAGGGCCGTGCTGAGGATCCCCTCTGAGCAGGGACAGCACAAAGCCTTTTCCACCTGCCTCCCTCACCTGGCCGTGGTCTCCTTGTTTCTCAGCACTGGGTTTTTTGCCTACCTGAAGCCCCCCTCCATCTCCTCCCCATCTCTGGATCTAGCCCTGTCACTTCTGTACTCAGTGGTGCCTCCAGCCCTGAACCCACTCATCTACAGCCTGAGGAACCAGGAGCTCAAGGAGGCCCTGAGAAAATTGATTGTACTGTATTTTCAGAAGCATTTCAGAACCATTTTCTGATGCAGAGCCTTCAGAATGTAACTCTTTAGAATCTCATCCTTTTTTCCCCTATGTCTCTGTTTTTATTTTGTAACTTTTTTCTATTGTTGGTATGTTTTTTACAAAATACTGCAGTATTGAACTTAGCATTTCTACATTAATATCTACCTTCTTTTTAAATATGAAGACTTGCAAGAGGCTTTTTCCCTTGAGATTTAAATAAAAACAAGTGCTTGCCCTGACCTGTGTGCCCGTAATTCTTCCTGAGCCCTTCTCTTTCCCTGCAGGGGCAGTGCCTGTGAGCAGGGCTGCAGGGTAGAGACTCCCAGCACAGCAGCACAGCCAGGGATAATGGCTCTGGCTCTTCCCACATCTGCTCTGCCCAACTGCACCCTGTCCTTGCCAGTCCTGCTGTGGCTGTAAGGCCGGAGTGCTCCTGCAGCTTGGTCACTGTCCTGCTGTGTGTCCCTGCTGTGGCCACAGGCTGGGCCAGGCCGTGGGCACTGCTGGGACACAGCTGGGCTCCAGCACAGCAGCCCTAGCAGCAAAGGGCATCTCCTGAGGGCAGGGCAGGGAGGCTTTGCTCCCCTCCAGAGCTGCTATCAGCAATGTGCCCCAGGAATGCCCTGGCACAGCTGAGCCCAGTGCCTGGGGCAGGGGCGGAGTGTGCAGGGGGGGCTCACAGCAGTGTCCTGGCACAGCCAGAGCTCCTGGTATGGACCTGAGGCAGCAGCAGAGCAGGGCCTGGGCTGTGTCTTTGTTCTGGGGCAGCCTGGGAAGGTGGCCCAGGGAAATTGTCCCACACCAGCCCCTGCAACCACCATTGCCAGCACTGGCCTCTCCCCACCTGCAGGAGGTTGTTTGTCCCTGCATGGAGGGACACCAAGTGACCAGGCCAGCAGGCCATGTTTGCTCTGTGCTGAGGAGATCTCAGCAGTGCATCATGTGTGTGTGGGGAGATGAACCCCAGTGAGCACAAACACCATCAGCAGCACCCGGGGCTGGCACAGTTCCAGTGGCACAAACAGGGCCTTGAGGCCACTTCACTCTGAGAGTAACGTCCTCTGGGCAAACACCTGAATCCTTTGCTGGGTTGTGGTTAGGACTGCACAGAGAGAAATATCCCAGGCAGGGAGGCTCCCAGGAAAAAATGCCCAGGGCAGCCATGGAGTGCACAAAGGGACGTTGGATAAAGTGAGGGTCTGAGGGGAGAAATCAGAGCTGCCTCCCTTCTGAACCAGCCCGAGGACCTGACAGGGCTGTGCTGTGTTCTGGGCACTGAGCTGACGCTGAGGGAGGTGTAAAAGGCCTTTGGTGTCAGGGCTGTTGAGAAGGCTGGGCAGCGTCACTGTGGGACCTCTCTCGAACCCCTTGGAAAGGCCAGAGCCATCCCAGAGGGTCCTGGGCACTTGGGAAGGGCAGACATGGAACCAGTCTGCAAACAGGGCAGGGAGGGGGACTGGGAGAGTCACAGCCTGCTCAGGCTCAGCAGGGAAGGGGATGTGGCAAATCCTCCTGCAGCCATTCCAGGCACTAGCAGGACAGGGAAGGGACTGCAGAACCCACATGGGAGGGAACAGAAGGGGATGTTGTGTGCCCAGACTTCAGCCAGGCCTGGGACAGGGTCTGCTGTGGCCTCCTCAGAGCCAGACTGGAGAGAGCTGGGCTGAAGGAGTGGAACAGGGGCTGGGTGGGAGTTTGGCTGAACAATGAGGGTCAAATGTCATCCATGGTACAGAGTCCTCTTGGCGGCCATGCCCTGGTGACATCCCTCAGTGACCAGCCTTTGACCACCACTGTGGAATATTTCTGTCATCTCTAAAAGGGCATGAAATGTACTTTCAATTCCTTTGTGGATGCTGCCAAATTGCAGGGAGTCTGTGACTGAACTCGTCTCATTAATGGTGACTGCAAAATGTAATTGGGCAAGCTGACTGAGTTGGGGAAATTTATCTTGCCATCAGGTGCCAAGCAAGCCACAAGGAAGGGCAGAAAATACGTATGCTTCAAAAGAAAGTCATTTCAATAGGGTAAAACCCCAACCCAACGAAAAAATGAAAAACTCAAACCAAATCAAAAAACCCAAAGCAACACCCACCCACAACAACACAAAAACCCCACAAACAAACCAACCACAAAAAGAAAAAGCCACAGAAGAAAAGCAAATCCACAGGAAATCTCCTACTAGCAGAAAATGTTAAACCACCTTGTGGCATGCAAGGATTCTGCATGTGTAGGTGCTGTTTTGAAAGAAAAATGTCTTAAAAAAGAAATTATTCCCTACCTCCCATGTCCCCCCGCTTCTCTCAGTTGATTGCTGATCATGGTGTGACATGGAATGGAACATCACTTGGGTCAGTCCAGCCCAGCTGTCCCATCCTTGTTCCCCAGGAACACTTGCCCACCCCAGGCCCATAGGTTGGGGGGGTTGCAGACACCTCATACTGAGACAAGGACAGGAGAACAGAACAACATTTACTCTTGTCAAGGACAGTAGAACAGAACAGCCTTGGAGGAACTGATTAAGGATGTACCTCTGGCAAACAGAAGTCCCAAGAAATGCAAGCACAATGCAGCTCAGCTCTGCAAGGCTGACAAAACAGAAGTTATGCAAAACAATAATATTGCCCTTACTCAAAAGGGGATCAAGGAACAGCCATCTAAAAACGACTCCAGATGTTGAAGACAAAACTCAAAGAACCATGAAAGGATTTGTGATAAGGGGTGCAACAATGTCAAATAAACGCAAAGGAAGTGGGGATAGCTAATGGATACATAATCAGTGTGAGTGATAAAAACTCTGTTCATTTGATGCTTAGTGCACTCGAATGGAGGAAGGATGGCCCAAGTGACCACCATACTGTAATAAAGAATACCTGCTTTCAATTACTCAAAGATGTGTTCAAAAGTTTCTATCCACTGGATTTCAGTATCAGTGGTGTCCTTGATTCCATTATGCCCCACAGTTTCACAATGGCCCCTTGGCTCCATGAGGCCCTGCTGCAGAACAATGGATCCTTGATTCCACTGGGTTCCGTACTGTCGAAATGGCCTCCTTGGTTCTGCACTGCCACAATGCTCTCCTCGGTTCCACCAGGCCTTGCTGTGTCACAGCAGCCCCTTGGTTCCATCAACTACCAGAGTGTCACCCTGGTCTCTTGTCACAATGGACAATCGGTCAGAAGCAGCCCTGCTGTGTCACCATGAATATTTGGTTCCGTTGGGCCCCAGAGTGCCACAAGGGTCCTTTGGTTCCACGAGGTTCCACAGCATCATGATGGACTCCCTGGATCCGCAGTATCTCCATGGACCATTGGTTCCATGTGACCCTGCTGTGTCACAGTGGTTCCTTGGTTCCATGAAGCCCCACTGCATAACAAGGGAATCTTGCTCGCATGAGGTTCTGTACTGTCACCATGGCCTCCTTGGTCTGGACTGTAACAAGGGACCCTTGGTTCCATGAGGTTCCATAATGTCACAATGGTCTCCTTGGTTCCACAATGTTCCCTGATGTCACAATGGTCTCCTTGGTTCCACAAGGCATTGTTTTGTCACAATGGACCCATTGTTCCATGAGCTTCCACGGTCTGCTGTGTCACAATAAATCCTCAGTGCCATGAGGTTCTGTGGTGTCACAATGGTCTGCCAGGTTCAACAAGGCCCTGGAATGTCACGATGGCTGCTTAGTTCCAGGACCTTTCACAGCATCAACAATGGTCTCCTTGTTTCTGCAGTGCTATTATGGACCCTGGTTCCATGAGGTCCCTAAATGTCACTGATCTCCTGGGTTCCATGTGGCCCTGCTGTGTCACCACGGCCCCTTGTTTCCATGAGTTTCTGTACTGTCAGCAATGATTCCTTTGTTCATCGAGGCCCTGCTGTGTCACAATGGACCCTGGGTTCCATGAAGTTCTTCAGTGTCACAATGGCCCCTGGATCCATGAGATGCCACAGTGTCACCATGATCTCCTTGGATCCACACAGCAATAATGGACCATTGTTTCAGCTGGAATAGCTGCTATTAAAGCCCAGGGTAGGGAAGCAAAAAGGGCATTTGCATGGTATCCACAGATGTTTAATTCAGCTGTGCGGTGAGATGTTCAGGGTTACAAGGCAGGACTCCTGAGGGGAGTCCAGGTTTCTGTATCTCCAGAGGAAGGGGCTGATCAGTGCCATGGGGGCAGTACAAAGATGGCGCCAATGGGGGAATAGGGAGGGAGTGGCTGAGGGACACAGAACAAGGGGAAGGAGCCAATGGGGTCGAACAGCTTTTGAGGGAAGCTTCTTGTGTCTGCCTAACCCAGGGAATACCTCTCAGGGTCTCCACAGCTGCAGAGTGTCAAAACGGCCCCTTGGTTCTTTTGGCTTCCTCAGGATCCCAGTGGCCCCTTGGCTGCATGAGGCCCAACTGTGTCACACTGGCCCCTTGCTTCCATTGGGCCCCACAGTGTCACAATTGTCCCTCCCCTTAGTTCCGTGAGGCCTTGCAAAGTCACAATGGACCTCTGGTTCCATGAGTCCCACATTGTTCCATGAATTCTTAGTTCCATAGGGACATAACATCCTTAGTTCCTGTAGTGTCACAATGGTCCCTTGGTTCCATGGTGCCACACAGTGCCAAAATTGTCCAACAGGGCCTCATAGTGTCACAATGGACTACCTGGTTCCATCGAGACACAAAGTGCCACAATGGCCCTTTGGTTTCACAAGGCCTCAAGGTGTAGAAATGGCCTCCATGGTTTCCTGCAGCCATGCTGTGTCACAATGGACCTGTTGTTCCATGATGCCTCACAGTGTCACAATGGTCTCCTTGATTCTGCACTTGAAGAATCTCCCCTTGGTCTCATGGAGCCCCACAGTGTCACTATTGTGCCCTTGGTTCAATGAGGCCTTGCTGTTTCACAATGCTCTTTTGGTTCCATGAGGCCCCATGCATCATAATGGTCTCCACGGTTCCATGAGGCATTCCTGTGTCACACTGGCCTCTTGTTTCCATGGGGCTCCCGAGTGTCAAAATGGTCCCTTGCTTCTATGAGGCCTTGAAGAGTCACAGGGGTCTCCTTGGTGCTGCAGTGTCACAATGGATCCTTGGTTCCATGGGGACTCACAATGTCAGAAGGGTCTCCTTGGTTCCATGGGGCCCTGCAGAGCCCCTTGATCCAACAAGGCCTCCAAGTGTCATCAAGGCCTCCAGGATTCCATCGGGTCCCTGAATGTCACAATTGACCTTTGGTTCCATGGGGTCCTGCATTGTTCCATGAATCCTTAGTTCCATGGGGCCCTGGTGTGTCACAATGGACTCCTTGGTTCCATGGTGCCACACAGTGTGACAACTGCCCCTTGGCCTGCCAAGACTCCACAGTGTCACAATGGTTCCTTGCTTCCATGAGGGCTTGTAGTGTCACAATGGTCTCCATGATCCCATAAGGCCTTGCAGTATGACCACAGACCATTGGTTTCATGGAGCCCCACGGTGTCACTATGGTCCCCTTGGCTCCACAAGGCCCTGAAGTGCCACAATGGCCCTTTGGTTCCACAAGGCCTCCAAGCATAAAAATGGCCTCCATGGTTCCATGAGGCCTTGCTGTGTCACAATGGACCTTTGGTTCCATGATGCCCAGAGTGTCACAATGGTATCCTTGGTTCTACAGTGTCAGAATAAACCCTTCTTCCCATGGACACCCACAGCATTCACTGCAGTGCCCTTGATTCCATCAGGCCCTGCCATACTCCAATGGCCCCTTGGTTCCAGTGGGTCGAAAGTGTCAGAAGAGTCTCCATTGTTCCATGAAGCCCCACAATGTCACTGTGCTCCCCTTGGTTCCACAGTGTAACAATGGACTCCTGGCTTCATCAGGCTCTTCAGTGCCAATTGTCTCCTTGGATCTGCAGGGTCACAGTGGCCCCTTGGCTCCATGTGGCCACGCTGTGTCACAATGGCTCATGGTTCCATGAGGCCACACAATTTAACAAGGGACCCTTGGTTCCATCAGGCCTTGCTGCATCACAATGGACTTCTGATTCGATGAGCTTTCACACTGCCAGCAGCAGTCTCCTTGGTTCTCTAGTGGTTCTCATGGAACCCTTTGTTCCATGAGGTTCCGCAGTAGAACACACTCACCTTGGTTCCGTGAGGTTCTGCAGTGTCACAATGGACCCATGGTTCCACCAGGCCTTGCTGTGTCACAATGGCCCCTTGGTTCCAAGAGGTTTCTCAGGGTCACAATGGTCTCCTTCAATCCGCAATATCACAATTGTACATTGGGTCAATGTGGCCCCAATGTGCCAAAATAGATTTTGTTTCCATGGGGTTCTGCTGTGCCAGAATGGACCCTTTGTTCCATGAGTTTGAACAGTGTCACAGCTGACTGCTTGGTTCTGTGAGGAACCACTGTCACCAAATGTCTGAAATATCAGAATAAGGCTCCAAACATTATTTTGGTGTTTAAGAGGGCATCATTTATTCAGGCCTGAGATCTGGTGAGAGATAATCCTAACATCACATGGACATGTAATTCTATCAGTGTCTTCCTTATATACAGTCAGAATTTACCCATTTCCAAAAAACCCACTCCAAGTTCCCAGATTCACTCCTCGTTTTCTCAGTCCCTGCACCCTTGAGCCAGATGTCTTCTTCTCCTCTTCCAACCACCCTTGCTGGGAAAGCAGCCCCTGCATGCCTTGTTCCTGTGCTGAAAGTTCACAGGCAGGGTAAAAATGGAATGTATAAATAAGTATATTTATGCAGATGTATATATATATAAATGTATAAATAAGTGCATAATGTAAGCAATAAATGGCTTCTGCTTGATCATACTGGTTAGTTGTATGGAAGTCCTGTTTCCCAAAATGGGTGCCTGGGAAAGAGGGATGGTTCTTTTTCATAAAAGGAAAGCACTGAGCCAGGAGCAGGAGACAAGTGACCCTTACAGGCCTGGGGCCTCATTGCCTCCTTGTCCCTGCTCAGCAGCCTGGCAGGGGCCGCCCCATGCTCCTGCCCTTGCCATTGTACATCCCCACATGCCAGTGCCCATCCTGGGAAGAGCTCTGAGCAAGGAGGGAGGGACAGGATCTGCCTGGCCAGGGGCTGGGGCTCAGGTCTTGGTCCTTTACATTCCTGAAACACATCCAGGTTTGCTCAGCACCAGAGACACCTTTGCCTTCTTTGTCCCCAGCTGTCATCACTGCCTCCAGTGTTCTGCTCTAAATGGAACCTGGGGACACTTTCCCAGTTATGTCCCTCAGTGGAAGCCATTAAAACTTCAAGAAAGTTCAGGCTTTCAGTTTAACTTTGAGCACTTCAGAAGTTTTTTGAAGACGCTCTCAAGGACTGAGTCTGATGCAAACAACACAAAAGCACTGAGAGGGTCATTAAATTTTTCCTAGTCCAGTTATGGAGAAAGATTTAAAAGAACTTTTCAGAAATACAAATTTTTTTTTTTAATGGAGGTATTTTTTTTTATTTCTACTTAGAGCAGAGGTGATTGCAGCATTCTGTGATTGATATTGGCCCAGGGTCTCTCCTCAGCAGCTCTGGCCTGCTCACAGAAGCTGTGCCTGGAGCTCTGACCCAGTGTGGACAACCTTGCTACACATTGCCCAGCCCCATCCTGTCTGTCCTCACTGCCCTGGGCCCTGCTGTGCTTGCAGAGCTGGCTGCACCCAGCCTGAGAGGGGTTTCCCCTTTTGTACTTTTTGCAGCCATCTCAAACTACTAAGTTTCCCCACTCCAAACAGACACACTGCTCAGGTGTGTGCCAGCCCCAGGTGCCACCAAAGGCACTGCAGAGCTGCCCTGGGCCAGCTGTGAGGGTGAATCATCAGCCCAAGCTACACTGGGCCCCTGCAAGGGGCTGTGGCCATGGGCACTGCACTGACCCCACTGCTGGGTTTGGCTGCCACGGCCACCGAGAGAAATGAAACTGTCCTTGGAAACACTGGGGAGGACTGGGACATACTGGGGACAATGGGGCAATTGCGGGGAAGACTGGGGACACTGGGGCATCCTGTGGATGATATTGGGGGGAACTGGGAGGGACTGGGCTGTACTGGGAGGGACAGGAGGGGCACTGGGGTTGAACTGGGTTCTACTTGGGATGAACTGGGCTGTACTGGGGATGTACTGGTCTGTACTGGGGATGAACTGAGCTGTACTGGGAGGGACTGGACAGGTTGAATGGGCTGTTCCCGCCTCTGCCGCATCCCATTTGCCGAAACACCCGCCCATCACCGCCCAAAGGCAATCAGCGCCTGGTTTAGGACCTCAGTAGTGGTGTCTGATATTGGCACCACCTTTTTTTGCCTACAGGTCCCGTCATGCCCCGCGGCCCAATTGAGCCCAATTGGAGCCGGAACTACAACACCCGTCATGCCCCGCGCTCCACAGAACCCCGGGATCTGCTCCCCCTTTGTCTCTTTAGTGTCCGCCAGACCCTCCAGGATCCCTCAGTGCTCCCTCAGCGCCCATTCGGGAGCCCCCAAAAGCATCCCTGGATCCCCTGAGTGCTCTCAACCCCACAGATGCCCGGTACAGCCACTTCTGGAAATTCATCTCCTCTCATCCCCTGCGGCCCCATGGCCCCTCAGAACACAGTCCCACGCCTAAAACTCCTGCTGTGCCCCACGCCCTAAAGAGCCCGGATAGAGCTCCCGGAGCTCCCCGCAAGTGCTCCCGAACAGTTTATGTTTACCCGAGGATCTCAAGTCGCGGCTCGGATGCAGAAGTGTCTGCCAGGAGCCTTCCCGGACCCCCAAACCAAGGGCTGGAGCCACTTCTGGGACTACGGCTCCCATCATGCTCTGCGGCGCATGTCCAGCACTGTTTCAGCCGGGACTTCATCTCCCGTCATGCCCCGCGCCTTCACTGAGAGCCATTGCAGCTGCACCTCGAACTCCCGTGATGCTCCACGGCCCCGTTAAACTGTATTAGACCCGCGCCTATAACTCCCATCAATCCTCACGCCACTGAAAGCCCCATCAGAGCCCCCCAAGGGCCCGCCCAGACCCCAAAGGGCCCCAAATTACTTGACCTGCAAGGGCCCCCCTGGACTCCCAAGTGCTGCCCCCGACCCCGAACTGTCCCTTGGAATCCCTGAGTGCCCCTTCAAGTGCCAACCCGGCTCCCCCAAGTGTCCTCCAGACCCTCAAGTTCTCTCTGAATTCCCTCCCCAGACCCAAAACTGCCACAAACGTGCCCCAGAAAGTTCTCCATGGACCCCGAAGTGGCCCCTTTTACCCTTTCTGTGAAAATGAAAAAAAAGATGACAAAAGGATTGAAAATAGGACTAATTACCATAAAGATAGAGAAATCAATAGCACACTGGTTAATGAATTGATGAAGGGAATTGTGTTACTTAGAACCAATGACCAATAAATTTTTTGCTTGCTAAAAAAGTAGGGATTTTTTAATATAAAAATTTAAATTTGGTAATACAAATATAGAATAATACTATTATAAACAAGAAAAATTAGTTATCATTTGTTAATTCATTACATTTAATTTTAAATGAAAATGCATAAATTTTTTATGCTTTGGGATTTCATTCTGTAGGACACGGTCCAAAGATCCCTCATCTGCCTCACGACCACAGTCACGGACAGAGATTGAAGCCCTCCCTAAGGACTGAGACTGAGACCCTTCAAATTCTAACCCAGGGGTGCTGGCCTGACTGGAGCGGGATGTCTGCCATGGGAAGCAGGATGTTTCCCATAGGAACCAGTCCTGAAACAACGGGCCCCGCTCACTGCTGGCACCGGTTTGTGCTGTTCAGAACTGAACTGTCTGTACCTGTTCCCAATGGATTTATTCTCCACTGTTCCCTCCATGTGCCGTCCTGCTCCCTCCCGGCGCTAGATTATAAAAGAGCCCTGAGTTAACCAAAGACTTTGAGATTCTCCCCGATGTGACCAGATGGATCTATTGACCAGACCACAAGGATTTCATCTCTCTGTTGGTAGCTATTCCCCCAACCCAGCCCTCCTTTCTCTCTCATTCTGTCCTTTATCTCCTCTCTAATCCTTCTGTTACATCTGCTGTGGGTACTCACTAAAAGGTGCATTTATTTTGATTGAAAGTCCCCTGCTGTGTGTCTTTAGGTATTGGAAAATAATGATAAATAAAGTACACATAGTTCATAGGATAAAACGTAGATACCAGCTCTGGGATGGAGACTGTGCCTCTGTCTGACCTGATGAAAAGATCTCGGCAGGCCAGAGAAAAAATTGTCAACGGAAGGAGACCCAGACATCAATTTGATCATCACAGGCCCAATTTTATTGATCAGTACGGCGGGTTAAATACAGTTAATAATGAGCTTCATACATATTGCAGAAGTTGAGCTCAGGATTGGTCAGTTACATATCAGCACCTACGCCTACTTCTGCATTCCTATGGTTCTACTTTTGATACTTTTCACATATTCTCAGGATATATTCAGGGCTAATCTCTACTCCCTCTCCTCATGTTGCAGCAAGGTCACTGCTGACCTTTCCTTTCAGCTTGCTGACTGCTGACTTTCCTCCCTCAGCTTAACCAGCGGCATTATGTCAGTATGGCCTTTTTCAGCTAACCAACTATTAATAAATCTCTCCACAGGAATTAGGAAGGGCAGACTTTGGCCTATTTAGGATGCAGATTTGGGGAGTACTGAATCAGGCACTGATTTTTATTAAGGAAAACATCCCTTAAAAACAAAGGGGTCCAGCAAGGATGGACACATTTCAAGAAAGTAATCTAAAAAGGGAAAGAGCAGCCTGTGCCAGTATGGCAAAAGATGAGCAGGTGAGGAAAATTACTGGCCTGGCAGGGCATGGAGCCTTTGTGGGAACTCAGGGAGAAAAAGGACCAGCAGCTCAGGAAGTGTTTAAGGATGTCGTTAGGTTATACAGAAAGAAGATTAGAGAGGTTAAAGCTCCATTAGAATTCAATCTAGTGGCTTCTGTGAAGAAAAAAAAAGTGTTTTTATTTAAAAATTATAGCAAAAGAATGGAGAAGAAGAACCTCTACTCTTTATTGGATGCAGTGGAGAATATAGTAACTGAAGATAAGGAAAAGGCTGAGCTACTTAACACCTTGTTTGCATCAATTTTCAATATTAGGATAGGTTTACCTCAGGACAAGTGTTCTCCTGAGCTTGTAGATGGGCACAGGGAGCAGAACAGGCCCTGGAATCCAGGAGGAAGCAGTTGCTGACCTGCTGAGCCACTCAGATACTCACAGTTGTATAGGATCAGATGGGATCCATCCTAGGGGGATGAGAGAGCTGTGGATGAGCTCCCCAAGCTGCTCTCCATCATTTACCATCAGTGGTGGCTCAGCAGGGAGGTCCCAGAGGACTGGAGGTGCCAGTGTGCGCCCATCCCCAAGAAGGGCTGGAAGGAGGAGCTGGGGAACTCCAGGACTGTCAGCCTGACCTGGGTGCCCGGCAAGGTTATGGAACAGATCACCTTGAGTGCCATCACAGGGCGCCCACAGGATGGCCGAGGGATCAGAGCCAGCCAGAGGGGATTTAGGGATGGCAGGTCCTGCCTGACCAACCTGGTCTCCTTTTATGACCAGGTGACCCACCTGTGGATGCAGGAAAGGCTGTGGATGTTGTGTACCTGGAATTCAGCAAAGCCTTTGACTCTGTCTCTGACAGCATTCCCTGGAAAAGCTGCAGCCCACAGCTTGGGCAGGTTCCCTCCTCGCTGGGAGATTTAAGAGCTGGCTGGAGGCTGGGCCCAGAGAGTGGTGGGGATGGTGCTGCACCCAGCTGGTATCCAGGCACTGGTGCTGTTCCCCAGGGATCTGTGTTGGGCCCAGTCCTGTTTAATATATTCACTGGTGATCTGGGTGAGGGGATCGAGTCCACCATTCACAAATTGCAGATGACACCAAGCTGGGTGTAAGTGTGGATCTGTTGGAGGGCAGCACAGGAAGACACAGCCTTAAGCTGCACTAGGGGAGGTTCAGGCTGGACAATAGGAGGAAGTTCTTCACAGAAAGGGTGAGTGGGAACTGGAATGGGCTGGCCAGGGGGGAGGTGGCAGAGTCACTGTCCATCTCCAGAGGTACTTAGTGGCATGGTCTGGGTGACAAGGCAGTATGAGGGCATTGGTTGGGCTTGATGATCCCAAAGGTCTTTTCCAGCCTATTTGATTATGTCATTCTCTGATGATTGGGACACTCTGGGGCTATTGTGACACTGCAGGGCCTCATGGAACCAAGGGGACATTTGACACTGCAAGACCTTGTGTAACCAAGGGGTTTCACCATTTTGCCACTGCAAAACCAAGGAGACCATTGGGAGACTCCAGGGCCCAGTGGATCCAAGGGGCCGTTCTGACACTGTGAGGCCTCACGGAACCAAGGGGCCACTGTGACACGATGCGGCCTCAAGGAATCTGAAAGAATGTTGTGACACTGTGTGGCCTTGTGGAAACAAGGAGTCCAGTGTGACACTGAGGGGAGTTGTGGAAACACAGGGACCATTGTGACAGTGTGGGACCTCATTTGACCATGGGGCCATTGTGACACTCTGGGGCCTCATGGAACCAAGGGGCCACTGTGAAACTGCAGCACCAATGAGAACATTGTGACACTGTGAAGCCCCTGGAACCAAGGAGTCCATTGTCACATTTTGGGGCCGATGGAATGAAGGAGACCAGTGTGACAGTGCAGGGCCTGGTGTAACCAAGAGGCCATTGTGACACTGAGGGCCCCCTTGGAACCAAGGATATCTTTGCAGAAGACACCACAGTGGGTATGAGTATTGATCTGCTGGAGGGTAGGAGGGCTCTGCACAGGGCCGTGGACAACCTGAATCCTGGGGATGAATCCAAGGAGGTGAGGTTTGACAAGTCCAAGTGCTGGGTCCTGCACTTTGGCCACAACAACCCCTGCAGTGCTTCTGGCTGGGGACAGAGTGGCTGGACAGCAGCCAGGCAGAAAGGGACCTGCAGGGACTGATGCACAGCAGCCTGGACATGAGGCAGCCAGCCTGCCCAGGTGGCCAACAAGACCAATGGCTCTTGGCCTGGATCAGGAATGGTGTGGCCAGCAGGACCAAAGCTGATGTACTCAGCACTGATCTTCCCCCAGCTCTGCACACAGACATTGCTACTTCAGCTCCAGAAAAGAAAACAAAAGAGGATCACTGCAGAAAACTTTGCTGGGAGATCCTTTAGCTCCTTTAAAGACACCAAGAGCACAGCCCCTCATTGACACAGTCTGTGGGCACAGGGAAGGTGTAGAGAAACAAAATGAGAAATGGCACAAACAATGCTTTTACTTTGTGGACAATAATAAAAACTAAAACCCAGGGAAAAAAAGAACAAATCCAAAAGAGCTATCAAAGATTATTTATATTACAGATTACTTATATTACAAATTATTTATATTTCTTGGCCTGTCCCGGCTGCAGCCCCAGCACTGCCACCCCCAGGGCTGTGCCCGGCCCCAATAGCACTCAGGCCCTACAGCAACACCAGGGCCACCAGGGCAGCGGGGCAGGGCCACGGCAGCAGCACTGGCAACTGCTGGGCCAGCCCTGATCTGCCCCCAGCTCTGCACACAGACATTGCAGCTGCAGCTCCAGAGAAGGCAGCAAAAGGGCATCTCTGCAGAAAACCTTGCTGGGAGATCCTTTAGTTCCTTTAAAAGCTACCAAGAGCACAGCCCCTCATTGACACAGTCT
The DNA here is from genome assembly GCF_027887145.1 of Ammospiza caudacuta. Lineage (NCBI taxonomy): Eukaryota > Metazoa > Chordata > Aves > Passeriformes > Passerellidae > Ammospiza > Ammospiza caudacuta. The sequence continues at coordinate 6,150,665 of NC_080599.1, forward strand.
GTGGCCACAGGGAAGATGGAGAGAAACAAAATGAGAAATGGCACAAACAATGACATTTATCTGTGGACAATATGAAAGAAGTAAAGCAAAAGAAAAAAAATCCACAAACAAAGAAACAGGAAGTATCAAAGATGACTTTTATTATAAATGATTTGCAGAAATTGGCCAGCAGTTTAATGTTTCTGAAACCATCCAGTCATCAGTGTCCTCACTGCAGCCTTAAGCTCCTGGTTCCTCAGGCTGTAGATGAGGGGGTTCAGGGTGGAGGCATCACTGAGTACAGAAGTGAAAGGGCCAGATCCAGAGATGGGGAGGAGATGGAGGGGGGCTTCAAGTACGAAAATATGCCAGTAATGACCAACAGTGAGAGTATGGCCGGGTGAGGGAGGCAGGTGGAAAAGGCTTTGTGCCGTCCCTGCTCAGAGGGGATCCCCAGCACAGCCCTGAAGATCTGCACATTGGAGAAAACAATGAATACAAAACAACCAAATACTAAACACATACTGACAGCAAGATTTCCAAGTTCCCTGAGGTGGGAATTTAAACCGGAGAGTTTGAGAATCGGGGGAATTTCACAGAAGAACTGGCCCAGGGCATTGCCATGGCAGAGGGGCAGGGAAAATGTATTGGCTGTGTGCATGAGAGCATTGAGAAAGGCACTGGCCCAGGCAGCTGCTGCCATGTGGGCAAAAGCTCTGCTGCCCAGGAGGGTCCTGTAGTGCAGGGGTTTGCAGATGGACACGTAGCGGTCATAGCACATGACGGTCAGGAGAGAATATTCTGCTGACATAAAGAAGAGAAAGAAGAATACCTGAGTAGCACATCCTGTAGCAATTTCAAGTACTGAGCTCTTTAATTTTGTTTTTTTCTACATGCTCTAGTGGCCCCCTTAAACACTACCTGCGGGACCTGACCCTCCTTCCAAAGATGATACCTCCTCTTTTTATTCTTAAGTTCCTCCAAAATCCTCTTACCCATCCAGGCTGGGCATTTACCTCATCAACTCGTCTTTTGGCACACAGGGAGAGTCTGTTCCTGTGCCCTCAAGATCTCTGTTTTGAAGCATGCCCACCCTTCCTGAACTCCTTTGTTTTTAAGGGCTGCTTCCCAAGGAACTCTCTGAATAAGTGTCCTGAATAGACCAAAGTCTGCCCTATGGGAAGTCCAATGTAAAAGTCTTATTGATGTTCATCCTGATTTCAACAAATTTTGGGAGCTCTATAATTTCATTATCACTGTTCCCCAAGTGACCTCCAACCACCACATCTCCCCCCAGACCATCTCTGCTTGCAAACAACAGATCTAACACAGTCCCTCCCCTGCTGGTCTTACCCATCAGCTGTGACAAAAAATTGTTCTCCAAACCCTCTAAAAATTTCCTGGACTGCCTTTTTTCAGCTGTATTGAGTTCCCAGCAGATGTCTAGCAGGTTGAAGTTGCCTACAAGAACAAGGGCTGATGATCCAGAAACATTCTCTAGCTGTTTATAGAATGAGTTGTCCAGCTCTTCTTCCTGGTTGGGTGGACAATAACAGACTCCCAGTAGGATGTCAGCCTTGTTGGCCTTCCCTCTAATTGTCACCCACAGGTATTCAGCTTCATCATCGTTAGTTTCAATACCTGTGGTGTCCAAAGCCTCTCTAATATAAAGGGCCACCCTTCCACCCCTTCTCCCTTTCCTGTCTCTCCTGAAGAGCTTGTAGCCATCCAGTGCAGTGCTCCAGCCATGTAAGTCATCCCACCACATTTCCCTGATGGCAATTACATCACAGCTCTGCTGTTGGACCATGGCTTCCCAACTCTTCTTGTTTGTAGCCCACGCTGCATACACTGGTATACATCCACCCCAGCTGGGCTGATTTCACTCCTAACTCAGGCTTACCACTCTTGTGCCTGCTTCCAGACAGCCCAGCTGCATCCCCTTCCCCCTTCAAACCTAGTTTAAAGTTCTGTCAAGTTCTGCCAGTTCATGAGCTAAAAAGCTTCCATCCTTAACTGAGAGATGGAGCCCATCTGGTTCCAGCAGGCCAGGCGCTATAAAAGTTGCCCCGTGATCAAAGAATGCAAAATTCTGTCCATGACACCAACCCTTGAGCCACTGCCTTAGGTTGGAATTGGGTGTGTGTATTCTATTCCTATCTGTGGAGCAGTTATCATCTGTTAATTGGGCAGTTTACATTGTATCTTCAACAACTAATCCTCCCACCAGGGCAATATCTTCTGTTAATGGGCCACTGAGTCTCATTGCATGACTGATAAAATTACATTATCCCACTGCGAGAAGCTCCACCCACAGTGAGGAGCCAAGCATTCCTCCTGGATATAATCTGAGATTTCGAACACCACAGTGACTCTTTTCCTACTGGATTCCTAGAGGAGCAGCTTTCTTCTCCACTGGATTCCCAGAGGAAGATCAGGCCCATCTACACCACCACTGGACCTTCAGAGGAAGACTACACCCTTCTACAAGATCACTGCTCAAACAAAAGCACATCTGTCAATCAAGGAGTACTGCAGCCACACTTTAATGGAACTGCTACCAACACCCTGACCCACAGGGTGTCAGGTCATATTTTGACCCTGCCAGTGGGTTTTTTTGTACTATTGCACTTCTATTTTTAATTTTCGTACTTAAGAACTGTTAATCCAATTCTCATATCTTTGCCTGAGAGCACCTTAATTTCAAAATTATAATAATTCCGAGGAGAAGGTTTTTCCAGTTTCCATTTCAAGGGTGGCTCGTGCCTTCCTTAGTGGACGCCTGTCTTTTCAAACTGACACAATGCCCTGGGAAACTCAGGCAGGTGAGGAGGAAGTCAGTGCCCCTTTCCCCCTCTCTCCTGCTCCATCTCCCAGCCCAGCATGGCCCCTGGCTGCAGGACAACCCTGCTGCCAACCCCGTCCTTCTGGGGATGCACTGGGGGGATGTCCTTCCCCTTCCCTCTGGCATGGAGGCAAATCCCATCCTCTCCTTGTCCTTCCTCCCCCAGACAAGGAGGATGGAAACCAGGGAGGACAAATCTCCGTGGCAGAACCTTGTGGAAGAGAAGCCCTACAAGTGCTTGGAGTGTGGGAAGAGCTTCAGGAAGAGCTTATACCTGATCAGCCACCAGATGATCCACACTGGTGAATGGCCCTACAAGTGTGAGGAGTGTGGGAAGGGCTTCAGCTACAGATCCAACCTTGTGACCCACCAACACATCCACACTGGAGAGAGGCCCTATGAGTGCCCCAAGTGTCAGAAGAGGTTTCAGACCAGCTCAAATCTCCTCCTCTACCAGCAGATTCACACCAATGAGAGGCCCTTTCACTGCCCTGACTTCAGGAAGGGCTTCAAGCACAAGTCTCACCTCACCACCCACCGGCACATCCACACTTGGGAGAGGTCCTATGAGTGTCCCCAGTGTGGAAAGAGTTTGTCCATGAGCTCTCACTTGACCAGACACCAATGGAATCACCAGTAAGGGAAGCCCTGCAAAGGCCCCAATTGCAGGAAGAGCTCTGTGCCCTGCTCCAGCTCCATCTTCCATAGGAGGATCCATGTTGGGCAGAGCCCTGGTGACCTGCATTCAGTGATCTCTGCTGGGAGGACACAAGGCTGGTTATCCTTTTGGTTTTGCCCCAATTTCCTCTTGATTTTTCTTTATCACTTAAAAACACCTAAAAAAGGACTAAAAACAAAGAAATTTATCAAAGATGTTGAAAGTTCCATCAGTTCACAGTTACTTGAGCAGGAATTTATGGTTTTGGGACACATTCTGGAAGATTTGTGGAGTCTTGGGGGACTTCAGGAAGTGTTCTCCATATCTTTGCACTCCCAACTACAGATGGATTGATCTGTCACCTCAAAATGACTCAGTCCCACTGAAAACACCTCAATCTTACCCTCAAGGGGCTCAATCCCATTACAAATTGCCTTGTTCAGACCTCAAAAAAATACAGTCCCATGCTCAAATTACTCAATTCCACAGCCTCCAGGGTGAGATGGGATTGGATACAGACTGGGTGAAGTGGGATCCAAATTTGATGGTGTGGGATGGGGATTGTGGGGGGCTGCGTGTGTGGGATGTATTTTGATAGTAAATAAAACTTTCAGAACTATTGGTTTCTGTCCCATTCATTTTCCATCAGTTCCAGTTCTGTTTTTCAGAGTGTGAGCTTCTAGGCTGATTTGGTTTGTCCTCCTTTCTTCTCTCCTGCCTTTCTTTGCTTGATCTGCTTCTCTCTCAGTGTCTCCCTCAACCCAGGGCAGCTCCCACCAAAGACCTTGCCCTGATTTAATTCCCAATCCAGGAGCTACAACAACCATGGGTGAAGTTATGAAGGCTGGCAGTGAAATGTCACTCTAAGATCTTGCTCCACTTGGCTTTTGGCTCCTTCTTAGGAGCTTTGCCTTCAGAGACAGGAACATCTTTTCCTGTCTGGGAACTGGAATCCCAGCCCCTGGGAGTGTGTGCCATGGATCCCAGAAGGGAATTCCTGAGGCTCCCAGGGTGCTGCTCTTGCCATGCCTCCCAAGGAGCTGTGCAGGGCCCGGGGACAAGGTCCAGTAGCTCTGTTGGTTCTGCAGTGCCACAACAGCCCCTGGTTCCATGAGTTTCCCTACTGCCAACAGTGGTTCCTTGGTTTCCATGATGCCCTGCTGTGTCACCATGGATATTTGGTGCCATGAAGTTCTTCAGTGTCACAATGGCCTCCCTTGCTCCATGAGCTTCCAGTGTCACAATGGACTCCTTGGATGGGCAGTGTCACCATGGACAATTGCCTCCATGCTGCCTCACTGGGTCACCATGGACTCCTTGGTTCCATGAGGTTCTGGAGGTGTCTCCATGGACTCCTTGGATCCACAGTGTCACTGGATCCACGTGGCCCTGCTGTATCACCATGGCCCCTTGGTTCCATGTCACCCCAGGGTCACAATTGGCTCCTTGCTTCCACGTCACCCCCTTAGTGCCAAAATGGTCCCTTTGTTCATGAGGAACACAAAAGTTTTGTAAAAACATTGAGTAAATCCTGCTGAACACACCTGGGAACATCTGTTTGCATTCAAGAGAGAGGTTAAAGGTGAGGATGGCACCAGCAGTTTCCATCTGCAAAAGAGATCCAGGGAAAGGGCAAGGACAGAGAATACAGCTGCAAGACTCAGAGAATTCTGCTTCCAGAGATCATTTCTGCTCACAGAGATTCCAGAGATCATTTCTGCTATTCCTTGGAGAAAGGTGACCCCATTCAGGGCAGCTTGGGCTGAGCAGGTGGTTCCTGAGTTGGGTTCGTTCAGGAAACCTGCACAGGCTTTTCCATTCTTTCCTTCCCAATAGGAAAACTTCTCCTGGGCCTGTGCAGAGGCAGAGCCCTGAGGAGAGCAGGTGGGACATGGTACAAGGGGCTGGGACATGGAGCTACAGAGCTCAGGGGACAAGGTTCTGCTGCAGGGCACAGGGATGTCAGTGCCAGGTGGGCCATGTCAGACATGGTGAGGTTTGGGGTGAGGAGCAGCTTGTCCAAACAGGGTTAGCCCTCAAGGGGCTCATTCTTCTCTGTGCACAGACCTCCTAAGGAGACATTCAGCATCAAGATCACCTGGGAAATGCTTCTATGAGCTCTTCTTTGATCTGGAAAATAAAAAAAAAAATACTCACTTGTTTAAAAAAAATGTCATGAGGTGTATTTTGAAATTTTCCTCCTTAACAGAACAACAAACTGACTCCAATCAGCTGCACAAGCCCTGGAGACTTGAAAACCACTGAAGGAAGGGAAAGAGCCCCCGAGGACTTTCTCTATTTTATTGATTCCCACAGTGGATTTGTGGCTGAGTCCAGCACCCTCAGGCATTGAGAGAAGGCTGAAGAAGTGGCTTAAGGAGTCAGAAGCAAATCTCCAAGTCCCTTGGAGCATCACTGGGCCCCACTGAGGGCAGGGACTGACAAAGGCTCCCCAGGGACTGCTGAGAGAAGATCCTTAAGAGCAGGATTGCAGGCAGGCAAAGGCTCAGAGCAGGGAACTGCAATGCTGAGCAAGGCCTGGGCTGGCTGGGGGAAGCAGAAAGGCCAAGCCCTGAGCCCAGCCTGGGACAGCAGGGCCTGTCCCTCATGGGTAGCTCAGGGCTGTTTGTGGGGCAGTGGGATTTGAGGGGCAGCAAGGACAAATGTCATAAACCTGTGTGACACTGCAGATCCTCATGAAACCAAGCAGCCAGTGGGATACTGTGGGGCCTCATGAAAACAAGAGGCCATTGTGAGCCTGCAGGACTGGAACACCCCAGAACACTGAAATGCTGGGGGTAACCAAAGCTTCCTTTCCTGGAGTTTGGTGCACTGGAGAAACATCAACCAGATATTCTCAACACAGACAGATGTTAAAGAATATTCTTGGTAGCAAGGGACCTACAAGCATCATCAAGTCCAGCTCTTAAGTGAATGGCCCGCACAGGGATTGAACCCACAGCCTCAGTGATACCAGCACCATGCTCTGACCAACTGAGCTAAGAGATCAAAATTACTCCAAATTTTACTTGCAAAAGATAGACAATCAGGGAACTTGGGCAAAGCATTTAATACAACATCCACTTCAACATAAAACTCTTATCAAAGCATTAACTTCATTAACTTAGACCATTAACCTAAAAAACTTTACCCTTAAGATGTTAAGTTACCCAAAAATGTTCCAGGTAAGTAGGATTAGAAGGAGAAGAAATAGAGAACAACAGAAAGACAGAAGATCTATAGAAAGATACGCACATGGGTAACAACTGCACAGGTTCCAGCCTCAATAACAAAGGAACCCTAGGAGAAGGCAGGACCCAGACCCTGGGTTGGCCTTGTGCTCCGGCTTTTAACACCCTGGGTGTTCATGGGCCCACCCCTGGGGTGGAACTGCCAGTTGCTTGCCCAATGAGAGCCAGGGTAGGCACCAGCTGCTAGTGTGTGATTGATTGAGAGCTGGGCCAATCAGAGGTGCGACAGGATATCCCCTGCTGTGTGATTCACAGCTCTGCCAGGCCAGGGGCTCTGTTCCACCAAAAACCAAGGCCTGACCTGGACCTGGCCCCACAAGGGCATTCCGAGCATCCCAAGGTGTCTCGGGACATTGATCTCATCCAGCCTCTGACAGGGACCACGGTGACACTACAGAAACTGATGGAATCAAGTGTCAGTTGTGACAATGGAGGTCCAAGGAGACTATGGTGTGAGTATGGAAGCTCATATGGAATCAAGGAGACCATTGTGCAACTCAGGGGCCCTATAGAAGCAAGGGTCAATTATTAAAGAGTGGGGCCCATATAAAAAAGGAGCCATTGTGACATGGAGGGGCCGCATGAAGACAAAGGACCCTTGTGACTCTGTTGGGGCTCATGAAACCAAGAAGCCATTGTGACATTGCAAGATCTCATGGAATCAGGGAATACTGTGTCAATGTGGGGACCCATGAAATCAATGGAACATGGAACAGGTCTGCCTAGTTTGGACTCCTGGGGGCTGTCAGGTCCCACTGAATCTGACATGTCAAGGGCCACTTCCCATCTGGTTGTGAAGCACTGGGGCTCCGGGCTTTCCTTCCTTCCTATGGGAAAGAACTGTCTTTCTTGGCTAGGCACCCATGGCCAAAATTGGGATTCTGCATCTAAAATTCTCTATATCCAAGGGTTACTCCCAGACAAAATCTGCCGATATAGTCAAGTCTGGCTAGACTTGGCCTCTGGTGACTGCCTCTCATCTGCCCCTGCACCACTGGGGCTCACTTGTTTCACTTGTTTCCTTCCAATGAAGACCATTGTGACACTGCGGGGCATTGTGGAACCAATCGCCATGGTGACACTGCAGGCCCTTGTGGAACCTGTTACACTGTAGGAACTTGTGGACCAAGGGGAACATTGTGACCCTGCAGGGTACCATGGATCCAAGGGGCCACTGTGACACTGTGGGGCCTCATGGAACCAAGGACATCTTTCTGTTCTCTTGGAACCAAGACCATGTGGCCCAGTTGAGCCGCACTGTCCCAAGGGGTCAGTGTGAAGCAGCAGGACTTCGTGAAACCAAGAGACCATTGCTGCATTTCAGGGCCTCATGGAGCCAAAGGGCTGTTGTGATCCTGCAGGGCACCGTGGATTCATGGAGAGCATTGTGGCATTACAAGGCCCCATGGAATCATGGAGACCACTGTGACACTGTGGGGCCCCATGGAACCAAAGAACACTGTGGCCCTGCAGGGCCTTGTGGAAGGAAGGGGCCATTGTGACACTATGGGAACTTGTGGAACCAAGGGAACTGTTGCACTACTGGCCCCAATGGAACCAAGGGACCATGATGACACAGTGGGACTTCATGGAACCAATAGACCATTATGACATTGTGGGGCCTTGTGGAACACTGGAGACCATCAAGATCCTTAAGGACTTGTGTTATCATGGGGCCATTATGACACCTGAGGGCATCATGGAAGCAAGGGAACATGAAATAGATGTTGCTGCCTTGGTCTCCAAGGGGTCAACTAACAGGTTTGGCTAACTTTGGAATGTGGAAGGCCACTCCTATCTGTCCCTGAAACACTGGTACTCTGGGCTTTCCTTTGTATAGAAAATAACTGTCCATTTTTTCCAGGCATCCATGGCCAAAATTTGGATTCCACCTCCAAATTTCTGTGTATCCAGGGATTGCTACCATACAAAAGCTGCCAGGACAGACAGGTCTGGCTGGTCTTTAAATCTTGAGTGCCAGAACTCACCTGTTTTCCAAACACTGGGAAGGGCTCTGTGCTTTTATTTGTATGGAAAAAAAAAAATCCTTCTCCAGGCACTATGTCTGAAATTAGGATTCCACATTCATAAATTTGAATATCCAAGGGTTACTCCTGGCAAACCTGCCAGGACAGACAGGTCAGGCTTGCCTTGACCTCTGGTGGCTGTTGTTATCATATTGTTGATATCATATTTCTGGAGTGCCACACCTTCTGGGTGGTTCTCTCATAAGCAGCTCTTCACAGCAGTGTTGTTCCAGCTTCTTCATCAGAGCTCCCCCAAAACTCTCCCTGATCGGCCAACCCACCCCCTTTTATCCCAGTTATCTTCATTAGCCATAGCTGCCGCCCAATTAAGGACATCACAGCTGAAGCCCATTTAGAACAACTAGGATCGTGGCAAGGCCACTGATACAATAGATATATTTTACTATGGCTCAAAGGCCACCTATACAATGCATACTAAGATTCAATGGCCACCTATAGGTCGCCGCCATTCATCAGCTCCTGAAACATGGGGCTCCATGGTTTCCTTCCTATGGAGACCAATGTGACATTTGGGAGCCTTGTGAAATGGAGGGGCCATTGTGGCATTGCAGAGCACCATGGATCCAAGGGACCATTGTGACACTGTAGAGCTTCATGGAACCAAGGACATCATTGTGGCTCTGCTGGGCTTCATGATCCCAAGGGGCCAGTGCAAATCAGCAATGTGGAAGTTTGCCTGGCTGTAACTCAGAGTGAGTCAGATTTTACCCCGGAAGTACTGGAAGTGAGGTTCTACCTAAGAATCATTCATTTAATTTAGGGTGAGCTTGAGAGTTCCCCCATAAGCCTTTAGTGTTGTTATGCTAAGTTGTCCTAGTTCTACTCCCCTATTGGTTTACTGGTTACTTGTTTCTTCCATATGGTTATTGTTCTAGTTTTCTAGTCCCCGGTGTCGATGTTGTTGCTTCCTCTTTGTCTCAAGTCTTAAGATCCTGCCCCTCGTACTGTGCTCGACTTCTCCATGTTTATTGTTTTTCACCCTGTTATTAAAGTTCTTTTTGGCCAACTCTATCGAATCCAATCCTTTTCATTTTCGCCACCCTCACCCTGAACTCAAGGAACCAGAGAGGTTTGTTGCAGCTACCCTCATTGTGACATTTGGCACCCGAAAAGGGACCCTGACATTCAGGGCTCCCTGTGTCAGTCACATCAGCTGGGGTTAGCTGATGGATAGGCCAGTGCCTCCCAGAAGTTTGGATTGTGCCGCCCGGCAGATTCAAGGGACCTTGAATTGCTTCAAGGGACCTTGGCCAGAATCTGCAGCGACAACAACGGTTTCACCTGCATAGGATTGCAGGTGGGTCTGGGAAAATGCAAGACATTTATTGACCATTTTGCTACTGTGTTTTCACAATATGGACCCAAGTCCCATTATTGATTGGGGGTGTTCTGGTGGCTCTTCCACATAAGGCAGAGAGAGAAAAATGGGCAGCCAGATGTCCAAAGTAGAAAGGAGCATATATGGATGCTTTAATTCTCACTGATCATGACATAATATTTTAAAAGAATGAATTAAAATCAATCATGGGGTGGATCATTAAAAATTTTCCAGATGCCTCTGCTGACGAAATCCATACCACTGAATTTTGGGACTCAGTGGGAGTTAAATTGTACAACCATTTGATCAAAAGGGACCCCACTGCACCCCGCATGCTTCCCATCTTCCATACCATTCTTGAGACCCTTCACCAGCAAGCAGTGTGTTGAAAACTCAATCTAGTTGTTATGGGTAAAAGTTAAGTTAAAATAGGATATAGTTCAATTATATTGTATTAATTATGTTATGTTATTTGTATTATGTTAAAGGAGGGGGCTTATAAGAACATCCTAGAAGGGTCCAGGGTTTGGTGAAACAGGGGTCTGATGGGGCAAGGCAAGGTCGAAGAGAGATTGGATGAAACATCTGACCAATCATTTGAAGCCCTGCAGAAACGATTGGTCCAGAATGAACGGCGGTAAAGACCAATGAGAAGCCTGGAAATGGACCAATCATCATGAGGATCCAAAGTGCACCAATCCTGGACTCGAGGAGGACTATAAATGTGGGGAGTTCATTTGGGTCAGGGTTCTTCTTCTTTTGGGGTACTTGTTGTTTGGCAGAACCCAGTGCACTTGGGGTGAGCGCACTGTTTTCATTTTTGGCTCGCTGTGTGGGTGCCTGGGCTTATCCTGGGCACTCCGTTCCTTGTAGCTATTTTAATAAACAAGAACCTCTTTCTCTGGAGAAAGTTTGGCCTCGTTCGTATCCGTAACATGTTGGTCACTCCTAACTGGGGACCTCCCTTCTAACCTGCCTTTCTCAGACCTTCCACGATGGTCCAAGATGACGATGGCCAGGCTGTCTTAGAGCATCATTCCCTGGAGAGTCAAGGTGGAAGGAGCCCGAATGTGGCTCAGGAGCCTGAGCATCCTCCTTCCATCTTGGCTTCTCCACTTCTGCTACCACAATCTTCTCTTCTGCCCTGAACAAACCTCCAGACTCCACCCAAAAAACTGCGGGTCATGCCCAAACTGTCAATCATCCTCTCCACTCTGGGCCATGCCTCCAGTTAAGGAAGGAGACTGGTAAATAACTTCGAAACTCCTCGTTGCCTGTGGGATCTCAGCACCTCAGGATGGAGGTGCAGAGAGGCCGAGACCACCCTTGGGGGGCTCGGGAGTCCTGGAATGCTGCCAGAAGTGTCTGGTGGCAGGATTTTGATCCTACACAGGAGACGAGACCTGTATGAGGACTGGGAGGAATTCACTGGGTGTATGGTGAAGGGATAAGTTAGTTAAAGTGTAAAACACAGGGTTTAGGATTTCTGTACAGGGGGGTCTAAAGAAGTAAGATGGTGGAATTGGGGCGTGTCCTGTTCTTCTTCTTCTTCTTCTTGGCCTCCATCTTCTATGGTGGTGGTGGCACTTTGGGATTGGTTATTACTAAAAGTGCACCGGTTAATAAGGGTAGAAGGTATTGGGGAGAAATGATAAATATTGTACACGTAACTTCGGGTATAAAGATAAGTGACCGCCCCGGGGCTTGTGCAGTGTGCCCATGGCTGACTTGCTGTGCAGACCTCTGTCGGGCTGAAAGAAAATCTTTTAGATAAACAATTAATAAACACCAAGACCGAGACAAGATCAGAAGTCTCTCCTCGTCCTTTGAAATGCTGGGCTCTTCAAGGCCATCCCTGGGCCTTTCCAGGCCACCTAAACAGCAACAGAAAACCTTACAGTTGCCCCCATATGAAAGAAGGGGGCAGAATCCCAGGTATTAGCCATTGATTTAGGGGGAAATCAAGGATCTGTGTAGGGCAGATAAAGACCATGGAAAGGACTCACCTTATTTTAATGGCCTAATGAGGGCCATGTTTACAGCACATGTCTTAACCCCCTATGATTTAAAATATATTACCACTGTGTTGTTGTCCCCTACAGAATATACCCTGTGGGAAGTATTTACTAAATCAATTAATAGCAGACTATGCTAATAATATGGCAAGGGCGGAATTGACAATCAACCATCTAGCTGGAGAAGGACAACACAGCCTACTAGCTGATTAAGCAGCAGGTATTTCCAGAGAAGTATTGGATGATATCAAAGAGATGGCTTTGCAAGCTTTAATCCAGTTATTGGATGGTAGCACCCCCAGTTTGGACTACCTTGGGTGGCTGCAGCTAAAGCTTTAGGACAATCAGACCATCTTGGGTGCCTGTTAAGTAAGCAAACCAATACTTCCTCCCTCACATTGAGTGGCCTGCTCTCAGACATAGAGACCATCAGACATGCCACCTTGCAGAACAGTGATAGAGTTTTTACTCTGGGCACATGGGCATGACTGTGAAGAGTCTGAGGGCATGTGTTGCATGAACCTCTCCAGCCACAGGGAGACAATCCACAAGAGCATTCAGGTACTCAAGGAAAGGTTCAAGAAGCTTCAAGTGCAAAACAATGGCTGGTTCAATACTCTTCAGATCCAAGGAATTGAAGAGTTGGAGGATGTCTAGCTGAAAGAGGACTATTAATTCTCTTAATGGTTGTTGTTGTATTGTTAATTGTCCTATGTTTTTTTGGATGCTTTTAGAAAGTCTTACGAAATTCTTTCAGTTCCATCTTTGTTGTAAAACAGAAAGGGGGAAGATACTCAACACAGGATCCTCATGGACTCCTTGGAAGAGAGAATGGGAGGCCAGGATGGCAAAAAAACCTCTCAGAGACTTAGTGTGGAAAGGAAAATCCTTAAAAGTACCTAAAAGTATTCTTAAATCCATAAAGTACCTTAAAAATTTTGAGTATCTCAAAGTATTAATGAGCCCCACTGAGTTTCAGTACAAAGCTCTCCAGGGACTCGTTATAGCAGGTAATTGGGGCTATGATTGCACAAACCTCTCACAGAGTTTCCATCAGAAACGGAAACACCAAGTACCTTAAAATAACTAAAGTACCTTGAAACATTAATGAGTCCCACTGTGCTATTATTGACAAAGGCTCTCCAGGGACTAATTACAGCAGATAATTGGAGGCCATGATTGCACAAACCTCTCAGAGACTCCAAAGAAAAAGCCAAACCCAAAGTCCTTTGAAAAAACTGCAGTCCCTGCAGGGAGCATTAAGGAGCCCCTAGGGCCATTTCTGACCAAGGCTCCCCAGGGACTCCTTCCAGCAGATCCTTGAGGCCACTGGGATGTGGGCTAGGGGGGATGCTGAGGGCAGGACAAGAGACTGACAGTGCCCAGCCTGGCTGGGGCTGTGCCAGGAGGCCCCAGGGCCTCAGGACAAGGTGGCTCCTAACAGCCCTTGGTGACACAGACTCTGCGGTGCCCCAGGGCACCAGACTTGGTTTCTCTTTGTCCCTACCTGTCATCACTCTCTCCAGTTCTCTGCTCTGCCTGGGTCCTGGGGACACTTTCTCAGTCGTGAACCTCAGTGGGACCCATTAAATGTCGAAGAAATTTTGGAGTTGGATTCTGACTTGGAGTTCTGAAGAGGTTTCTTCAGCTCCCTCTCAGGGACTGATGTGCAGGGCCTGAGCACAAAGCCCCAGAGGCTCATTAAAGTCCTTCTGCTGTGTCTATGCTCTCTGAGCTGGGCTGGGCTCCTGGCACAGAGGCAGCTCCTGGTAACCAAGAAGAGCTTCAAAAGCACATTTCTCTTGATGAGCAGCTCTTCTGCCAGCCCAGCAGGGCTGGAGGACTGCCTGCAGCCACCCCTGGCACAGCACAGAGGCACAGAGAGCTTCAGTCAGTCAGGGCTGGGAAGGTGCTGAGAAGTGCCTGGGGCAGAATCAATGCCAGCCCTTGGCAAAGGAACCTCTGGCTGCAGGACAATGCAGCTGCAGCTCCTGGAGTGATCTCCTACAGCTGGAACATCCCAATGCCTACAGACCCTGTGAGTACATTCTCTGATTGTCTCTTGTGCAGAGCAGCCAGGAGTTCCCAGGGCTGTCCTGCAGATCAGGGTCCTGCAGCCCAGGGCGCTGTGCTGGGGCAGGGACTCTGCTGCCTGCCAGGGACAGCTCTCAGCCAGTCCTGGCAGGTGCTCCCAGCACTGGGAGATAAGATCTGGGTGGGAGGAGACAGCTGGTAAGGCTTGGAAGTGTTCTCCTTGTGTGGTGAGGATCCTGCATTGCTCAGGACTGCTCACAGCATGGCATTTAACTGCAGAACATTTCCAAGTAGATTATAGAGGGAGCAGAGCAAGGCAGGGGCTGCAGGAAAGGGGAAGTCCTGCTTTTTTAATCTATTGTTTTGGGTTACCTGAATGGGATATTGACCATAAATATTCATTTAAGTTCAGCTTGAGGAAAAAAAAAAAAAATTATCTCTAATCTAAACAAATCAGGCAGTGACAGAAATCACCACCGGGCCCCTCACAGGCAGCATCACTGTTGCTTTTCCAGCCTCCTCAGCATTCCTCTGACATTCCTATCAGAGCCTGCAGAGCCAGAGCTGCCCCTGGGCAGTGCCAGAGTTGGGAGGGGTCTGCAGGGCAGAGCTGAGCCCCCAGGGCTGGGCTGGGCTCTGGCAGCACTGGCAGGGCCCAGCCCTGGGCACAGGGAAGCAGCTGCTGGCAGAGACAGCTCCAGGCAGCAGAGCCCTGGGCAGGCAGTGGGGGGAAAGTGCCCCCAGGCTGTGGTGGGATATTTAAAGTCCTCTCCACACCCAATTATTCCATCATTACTTTTTCTGCAGGTCCCCATGCCAAGACAGAAGAAATGTCCAACAGCAGCTGCATCAGCCACTTCCTTCTGCTGGCATTGGCAGACACGTGGCAGCTGCAGCTCCTGCACTTCTGCCTCTTTCTGGGCATCTCCCTGGCTGCCCTCCTGGGCAACGGCCTCATCATCAGTGCCATAGCCTGTGGCCACCACCTGCACACGCCCATGTTCTTCTTCCTGCTCAACCTGGCCCTCAGTGACCTGGGCTGCATCTGCACCACTGTCCCCAAAGCCATGCACAATTCCCTCTGGGACACCAGGAACATCTCCTACTCAGGATGTGCTGCTCAGCTCTTTTTCTTTATGTTCTTCATCTCAGCAGAGTTTTATCTCCTGACCATCATGTGCTACGACCGCTACGTGTCCATCTGCAAACCTCTGCACTACGGGACCCTCCTGGGCACCAGAACTTGTGCCCACATGGCAGCAGCTGCCTGGGCCAGTGGCTTTCTCCATGCTCTGCTGCATACAGCCAACACCTTTTCCCTGCCCTTGTGCCATGGCAATGCCCTGGGCCAGTTCTTCTGTGAAATGCCACAGATCCTCAAGCTCTCCTGCTCCAAATCCTATTTCAGGGAATTTGGGCTCATTGTTTTTAGTGCCTGTTTATCATGTGGTTGTTTTGTGTTCATTGTTTTCTCCTATATGCAGATCTTCAGAGCTGTGCTGAGGATCCCCTCTGAGCAGGGACGGCACAAAGCCTTTTCCACCTGCCTCCCTCACCTGGCCGTTCTCTCCCTGTTCTTCAGCACTGCAGCAATTGCTCACCTGAAACCTTCCTCCATCTTCTCCCCATCTCTGGATCTGGCCCTGTCAATTCTGTACTCGGTGGCAGCTCCAGCCCTGAATCCCCTCATCTACAGCCTGAGGAACAAGGAACTCAAGGCTGCAGTGAGGAGATGGATGACTGGATGCTTTCAGAAACATTAAAATGCTGGCCAGTTTCTGCAAATCACTTGTAATAACAGTAATCTTTGAAACTTCTGGTTTCTTTTATTTTGGATTTTTTTTCTCTGTTTTAATTTTTAAATATTGTCAACAAAAAATATCATTGTTCGTGCCATTTCTCATTTTGTTTCTCTCCACCTTCCCTGTGGCCACAGACTGTGTCAATGAGGAGCTGCGCTCTCAGTGGCTTTAAACGAACTAAAGGATGTCCCAGCAGAGTTTTCTGCAGAGATGCCCTTTTGTTGCCTTCTGTGGAGCTGCAGCAGCAATGTCTGTGTGCAGACCTGGGGGCAGATCAGGGCTGGCACAGCAGCTGTGCCCAGCAGCAGCAGCACTTGGTGTTGCCAACACCATCAGGACCACTTGGTCCTGCCCCGCTGCCCTGGTGGCCCTGGTGTTGCTGCAGGACCTGAGTGCTCTCGGGGCCGGGCACAGCCCTGGGGGTGGCAGTGCCGGGGCTGCAGCAGGGACAGGCCATGGGCACTGCTGGGGCAGCGCTGACGCCTCAGCCCAGGCCCTGGGGGCTCCGGGCTCTTTGCCCAGGCTCTCTAAAGAACACACCCAGGCCAATGCTCAGCACAGAAAACCCCCTTGAGCAGCCCCAGGCTGGCCGTGGGCATGCTGGGGGCAAACAGCATGGCTGGTGGTCTGCAAAGGCCCTGGGTAAGATGGGAAGGATCAGCAGAGCAGGGGCTGATCCATCCCCAGTGCGCTGCACAGCCCAGGGCAGCGTCCCTGAGTGTCCTGATGGAGCTGCCAACAACATCACCCCTCTGCAGCCCTGGCCTCTCCCCCAGCTCACACAGGTGCCCCAGCCTTGCAGGCACAGACACGGCAGCACTGGCTCAGCAGCCCCTGTTTGCATTGCACAAAGCAGGGGGAGCACCCGCATGCTGTTGGTGTGGGGACATGAACCTGAGGCAGCACAAATGCCATCAGTCCCTGGGGCCAGCAAGGGCTGGGGGACACCAGGGAAACCACTCAGCTTTGTCCTGGCCTCTGCAGTCAGCCAGAAAGTTTGTTCCCATCAGCTGGGAGTTTCCTGTGCCACTGCAGATGCTGTTGCTCAGAGCCCGGGCTGCCTGGCAGCCACCCCCAAACTGTCCTGAGCATTTCCTTGGCTTCACCTTTGCTTTCTTTACTCTTCCTGATACAAATGTATTGCCATTGCCCACCCCTGTTCCCTCCCCTGCAAACAGCCCATCCCTGGTTGCCCTTTCCTCTCTGGCCCCACTCTCCATTGCAGTTCCTGACTTGGCCCCATGGGTGTTATTACTATATTTCTAAAGTCCCATACTGTTGTTATATTTCTAAAGTCCCATACCTCATGTACTCGCTGTTTTCTTATACCTAAAGACCCTCACAGCACAGACTCCTTCTTCTGCATGTTTTTCCTTCTTAGTCAGGGCACCGACAAGGCTCTCCCTGACTCACCAACCCACCCCCTTTTATCCCAGTTATCTTCCCTAGCCACAGCTGCAGCCCAATGAAGGACATCGCAGCTGCAGCCCATCAAGAACAACTGGGACTTACCTGGGAAAGGCTTATATACTGATATTCAAGTACAATACAGATATTTGACTAGGACTCAAAGGCCACCTATACTATAGATGGGAATGTCCCTTTCGGCAGTAGGATCATCCTACAAGTGCTGCAGGAATTGTCTGCAGGCTCCTGCAGTGCTTGGTGCTGCTCCCTTGCCAGAGACACCGCAGACCAGGGGGGCACATCTGGGCTGCTGTGTCTGGCTCTGGTGCTCCCTGTTCTGGGCAGTGAGGAGGAGCTGCAGAGGCTCTGCAGGACTGACAGGATGGGCTTTGGGGCTGGCAGGAGAAGCTGAGGGACCTGGGCTGCTGCAGCTTCTGAACAGGAGGCCCAGGGCTCCTCCTGCAACTGCTCCAAGGGTGGTTTCAGAGAATCCCAGAATCAGCAAGGGTGGAACAGGCCATGGAGATCATCAAGTCCACCCTGTGCCCTGACACCACCTGGTCTTTCCTGAGCTTCCTCCAGGATAAACAACCCCAGCTCCCTGAGCTGCTTCTCAAAGCTCTTGTGGTCCCTCCACAGCCTTGTTGCCCTTCTCTGGACTCACTCCAGCCCCTCCATGTCCTTCCTAAATTGGGGGCTCCAGAACTGCAAACAGCACTCGAGGTGCTGCCCAAGCAGTGCTGAGCACAGTGGAACAATCCCTGCCCTGCTCCTGCTGGCCACACCATTCCTGAGCCAGGCCAGGAGCCATTGGCCTTCTTGGCCACCTGGGCACACTGCTGGCTCATGTCCAGCCTGCTGTCCATCATTCCCTGCAGGTCCCTTTCTGCCTGGCTGCTGTCCAGCCCCTCTGTCCCCAGCCTGTAGTGCTGCAGGGGTTGTTGTGGCAAAGTGCAGGACCCAGCACTTGGACTTGTTAAACCTCACCTTGTTGGATTTGGGCCCTGGATCCAGCCTGTCCAAGGACCTGTGCAGAGCCCTCCTACCCTCCAGCAGATCCACAACCCCAGACAACTTGGTGTCACCAGGGTTCCATGAGGTCCCCAAGTATCCCAATGGTCTCCATGATTCCATGAGGCCTCTCAGTGTTACACTGTCCCTTTGGTTCCATGGGACTCCTTGATGTCACGAAGTCCCTTGGATCCTTGGGCCCACAAGGCCCCACAGTGTCACAATGGATCTTTTGTTCCATGAGGTCTGGCAGTGCAGCAATGCTCTCCTTTGTTCCACCAGGTCACAATGGCCTCTTGGTCCCAAGGGCCACCAGTGTCCAACATGTTTCCTTCATTCCACAAGTCCCTGAGGAGCAGCACTGACCCCTTAGTTCCATGGGGCCCTGCAGTGTCACAATGGCCCCAGCATGACGCCAGGTCCTGCTCTGTCACAATGCTCTGCATGGTCCCACAAGGCCCTGCAGGGTCACAGTGGCCTCTGTGGTTCCAGGAGGCCTCAGAGTGCCACAATGAATTCCTTGGTGCTGCAGTGTCACAATGGAGACCTGTTGACACAAGATCCTGCAGTGTCATCAGGACCCTTGGTTTCATGGGGCACCACAGGGTCACAGTTGTTCCCTCAGTTCCCAGAGTCCTTGCAATAGAGCAATGGCCCCTTGATTCCATTGTCCCCAGGCTCTCCCAAGGGTCTCCTTGGTTCCGCAGTGGCACAATGGCCCCTTGGTTCCACAAGGCCCTGCAGTTTCACAGTGGCCTCTGTGGTTCCACCAGGATCCAGACTGTCACAATGGACCCCTCGCTTCCATTCAGCCCCACAGTGTCACAGTGGCCCCTTGGCTTTGTGCTGCCATGTCCTACACAGTGTCACCATGGTCCTCTTAGTACCACCAGGCCCCGCAGTGTCACAATGGCCCCTTGCTTTGCCAGGGCCCTGCACTGTCACAATCGTCAGAGAATCAGCCAGGCTGGAAAAGACCTTGGAGAGCATCAAGTCTAACCTGGGACCCAACACCACCTTGTCACCCAGGCCATGGCACTCAGGGCCACATCCAATCTTTCCTTAAACAGTTCCAGGGATGGTGACTCACCCACGGCCTTGGGCAGCCCATTCCAATGCCCAGTTGTGTGAGAATATTTCCTAATGTCCAGCCTAAATGTTTCCTGGTGCAGCTGAAGGCTGTGTCCTCTTGTCCTGTCACTGTTCCCTGGGAAAAGAGCCAGAGCCCCACCTGGCTGCACCCTCCTGTCAGGGAGTTGTAGAGAGTGATGAGGTCTCCCCTGAGCCTCCTCTCCTCCAGGATAAACAACCCCAGCTCCCTCAGCCACTCCTCACAGGACTCGTGTTCCAGACTCCTCCCCAGCCTTGTTGCCCTTCTCTGGACACGCTCCAGCCCCTCCATGTCCTTCCTAAATTGGGGGTGCCCAGAACTGGACACAGCACTCGAGGTGCTGCCCAAGCAGTGCTGAGCACAGGGGAAGAATCCCTGCCCTGCTCCTGTTGGCCACACCATTCCTGATCCATAGGAGTGCCAGGGGTTGTATGAGAGAAAAGGTGGGGAGGTGTTGGGGACAAAGTGTTGTTGATTGTCAGCCATGAAGGGTCTTGATTTTCACGTGTATTCAGACTGCTTTAGAAGAGTCTGGGGGTCAATATCAATTGGACATTTCTGATATCAATCTATAAACAGGAAATGAAAACCAAACTTGCATTGTTTTCAATACAGCAGATTCACTTTGAATACTCTTCTGAAATCTGTCTAATTAACCACAGAAGAACTGAAAATATAGATTATTCCTGGTGGTTTTTCCTGTTTGGGTATTTCAACAAATGTTTATGAGCTTTGCTCACTGAATTCCTGAACTGAGGAGCTCCAGAAAGAAAAGGCCCCTGGAGTAGTAAAACCCATCAGCAACCTCCAAGTGGCTGAGGATCCATCGCCATCAGAGCAGCAATGGACAGAAATGGGCACAGCTTTGTGGCTGCCCCAGCTTTGGCATGGGCCCTGGGCCTGGAGCAGGAGCAGCTCTTGAGGGCACCAAGGCCGGGGCTCTTGTGCTGCCCTGGGCAGATGGGATGGCAGCAGGGGCTGCCAAGTTCTCAGCACCTCAGCCCGAGGGGAGCACGGCAGCCAGGGAACCTCCTTTGGCCTTGGCCAAGCACCTTCCCCCATGGCTGGGGCTGAGTCCTGTGGCAGCTGCAGCTGCTGCTGTGCCCTTGCCAGGGGCTGAGGCCGTGGGGCAGTGCCCAGAGCAGCCTGGCCTGAGCAGAGCTGTGGGGCCAGAGCCGGCTGGGCTGGGCTGGGGAGAGGCCCTTGGTGCTGCCCAGAGCTCAGGGCAGCTGGCAGAGCTTGCAGGGAGCTGGGCTGGGCTCAGAGAGCCTGGCCCAGAAACCATCAGTGTCCATCTCAGCCTGGCTGAGCGTGCAGAGACCAAGAAGAGCACTCCAGAGTCTGCAAGTTCTCTGTGTGGGAGCTGAGCTTGTGAGCCCCTGAGCCCTGCCAAGTGCTGGGGCTGTACCTCCATCTCCAGAGATGTGATAGATGGAAGCAGGGACAAATAATTCCTGCTGGATTGTTTCTTGTGTTTGCTTATACAGGTGACATGGAGTCATATGTAGATGAGCTGTTTTGTTTCAGATAACTCAGGTAAAGTGATAAGAATAATATTTTTAGCTGAAAATAACACTTCACACATAATACACAATAAGAAAGAAAAGACACATAATCAGAAGAGCATCTGAGTTTTTAAGAGCGTGAGACTCATTGATGTCCCAGCAGTCAAACCTGTTCAAATACTTTCCTCAGGGCTTCCTTGAGATGAGAGGTGACCACCAGAGGCCAAGGCCAGCCAGAGCTCTCTGTCCTGGCAGCTTTTGTCTGGGACAACCCTTGCATACAGGGAGTTTTCGAGGGAAGTATCAATTTTGGCTGTGGGCACCTCAAAGGACAAATGGTTCTTTTCCATAGGAAGGAAAGCACTGGGCACCAGTTCTCTAGGGGCTAATGAGAGGCAGCCCTCAACATTCCAAGATCAGCTGGGCCTGTCAAGTGGGCCCTGGGTGGCCAAGCTAGCCAGATCTGTTCCATGTTCCCTTGGTTCCATGAGGCCCTGCAGTGTCACAATGTCCTCCTTGCTTCTGCAGTGTCACCATGGCCCCATGCTTCCATGAGGCCCTGCAGGGTCACAGTTGCCCTTTGGTTCTGTGGGGCCCCACAGTGTCACAATGGTCTCCATGATTCCATGGGGCCTCTCAATGCCACAATGCTCTCCATGGATCCCTGGTGCCATGCAGGATCACAGTGATCCGTTGGCACCAGGGGGCCTGAAATGCAGCAATGGCCTCTTGGCTCCACAAAGCCCTGCTGCTGCACACTGGCCCCTTGGGACCATGCAGCCCAATAGAGTCACAGTGATGTCCTTGGTTCCACGAGGCCCCACATTGTCACAATGGTACTTGGATCCATGAGGCCCTGAAGTGTCATCATGATTCCACAGGAAGGAAAGCAGGAAGGAAAGCATGGAGCCCCAGTCTTCCAGGAGCTGATAAACAGCAGCCACTAGAGGCCGAGACCAGCCAGATCTGTCTGTCCCAGCTTTCTTCTGGGAGCAACAGAATAAATATCTTGTATCTCAGGTATAAATATTCTGTATCCCAGATATACAGGATTTTGGGGGAAGAATCCCAATTTCAGCCCATGAGCACCTGGATGAGAAGGCCAGTTCTTTCCCTCAGGAAGGAAAGGACAGAGCCCCAGTGTTTCCAGGGCAGATTAGAGGCAACCACCAGAGGCCAAATTGAGCCAGGCCTGTCTGTCCTTGCAGCTTTTGTCCAGGAGAAACCCTTGCATGTAGAGAATTTTGGAGAAGAACCAATTTTGTCCAGAGCTGTGAGCAGAGACTGAGGGACCTGGGCTTTTCCAGCCTGGAGCAGGGAAGGCTGAGGGGCTCCTCATCCCAGCCTGGCAGTGCCAGTGAGGAGGGGATGGAGAACACAGAGCCAGGCTCTTCTCTGGGGGGCCTGGTGGGAGACAAAAGCCAATGGGTGGAAGGGGAAAGAGGGGAGATCAGCCAGGACAGGAGGAAATGAAATGAGTCAGGCTGGTTTCGGCATTTCTTCAACACCAAAAGCAGCCTGACTTCCCTTCTCCATTCACCACTGACAGCTTTGCAAATCAGGAATTGTTCGAGCTGTTCTGTCCTCACTCCAGGACGAGAATCCTGATACAAGAATTGTGTTTATATCTATCACAGAACCATGTTTGTGTGAAATAAATTTTAGTATGGAAATCACTTGTGAATGATGGACTCATCAGACACTGCTGGGATGTTGCACATGGCTCAGGGAAGAGTTTGTAATTGTGTGATTGTTATTTTAATTGTGTGATTGCTATTAAATTGTATCCTGTTCAACTGTGGTCTGTTGGGTAGGTCCAGTGTGGGCTGGGAGGAGCTCAGATTTGCACAAGGCTACTCTGAGTGCCAGGGCTTGGATGGGGGGAATGGTGGGGTTGGGGCAGGGACAGAGTCTGATTGATTGTCAGCCATGAAGGGTCATGATTTTCATATCTATTCAAACTGCATGAGGAGGTACTTGGATTCAATGTCAATTGGAGATTGCACATGTCAATGAATTACTAGTGAAAAAAAAATTACAAGACATAAAAAAATATTTTCTTGCTGTTTTTTTAATCTCAGGGTATTCACATTGAATAGACTTCTGAAATCTGACTAATCAACCACAAAAGATCTGAACACTTAAATCAAATTATTCCCAGGGGCTTGGGTTCTTAAGGTGTTCTGAATGTTAATGAGTCCTGGGACACTGAATTCCTGCACTGAAGAGCTGAAGGCTGAACAAGCCTCTGGAGCAGGAAAATTCAGCAGCAGCCTCCAAGTTGCTGAGGATGTCAGCAGCCCCCACTGAGGCCATCCCTGCCCAGAGACCGTGGGGGAATGGGCAGGCAAGGAGAGCGTCCCTGGGGCTGGGGCAGCACAACTCAGAGGCACCAGCAGCTCCAGCTGGGAAATGGAGTGTGGAATGTGGCTGGGAAAGTCCTGCCTGGGCTGTGCCAAGCAGGACACACAAGCCCTGACTGCCATTCCCTAAAAAACTCCCTCAATGAGACATTTAAAAGGAATTACAATTATTTGTGTCCTCTGAATTGGATGTACTGGAGAAATACCAACAAGAGATTCTTAAGAGCTCAAAACAACTAAACAGTCTTTATTGCGAACTTTAGAAAAGCAGAGAAACTTTGGCAAAATGTTGAATACAACATTCAATCAACAGAAAACACTTCTAAAAGCATTAACTTGGCCCGTTCAACTTCACAAACTCTAAGCCTGTTCAATGGAATGTTAATCAAAATTTGCAAAAAGAGGGAATTAGAAAGAGAGAAAGACATAAAAGGTACAGAGCAGCACACACAGAGCTACCAACTCCTGGACTCCAGCACTGTTCAGATGGAAATTCCAAGAGGAAGCAGGGTCAAGATGTGTGCTTGCCTTGTGGTCAGCCTGCAATACCCCTTTGGTCTCCCTGGGCCCTTCCCCCAGGTGGGCCTTGGGCTCATTTGGTCCCTCAGGACTGGGCTGGGGGCTGCAGAGGTGGCTGTGGAGCATTGCCTGTGCTGTGCCAGGGACTGGCAGCCACTGCTGGGCTGGGATAGACGCTCTGGGGGGACTGGGGTCCCAGGGCAGGGCAGAGCTGGGGTTACAGGGCAGGGCAAGGCTGGACCTGCCCC